>NC_084527.1:24275697-24875697 GCF_024500275.1 Phycodurus eques
GTATTATGATCTCTTTTATATTTTATTGTTGGCCATTGTGTTTTGATTACAATTGCATTGTGACAGATTTGAAAAGTACTGGGACTCCAAATGGTTAGATATTTCCAGTAATTTTCCGGAATTTCCATGGTAAGTTAAGATGGAGAATTTTGAATATATTCTCCAATTGGAAACTTTGGGGGAATTAACTGGGAATTAGGGTAATTTAATGGAAACGTAATTTTAAGACATATAGCTAACATGGATATGCTGATGCATGCTTTTATTTCTTGTCGTCTAGATCATTGTCGTGCTCTCTGGTCTTCGGAAAAACTCTATTGCAATTACTGCAAAACTCTGCTGCACATCTGCCGACATGGACCAGAGGGCGGGACGGGCGCACAATTCACCAGTTTTAAAATCACCGAATTAGCTCCCTGTGTGTTTCAGGATTGATTTCAAGACTCTTTTATTCGTTTTAAAAATTTATTTAAATAAATTTTCTTATTTATCTGACCTGCTTTTATCATATCAGCCCTTGCGTATCCTGAGGTCCTCTTTTACTTGTTCCAAGAGCTAGAACAAAAACCCACAGGGAGGCTTTGTGGATTCTCCCCAAAGGTGGCCTTTGGGCAACTGGTTCCTCAGTGCCGAGCCATGTCACTATACTCACAGTTAGTATGTGTATGTGTGGGTGTGTGTCTTTGTCTGGGGGTGGGGAGACAGGTCTTTTCACATCTATTGTATCGCTGTAAGGTGTTTTATTTTTTGTGAAGCACTTTGTGTTACACTTTTATTTATGAAAGGTGCTATACAAATAAATTTTAATTTGAAATTTGAAAGTTCTCCTTGCCCACATGCAGGGCCATTACAGTACCTTAACTAATTCACTTCCGTGGGCGTTTATATTCGTCAACTGAAATTCAATTGCTTACTGTCATCGATGTACATATTCGTCAAGTAGGTTTTTTTTCAGCGGTTCGGTGTGAAAGAGGGTCTTGCCCAGCTTGTCTGTGAAATTCAGGTTTGTACTGTAATGACTCACAGATCCCTGTAGATGGCAGCGGTGCATCGATTCAGATTTGAGATCAGCAGAGCTTTTGAGTAGAAGCATTAGGCTGTGAATCTGTCCCGACGATAGTGAGGGAGAGAAATGCCGAAACGTTGGAAGTTGGACAAATTAAGACACCTCACACTCAGTTACGTACATATGTGTATGTATGGTCTAATAATAATAAACAAACAACACTAATAGCGCTTTTCAAGGCACTCAAAGACGTATATTCATTCACTGCACAGTCACATCCCTGTGGTGGTAAGATACTTGTGTATCCACAGCTGCCCTGGGGCAGTCTGCTGCCATTCTGCAACTATTCATAGGCAGTGTGGGTTAATTGTCTTACCCAGGGACACAACGATGACATGCGCTCAGTCGGAGACCCTATGGTTGCAGGGCGTACAGTTACTCTCTGTGCCATGTCGCCCAAGTGTATAAACATCCTGTAGCGGTAGGTAGTATAAACTGTCGGAATCGAGAAGGGACGAGACAGTTCATGGAGTGAATGACAAGTGACATAAAAAAAAAAAAAAAAAAAAAAAGCCACTGACAAAATCAAGCCATGTGGTAAATCAGCGGTATAATAATTTTAAAATAAAATATAATTTGTATATTCATGTTTTATTCCCATAAATTCCTGTTAATTCCCATTGAGAGTTTCCAACTTTGAAAATTCCCAGAATTTTTGCAAGCCTAAATATGACAGCAGAGGTGTTGGGCTATTCCACTGTATTCCATCTGTTTGGCTGTATTCATTGTTTTCACCCCTTGCATTTGTTTTGGTCATTTTGTTTATTTGTTTTTCTTTTCTCCTCTGTGTCCAATCCCTCACTATGTCTTCATCTCCTAGCAACCCAAGGTAAACAATGAGGCTCGGCCAAGCTTTTGTAGTTTGTTTGATTTAGAGGAGTATAACTCCACTAAGTTTGTATTGTCTGCAATCACTGCTAATTCGTGCTAAGAACCCGTGTTCCATACTCACTTGAATTCCCACTAGCAAAATCACATACATTGTCCAGACAATACATTTAATAAGCTTTTTTTGAATCGAGTACCCATCGTTTAATTAAAGGGGACATATTATGGAAAGTTACCCAGGCAAAGATGCACTATCCTTTCAAAACCCAAAGCTAACAGTGTTGTCAGCTTTCGTTTTAGACACAAACACTTGAAACAATTGGGTTTAACAGTACATCTATTCAGATTTTTTTTGGGGTATGGTAAAGATGGAACATGGGACATACAGTATTAGGTAAAGGACAGGAAGTTTCCTAACAGGAAGTTTCCTAAAGCACTTTACTAAAAAGAGAGAATCCTCACTACGGTCCTTTCTAAAATAGAAGAGAAACTATTAATTATGCGCTTTCCTTAAAATAGGATGTTTCCTTTGCACTTTCCCCAAAAATCTCATTTCATACTTTCCTAAAAAGAACTGTTGCACTTCCCTAAAAAAAGACTATTGTACTTGTACTTTATATAAATTTATTTACTTAGCACTTTCCTCAAAAGAAAACCTATTGAGTTTGCACTTTCCTAAAAAAAATGACAAACTCTTACTGTTATATTTTCCTAAAAAGAACACACACTATTCATTTTGTACTTTCCTAATAAGAAGCGGAACTGTTGCTGTTGCATTTTTCTCAAAGGCAGACAAACTGTTACTGTTGCACTTCCTTGTAAAGAAGACAAACTGCTACTGTTGCACTTCCCTAACTGTTAATGTTGCAGTTTCCCGAAGAATAAGAAATCTATTGTCCGTTCCAAAAAAGATGAGAAACTATTAATTTTGCACTTTCCAAAAAGTTGAAACTGTTACACTTCCCTAGAAAGCATAGCTGTATGAATTTTGATTTAAACAGAATGTGTTTCCTTTAAAGACTAATAAGAGAAGTGTGTCAATGCATGAATGATTGCTAACAGTGTCCTAACCAACGTCACATGCTCCCTAACAGAGCATCAGTTAGCTTAGCGGATAATATATAAGCTTGTTAAAAGATTTTGGCATGACTTTGATTTAGAAAAACAGAAAAATGCACAAAAACGCTCTGTTGTTCTGGGTCAAATTGACTTGCTAACTTCAAATCAAGAAAATATTGAGGATTTGTGAGATTTTTTTACCATTTGTTATTTTATTTGTTGATTAGACATATTAAATATGGTTGTAGTTATATGTTGAGTGTTCTCACCACATGTATTTTCACTTCCCTGTCCCTGCAATTTCATTTGCAGCTATGCCAAAGGTGATCTGGATATATCTTACATAACCTCCAGAATAGCAGGTGAGCAACTGTAGCTCCACTGTGCACCATTTTATTACACTTTTCCACGAGTGAAGTAAATGTAACATATGAGTGTTTGTGTGCAGTCATGTCATTCCCGGCGGAAGGGGTGGAGTCGGCGATTAAGAACAACATCGAGGATGTGCGCCTATTCCTGGATTCGCGGCACCCAGGACACTACGCTGTCTACAATCTCTCCAAGCGGTCATACAGGCCGTCCCGCTTCCACAACCGGGTATGAGTGAGTGTGGGCAGCTTGTCAGGATAGATGACTGTGACTTGCTAACATTCACTGACACACGAATGCCCTCTGTGACTTGCCAACGTCCACTGTGACTTAAACCATCTTTTGTGATTTGCTAAGGTCCACAGCGATTGACTAACCTCCACTTTAACTCGGTGACATCCACTGTGACTTGCGAATGACCACTGTGACTCACTGACATCCACTGTGACTCACTATTATGCACTGTGACTGACTAAGGACCACTGGGATTTTTTAACATTCACTGAGTCACGACCATCCGCTGCGACTTGCTAAAGTCGACTGTGACTCACTGTTATGCACTGTGACTTACTAATGACCACAGGGACCTTTT
This sequence comes from Phycodurus eques, assembly GCF_024500275.1. Lineage (NCBI taxonomy): Eukaryota > Metazoa > Chordata > Actinopteri > Syngnathiformes > Syngnathidae > Phycodurus > Phycodurus eques. The sequence goes on from NC_084527.1 coordinate 24,279,612, forward strand.
AACATTTACTGAGTCACGACCATCCACTGTGACTTGCTAACGTCCACTGTGACTTGCTAACGTCCACTGTGACTCGCTAGCATTAATTCATTCATTTTCGGTACCGCTTATCCTCAATAGCTATCCCTGAACTGGTCGCCAACCAATTGCAGGGCACATATAAACAAACAACCATTCACACTCACATTCACACTGAGCATTCATTGTGACTAACTGGTCCACTGTGACTGACTTTCATGCACTGTGACTCATGACCGTCTACTGGGACTCACTAGCACCCAGTGACGCGCTAACATCATCCACTGTCAACAAACAAACAGTGTGACTGTAATGTTTATTGTGACTCTCGCATCCACTATGACTTTTTAACGTCTATTGTGACTCTCAAACACAGAGGTTCTTAACCTGGCCAGGTTCAATTAAACGCCTTGTCACGTCATATAGCGAGCCTCAAGGTAGGCGTTTGGCGATGTGGTGCTGCACATTGAGTTGAGTTGAGAGCTGTGTCGCTGTCGCATCCAATAGGAGAGGGGCTGGAGGAGTGAGTTCAGAGTGCTAACAGCAATACACAGACATGAATAGAAGCCTCATTAAATATGTCAGCGCACTGTATCAACCCGGCTAACCGACGTGCCTACGTGGCGGCCATGTTGGGGAGGTCAACTTTCTCATTAAAGGCCATGCATAGACATTGAGAATAAATATGAGCTTGCACATTTCTCATCCGATTTTCATGAGGTTTGTTTTTTGTCAATGTCAAAGCATGTACGATTAATACAGAACATTTGAAAAAAGACCCCAAAAAGATATTCTGCCCAAAGAAAGGTTATTCCCAGGTCCCTTTTTGTGATTGTACTGCATTGTTTGCAACCATATTCAGCAAAATGTGCAGGTATCCTTATTTTGGTTTTGGTGCTGTCCACAAACATGGAACGTGCTGACACGTTGACGCTACTAGCTTAGCGTCGCCATAGGCCTTCAGCTCAAGGGATCGTGGTGTTCTTCATATCTATGACAACAATAGAAAAACAAGTGAGAACCTTTTCCTAATATTGGCAACCTTTTCGAGTATTGTAGAAATAAGAACAAAGAAAAGGAACCGACTTGGTTGTGAAAATGACACAACAGGTCCATTTGACAAAGTGAAAGGCAACAGCAAAATGCACATTGATTTCCAGTAAATTTTCATTGAATACAATTTTGTTGTATGTGCAAAATTTGTTTTGCTGGTTTTGTTCTTTCAACAGTGTTTTTATGTGCAAAGGATGTGTGGTTCATTTTGTGCACAAATAAAATATAGTACATAAAATTTTTTTTTTTTTTTCATTTTTGCCCTAATGTCTACTGTGACTCTCTAGCGTCCACTGTGATTCACTAACGTCGATTGTGACTTAGAAACATCCACTGACTCACTAACATCCACTGTGACTGACATCCACTGTGATTCACTCAGGTCTATTTTGACTCTCAAGCATCTACTGCTCACTAATGTCCACTGTGACTTAGATTTGGTGTGACTCTAACCATCACTGTGACTCACCCACGTGCACTGTGACTTTCTTGTCCACTGTGACTCGCATATGCTGAGACTCCCTAATGTCCAGTATAGCCCTCTATAACTCACAAACAACTCAAATGTCCACTGGGACTCTCTGTTCATTATGACTCACATCCACCATGACTCTAACATCCACAGCTACGACTCATTAACATCCACTGTGACTCACTTAAATCCACTGAGCCTCGCTAACATCCACTCCACTATGACTTGCTAAGATCGTGTCCTGGGTCTCCTCCCAGCGGGACGTGCCCAGAACACCTCACCAGGGAGGCGTCCAGGCGGCATCCTAATCAGATGCCCCAGCCACCTCATCTGGCTCCTCTCAATGCGGAGGACTATTGCCTCTACTCTGAGCCCCTTCTGGATGACCTAGCTTCTCACCCTATCTCTACGGGAGAGCCCGGACACCCTGTGGAGGAAACTCATTTCGGCCGTTTCATCCGTGATCTTGTTCTTTCGGTCACGACCCACAGCTCGTGACCATAAGTGAGAGTAGGAACATAGATCCACCGGTAAATTGAGAACTTCGCTTTTCGGCTTAGCTCCTCCTTCACCACAACGGACCGATACAAAGTCTGCATCACTGCAGACGCTGCACCGATCTGCCTGTCGATCTCCCGTTCCATTCACTCGTAAACAAGGCCCCAAGATACTTGAACTCCTCCACTTGGGGCAGGATCCCATCCCCGCCACGGAGAGGACACACGACCCTTTTCCGACTGAGGACCATGGTCTCAGATTTGGAGGTGCTGATTTTCATCCCAACCGCTTCATGCTTGGCTGCGAACCGCTCCAGTGAGAGTTGGAGATCACGGCTTGATGAAGCCAACAGAACCACACCATCTTCAAAAAGCAGACGTGATACTGACGCCACCAAACCGGAACCCCTGTACGCCTCGGCTGCGCCTAGAGATTCTGTCCATAAAAGTTATGAAAATAATTGGTGACAAAGGGCAGCCTCGGCGGAGTCCAACCATCACTGGAAACGAATCCAACCTACTGCCGGCAATGTGAACCTAACTCTGACACCGGTCGTACTAGGACCGAACAGCCCTTATCAGTGGTTTTGGTACCCCATGCTCCCGAAACACCCCCAACAGGACTCCCGAGGGACACGGTCGAACGCCTTCTCCAAGTCCGAGATTCGACTTCCCGATGGACCCTCCTCTCTTGTCCTCCTGAATAGACCTTACCAGGGAGCTGAAGAGTGTGATGCCCCTGTAGTTGTAACACACTCTCTGGTCCCCTTTCTTAAAAAGGGGGACCACCACCCCAGTCTGCCAATCCAGAGGCACTGTCCCTGATGTCCATGCGATGTTGCAGAGGCATGTCAACCAGGACATCCCCACAACATCCAGAGCCTTTAGGAACTGCGGGTGGATCTCATCCACCCCCGGGGCCTTGCCACCGAGGAACTTTTTAACCACTTCAGTGACCTCAACCCCAGAGATAGGAGAGCCCGCCTCCGACACCCCAGGCTCTGCTTCCTCATGGGAAGGTGTGTCGGTGGAATTGAGGTGGTCTTCAAAGTATTCTCCTCACCTACTCACAATGTCTCGAGTCGAGGTCACCAGCGCCCCATCCCCACCATACACAGTGTTGATGGTGCACTGCTTCCCCCTCCTGAGGCGCCGGATGGTAGACCAGAATTTCCTCAAAGCCATCAGGAAGTCTTTCTCCATTGCCTCACTGAACTCCTCCCATGCTCAAGTTTTTGCCTCAGCAACCACTACAGCTGCATTCCGCTTGGTCAGCCGGTACCCATCAGCTGCCTCAGGAGTCCTAAAGGCCAAAAAGGCCCAATAGAACTCTTTCTTCAGCATGACAGCATCCCTTACCGTCAGTCTCCACCAACAGGTACGGCGGTTGCTGCCACGACAGGCACCCACCACCTTACGGCCACAGCTCCAGTCGGCCACCTAAGCAATGGAGGTGTGGAACATGGTCCACTTGGACTCAGTGTCCCCCGCCTCCCTGGAATGTGGTTGAAGGAGGTGGAAGTTGGAACTCCTTCTGACAGGGGATTCTGCCAGACGTTCCCAGCAGACCCTCACAATACTTTTGGGTTTGCTAGGTCGGAACGGCATCTTCCCCCACCATTGGAGCCAACACACCACCAGGTGGTGATCAGTCGATAGCTCCGCCCCTCTCTTCACCCAAGTGTCCAAGACATGCGGCCTCAAGTCACGACCACAAAGTCGATCATTGAACTGCGGCCTAGGGTGTCCTGATGCATAATGGAGACCCTTATGCTTGAACATGGTGTTCGTTATGGACACACCGTGATGAGGACAGAAGTCTAATAACAGAACACCGCTCGGGGTCCGATCGGGGTGGGAGTGGGTTGGGGGGGTCGTTCCTCCGAATCACGCCCTTCCAGGTCTCAGTGTCATTTCCCACGTGAGCATTGAAGTCCCCCAGCAGAACGATGGAGTCCCCAGCGGGAGCGCTCACCAGCACCTCCTCCGAGTACTCCAAAAAGGGTGGGTACTCTGAACTGCTGTTTGGTGCATACGCGTAAAAAACAGTCAGAACCCGTCCCTCCACCCAAAGGCAGAGGGAGGCTACCCTCTCGTCCACCGGGGTGAACCCCAACGTACAGGCGCCGAGCCAGGGGGCAATAGGTTTACCCACACCTGCTCGGTGCCTCTCATCGTGGGCAAATCAAATGTGGAAATGAGTCCAACCCCTCTTGATGTACCAGAGCCCAAGCTGTGTGTGGAGGCATGCCCGACTATATCTAGTCGGAACTTCTCAACCTTGCACACCAGGTCGGGCTCCTTCCTTGCCAGAGAGGTGACATTTCACGTCCCAAGAGCAAGCTTCTGTAGCCGGGTATCGGATCTCCAAGGTCCCGGCCATTGGCCAACTTCCAGCTCACATTGCATCCGACCCCTGTGGCTCCTCCCACAAGTGGTGAGCCCACGTGAAGGGGGACCCACGTTACCCTTTCGTGCTGTGCCCGGCCGGGCCCCATGGCTGCAGGCACGGCCAACAGGCGCTCGTCTTCGAGCCTCACCTCCAGGCCTGGCTCCAGAGGGGGGCCCCGGTGATCCGTGTCCGGGCGAGGGAAAACGAGAGCCAATATTTTTCATCATCATAAGGAGTCTCTTAGCCATACTTTGTCTGGTCTCTCACCTACCTGTTTATCATGGGTGACCCTGCCAGGGGCACAAAGGCCCAGACAACTTAGCTCCTAAGATCATTGGGACGCACAAACCCCTCCACCATGATAAGATGATTGCTCAAGGAGGAGCACTGTGTTTGTGTGTTTTTTATTTGTGGATCTTTTCCCTCCTAGGTTTCTGAATGCAAATGGCAGGTGCGCCGTTCGCCTAACCTACGCAGTCTGTATAGCGTGTGCAAGAATATGCACCAGTGGCTCAAGCAGGACCAGAGGAACATCTGCGTGGTCCACTGCCTGGTAAGGAAGCAGAAGAGGATGACGACATCGACCACTATTCTGGTAATTGTGCATGTGGGTTAATGTCTGTTTTTCCTGCAGGACGGCAGGGCAGCGTCTGCTGTGGCTGTTTGCTCCTTCCTATGCTTCTGTCGCCTCTTCACCACGGCCGAGGCAGCGGTCTACATGTTCTCCATGAAACGATGCCCGCCCGGCATAGCCCCCTCACACAAGAGGTGCCAACACCACCTCACATTTGTGTCCGTTTTAATCCACAATGCAATGACTGCCATGTATTTTTTTTGTAGGTACATTGAGTACATGTGTGACATGATGGCAGAGGAGCCCATCATCCCGCACTGCAAGCCCATGGCGATCCGCGCTATCATAATGACACCCGTGCCACTCTTCAACAAACAGCGCAATGGTTGTCGGCCCTTCTGCGAGGTCTACGTTGGCGACGAGAGGGTCCTCACCACCTCGCAGGAGTATGACAGAATGAAGTATGATTTTTTTTTTTCACACTTCTGGCACCTTCCTCTCGGTTCAAATATGGAACTATATGAAACACATTGTAAATGTATTTGAGCGCGCACAAAAATTTGCAAGCATAAAATGTATAGAAAATAATCGAATAAAAATATTTGTATATACTTTATACTTCACACGTTATACTCGCATGTTGTAATCACATTGAAACTTATTTAAACATACCTTTTTAATTATTATAAATGTATTTGAGCACACCCAAAAAATTACAAGCATAATATATATAGAAAATATGTAATAATTATTGAATAACATTTGGTTTATAGTTTAAGGGTTAAAATACCCCTCCCACACACTATAATAATATTGCGGAGCTGCCAGGTGTTGCGGAACGTCCGTATTTTGTTACGGAAATCACTGAGCGTGGACTCTTCATGGCCGTAACACTGAGGGTTCCGGATATTGGGGAGAAAAAAAAAATCCAGCTTCTGACATTACCGGCACATCCACATCGAACAGCTGCTTGGTGAAAGCTATTTTATTATGCTCCCGGCTGCCAAGCCGCAGAACCGAAAGTTGTCTTTCCGTCCGGTGTCAATACATTCTAAGTCACTGATCCTTAACAGTGACAATGACAAATATTGAAGCCATAATTTATTAACGATTATGACTGTCGCCCGGAAATGTTCTTGACCAAATTTTGAAAATATGGAAATTCAGAAAGATTTCGACAAATTGTTTTGGAAGTTAATTTTTATAGGTTGGCAGCTCTGATATTGAAATTTATTTTAACCCACTTTCAAAACCCTATTTGAAACCTTAATCTTTCCTTGAAACTCTATTTTGGAAGCCTGACCTTTGCTTTATACTACTTATAATTTAAAAGAGTTAATCTTTGGCAGCTGTGATAGAAAGAAATTGTTGATGGGTATTGTTTGGTGCTGTGTGTTTGTCACAGTGTTCTGGAAGGGTTTGAGAAATATTGCCATGTTGACGGAGGACATTCCAATCATTTACGTGATTAAACTGTGTTTTTTAAATGTAATTGTAAGGTGTGTAATATAATAGTAATGGATACCTACTTTTGGCCCACTCTGTATATCGCTTTTGTTTTATTTGTAGAGATTTTAAAATGGAGGACGGAAGTGCAGAGATTCCCCTGAATGTGACCGTCCAAGGAGACGTGTTGGTGGTGATATACCATGCCAGGTCCACGCTGGGAGGACGTCTGCAGGCCAAGGTATAAATGAATACCCCTGCTCAGTATTTTTACTACATTGATGCGCATATTCTTACAAAAACTGCAGGAAGAATAGTTAACGTGTGGACAAGCATTGAGAATTAATGTCCCTTAAGATGCAGACTTTCTGTGTCTTTTCAGGGATAGGTTGTTGATGCTTTTTGTGCGACTACTCATGATAGACATGCCGATCAAATTTCTTGTTCCTTGGTGGAATTCCCTTCAGGGGGACTGAATTTCCCAATAATTCTATCTTCCTTGGTGGAGTCAATAATACATTCATTTCACTCCTTTTGCTCTTTTAGATGGCCTCCATGAAAATGTTTCAAATCCAGTTCCACACAGGTTTCGTCCCCAGAAATGCCACTACTGTGAAGTTTGCCAAGTAGGTATTAAATGCTGGAGAATGCTATTCCTCACTGCTTCGGAACAAAAATCATTGGTAGCAAAATGCTATCAAACTTAGCATTTTATTTGCAATTTGATGAAACTCACTGTAACATGACTCTGTAACATCCTACCTGTGGGTCTTAAACTGCGAGCTTTATTTTGGGCTCAGCATAATTATTTGCAAATAAATCACTATGTCAGTTTATATATAAAAAACATATTATATCAGGGCTCTACACTAACTTTTCCACTATTAGCACTGGTTCTACCAGCTTTTACAGTTGCAGTTACAGTCGCACCACCACATGATTTGGTTGATTTGTGGCATTTTTGTTGGTTGGTTGAGGAGGTACAGCATGACAATGGCATACCATAGTTTCGTATGAAGTAAACATTGACAGTGACTCAAGATATGATATTTGCAAAATACAGTGGGGCAAAAACTTATTTAGTCAACCAATAATTGTGCAAGTTCTCCCACTTAAAAATAGGAGAGAGGCTTGTAATTTTCATCATCACCTATGAGAGACAAAATGACGGAAAAACTAATCCAGAAAATCGTGCCTGATTTTTGAATAATTTATTAGCAAATTATGGTGGAAATTAAGTATTTGGTCACCTACAAACAAGCAAGATTTCTGGCTCCCAGAGACCTGTAACATCTTCTTTAAGAGGTTCCTCTTTCCTCCACTCATTACCTGTGTTAATGGCATCTGTTTGAACTCATTATCAGTATAAAAGACACCTGTCCACATCCTCAAACAGTCACACTCCAGACTCCACTATGGCCAAGACCAAAGAGCTGTCAAAGGACACCAGAAACCAAATTGTAGACCTGCACCAAGCTGGGATGACTTAAGCGTGACAAGCTGAAATAAAGGTTGCATATTCGACCACTTTGGTCACAGTCTCGAGCCCTGCAAATACAGGAATCTGATTTGACATGGGGCCCTAAGACACACAAAACTTAGCAGGCACGCATGAAGCATATTCAATCTGCAGCCATAGATGTACAAAGGGATAAAACCAAATTATGTGCTGGTGTAAAAGCTATTGTAGAGGCCTGCCTGGGAATAACTTTTTATGATCGGCATATTGCAATTTTTTAATCCCGACAAAATAAGTATTTGTTTTGTAAAGATTCCAACTTGAAAAACTTTATTCTCATAAAATCTATTCTTGTAACGGGGGGTGGGGGTGGCGTGGTCCTTGGGAAAGGGGTCCCTGGACCCAAAAGGTTTAAGAGCCACTTCTCTTATTACGATTTCGTTCCTTTTGGCAGGTACGACCTGGATGCCTGCGACATCCAGGAGAAATATCCAGACTTGTTCCAGGTCAACCTGGACATCGAAGTAGAGCCCCGTGACCGACCAAGTGCCAAAACCCCGCCATGGGAAGGCTTCCAAACCAAGGGCCTCAACCCCAAAATCCTCTTCTCATCTCGTGACGAGCAGCAGGAGATCCTCAGCAAGTTTGGTGGGTGGTATTATTAACATGTTTTGGGAGCGGTCTAGTTTTTTTCATTCACATTTCATGATCTCCAGGTAAACCGGAACTGCCTCGTCAGCCGGGATCCTCAGCATTCTATGACTCCAGTTTACCGCCACAGCAGCCTGAGGAAAAGCCGGAAAACTCTACCGCTACGGAACAGGAATCTCCCATGAGCAGTGACACTAACACCAACAACTTCTTCCAGACGCTAGATTGGGAAGGTATGAGTTCATTGAACATGGTCCTTAGGGTTACAAAGTTCTGTGATATTTGTTTTCTTTTTTTTTTTAAGTTGGAAACTTTCCATGGCAGTTTATGTGAATAAAAGAGGATTTTACAAGATAAAAGTTAGGCTTTTTACTCATTCACTACTCCTCATATTGCCAGCCCTTTTAGAGCATTTTGACTGGTCTGTCACGACCCACCGAATATTCTGTTCTGTGACAGTATAAGCACTGAGGAAAGAGTAGGTTCTCTTCTTTCACCAGAAAAAAGTTTGTTCCTAGTATTTTCTGTTCTTCAGTAACCAGCAGAAGAACATGGGTTCGTTTCACCAAAAACACCGGTTTTGACCAAAAAGCCAATGAAATTTTTGTGAAAAGAAACATCTCAAGCAGAATACTGACTTTGATCCTAATATATTTTGCTTTTGTGACACCTAAAACTATGAAATAATATCAAGAAAGGCTGAAAAAGGGATTTTGCTGGAAAAATCATTTATTTGCACATATCTACACACGGCATGAGTCACCGCATGGCTCAAGTTAAACGTCAGTGACTTTTTTACATAGCGTTCGTCATTCACTCCATGAACTGCGTCATTTTTTTTACAGAATCACGCCACACATGTTCTATCTACCACAACACGTACTGTTTATACTGTCTACATACACTGTTCGAGAGTCAGGTGCCTAAACCTGTCCGACTTCCAACGTATTGGCATTTCTCTCTCTCCTAATCGACGAGGCAAGCCCAGACTCACTGCCGAATCTTTATCTTTTACTCAAAAGCTGTGCTGATATCAAATCCAGAGCGATACAACACCGCTATCTACTCGCATATATTTGTCATTAAAGTTGTTTACAAACATGCATTTCAGAGACAAGCTGGGCGAGACCCTCTTCTATGCCTACCCATTGGAAAAACCCGTTGTCAGTGGCAGTATTCCGGTTGATGAATATAAACGTCCACAGCGCCGAATGAGTTGATCGAGAACCTAAGTATAGGTGTGGGAAAATACATTTTAGCATAATTCTGGCTAAAACAACCAAATGTTACACAAGTACAGTAGAACCTTGACTTACAAGAATTTTTTTTTAGTTTTTAAAGATCCGAGCAGGCCCTTGGTCAGTTTTTTGCTTCATGTTGCGAGCCAAAATATGAGGTACGGGCAAACTTCGAACACGCTGGTGCTCAAGATAGGCAAAAACAAAATTTAGCAATTAAGGTACCATAATTCCCTCAGAAGTCAGCAAGCAGAGCTATTTATTTTGCATGGATGTCTGCTTATTCCCAGTTAACTCATAAATTTCCATAGAACGTTTCCAATTTGGAATATTTCAAACATTCCCCATTTTAAATCCCAATGGAAATTTACCCAAAACCGCTTTGGAACCCTAGTTGTCCTATCAGAAACCGAGTACATGGATTCTATGGACGCTCCTGTCTTTTTTTCTGTTAAGACGTCGGCGGGCCTCAGGACGCCTCGGGTATCCAAATGGGAGGCTCCGCGAATGATCAAGAAGACCCGAGCGACCACTCTGAAGAAGAGTCCTACTCGTACTCGGCCCCCAGCGGAGAACCTCTGTCGCGGGACACCAGTGAGCCGCTCTTTGAAGCCGACTTCCAGGTACACAAGTAATACCGTGTTGTTATCTAGGGAGAAACTAATGTAGCAGTTTACAGCTTCACACGCCACGCGGGCGTGCTGGAGCCGATCCCAGCTATCTTTTGGGTCAGAGGCGGGGTATACCCCGAACTGGTCACCAGCCATTTTGTCTGGCAATTTACAGAAAAATGCATCCAAACTAATCGGGAGAAGCTTCATCATGCAACAAGACTGACCTAAAACACACTGCCAACACAACAAAGGACTTCATCAGTGGGAAAAGTGGAAGGTCTTAGGCTGGCCAAGTCAATCACAGGACCTTAACCCATTAGAGCATGCATTTTCCCTCCTGAAGGGAGGAACCCCCAGAAACAAACAAGAACTGAAAGAGGCTGCAATAAAGGCCTGCAAAAGCATTTCAAATGCAACAATCTCGTGAAGTCAATGGGTCGCAGGCTTGATACAGTTATTGTAAGTAAGGGTTATGCCACCAAATAATAAATGTTATTCACTTTAAGTTACCGGTACTTTAATAATGTCTGTTCCAATACGCTTGCTTACTTGAAAAGTGGGTGGCTTCAAACAAAAGGTGCTCTGTCTTGAGTTGTTTTACACATCTAGATGTAAATACCATGAAATAAAAGCTGGGGTTCTGAACTTTTGTCTCATATTCTTCTTTTGATCTGAAACCCAAATGTCCTCAGTATACAACAAAAACAAAGGAATTGACCTTGGCGGTCCAATACTTTTGGAGGGGACTGTATAAACAAACAACCAGTCACACTCAAATTCACACCTATTGGCAATTTAGAGTCTTCAATTAACCTACCATGCATGCATTTGGGATGTGGGAGGAAACCGGAGAAAACCCACGTAGGCACGGGGAGAATATTGAAACTCCACACAGGCGAGGCGGGATTTGAACCCAGGTCCTCAGAACTGTGAGGCAGATGTACTGACCAGTCGTTTACTGTGCTGCCCATTATATTGTCACACAATAAAATCAATACTAATGTAATAGAAACAGATAAATACCACTTTTTGTTCACAAATTAAAAGTTTGTTGGTTAGCACAATAAACTGTCATAGCATATTTACTCAGTGCTCAGAGAAGAGCCATGTTTGTTCACAAACCCAGCTTGCGAGTTTTTTTAGATATGAGCCGTCGATTGGCTGAGTTTTTGCTTTGATTTGCGTGCCCAAACTGGAGAAATGAGTAGTGTATGGCGGCAGGAGGCTCCAATCACTTTACAACAAGCAGCAAACTATGAAACAAAGCGAATGATACGGAGAGACACAGATACTTCCTGCTCACAGCAGCAGCAAAGGCGCCAGGCGGGGGTAGCGCGAGTGTGGGAAGGGAGGGCGAGAGACAGAGCGAGAGAAAGAGAGAGAGATGGAACATTCAAAGACCCGCAAATGAAACCTCAGTGTGTGTGTGTGTGAGACTTTTGCCTTGATTATACTTCATAAAACCAGTTAATATCTTTAGATTCGCTTGCACTGCTGACAGATGCACATCAAAATAAAAGACTTCATAAAAGCTGCAGGGGCCAGTCAGAGACTGTTGATGGGCCAGCTGTGGCCCACCGGCAGTATTTTGTCTAGGTATGCTGTAAGTCTGGAAGTTCATCCATGAGCTTTGGTGCTCCTTTGAGAACCACACCAAAATTGCTATGTCTAGTCAGCGGCTAGCATGAGAAGCTAATGTGGGAGTCTACATTTTCATTATACTTTTCTGCCCCAAGACTCCACCCCCCACCGAGGAGTTTCCCGCCAATGACACAGCCGACCTGTTAGGTTTGAACTCCGAACCCCAACTCCCTCCACCGACGTCCTCAGCTGGCATGAAGGCCTCCTCCAGCCACAGCGACCTGCTCAACGACCTGTTTGTGTCACCAGCTGGACACATGGCAGCCGAGGAGGACTTGTTCTTCGGCAGCTCCAAACGTAAGTATCCATTTCTTGACTTATTTTACAGAAGATTTAGGTTGAATTCTCAATCGTGCGACTTCTGTAACATTTGACTGCTGAATTAAGCTTTCGTGCGCATGATGATTTAAAGTCCGATTTTATGTAACTTTAACTGTATATTTTTCCAGACACTTTTGGTTGAATTGTGAATTGTGCAACACCAGGGACATTTGACTTCTGAGTTGTTTTTGATGTCGGGGTGTCAATATCAAATCGATTTAGAATCGATTATTCTATATATATAATGTCGAGGCACGGTGGACGACTGGTTAGCACATCTGCCTCACAGAGGACCTGGGTACAAATCCGGCCTGGGTTTTCTCCGGGTACTCTGGTTTCCTCCCACATCCCCAAAACATGCATGGTAGCTAAATTGAAGACTCTAACTTGCCAGTAGGTGTGAATGGGAGTGCGAATGGTTGTTTGTTTATATGTGCCCTGTGATTGGCTGGCGACCAGTTCAGGGTGTACCTCTCTTCTCGCCCAGAGCCAGCTGGGATAGGCTTCAGCTCGCCCACGACCCTAGTGAGGATAAAGTGGTACGGAAAATGGATGGATGGATATTTAGCCATACTTTTTTTTTTTTTTTTTTTTTAAGTCCTAAAATGCTTTTCATTCTCATTTATCAGGGCTGTTGTTCTATCCTTAAACTGCATATGTTGGTACTGAGTGTATGGTATAAATTCTACAGAATGAGAAAATCTGAAATCGGCCTTTGCTAAAAGGTTCACATTCGCGATGAGCATTAGCGCGCTAGCGATTACCATTTTAGGTAAAAAATAAATAAATAAATAAAATAACTACCCTTCAGCTCACTCGTACATCATGTTAGATATACATTCCACAACTAATAGTGTCTTAAAATCATTTACAAATGCTTCTCTGTTGTTTTTGGCATTGTTTTTCACTGGCTCAACAATGCATCCGTTTGCAACAAATGTCCGTGCGGTAAACATTGACAAAGCTGCTTGACTCAACAGAACCTCTGTGTGTGTGTGTGTGTGTGTGTGTGTGTGTGTGCGCGCGCGCACGTGTGTGCGTGCGTGCCTCTCTGTCTGTCTCTCCCTCCCTCCCTCCCTCCCTCATTCTCCCATTTATTATGGAGAAACATTTATTCAAACTCGCCTGGCCCTGTTTGTGTGGAAAACGTAATTACCCCCCTTGTTAAATAATCAATTAGTTGTTGCTAATCACAATTTTGGTTAATTTTCACTGATCACACCCAAGCCTGATTACTCCCAGACCTATTCAATCAAGGAATCGTTTAAACAGAATCTGTTCAGAATCTAGCTTAAAACATACGGTAGCATGCATGCATGCTAAAACAAGGTTTTTAAAAAGGCAGCGGGAGCAAAACTGAGTTCGGTTGTACTTTATTGAAGTATTTAACAATGTACTCACATTATTTTTTGATCAATCCTCATCCACAAATCCATCAAAGTCCTCATCTTCTGTATCCGAAATTAACAGCTGGGCAAGTTCTCCATCAAACACACCAGGTTCCCTCTCGTCATTGTCGGAGTCAGTCTCGTTGCCGTGCGGCTCCTCAGAAATGATGCCGGCATTTACGAAAGCTCGAACAATAATGCAAGCAGACACGTTTCCCCAAGCATCCACAATCCGTTCACAAATTGTGGCGTGCCGCATTACAAGGTGCCCCGTCCATTTTGGAGAAAATTTAAGACTTTTAAGTGCGCCTTATGGTCGTGAAAATATGGTAATCTTTTGCTCACTAAGCTGAGGTCTCGTTCCATGCGACTTACAAAGTGTACTACACCTGGAAGTGTCAGTAAAATGGCCGATTTTAGATGATGTTTGACATAGATATACATGGCATCATGTTCTTTGTTCCGCAGCCACGAGCGACCCATTCGACCTGTTCGGGATGGGCTCCAGCTCCAGCGTGGGCTCGTCACGGCAGGCCTCTGGACCAGACCTGTTCGGGGACTTGATAGGTTCCGACAGTTCGGCACCGGGAAAAGCCGCTCCAACTTCCAATCCAAGCCTCTTTAACCTCAGTGAGTCCACCCTACATTTTGTATATTATTATGCTGATGTAAACATATTCATATTTGTACTTCATATCAGATAAATTAGTGAACAACGCTCCCAAGATGACATCATCAGCCAGTCACCCAGACCTTCTGGGTGGGTGGGACAGCTGGGCGGCGAGCACATCTGCGGGCATGAGCTCCACTGCCAGCAGGCCCACCTTCATCAGTACAGGTAACAATGGGATTATGTACTTAGATATGATAGATCTTCTTTTTTTTTTTTTTTTTTTTTTTTTTTGTCAACTGTTGTTGTATTTGTGTGCTCATAGCTTCTAGCATGTCGTCCATGTCCAAGGCCAAGTCTCAGACCTTCGATCCCTTCGCCGACTTGGGGAACCTGGGCTCCAATTTACCAAGTAAGTGTAAACATGCCCCCTTAAATCTAATACTGAAGATAACATTGTCTCGAACTACGATGTCATACAATTCACTCCAATTACAATACGATTAACTTCAAATATATCACTACACGATTCACCATTACAATACAGTATGAGTCAGTCAATTAAGACAGGCTATGATGCACTTTAATTATGATTCAATTCACTCCAGTAACCATACGATTCATTACAATATAATATGATTGACTCCAATTATGATACATAATTCAACTTCATTTACGATGCGATTCACACTAGGTATGATACAGTAAGATTCACTTCAATTACAATCTGACATATGATTCACTCCAGTTATGATAGATTACGATACTCTCGAGTTACGACGCAGCACGATTTATTCCAATTTCAATACAATACGATTCACTCCAGTTACCATCCAATGTGGTTCATTCCAATTACTGTACAGTACAATGCACTCGAGTTATGATGTGATTCACTCCAATTACAATATGTTTCAACACTTTGTTACACAATTCTATTATGATACGATTCACACCAGTTATTGTAATGTAACTGGTCAGAGTCACTTCAATTACCACTCAACATAATTCACTCCAATTACACTATGAAGCAATATTATTTACTCATATTACGATACGACTCACTCCAATTACGATATGATTCACTTAAATTTAGATACAATACGATTCCAAGGTTGGCACTGGGTAATGAAACCTCTTAGCCAATGTGGCTAAACAGTATAAAAATCTCCTAGCCACACTTGTGTGTAGTTAGCCACAATATCACGTTTATGTGGCTAAACCTTTAGTCACACATGGCCAGTCCTCGTCATTCGGAATCCGACAAACTTTTAACGATGTTGGCCGAATCAAAGCTAACAAGTCATCAATCAGGTCTGAACAATTTCGGAAAATATTGTAATTGCTCGTTTTTTTTGTTTTTGTTTTTTTTTTGTTTTAAAAAAATATTGTGATTGTAATTTAGCATTCAATTTTTCAGGGGGAAGTTTATCTTCGGCATTATTCACTAAACACAAGAAATAAATTATTCTGTAGTATGACCAGTACACAACATTGGATACAGCCAACAAATTACTCTTTCCTGTAGGCCATGTCTAAATGTTATGATGAATTTATACAAATAACAAATCTTTATTTTACTACTGAATTGTAAAAAGAGAAACCTTCCATCACAGTAGAATATTGGCTTATTGATTTAATTGAATGCCTTGTTAAAATGTAATACTGTATAATGATGCTCTTGCCAGTAGCAGTTGCACTACTGTCAGTGTCAGCCGAGTATAGAGATAAAACGATTTGCTGCCAGATAATTATAACAGATTTCAAAAGCAGGACAAAGTGGTCTAAATTGTGTAAGGGAGGTGGGGGTGTGTGACTATGTTTGCATTTGGCCCTGAAATGACTTGCTACGGCACTGGTTCGAGTCAGCGCCGCAGCCGCTCAGCATGACAACCAAACTGTGATTAGTGGCTCGTGCATTGATGAAGAAGGCAACTAGCTACCTGAGAGAAGTAATGTAAAATGAAGGACATATTGACTATCGAGACTTCAAACGTACGTCGCAGTATCATGCGTGCTTCAATTCGGAGACATCGGGTCTTCTCCAATGCGCCGCTCCCCACAGCTGGGAACGCCTGTGAGCCTGACTGCTTAGCCTGCAGGGGCTGGACAGCGGATTGAAGCATTTTATGAAGCGGGTGTAAAACTATACCATTAATACCATTCACACACTGCAGAACCCTGAATTCAATCCAATTACGATATGATTTGTGATTCTTTCCAATTACAATATAATACGATTCACTACAATTTTAAGATTCACTGCAATTCTAATTCCAGTTATGATACAATTCAATGTAATTCACTGCAATTACAACACTAAACAATGTATTCCGGTCATAGTACAATACAACTCACTGCAATTACAAAATGATTCACTTTAGTCATGATGATTCATGATTCACTCATTACGGTACAGTAAGATTCACTCCAATTAACATTAAATACAATAATTCCTGATTCTATATAATTCATTCCAATTTCTACGAAATACGATTCACTCCAATTTTTAAGGTGTGCAATTCAATCCAAATACAATGCGATTAACTTCTATTAAAATGCTAAAACTGAATATTAATCTGAATATGACAAACTGATACAACATAGGTGCACTTTTGATGTGAATACACACTAAAATGAAATTAAAGTGCTCAAACCGGTTTGTTCCAGGTTGTACTAACAGTAACTTCTCCGGGCCTACCAAAGCACCACCGTCGTCGTCGTCTTCCTCTTCGTCTTCGACTAACCCTCAAAGTTCCTCATCCTGGCAGCCTGGCAGAGCCCCCCAGGGCCACAACAAGTCCTGGAAGTCCGGATCCGGGTCTGCACCCAAAGCATCGGCGGCCTCCCAGCCCGCTGGCCCGCAGGTCACTAAGCCCAACTACAACCTTAACTTTCCGAGCGTCATCGGAGGTCGTGAGGAGAGAGGCATTCGGGCTCCAGGATTCGGTAATTCCCTGCCGTCACGTCCTTCGTTTGTGCCATGAGTGTCGTCTGAAAATGTTTCTTTCCTGTGCCGTGTGTTGTCGTGACGCAGGCCCCAAGCCCAAAGTCAAGGAGGATGACTTTGGGGACCTGCTGTCCACTCAGGGCTTTTCATCCATGACAGATAGAAAAGGGCCGAGGACCATTGCAGAAATGAGAAGGCAGGAGATCACAAAAGAAATGGATCCCCTTAAACTGCAAGTATGTGTCCTAATTGGCAAACTGCGGTGCGGTAGCGCTCTCATGGGGGCGCGCAAGGTTACCTTCACTGCAGTGGACGATTGTATTCATCGTCCGCAATCCAACCGTTTACTTCCCCAAATGTATATATTCGTCAGGTTTGTTTTTCAGTGAGTAGGCGTGAATGAGGGTCTCACTCGTCTCACTGGTTGTGAAATTTGGGTTTGTAAACCACTGTAATGACCAACAGATCCCTGTAGATGGCAGAGTTGCGTCGCTTTGGTTTTGAGGTCAGCACCGCGTTTGATTTGAAGATACAAATTAGGCGATGAATCTCGACTGGTCATGTCAATTATGAGGGAGATATATGCCAACATGTTGGAAGTTGGACAAGTTTAGGCACCCCACCCTTGAACAGTGTGCATATATGTATGGTATAAACAGATTACCGTATTTTCACGATCATAAGGCGCACTTAAAAGTCTTAAATTTTCTCCAAAATGGACGGGGGGCCTTATAATGCGGCGCGCCTTATGTGTGCACAGAGTTCCAAAATCTGTAAATGTTATGTGACTTTGATGAGCGGTCCGCTAGACTGACTGGGAGCATTTCCTGCCGACACGCTCCATATATAGAGGAAAGGCGGACGTGACTGAGGACAGCATGCGGACGTTAAAGGGGGAAGGCTGCGCGTGAAAGAGGACACTAAAGGCACGCCCCAGTAGGTATATTGTGCTGGTATGTGCTTTGTGCAAAACAACATTGGTTCGGCTAAGGACTCCCGAAAATGGCACCTACGAAGAGACACGCGTACGAAGCACAGTTTAAACTGCAAGCTATCAGTTACGCGGAGGAACCTGGGAATCGAGGAGCTGCGAGAGAATTCGAGATCAAATAATCCATGGTTCGCAAGTGGAAGAAGCAGGAAAACGAGCTTCGCCAAGTCAAGAAGACAAAGCTGAGTTTCCCCGGAAACAAGGCGAGGTTTCCCGAGTTGGAAGAACAACTCGAGCAATGGATTAATGATCAAAGAACAGACGGGAGAAGCTTCTCTATAGTCACCATTCGACTGATGGCAATAACTCGGGCTTGCCATCATTCCGGGAGGCTTGACGAAGGAAATCCAACCGCTGGACATCGGTGTAAACAGGGCGTTCAAAATGAAGTTGCGAGCGGCATGGGAGCGATGGATGGCAGATGGCGAACACAGCCTTACTAAGACTAGGAGGCAGCGCCAGGCGAGTTACGCCACAATTTGTGAAAGGATTGTGGATGCTTGGGCTAACGCGTCTGCTTGCACTGTTGTTCGAGCTTTCGTAAAAGCCGGCATCATTTCTGAGGAGCCGCACGGCAACGAGACTGACTCTGACAATGACGAGAGGGAACCCGGCGTGTTTAATGGAGAACTTGCCCAGCTGTTCATTCTGAACTTTGATGGATTTGTGGATGAGGATTGATAAAAAAAATAACATGAGTACATTGTTAAATACTTCAATAAAGTACAACCAAACTCAGTTTTGCTCCCGTTGCCTTTTTAAAAACATTGTTTTAGCGTGCATGCATGCTACTGTATGTTTTAAGCTAGCCTATGTTTTACCATGCCTGCGCTCAATAATATGTATGTGTTAAATAGACCACGTAACTGAGACTGCACCTTTTAATACGGTGCACCTTATGGTCACGAAAATCCGGTATGTAACGTGGTAGGTAGTAGAAAGTGTGTGTCATGAGAAAAGATGACAATTCATGAAATGAATGGCCAACTCGTTAAAAAAAAAAAAAAAAAAAAAAAATGACATTCAACTCGACAAGCGGTGAGTCAGCGTCGCTCATGGTGCGTTTCTTAGTTGTATATTTGTAAATAAATGTTCTTTCTCAGTCTTGTTTTTTGTTTTATAGTTTGTGTCACAAAAAAATATTAGCGTCAGTCACAAAAAGTGTATTTTTCCCCCTGCTTTTTATTCCGAAAGTAGTTTTTTTTTTTTTTGATGAAACCAACCCATGTTCTATTTTTCTTTTCTTTTTTTTTTGTTTTGTTTCTGAGCTCTTAGTGCTATGAGGCACATGAGGCCGCAATTGCGGGTTCTGTAATCTGTAGTTTTAACGGGAGCAGGTGATTGACCTACTGCCCAACCCCCGCACCTGGTTTTCCTAAGGTGGTCTCCCATTAAGTACTAGCCAGGACCGACCCTGCTTATATACCCTGCTACAGGTGGCATTCTCAGGGCAATTCCCGGGGGCCATGTTCTACTGCTGATTATTAAATAAAGCTAGAAACAAAGTTTTTTTTCTGATCAAAGAAGAGAGTCTACTATTTATTTTGGTAAATTCAGTGCTTATCTTGTTACATAACACAATATTCTGTGGGTCTTGAAAGATCGGTCAAAATGCTGTAAAATGGCAGGCAATATGGGTAATTCTGCTTTGAAAACAGCTGGCAGTGAATGTTTTTAATTACCGTAATTTCTCGTGTATAATGCGCATTTTTTACCGAAATTTTTTTTCAAAAGTCAATAGTCCGCATTATACATACGTTTAGGAGAAATTAAAAATACTTTCACATTTTATAAATGTATGGCGCCATCTAGAGGTTATGAAAAAG
The DNA here is from genome assembly GCF_024500275.1 of Phycodurus eques. Lineage (NCBI taxonomy): Eukaryota > Metazoa > Chordata > Actinopteri > Syngnathiformes > Syngnathidae > Phycodurus > Phycodurus eques. The sequence goes on from NC_084527.1 coordinate 24,299,750, forward strand.
CTGTACACTTTCATTCCACTATGCCACCGCCCCCAAGAGGTTAGGAAAAAGTTGTACGCTTTCATTCTAGTATGCCACCTAGAGGTTATGAAAAAGCTGGAGCCTACACTTTCATTCCAATATTATAGGCGTACATATGACTGCATATATGTACAATTGTGCTCATAAGTTTACATACCCAGGCAGAATTTGTGAAATGTTTTTTTAAATACAACTGCTGACTGGACAACAACAATCATTCATTTGGTTATGTTTTGTTGAATGATAATGCTTTTCTGAACTGCTTAACAGTTTAATTTCAATCCCATTAAAATAAAATTGAATGTGTTTCGCCTGTTTTCGTAAAAGAATTGTACACATTTTACAAAGTCTGACGTTTGAGCACAACTGTGTGTTTTCTCATTTACTAAATAAAAGTGCGGCTGGAAATTTCAAAATAAGAGCAAGTAAATAAGAAAGTGTTATGTGATCAAATGAAGTGCTTAACTTCAGATTAATTATTTGAAAAAACTAACAAACTACAGATATTTCGTTTTGATCATATGGGTAGAAGCAAAATCATGCATTGTAAAAATGCATTATACATAGGTTGAATGGTCAACTTTGGGGTTGCACATTATACACGAGAAATTACGGTACTTCAAATTTGAAGAAATATTCAATTTTGTGATGGTGAGCTTGTATTTATTTTTTATGAACACTGTAAATAAATAAAAAAAACTCACCAAGGGTGTGCAATACAGTTTTTCCTAGGATATGAAAACTTCAGATTTGTTAAATGTTGCATTAGTAATGAATTTAAATATTAGTAGCTTGCTATTCTGAGTTTGTAGTTCTTTTTGGGGCTACTTTGCAGAGGCCACGTGCTTTCAGGTGACATTTTGTCCTCCCTCCCGTTAGATCTTGGATTGGATTGAGGGCAAGGAGAGGAACATTCGTGCGCTGCTTTCTACGCTGCACACAGTGCTATGGGAGGGCGAGACCCGCTGGAGGCCGGTGGGCATGGCCGACCTGGTGACACCTGACCAGGTTAAGAAGTTCTACAGGAAGGCCGTCCTGGTGGTCCATCCAGATAAGGTGAGCTTGGGACATACTCCATATAGTGCTGCTAGACATTATATAGTGGTACCTTGATTTACGAGTGCCCCAACTTAACCAGCTTTTCAAGTTACAAGAGGTCACTTTTTTTTCTTCGTGTTGCAAACCATAATTGGAGTTACGAGCAAGCGTCAGCTATGTGAAAACATATTGGAACAACTAAGGGACTGTAATTCCCTTGGATGTGGGCAGAGAGAGCCACAGTTATCGATGCACTTTCAGCCGACTATTGAACAGGCCAAACAGTCCAAAACAAATACAAAATGAAACCACCTGCAAGGAGTATGGAGAAGACGCTAACAACACAGTGCTATTTTTTAAATTAAAAACATGACAAGACAATTTTTTCTAGGGCATGCTTGAATAGATTAATTGCATTTGAATTAATTTCAATGGGAAAAGCTTCCTATGCCCGAACAATGCCGCTCCAAATGCAAGAGGGAGACCATTTGGTTAACTTTATGCTATTCTGTCACTAATTGAATGCTCTCCCTTTGGCATCTGGAGTCACGTTGTTGGGGGCTAGCAACATAGCATAACATGACCCTAACTTCATGCTCTCCTTCCTTATTCAGGGCTTCATAGCTGGGGTGCAGTCAGTGAGCGACAGGCATGGAGCTAGGGCTCCAAAGCAACATAGCGGGAGAGCATTCAGTTAACCTAATGTTATGCTATAGAGCTAATCCCATGCAGTTGGCTAGCTAGTGTAGCATAAGGCTGACCGCAGACTAGGGCTGCAGGATTTTTTGTTTGAGCTTCATCATCGCGATGTACATTGTACACTCGTCACATTGCAGGGTCTGCTGCGATGTTGGTGTTCTGTAATATACAGTGATTCAACTGTCATATTAAAAGTGACCAGCAGAGGGACTTGTTTGGCCATGCTAATAGAAAGGATTCTATTTCAGTCTTCAGAATGAAATTACCGTAGGCAGGCATGCGGCAGCTGTGTGAGTATGAATTGCGTTTAGGGACACTGCATAAATAAGAGTGAATGTTCTTTTGTAATACAGTACCTAATTGTAAAAAGTTGATTCGTTGGAAAATTATTTGTATCAGAATTCTTTATCTAAAACACTGTACGATCACACTGATATGGAATTTATTTTGTTTTGTAATATAAGAGTCGAGAGTCAGCCAGAGCTGCAAGGAATGCAAAGTCATCAATGTCCTTTCACCATCATTCCTGCTTAGCCCAAGCATCCACAATCCATTCACATATGGTGGCGTAACTCGCCCGGCGTTGCCTCGCAGTCTTAGTTGCACTTGGTTTTTCACAGCAGCTGTGAGATGGGCGCGCATGGAGTCACAGATCAACAAGGATGGTGACGCGTGGAAAAAAACATCCGGTCTCTTTACGTACACCTCACTCAGCCACTCTCTCATTTTCTCCTTGCCCATCCAGCCCTTTTGATTGGCCTTAACGATGACTTCGGCTGGAAACTTTTCTTTAGGCGTCTTCCTCTTAAAAATCACTACAGGTGGCAGTTTCTGTCCATTACCATGGCAACCAAGCACAACACTGAAAGCCGACTTCTTGTGCCCCGTTGTGCGTATCACTACCGTGGTGGTCCCCTTCTTCTCTACAGTGTGATTCACCCGGATGTCGAAAGTGAGCGACACCTCGTCCATGTTGATGTGGTTCGGCTGAATGTGTTTGTCGGCAATCTTTTTACTGCAGTAGGAGCGGAAGATGGCCAGCTTTTCCTTGTAATCCGCCGTAAATTGCTGCGCCATGGTAGTCCTTGCCTGGCTGGATAGATGGCGCCGTTTCATAAAATGAAAGCACCAAGACGGACCTCCTTGAAAATGTTCAATTTTCATTTCTTCTGCAAGCGTTATTGCCCTCAGTCAAATGGTGACTGTAGCGACGCTTCTCCCGGCTGTTCTTTGCTCATTAATCCACCCAATACGGGTACAGGTCTCAAAGGGGTGTTTTGAGTTAAGACTGAAAACTATTTTCTGTCCGGTAAGTCGGAGTCAGTTAAATTGAGGTTCTACTGTAGTTGGATCACTAAGGTACCATAACGCTAAACAGATAGACTGAATAATGCAATTGCAATTGTTAGCATTGTATGCTAGGTTTCTCTTCAGAGGTTCCACTGTACATAAAGTTGTCAGCAGCACCTAATAACTATATTTAATAAAAAATAGAGCAGCCATGATGTTGGTAAACATCTTTTCAAGATGGCGACCACTCATCCAGTCATGTTTTTGTCTCGTCCCTCTCCCTTTTCTCGGCTCGACGGCATCCCCTGCAGGCGACTGGCAAACCTTACGAGGACTACGCTAAGATGATCTTCATGGAGTTGAATGACGCCTGGTCAGAGTTTGAGAACCAGGGATCCAAAGCTCTCTTTTAGTAGAAAAAAAATGACACCCACACAAAAAAGAAGCCGGTCCGAACCAGGACTGGATTTGAACAAATATCGAGCCCCCCTGGGGCCTGATTGGACAGGACTGAACCCACATTGGGCCTTCCTTTTTGAGGGGGTAGTTGCACAGCCTCTGGGAGGTGTCCTCTCTTTCACTTTCTCTCCACATCCTTACTACACCTTTGAGAAAAAAAATCCCTCTTCACTACCGACTTGCTTCAGAAATCCAAGGAGTGACAATCAGAGAGAGAACGAGGAACTCCAGAATGCTGATGAACCGTCACAGATTTTACAAAAAAAAAAATGCTACATGCTAAAATGCTAACCGCTGATGTATTGGTGCCTGTCAGTATTGCGGACAAGCGTACAAAATGGCTGCCAATCACTAAATGTAATGCTTCTGCCATTACAATCATTACAATTGTTGCCACATTTGCACTCATACATATCCTAGTTAGCCTAGTGCTCATTTCTGACAACAAAGCAACACCCACATTAACAAAAGTGCTCTTTTTTTTGTTTTGTTTTTTTGTTTTTTTGAAAGCCGTCCACTCGTGCGATGCTTCGTTGCTAACCACTAACAATTAGGCTCTTAAAGATAGTGTCTTGAGTATTCGGTTAGCGCCATGCTGCACTTAAGCTATTTATTAGCTTAGGCGGTTAGCATCGGTTGCTAACATCTGAGCTGATGATTTTTGATTGACATCCATCAACCGGAACAGGGTGAGTGATTGATCAGGTTTACGTATTTTTGGGGGGTCCATTGTGTGTGTAATTATTGTAAATACAAAACATCAAGTGACTTTGTGAAAATTATATTTGAGTGGCAGGTCTGTGTACGTGAGTGATTTTTAAGAATGACATCACACACTGTTGTTGACTTCATTGTTTTAGTTCACATTTTTACCTCATGGACCAATCTGATCACTTTTCTTATTTATTATTATTATTGTTATTATTAGTTGTTGTTTTTGACATTCTGTTCATACCTGATAAGAATTGGGAGAAAGCATTGGTTAGGTTTTCATATATTAGAGAGTGAGTGGGACCTCTTTGATTTCATTCCAAAGTTTAATAAGAATTTGCTTTTTACAAATATATCCTTCTATTTTGTTGTTTTACAGCTTTCTTTTTTTTTTACTTGCTTTTTTGTTGACAGTTTTTGATTTGACAATATGATCATAAGTATAAGGACAGACAATATCAATACAGTTTTACTGTACCAGACAAATTATGGCATAACTAATAAACACGAATGTAGAAAAAAAGGTGATTAAAAGTTATGAGGGAAATACTTGTGTATGTCTTTTTTTGACTGACTGTTGTTTTTTTCATAGGTATAAATGTTACTTTTGAGCCACATTTTACGACACACAAACCCGTACTCCCATACACTTAAATGTCAGATTTCAAAGATTTAAAAATCCCTGTTGATACCTCAAGAATCCCTTTACAAACCATAACTTTTATTTTGAGGTGATCATATAGCAGTTATACAACAGCTTTATTTAAAAATATAACTCAACATGAGGCGTCTGCGTTTTTAATCTAGCCTCTCCCAGTCTTTGGCTATCGTCAGCTATTTTCAGCTGTGACATTAATGGCACACACTCGGTTAATTCGGCGTTAGCACACGCAGACATCGTTGTCTGGTTTATTGCCACATATTTTGTTATTTCACGATGTTTTATAGTGTGCCAGTTGGTTGTACTGATGCAGTGGCAGTGATAAGAGCTGCTTCAGCTTTCCAAGCAATAAAATAGCAAGACTAGACCAGCGAATCGCTGAAAGTCACTCGGCGTGGGGGAGCTGCACCTCTGTGGCTGCTGCCAAGTAAGTATTCGTAACTTTGGAACCGGTGTGTTTTCGGAAGCATTTAGCAGAAAGTATTGTATACACGGGCATAGGTTGAGCCAAGCTGAAAACAGCTGCAGTGACGATTTGCCCTTAGATGTTGCCAACCTGGAAACATCGGCTGCCATGGTAATGGGAACGCGGCATGTACAGGACGCATTGCTGTATGCAATGAGAACTAGAAATTTGTTAAAGGTACAATATTTTACCAAATCAACTGTTTCTGGTATTTGGGAGTTATTTTGGCTCTATGGTGCGTCAGTAAACGTGAAATATGAATTAAAATGTCCACGCATTCCTAGCTTCCACGTTTTTCTGCCGAGAGGGCTAAAATCAGCTCATTCAAATTTCTCGAGCTTATCTATGTCACTAGCGAAGATCTCCGCCTAACTCTCTGCACACGTGTGCTCTCACAAGTGGGTCTTCTACACAGAGGAAACCAATCAGAGGATGGGGGGTTTCCCCACAAATATGGACAAAGCGGGTACAAAACTGGGTCAGACAGAAGTAGCTGTCAGAGGAGCCTTTTCTGGACATGCGTATGACAAAACCAAGGTGCTTTTTTGTTTGTTTTTTTAAAGAAGAAATTGACACTTTTATTCTAAAAATAAGAAATTGACACTTTTATTCTAAGTCCATGTTAGAGAGTCACTCTATGGAGGTCTAAATAGCAAAGATATGCAACCTTGAAAGCTGTTTGCACTTTAAGCCAAATCGGCTCATTGTTTTGCTGATAACTCATGACTCATGTTGCTTTTACTACCAACACCTTGCTGGAGCAAATATACAATACAATATACAGGCCTTGATGCACAGACATGTTGGAACTGGAAGGGCCCATCAACAAACTTCCCACAAAGTTGGAAGGGTCCAAAATCTCTTGGTATGCTGAAGCATTCAGAGTTCCTTTCACTGGAGCACAGGGGCTAATATTTTGGACATAACCATATAAACACTTTTAGATGAATAAGAGCGGAGACTGAGAACCAGGCCTTCGAGTCCAACATCAGTATATAACCTCACAAATATGCTCCAGGAAAAATGGTAATAAATTCCCATAAACTCACACCTAAACCTTGTTGAAAGTCTTCCCACAAGAGTTTAAGATGTTACAGATGCAAAGGATTGACAGGTGTCATATTAAACCCAGTGGATTAAAAATGGGATATCACTTAAATTAATGAGTCAAGGCAGGTAAGTGAATACATTTTGGCAGTATAGTTGTGTGTGTAAATAGATATATACACTGAACAAAAATATAAATGCAACACTTTTTTTTTTTTGCTCCCATTTTTTTTGAGCTTGACTCCAGGATCTAAAACCTTCCCCACATACACAAAAAGCCATTTCCCTCAAATATTGTTCACAAATCTGTGTGAGTGAACACTTCTCCTTTGTCGAGAACATCCATCCCACCTCACAGGTGTGGCATATCAAGATGCTGATTGGACAGGTGTGGCATAGGCTGGCCACAATAAAAGGCCACTCTGAAATGTGCAGTTTTATCACACAGCACAATCCTACAGTTGTGTATATATGTATGTATATATATGTATATGTGTATATATATATATGTATGTATATGTCCACATTTATATGTACATATGTATATGTGTGTGTATCTACAATCCCAATTCTCATGAAGTTGGGACGTTGTGTTAAACATCAATAAAAACAGAATACAATGATTTGCGAATCATGTTTGACCTATATTTAATTCAATACACTACAAAGGCAAGATATTTAATGTTCAAATGGAAAAAAACTTTGTTTTTAGCAAATAATCATTAACTTAATTTAGATTAACTAAATTCCTTGGGCGGCACGGTGGACGACTGTTTAGAGCGTCAGCCTCACAGTTCTGAGGACCGGGGTTCAATCCCCGGTCCCGCCTGTGTGGAGTTTGCATGTTCTCCCCGTACCTGCGTGGGTTTTCGCCGGCCATTCCGGTTTCCTCCCACATCCCAAAAACATGCATTAATTGGATTGATAAATTCCTTGTTTGGTTTTGACATACTTGGTAAATAAAGATGATTCTGATTCTGGCCCTGATCCTGCTTGTTTTCAAAATTGTAGCTCCCCAATCAGAGTAAATGAGGAATGCTAATGTTTGACAAACATGACATCACTTCCACTAGCCGTTGGGTTGGAAAGTGTAACTCCACCCAGGATGTCTCAAAATCATGAACATTTGAGTGTGCTCAATAAAACCTACTTTTTAGCCAATTTATGGTTCACAATTTGCAGTGAATGACGTATGTATTTCAAAACCTTTACAATGCAAATATGAATTTTAACCGACCGGCATAAAGCCCTTTTGCACTCTGATCTTTAAGTAATAAACTGGTCGCTATGTGCGGAAATATCGCAATAATTGGGTGTGAGTCGGTTAGCGAAATGCTAGCTGGGCCGTATGCTACTAGCTCCATCCACAAGTGAACATGCTGCATGTGGGTCAGAGGGGAAAAAACAAGCATCTCCGCAAGTTTTTACAGCTTTATTTCAAAGGTTCAAACACAAAACCAAATATGTAGTGCTCCAGTCCTCAAGAATATAACCGTAACACATCACATGATACAAAATGAATTATAAAAGCAGGGGGAAAACAATACAATGGGATGTTTTAGTGTCAAACTGATCCTAGTACGCTAAAGCTTTGTTTTCTACCAAGTGGTCTGGATCAGTTTGGTACACATCCACATTGGTAAATCCTGACCAGGCTTGTGTCTTAATTGGAGGATGTCGATTGCCTTGGGTGTTTTTGAACACTTTCTCACAGTGTAACACCCAAAAATATAAGTACACCTTACTGTACTGCTCAGTGGAAACCAGGCTTGAATGTCCCTCATTTTCTTTCGACAACAGACCACAGTGACATGTTTGTCTTCCACTGTGAATGATTTACAGTGCATGGCGTGCAGGATCCGCAATGTGTTTCCACTTGGATACTTTTGGCTGGCCGGGCCTTGGCCTCTGGCTTTTTCGAGGGGCATATAGAAACGGGGATGACTGAATCTGGACAGGAACCAAGGCACTTAAAAGTGTAGCTGTCCCGTCAATTTCCTATTATATGTCCTGAATTGGGGAAAAAAAAAAAAAAAAAAAAAAAACCTAATCAAGAAAAGTCATCTGGTTCATTCGCAGTAAGTCCTCCAGTCTACCAAATGACCGGGTGGTATCTGAAACAAGACAAAAGGGGAGAGAGGTCATTTCAAAACATTGGTGTCACCCAACTTTACCCAGGAAGTGGAGTAAGTAGAATAGATGCAAGGTTTTTATCCGGGAAGAAAAGTAGAGAGGTACCAAGGAAAGGAGGTTGTGAGCCAGGAAGGTAGACAGGTACTAAAAACGGATGGTTGTTACCTGGGAAGTCAGGCAGACGAATATCAAAAGAAAGATTTGAAAAAGAAAGGAAAAGAAAAAAGAAATTAGTATACCAAAGAATGATGGTTACCCTGGAAGTAAGGTAGACTGGTGCCAAAAAACTTTGGATGGACGTAAGGCAGCCCAGTACCAAAAAATGAAGGTTGCCGCCCAGTAAGTACGGTAGAGCAGCACTAAAGATGAACCAAACGTTTTCCCATTTGAAATACATCCCTCCAAAGTGGCTAGTGGGAGTGGCGGTGTTACCCGCTAACGCTGATATTTATATTCAAGCCCTGGTTGTCACCTGGGAAGTAAGGCAGACTAGTACCAAAGAATGAGGGTGTTTAGCTGGGAAGTAAGTAGACCTGTACCAAAGAATGACAGTTGTCACCCAGAAAGCAAAGAAGGTTGTTAACCAGGAAGTAAGGCAGATTATTACTAAATAATGAAGGTGGTTACCTGAGATGTCAGGTTGACTGGTGCCAAAGAAGGAAGGCTGTTATCCAAAAAGTAAGGCAGACCAGTACCAATTTATGAAATTCACCCAGTGAGTAAAAAAGGTTACCTGGGAAGTAAGGCAGACAGTGCCATAAGGAAGGATCTCGCCCAAGAAGTAAAAAAGATTGTTACCCTAGAAGTAAGGTAGACTTGCACTAAAAAGAGGTTTTTACCTAGGAAGTAGGATAAACAGTCCAAAAAATTGAGGGTTGTTACTCAGGAAGTAATGAAGGTTGTTACCCGGGCAATAGAGTGGTATCAAGGAAGCAAGGTTGTTACCTTGGAAGTAAGGTAGAACAGCACTAAAGAACAAAGGTTGTTACCCAGGAGTAAAGATACATTGGCACCAAAGAAGGAAGATTGCTACCCGGGAAATAGGGTAAACGATACTGAAGAATGAGGATTGTTACCCAGGAAGTAAGATAGACTGGTAGCAAAAAAAGAAAGTTGTTGCCCAGGAAGTAAAGTCAACCGGTACTAAAGAATGACGGGTTGTTAAGACAGGAAATACAGTAGACCGGCACCAAAAGAGTAAGTTTGTTGCCTAGAAATGAAGCATGACTTGTATCAAAGAACAAAGGTGAAGTTCTTAACTTACCAATACAAAAAAGGAGTATCTTGGAGGTCTATCCCTCGATGGAGACCTCTGGAATGAGGTGACAATTCAGCGCTGCCTCCAGCGGTATTTGCTGAACACACAAAGTCTTCAGTTTACATGCAACAAAAACATGTTTTTAAAGCATGGCTTGCGCGGTCTTCACCATTGATGATCCCAGCTGCATCTGACATGATATGCTGCTCTCCTCCGAAGGACATTTCAGACTGGCAGAGGCGGTGTCCTGTAACACCCAAAAACTAAATGAATAAATAAAATAAATTAGCATTATCGTCATAGACAGGACTCAAAGTGTGGTATGCACCTCTTGGATTTCTGCAGTAACTTCAGTGGGGGGTTCAACAAGCTGCTTGACTGATTCTGTTTCTACCTTAACAGCAACAGGTTGTGCCTCAGCCACTGCTTCAGGTTTAGGTATGTTGACGACAACCTCCGGTTCCGGCACCAGGACAACCTCCTGAACTGGCTTGACTGCTTCAGCCACAGGTTCTGGGCCAAGGGAGCAGACGACAACTTGTTCTGCCACCTTTTGGAGTTTCAGTTCTATGCCAGCTACTGGTTCTGCTTCAGGGATCTCATTGGGTACTGCTTCAGGGATCTCTTTATGTTCTGCTTCAGGGATCTCCTTGGGTTCTGCTTCAGGGGTCTTCTTGTGTTCCACTTGTTCTGGTAAACTTGCAACACCCTGTTCTACTGGTTCTATGTCAAAGGTGCAACAGACCAATTCTGGTACTTGCTCTACCGACTGTGATTCCACATTGACAGCCACTTCTTCCTCAACTACTGGTTCTGGGTCAAGGGTGTAACAGACGACCTCTTCTGTCACCTTTTGGATCGCCCTTTTTTCGGGTTCCGGGTTGAACGTAGAACTGACCACTTCTGGCACACTGGCGACAACCTCCTCCATCGGTTCTGTTTCCACCTTAACTGCCGGTTTTGCTGCAGTAACCGTTTCTGGGTCGAAGATACAACTGACCAGTTCTGGCACACTGGCGACAACCTGCCCTTCCGATTCTGGTTCCACCTTAACAGCCTGTTTTGCTTCAGTCTCTGTTTCTGGGTAGAAGGTACACCTGACTAGTTGTGGCACCCTGGCAACGACCTGCTCTACCAATTCTGGTTCTACCTTATCGGCCGGTTCAGCTTCAATTACTGTTTCTGGGACGAAGGTACAACTGACCAGTTGTGGTACACAAGCAACAACCTGCTCTACTGACTTTATTTCCACCATTTTAATTTCTCGTTCTGGTGCATTGCAGACCACCTCCTGCATGGATTCAGGTTCTGCTTTTTGTTCTGGCGCAGTCAGTCGCTCCTCTGATCGGGTGTCCTCCTGTTTGGCAGTTAGTTCTGGTTCAGGTGTAGTTGTGGAGACGCCCTCACTTGCTTTTGCCACTGGTTCCGGTTCCAAGACTTCCGGCTTGACCTATAGAGAAGAGAACAAATGTGAGTTATCCAGTTCAAAATTCTGCCATCTTGGTCCAAGCGGGAACCCAACCTCTGCCTGAGCCACCCCGCAAAAAATACCCCACAGACCCCCCTCCCCCACTGTGGTCACGTGTATCGGTTAGATCGGTACAAAAGAAGGATTGTTACCAGGGAAGTAAAGTAGACGAGTACAAAAAATCTATTCATAACCTGAGAAGTAAGGTAGACAGAGACCCAAGAAGGAAGCTTGTTCCCCACAAAGTAAGGTAGTCCTGTACCAAGCAAGAAAGGTAACTACCCAGAAAGTAAGGTCCCACCGGCTACAAGGATGGATGGTGTTACCCAGGAAGAAGGTAGACCAAAGAAGTAAGTTTGTAACCGTGAAGTAAAGTAATCCTATGGTTACCGGCTACAAATATGGAAGGTTGTTTCATAGGAAGTACAGTAAACTAAAGAAGAAAGGTTGTTACCCAGGAAGTAAAATAAACTAGTATGAAGGAAGGAAAGTGTTACATAAGAAAAAAAAAAACTATGGCCGTCGCCAAGTGTGTCAGGCCACATGAATAATTCCAAGCCTCCGAAAGTGTGACATTGAATTATTCATTTTTTCTGGCATCCGTCGTTAATTCAGGCTAGCTTAGCTTCTCGTCCTCAAATGGAAGCCAAACGGGCGCAAACATGGACGTATAGTAGGAAAAAAGTCCATACACACCGTAGCTATAGACCTGGAGGAGATCTAGTAATTGTTTTACTGCCTTGACGGCCAGTTCTACTACAACTACAGTACAACTATCAGTCTGGAGTGGCAGAGAAGTATGTTACAATACTACAGGACATGGATGAGGGCTGCAGAACAGTGGTGAGGTGTGCTGTAGGTGTGACAGGTTTATGGTGGAGGTGGGACTGTATCAGGGATCAGCCCTAAACCCTTTCCTGTTTGTAGTTGTAATGCATGGGCTGACAGATGAGGTTAAACTGGAATCCCCCTCGGAGCATGATGTTCGCAGATGACATTGTGATCTGCAGTGAAAGCAGGGAGCAGGTGGAGGAACAGTTAGAAAGATGGAGGCATGCACTGGAAAGCAGAGGAATGAAGATTAGCCGAAGTAAGACAGAATATATGTGCATGAATGAGAGGGGTAGAGGAGAAAGAGTGAGGCTACAGGGAAAAGATAGCGAAGGTGGAGGACTTTTACTATTTGGGGTCCGCAGTCCAGAACAATGATGAGTGTGGTAAGGAAGTGAAGAAACGGGTCCAAGCAGTTTGGAACGGGTCAAAGAAGGTGTCAGGAGTTTTATGTGACAGAAGAGTCTCTGCTAGGATGAAGGGCAAAGTTTATAAAACAGTGGTGAGGCAAGCCTTGATGTACGGATGAGAGACAGTGGCACTGAAGAGAAACAGGAAGCAGAGCTGGAGGAAATGAAGATATTAAGGTTCTCTCTAAGAGTGATCAGGTTGGATAGGATTACGAACTGACCTCATCAGAGCAACGGCCAAGGTTAAATGTTTTGGAGACAAAGTTAGAGAGAGCTGACTTCAATGGTTTAGACATGTCCAGAGGAGAGAGAGTGAGTATATTGGTAGAAGGATGATGAGCATGGAGCTCCCAGGTAAGAGAGCTAGAGGAAGACCAAAGAGAAGTTTGATAGATGTAGTGAGGGAAGACATGAGGGCAGTTGGTGCTCGAGAGGAGGATGCAGGAGTTAGGCTTAGATGGAAAAGGATGACGTGCTGAGGCAACCCCTAATGGGACAAGCCGAAAGGAAAAGAAGTATGTGTATGTACGATGGAAATGTGAGTGTGTATGTGTGCTGGGTTGGAGAATTGGTATTTTGTGCGTGTCTCTTTGTGTACAGGCATGTGGGTGTGTGAGTGCGAGTCCATACTTGTCATTGTGTATGTGCTTGTGCGTAATGCTTCTGTTTGCATATTGCTGCCCTTGCATCTTGCAAATCTTGCATCTCCAAAACCTTCACTTTTCAGGAAATCCCCACCAAAAAAAAGCAAACATTGCGTTGTCAAACAGAGACAGCCGTTTTCAACACTTGATGTTGGTAAATAATTTGTAAAAATAACATACCCAGATGGTGACTGACCATATTATTATAATATGTGAAAAAATGTGTGTTCATACCAGTGTATATCGTGTGTGGGTGATAGTGTCGTTTGTGTGTACCTGTTTCTGTACATGCATGAGTGTGTATGTGAGTCCATTCTTTTTGTGTATGTGTGTGTTTGTATGCAAAAAGTACTTCATCCATGCAAAGCACACATACAGTAAAGTAGTTCTTTTAGACAGGGCTGACCCCGTACAAATGGTCAAGGAGGCCCCCCCCCCCCCCCCCAACTCCACGACATACGCTCTTGGGAAAACAAGCAGTGATAACAGACTAATGGAAGATGGAAGAACAAGCAACGGGGAGGGTGTGTGGGGGGGGAAGTGATGTGTGATGCAGAAGGTGGAGGGGGGGGGGAAGGGGTGTTCAGGGGTTCCAGTACAGAATGTTCTGACTAAGCTGAAAACACGCAGATAGACATACACAGACACAGGGTTCCCCGCTCACCTGCGTGTCCAGAGTGGGTGTGGGCAAATGTAGTTGTACTCAAGATCAAGTACAACTACATTTGAGTACTCGCAGATACCAAACCACTTTTTGTTTTTTTCAGACCGACCACGAGTACTTTTGAGTACTTGCAAATACTCACTGATACCAAGTACAATAGGCATTTCGCGCCCACTTTGGGGGGTGCTGAACCACACCTAAAATTAATCCCAACACCCCTAAAAAATATTTTTTTAGACTTGTTTTTCAACAACCTAGAAAAGAGTAAAATCGTAGTACTTGGTTGTAACAATAATTTAGCAACCGAAACACAGCGACCCTCTATCTCAATTTCCTCAAAAATGATTTTCTCCTGCATTTATAGTCAATTTATTTTTTTTTTTTTGGGGGGGGGGGGGGGGGGGGTGGGTCCTGAATCACCCCTAAAAGTAATCCCAGCAGCCCTAAACCTCTGACCCAAGAATGACCCCTGCCAGGTACTGATACCTGATAATGCCATAGCAATTTTAAGTAGAACCGAGGTTTATCGTCCTGTACCTTTCACACATAACCCAGTGAAAGGCCGCATATTTGCGCAGAACCCAGGAAAAGCAAGCTATTAGCACGACTGTGCGCTTTCACACAGAGATCAAGCAAAAGTGTTGCATCGGAACAAGATGCAGCCTTTGCGTTTCACACAGAAACCAGCAAAGGTTTGTGAGCGTTCAAAAGCTTTCACACCGAGCTCCTGCAAAATTGCAGCCGAAGTACACAGTGGTTATCAGCCTCTGCCTTTTACACTGTACCCAGCAAAGACAGGATATTGCCACATGTGAGCATTTTCACACACAACCCAGCAAAGGCAGTATATTAAGGCGACTGTAAGCATTTAAACAGATGTAGTCTGTGCGCTTTCACACAAAGCTCAAGCAAAAGTGTCACATCGGAGCTGTAACATAAGATGCAGCCTTTGTCTTTCACACAGACCCCAGCAAAGGCAGGATATTGGTGCAGCTGTGTGGACTTCTGTGCTGCCTTCATGCACAGGTCTCACAAAACTGCATTAAAAGTAGTGTTCCTCAGTCTGTGCCTTTCAGACAGAACCCAGCAAAGGGAGAATATTGCCACAACTCTGTGTGCTGTCATGCTTTCGCTCAGAAATCCTGCACGGTTGCCGCCAATGTACATAGTGTTCACGAGCCTGTGCATTTTACATAGAACACAGCCAAGGAAAGATATTACAGTAAATGTGTGCTTTCACACACAGATCAAACCAAAGTGTCATATTGGAGCTATTACATAGGATTCAGCCTTTGAACCCAGCGAAGGCAGGATATTGCCAAGTGTGTGCATTTTCACATGGCATCCACCAAAGGAAGGGTACTGCTATACCTGTGTGCGCTTTTACGTTTTCACACAGATCCCACAAAATTACCGCCAAAGTAGATGGTGTTTATCAGCCTGTGCCTTTCACACTAAACCCAGAGAAGGGGCAGAATATTGCCATGCCAGTGTACACTTTAACACGGAGATTAAGCTAAAGTGTTGCATCAGATGCAGCTTTTGTCTTTTATACACAGCCCAGCAAAGGCAGGATATTACCACATGTGATTTTTTTCACACAGCTCTTCTGTTTCATCTCTGTTGCAGCGGTTTTGCAGAATCTCTGTGCAAAAGCAGAAAAATAACTTTCTATAAATTTCTAGGTCCTGTGTTAAAGTTAAAAACTGCTGCATCTTATGTGTTTCGACTCTGATGCTACAATTTGTGGTGGGCTTTACTGCCTTCACTGGGCTCTGTGTAAAAAAAAGTTGGACAAATGCCAGATCTACAAATCCCAATTCCAATAAAGTTGAGACCTGTAAAATGTAAATAAAAACAGAATACAATGATTTGCTCATCCTTTTCAACCAATGTTCAATAGAATACACTACAAAGAGGAGCTATTTCAAAGTTCATAGTGATGAACTTTATTTATTTATTGCAAATATTCACCCAATTTGAATTTGATGCCTGAAACACATTCCAAAATGCTGGGACCGCTGTGTTACATCACCTTTACTTTTCACAACACTCAATAAGCGTTTGGAAACTGAGGATACGAATTGTTGCTTTGTAGGTGGAATTCTTTCCCGTTCTTGCTTGGACTTCAGTTGCTCAAAAGTCTGTAGTCGTATTTTGCACTTCGTAATAGATCACACATCTTCAATTCGAGACAGGTCTGGACTTTTGGAAGACCTGTCAAGTACTCACTCTTTCACTATGAAGCCACGCTGTTGTAACGTGCGGAATGTTGCTTGGCATTGACTTTTCTGCTTTCTGTCATTTCTTGCTTCTCAGTGCTTACGTGCAGCGATTTCTTCAGATTCTCTGAATTTTTTGTCGATATGCTGGACCGTAGATGATGAAATCCCCAAATTCCTTGCAAAAACATATGTTAGGTTTGTTGGAGACTGTCAATAATTTATGATTTTGAAAAAAACACACAGCTTTGTTAAATACTGTCTTCGATGTTAACAAAAATATAAGTTACCTTTGTGGTCGACTGAGTCTTTAATGATAACAAAAAGTGTATGTTAGCTGTGTCGAACACTAAATTTTTTATGATGTTAACAAAAACTTTTACGGAGTTGAAGTTGTATGTTGGGTTTGTCTGAAATTTTAGTTTCCGATGTTTACAGAAAGACGTATGTTATCTTTGTCCATCCATCCATCCATTTTCTGAGCCGCTTCTCCTCACTCGGGTCGCGGGCGTGCTGGAGCCTATCCCAGCTGTCATCGAGCAGGAGGCGGGGTACACCCTGAACTGGTTGCCAGCCAATCGCAGGGCACATACAAACAAACAACCATTCGCACTCACAGTCACACCTACGGGCAATTCAGAGTCTTCAATCAACCTACCACGCATGTTTTTGGGATGTGGGAGGAAACCGGAGTGCCCGGAGAAAACCCACCCAGGCACGGGGAGAACATGCAAACTCCACACAGGCGGGGCCGGGGATTGAACCCCGGTCCTCAGAACCCCCTACAGACCTAGAGCTGGTAATTAATCCATTATCCATCATGGGCCCGACAAAAATGTCAACAAAGCCTACTGGTTACATAAGTGGAGCAAAGCGACCGGTGAGAACCTGAAGCGTCCTGACAGGTGCGATGAGCGTAAATGTGTGGCCGTCAGCAGAAGCCCCAGAGACAAGAGCTAGCAAGCCTCATCACTTCACCGCCGCGTGGTAATCACAACACAATCACTGGTGGGAAAATGCTTTTGTGAGCCACGGCGGCAGTGGTGGCCGTCAAAACAAAACCCTAGCTCACACCCCCGTTCACCAAAATGTACAAATGTGGCACGAAGACTCAAAATAGGTTATGAAATACAACTCAAAACTGTCTTTGTTTAGACAGTAAAAACATACATTCAATTTATCAAGGACTCTAATTGGGTTATAATGTTTCAGACGTTTGATCAGACCCAAAATTGATTCTGATGTTGACAAAAAGATGAACATTAGTTTTCTGTAAGCCCTAAAAGTTTGTTTACAAAAACACTTGTTAGCTGTGTTTAAGACTAAATTGTTGATGATATTGTAACATCAACAACTTGTGCCTGTTATTCATCATATTATACTGTTTTCGAAACCACATTGATTAGCTTTAAGACTAAATCGTTTACATTTACAAAAACAGGTTCATTAGCTTTTTCGAAAAGACTAAATTATTAGATGTTTACAAAACATGCAAATTAGCTTTGTCAAAGTCTCTAAATTGTCTTTGTGTGGAAAATATTTTTGTTAGGCTTGTTAAAAACTAAATGGTATACATTTACTGACCACAAGCTTTGTTGAAGACTTAATTGTCTACAATGCTTACAAAAACATGTTAGCTTTGCCGAAGACTAAATTGTCTTTGTTTACAAAAAAATATGAGTGCAAATAGTTGTTTGTTTGTTACGTTTGTAGATTCTTATGTTTGGAAAATTTTTCGTTAGCGGCAGCCATCAAAAACAACCCCCTCCTCCTCCCTCCCCTCATCTTCCAAATATCCAAACATGGCGTGGCGATGGCTGATAATGTCGACTGACTTCAGATGACTTTTTTTAGCTAGCATATGACCCCAACAATAGTCGTACTAGAAGAAGAGGACGACGTTGTGCAGGCGTCTATTCAAGACATTCCTTTTCGACACACCACCATATTTGGTCGCGTGCGCCACAGGCGAAGGCAAACGTGATCAAAGGTATTGGGACACCCGTCCCAATACCTTTGGGAAGCACAAACTCAAGTATAGTTGCTCCGGCCCCCTTGTTGAATAGATCAAATCAATTACGATGTTTATGAAAACAGGTTGGGTTTGTCTGAGACTAAATCGTCGTTGTTTAGGGAAATGTCTGAATGGAAGACGCGTACATTAGCTTTTCTGAAGTGTTTAAATTGTCTTTGTCTACTAAAATGAATGTTAAGGTCCATCAAAGACTCTAAATTGAAGATTAGGTTTATGAATATTTTACTGTTAACTTCCTCAAAGACCTCAGTCTTATATTTTCTCAAAAAAAGTAGGTTAGGTTGATTGAAGATTAAATTGTTTCCAATGCTTATAAAAACATCTTACAAAAATGCTTTGAAGACTCAAAATTCGGTGTGATGTTTTCGATATGTACACTAGCTTTGTTGATGACGCAGAATTTTTATTTGTTTACAAAAACGTACGTTAACGTTGTCAAAGACTTGATTGTTTATGATGTTCATAAAACACATTTGTTAGTTTTGTGGATCACTCTAAATTGTCTTTGTTATAAAATTGCATTAGTTAATTGGAGGCTAAATTGTTTACGGTGTTTACCAAAACGCGTCATGATGACTCCAAAATTATCTGTAGTGTTTACAAAAGAGGTACGTTTGTTTTGTTTTTTTAAGCCTCTCGATTTAGTGTTTACCAAAAAGTTGTTTAAAAACTCTGTTGTCCTTAAAGTTTTAAAAATGTATGTTAAATTTTTTGGAAACTTTAAATTGTCTATTTAAAAAAACAATGTTCACAAAGCAGTTAGTATTGTTGACCACTCTAAATTGTCTTTGTTTTTAAAAATGTACATTAGGTTAATCAAAGACTAAATTGTTTGATGTTTACAAAAACATATGTCAGACCATGTTTACAAAAACATATGTTAGACCAAATTGTCTTTGTTTACAAAATACATAGGTTTGTCAAAGACTAAATTGTCTCTTTTAAAAATTCTCATTAGCTTTTTTCCAGACTCCAAATTCTGTTTTAAAAAAAAAAAAAAAAAATGTTAGATTTGTCAACGGCTCTAAATTGTTTACAAAAAGGTAGTTTAGTCTGACGACTTTAAATTATCTTTAATGATTTAAAAAACATGATTTAAAAATCATCGGTTTCTCAGAGACTTTAAATTGTACTTGTAATTGTTTAAAATGTACTTTAGGATATCCAAATTGTTTACAATGTTTACAAAAATATACGTTAGCTTTGTAAAAGACTGCAAATGGTCTGTTTTACAAACCGTTAGTTTCGTCGGAGACTATATTAGTCACGATCTTTACAAAAACGTTTGTTAGATCCATTGAAGACGAAATTATCTTCAGTTTATAAAAATGTATGTCAGGTTTGTCTGTCTTTGTTTACAAAAATGTACCTTAGCTTTATGGACGACACCAAATAGTCTGTATTGTTTACAAAAAAATATTTACTGGCATTCCACGTCCTAAACTCCTCCCACTAAATCCTGCCTTCTCAGCCACACAGCCTTCATCGCCACGGGTCGATTGCTCGTGTCTGATTTAGCATCATGACTCAGCGTGGAAGCTCTCGTATGGCAGGAATTCATTCCAGCGTTAGGGGGAGAAAAAAAACAACAACATTCCCCCAACAATCGTCCTGACTGTCAGGCTATTTAAACCTCGTGCAAAAGCTCCACTTAACCCGACACTTTTTCTTATCTTCAAACTCAAAATAGAAACACTTGCCTACTTCCTTAAAAGTGCTTCCTGAAGAAAAGATGGTCAATTTAAGATGATGTTCATACGAATGCTAATATTTGTTCTGATTTATTTAAATTGCTTAATCTGACAGGTTTTTTTTTTATAGCCTGAATAGAAACACTTGCATACTTCTGTAAAAGTGCCTCCTTAAAAAAGGAAATTAAGTTTGATGTTTACATGAATACTAATATTTAAGCCATGTGTGAAATCTCAACTTCTTTGCACTGTCTACGTTTTTTTTGCCCTAATTATAAACATTTGCATACTTTCTTAAAAGTGCCTTCTTAAAAAAAATTTACTCGAATACTAATGTTTTTCCTGATTTATTTAAACTATTCACGTAATCTGTTTAACACGACACATTTTTTTTAACCTCCAAACAGAAACCCTTGCATACTTCCTAAAAATAAAGATAGTACATTTATGATAATGTTCACGTTTTTAAAGCATGCATCCTTCATTTTTTCACCACCTTTTTTTTTTTTTTTTACCTTCGATAGAACACTTGCATACTTTCTTTGTAGTGCTCCTTTAAAAAAAGATTGTAAATAATATGTTTACACAAATACTAATGCAAAGCAAATTTATTTATGTAGCGCATTTCATACAATGTGCTTTACATGATTAAAAGCATTTAAAAAACAGTTTATAAACATTACAAATAGAAAAGTAAAAATACAATAAAAATAGCATACAGTGAAAGAAAGACAATTTTAAAGTGGAAATGCTCTAAAAAGCAGGAGAAAAAAATAAGTTTTTAACCTTATGTTTCCCAAATTAAATCATTCACAAAATCTACACTTAATCTGCCACTTGTTTTTTTTTCTTTTTAGCTCCAAATTAAAAAAAAATTTTCCGATTCAAACAATATACGGAATCGCCGCTTAATCCACCGTTTTTGCGCAAAGCGTCTAAATTTATTTTTTTTGCCCTACATAGAAACAATTGCCTACTTCCTTTTTATCCCTCACAGAAACACTAAAACTAAAAAAAAAACCTCCTTAAAAAATTGTCAACCTATGATGTTTCACGAATACTAATATTTTCCCCCAATTTAAATCATGCACAAAATCTACACTTAATCCGCCACTTTTATTTTTTAGCTCCAAATACAAACACTTGACTATATTTTTTCTGTTTCAAACAACATATGGAATCTCCGCTTAATCCATCGTTTTTGCACAAAGCATTTACGTTTTTTTGTCCGACATAGAAACAATTGTCTACTTCCTTTGAAGTGCCTCCTTAAAAAAAACATTGAAAATGTATGTTATTCACATGAAAACAAATATTTTTCTCAATTTATTTAAGTCATGCATAGAATTTAATCCACCACTTAAAAAAATAAAAATAACGCATTTTCAACCATGCATGAAATCTTTGCTTGGGTTTTTTCAGCCCCGACAGAAACAGTAACCCACTTCCTTAAATGTGCTTCCTTTAAAAAAAGACTGTAAATACAAATATTTTTGCTGCATTTTTTAAAGCAATACTCATCTGGGTTGTTGTTGTTGTGTGGCGTGCACTTCACTTACCACTCTCCTCATGCGACGCTGGTTCTTCTTCCTCTTGCTGGGCATGTTGGCATACAAGGATCGCAGATGAAGGTAATGAAAATGAGCGATGAAGAAGAGAAAGAAGCACAGAGACCTCAGAGAGTGGACTTTTTATACCCCCCCCAAACCCCCCCCTCCCCTCCTCACACACATTCTCTTCTTCTTACTTAGGGGTCAAATTGTGTGTGTGTGTGTGTGTGTGTGTGTGTGTGTGTGTGTGTGTGTGTGTGTGTGTGTGTGTGTGTGTCATTGTGGGTGAGACAGACGCACAAAACAAAACAGGTGCTCACCAAACTTGATTTTTCCTCAACCTTAAAGGGACAATGCGTAACATTTTCGATTGTTTTTCTGGGCAGAATCGATGTCTGCGTTTATGTGTTATCATTGGTGTGTTATGACCTCTGCTAATAATCTGATACATTCTCATGAGCAAAGAATTGTAGATTTATTTACACGTAAGAGTGGTGACCCAGTGGGGGAGCGGCATTGAAACTACAGTTGCCGTAAGGGACAAGCAGCGCCAAACACGGAATAACTACACGGTTCCCTGCGATTCAGCACAGAGATTGAGAGACCGGAGGAGAAAATCAGTTTATTACCATACCCCGGCAAATCTGCTCTACTGCAGCAGCATAATGCAGGACCACGGATATGCAATGGAGACAGTAACATCATCAACGGGAAAGAGAAACGGGCAACTTAAGCGGCAAAAGAGGATAAACAAATTGGGCTAGCCTTCGCCAGGTGGAAGGAGTTCATGAGAGAAAAGGATTTTAAAAGGGAAGAAGTTGCCAGTGTCGTGTATTTTTAATAAGCACCTGAAGAGAGACACTTTCAGAGTATAGCAGGATGGCTGCAGACGTGTGGCTGCTTCAGCTCTTTCTCTTTCAACCATCTACTTTAAAGAGACAAAATGCTTATTCATAGATCTCCCCTGCAGTTTACAGGGCAATAAGTCCTCTGGGTAAGTTATGAGATGAGCCATAAACGGGGGCGTCTGGTGTAACATCAAAGATTGCGATCGCCATTTGGTGGGTCAAATCCAGAATCATTCATTCCTTTGGGTTTCGGTTGATTCAACGATAAGAAGGCCATCTGGTGGACAAAAGTGACACCAAATATATGTAAGACAAGGTACCTGTACAATGCAAACCTTAGTGAACCAATCAGGCTGAGGGGCGGTACTTAAGAGTTCGCCCACAGATGCGAGACTTTATAAACTAGTGACTTGAGATTTTCGGGGCTGGGCTCATAGCAAATCTGACCGTGAAAACAGCTGTTAAAACACAAAGGCTTGTTCAATAAACCTGATTTAGCCCAACTGACTGCCTGTGTCGCGGAGTATTCTTTGCTTCCACTCGACGTGAGCACTTTCTCACTTTTTCACTTCACCAGCTTTCTACTCGACAAGAAAAAGTTTTTTTTGTTTGTTTGTTTCTTGTTTTTGTTTTTAATACAAGTGAAGACGTGCTTGGTTGCCTCCCTGTTAACTTCCTATTTTGTCGTTCAAATTGAAGTATGGTGAGACATTGCTGTGTTACATGGAGCAGCACCTCTTCACATGATCGCAAAGGAATAAAAAAGAAATCGACAATGGACTACGTTTTTACAGCTTTCGTGCTTGGCAGCGGCAAGAAAGAGGAAATTCCTAGTAGTCTCAGATTACGTCGGATGGCTTTGATGTCACCTGCAAAATGAGAGAAAAAAAATCTAACCTTTAACAATAGCATGACAGCGACAAGAGTTTGCTCCTTGCATTTTCATTACAGTAAGTAAAACAAACAAATCTGACTTGACGTTGTTATATCAAAATCATTCATTCTAGCTGGATAGCTGATTAATGCGAGAACGCTCCATGTATGTGTGTGTGTATGTATATATATGTAACGGACACACCATTAAAGATGACAACCAGCAACCCCCAGTCTCGTGCTGTTCCGCGTGCCCGCCTCGGCTGCCCCGCTGAGCCAGTCTGCGTACACAAGACATCTAAAGAAAGCCCGGTGTACGTATCAAAGGCGAAGCACGGGAGATTTAACTTCGCAGACGGATGCTAAATGAATTACCAGCCAGTCCGAAGGACAAAGCTGAGACACGGACATCTGGTTTCTCACTAGGACGATAAATTAATGAAATCTATCAAAATATGGTACTTTCAAAATGATATGTTCATCTTCAATACTTGGTTGGGAATCCCTTTGCCTTAATCACTGCATCGATGCGCTGTAGCATTGATGTGATCAGCCTGTGGCATTGCCTGGCAGTTATGGAAGCCCAGATTTCTTCTTTGTTTTTGGGTCTGGTGCCCCTCATTTTCCTCTTGATGATACCCCGTAGATTCTCAATTTGTTTAGATCCGGCGAGTTGGCTGGCCAGTCAAGCACTGTGATGGCATGGGCATCAAACCAAATTTTGGTGCTTCTGGCAGTATGGGCAGGGCCCAGGTCCTACTGAAAGATGAAATCTGCATCTCCATACAGATGCTCAGAAGAAGGAATCATGAAGTCCTCTAAAACATTCTGATAGACTGTTGCGGTGACCTTGGATTTAAGAAAGCAGAGTTTACCAACATCATCATCATGACTGACTGTGGATATTTCACACTGGACCTCAAGCAGTTTGGCTTCTGTTCTTTACCAGTCTTCCTCCAAACCCTTGGACCTCGATTCCCGAATGAAAGGCACACTTTACTTTCATCGGAAAAGAGGACCTTGGACCACTGACCTTAAATTTTTCACTCTTTGTTATATTGCAGGCTGGTACGGTGGACGGCTGGTTAGCACATCTGCCTCACAGTTCTGGGGACCCGGGTTCAAATCCCGGCCCTGCCTGTGTGGAGTTTGCATGTTATCCCCGTGCCTGGGTGTGTTTTCTCCGGGCAGTCCGGTTTCCTTCCACATCCCAAAAACATGCATGGTAGGTTGATTGGAGACTCTAAATTGCCCGTAGGTGTGAATGGGTCCCGCGACCCTTGTGAGGATAAGCGGCTCAGAAAATGAATGGATGGATGCTTTAAAAGTTATCATTGTGTGGTTGGTGGTGTCACTGAAGAATGTTGCTCAAGCGAATACACGTATCGTAAAACACGTACAGTACTTTAAGTTTGTACACATTCATGAGCTGTACTTTAGAATCTTTCATCAAAATCAAAAACTATATTGTCAAATGTATGTTAGGTTTGTAGATCAGCAAAAAGTCTTTGACATTTAATGGTCCCGTATTTTGGGTTTGTTATGTTGACAGTGCTGGCTCGGGAGCGGAAATGGAAGGCAGAGATCTTCGCTCGTGACGTAGATAAGCTCGAGAAATTCGAATGACCTGATTTCAGGCTTCTCGGCAGAAAAACGTCTGGAACGCAGAAATGTGTGGACAATTTTAATTCATATTTCACGTTTACTGAGGCACCATAGAGACAATATTACATCCCAAATACTAGAAGGTTTTTTTTTGTTTGTTTTTTTTTTTGCGGGAAAGGTGCTGTAGGTTTCTGGAAGATGTTTGCAAAAACCTGAACGGTAACTTGGTCGAAGACTGGTCTGACTTTTTCAAAAATATACATTAGGGTCACTGAAGACAAAATGTCCTTTCATTTTAACGAAAACAAGAACTGTAAATTCTTCAAAGACTAAATCGTCTGACGTTTAGGAAAACTCATACTTCAGGATCTTTGAAGTCTCCATTTTTTTGTTTACAAAACCATGCTGGGTTTGTCGAAGACAAGATTATATTTACGAAAACCAGTACTGTAGCTATTTAGGAGACTAAATTGCACTAATGACAATTTAGTTTTTTTCTGAAAATATTTATTAGGTTTGTCAATGAGTAAATTGTATTTGACATTTCCGAAAACTTGTACGGTACTTAAGGATATTTGAAGACTAAATTTGTTATGTTTACAAAAACGTGCTGTAGGTTTGTCTAAGACTAACTTGGATGATAATGAAAACCTGCATTTTAGCTCTTGTCAAACTAAGACTACAAATTGTTCATAGTGTTTGTAATGCATTAGGGTCACTGAAGACTGAATTATCTTTGTTTACAAAAAACCCAAATGATTACAATTTCTTTGTTCGTAAAACATCCACTGTAGATTCATTGACGACTGCAATCTCCTTGGTGTTTACGAAAACATGTTATTTGATGATTCTCAATTGTCTTTGATATTTAGAAAATAAAAGCCTATGAAAAATTCTTTGAAGACTAAATCGGCATCGATGTGTACGAAAACACAAACTTTAGTTTGTTTTTTTAAAAAGTACATTGTCTTTGATGGATAGGAAAATATATTTGGAGACTAAATTGTCACTGATCTTTAGGTTTGTTAAAGACTTTTGAGATTTTTTAAATCTGAACCTGAATCGGTTTTATTGCCATTGTCAGTGAAAGGTACATTCATTAGTAGGAATTTTTCTTTGTCCAAAACATAGATGGTACTAATCAAAATTCAAATATAAAGAAATTGCAGGATGGCGTTATGTTGTAGTAAGACTAAATTGGCATTGATGTTTACAAAAGAAATGTACTTTTAAGATCTTTAAAGACTGCATTTGCCAACGTGGGAGAAGCAGATAACAACCCAGATGTCACCTGTGACGTCGTCAAATGCGGAAGATCTCACCAACTCGGCCTTGACGGATGACTTCTAAAACAATAACAATTGAAGCGAATTGAGGCTAACGAAATCAAGTCGACTAAAGAAGACGCGTGCGTTCACTGACTAGAATGTTCTAGAGATGCTCAAAATGTCTTGATTTAAAGTTTCTTGATTAGAAGAAATCCAACCTCCCCTTCGGGAGCGCGACATGGGCTAGTCCGTGTGGGACAGGTCCAGGTGGACGTGTCCGGTGTGGGTCAGACCGACTCGGGAAGGCTCAGAGACGTCACGATGTGGTCAGCTTTCTTGGCGCTCACCCTCGCCGCCATTGCGGTGGCAGGAAGCCACAACGACATCACTCCGGACGGCCACATCGCCATCGCGAGGGGGAAACTTCTGGTGAGTGTTTCGCATCTTTTTGCATCCAAATCGGGACTGTGCAAACATACAAGAGATAACAAAAAAAATAATACAGAGGGAAATTGTGAATTTAAAATGGTTTATTTGATTAATAAAATGATAATATATTCTCTTTTTCATTTTGACTGATATTTTTGCAATTTTGAATAGAATTTAGAATTTACAATAAATCAAGTTATTTAATGAGGTCATGATTTTAATTTTAATAATAAATTAAGAATGTTTTTGTATTTTTAATTAATAAAATGATAGCTACCCATTGTAAACCATAACCCAGAAGGGACAAGCAGAAAGTCCTAATAACAACATGCACTACAGATGTAAAATTGTGTATTTTTTAATTTTTACATTTTTTGTTTACAATAAATCTATGAACCAATTATTTAATGAGATAGATGAATACAAATAAGTAAAAAAAATGAATATTTTTTATTTTGATAATAAAATATTTCGTAGTCATTTTTTTTTTTTTTTAAATTATATTATGGTTAATGATCCAATTATTTTGAAAATATATATCATATGAGTAGTATAAGTATGTATATTATACTTACAAATACCTACGTATGATATCTCTATGATACATGTATATATATGTGTATATTCGTTTATATACTACACATATTCATACTCGTGATATGATGGATTAGCATGTTTTATTTACAATAAGGCAAAGAATTATTTAATAAGATAAATGAATACAAAATACATTAACGATGAAAAATATGTGAAATACATCAAGTAGTTTATTTTAATAAATAATTGATTTAATTGTAATGACATAATTCCTGATTTGATCAAATGAATTAATGAAAAGGATCTAAAAAATTAATACATGTAAATTTTGTAACATTATTTTAACAATAAAAAAATTCATACTCATTTTTGTTATTTTTAAGCAATGATATAATAATAAAAAGTGTATATTTCACATTTGTTTTACTAAGTTAAAAAAAATCTGTTAATTTGAGAAATTAATATAAGATACAGTAATATGTCAAGTAGTTTATTTTTATATTTTTAGTTATAATCACTTAATTAAGTGTAAAATATGTGAAATTATTTAAAGAATAAAATACGAATTCATGCTCATTTTTATGTAATCTTCTATTTTGTATATATATTTTTAATTTTGTAGTTTAAAATGGCTCTATTAAATTATTTAATGGGGGAATATGGACTGAGGCAGACCTAAAGTCCTCTTATAACTGGCATGAAAAAAAATAAATACACATTTAAAATGCAAATAAGATGGGGATCGGGTAGAGAAAAAAACAAATTAGCGTAAGATTCTGCGATTCCCCCCCAAAATCCTCAAGCTTGGCTGAAATGGTGACCATTTCTTGTTTTGTTTTTGTTCATTTTTAGGCTCCCAGCGTGGTTGGATGAGGCATCAAGAAAATGCCTGAGCTGCATCACTTTCTGTTGGAGCGCTGGGCATTGTAGTATCCTTTTCGTCGCCTCCTCGACACGCAAACGTCTTATTGCGACATGACAACAGTAACATGTTACTTTGCTGGACCGGTTGATTTTAAAACTGAATTGTCTTTCTGGGACTAATAAGGTATTCTGTAATCAGAATCTAAATTTGGAGACGGCATTGTCTTTGGTGTTTACAACATGGACGTTATTTTTGTCCAACAATTCAAATTTTAAACTTCAATTTTCGTTATCTTCATTGATGACTAAATCATCAGTGCTTACTACATATGTGCGTTAGCTTGGTGAAAGACTACAAATTGTCCTTGATTTTTACGAATACACGGTAACTTTGTTGAAGACTTAAAATTTTGTTTGATTACAAAAACAAGTATGTTATTTTCATCGACGCATAAAACTTCAATGTTTTCAAAAATATACGTTAGCATGGTGAAAAACTCAATTGTGTTTGATGTTTACAAACACGTATGTTAGGTTTGTCCAAGACTTAAAACATGGTTTGTTTACAAAAACAAGTACCGAATTTTCACGACCATATTGAAAGGCGCAGCCTCAGTTACGGGGTCTGTTTCTGTATTTAACACATACATCAGGCGTGCACCGTATTATTGGGCGCAGACATGGTAAAATATACGCTAGCAGGCATGCTAGCGTATGTTTTGACAAAGGCAGCGGGAGCAAAACTGAGTTCGGTTGTACTTTATTGAAGTATTTAACAATGTACTCACGTTATTTTTTTGGATCAATCCTCATCCACAAATCCATCAAAGTCCTCATCTTCTGTATCCGAAATGAACAGCTGGGCAAGTTCTCCATCAAACACGCCGGGTTCCCTCTCGTCATTGTCGGAGTCAGTCTCGCTGCCGGGGGGTGTTCAGCAAGGATGCCGGCGTTTTCCTCCTTCCTCCACTTGCGAACCATGGATTCGTCGATCTCGAATTCTCTCGCGGCTCCTCGATTCCCCTGATCCTCCACCTAACTGATACCTTGCAGTTTAAACTGTGCTTCATAAGTGTGTCTCTTCGTAGGTGCCATTTTCGGGGGTCCTTAGCCAAACCGATGTTGTTTTGCACAATGCACATAACGGCGCTATATACCTACTGGCGGCGTGCCTTTTGCGTCCTCTTTCACGCGCACCCTCCCCCCTTTAACGTCCGCATTGCTGTCCATAGCCACGTCAGCTTTTCCTCTATATAAGCAGCGTGTCGGCAGAAAATGCTCCCAGTCAGTCAAGCGGAGTGCTCATCACACAACAACATTTATAGATTTTGGAACTCGGTGCACACATAAGGCGCGCCGCATTTTAAGGCGCCACGTCCATTTTGGAGAAAATTTCAGACTTTTAAGTGCAGCTTATGGTCGTTAAAATACGGTATGTTATCTCTAGCATAATTGTTTTCAAAAATGTTTATTTAGCTTGTTTGGTGAAAGAGATCAAATTGTCTTTGATTTTTACGAAAACGCTTATGTTAGCTTTGTCAAAGAGTTTAGATTGTTTCCAAAAAAAGTACAGTATGTTATCTTCATTGACCACTAAAACTTCAATGTTTACAAAAAAAAAACTACTTTAGCTTGCTGAAAGACGTCAAATTGTTTGATGTTTACAAAAACAGGCAAGTTAACTTATTCAAGGACAATTTTTCCCACCCAGATGTTTACAAATTCTCCAAATTGTCTTTGATAAATACAAAACATGCAGGTTAGCTTTGTTGAGGGCTGCATTGTCTTCAGCGTCTACGAAAACATGTTATTATCAAAGATGTTCACAAAACACATTACGTTAGCTTTGTTGACAACACAATCTGTTATATTTTCAAAATAATCTATGCTACCTTGGTGGGTAATTGAATTTTGTTCAGTGTTTACAAAAAGACGCAAGTTAGCTTGGTTGGCGACAAATCTTGGCTGTTTCCAAAAACATTTTGTGTCCAAAACGAAATGTTTTTCGCTGTTTGTGAATGTTTACATACTTTTGGTGTTTGACGTCCTTGACCCATGGTTTCCTCGCACAGTCATAACCTGGAGTACGATTCCTCGGAGGAGGAGGATCCCCGACTCGTTTTTTATAACGACAAGGATGAGGTCGTAAAGGTGACTGACCTTTGACACCTTTTGGGAATTTAAGATTTGCCACAAGCACGCGTGTTGTTAGCAGCCACTGGTTGCTGTTCAAGAAATCCTAATACTATGACAATTAAAATTGATTTTTTTTTTTTTTTTGTAGATAAAGTCTGAATTTTATAATATAACAAATATTTAATATTTTACAATAACATAGAATAATTAAAGAGATTATAACAGCATTAATGTTTTTTTCAAAAAACTAATACTGGGAATAATCCCCAAAATAAGATGCATTTTTTTTGGACAAAAAAGTTCCTTTCTTCTTCAGAAAAAAAATATTTTAAAACATATAGTAATATCTCACAAAGAAAGTTGTCTTTTTGGAGATAGAAAATAAAACTCTTTGAGAAAAAACATGTCAGAATATTGTGAGAGAAAATATTTCATTTTCCGAAATTGAAAATGTTTGAAAAGTATCTTTTTTTAAAAAAAATTAATCTTCAGAGAATAAAGTTTTGTGTATTTGTTGTCTTTAAATCTTTAAAAACAATTTTTCTGGAGATGAAAAGTCATTTAAAAAAATAATCATAATATTGTGAGAGAAAGATCTTGAAAATTTACAAATGTTTTACAAAAACTGGCTATTTTTCTCATTGATACACTTTTTTTAAATATAGAACTGTTTTTCTCCAAAAAGTGACTCTTTTTCATAAAAGCAGCCACTCTTTCCACCTTTTAAATGTTTTGGGGAAACAACAAAATCGAATATATACTGGGTTTGTGTAGCTAACATATAATAAATGTTGTCTGTTTTCTAGTCAAGATCCATCCATCCATTCATTTTCTGAGCCGCTTCTCCTCACTAGGGTCGCGTGCGTGCTGGAGCCTATCCCAGCTGTCATCGGGCAGGAGGCGGGGTCCACCCTGAACTGGTTGCCAGCCAATCGCAGGGCACATACAAACAAACAACCATTCGCACTCACATGGACACCTACGGGCAATTTAGAGTCTCCAATGAATGCATGTTTTTGGGATGTGGGAGGAAACCGGAGTGCCCGGAGAAAACCCACGCAGGCACGGGGAGAACATGCAAACTCCACACAGGCGGGACCGGGGATTGAACCCGGGTCCTCAGAACTGTGAGGCTGACGCTCTAACCAGTCGTCCACCGTGCCACCTCTAGTCAAGATATTACCCGAAAAAAAGTTGTAATTTCAATATTATAAACATAATTCAAAAAAAGAAATAATAATGGTGTGACAAAAAGTTGCATTTTTTTAAAATAAAGTTGTATTTTTGTGGGACATTTTTTTCCTGAAATATACACTACTTTTTTTCTTGAGAATGTATAATTTATTTACCACAATATATGTGGTTTCTACATTTTTCAGAAATATTTGACTTTGACGTGAATATAGATCTTTTTTCCTCCCAAAAATAATTATTCTAGAAAGAAGTTGTAATTTAAAGAATAAAGAGTAATATTTTGGAAAATCAAGAATATTTTTCCTGAAAAATGACTTTTTCCCCTCCAAAATATAAACATTTTGAAAATAAAATTAACTATAAAACTCATTAATTCATTCATTTTCCGGACCGCTTATCCTCACACGGGTCGCGGGCGTGCTGGAGCCGATCCCAGCTATCTTTGGGCGAGAGTACCACCCAAACTGCTCGCCAGCCAATCGCAGGGCACATACAATCAAACAACCATTCGCACTCACATTCACACCTACGAGCAATTTTAGAGTCTTTAGAGTCTTAGAGTCTTAATTAACCTAGCCTGCATGTTTTTGGGATGTGGGAGGAAACCGAAGTACCCGGAGAAAAACCACACAGGCAAACTCCACACAGGCGGGGCCGGGGATTGAACCTGTCGCCCACCGTGCCGCCCAATACACAACTTTTGTCAAAAAAATAATAATAATGTTTAGAAAATGTGACCCCATTTTTTCCCCCCAAAAATATATTTAAAAAATTCTTGAACCAGAAAGAAAAAAAAAAACATTTTTAGAAAATAAATTTGTCTGCACATCTTGAACCAGAAAATTATTGATAATAATACAACCCCCCCCCCAAAAAAAAAACAACTTTTTTTTTTCTATTTTCACAAAATGTACTATTTTTTTCTCTCAAAAATGTTAAAAAAAATCTTGAAAATATCAAACTTTTTTCCCCAAAAAACGTTTTCTCTTTTGCTTTTGCAAATTTTTAACGGAAAATCCCAACAAAATCTCTTGTTTGCTGTTTTCATTTGCATGTAAACATTCACGTTATTGGTGTTTGTGTGGCAGACGGTTAGGGTGAAGGACATGAAGGCGGCGGAGATGGGAGCCCTGTTGGACTCCCTGGGGTTCTACAAGCGTTCCCAGAAGGGCGAAGAGGTGCCTGAGGAGTTCCGGAACTTACCCCTGCGCAGCCCCAGGGACGAGCTGTGACGCCCCCCGACGTTCCCAACGCCGCCACTGCATCCCGCGCACGCCATTGATGACGAACGGAGCCTCAAGGTGTTCCAGAAAAACAAAATCCCGGCTCCATTCTGACGGCTCGCTGGGCCGGACGCAGTGTGTGGCAGTCGTACGTCCATTCAAAACGTGTCTGCCTCAATAAAATACATAAAAGCAAGAACACTCCTGATTTATAATCACACATCAATCCAGGAGCCAAGAGGAAGCCCAAAAGGTTTTTTGATCGATACATGAACACACAAGACATTTAATGGAATTGCATATAATTCATTTAATTTGAATGAAGACCGATGTATGTATTATGGTGACATAAATCAAAGTATTTTCGGGTAAAAGATGTCATCATTTTGAGGAAAAAAAAATGCAAAGTGCAGAAGGTGATAACATTTGAAGATGAAAAGGGGCGTTCCAAAGCCAATTAGTTATTTACCAATTGCTCCAAAATGGATTGATATTAAATGACTACCAGTTTCATTTTCTTGAGCAAAAAAAGAAGCATAAAAACAACTTGATAGTTGATAAAGTCACATATTAAAAAAATATATATCAGTCTTAGTTTTTAAAGACATAGATTAATTAATGTAATTTTTTAAAAACAATTTGATTTGGAAAAAAATTAGGTTTTATTTAGCAAAAATATTTTGGGTGAAAACATCTTTTTTTAAATGAATAGAATAGTCTGTATTTTTCTTATCTAAAAATACTATATTTTTAAATCTATTTTCTTTTTAAAAAGTAAGAGATCACAGAAGTTGCATATTTTGGGGAAAAAAAGAATATGATAGGAACAAAGTCTTATTTTTCAAAGGAAAAGAGACTTAATCTTAAATGAATATTTTTTTCATTGAAAATTGCTAAATACTAAAACATAAATATAGTATTCTTTCTTGCCAGTTGTATTTGTATGATAAAAGTGGCATCACAAGAAGAATTATTTTTTATTGCGAAAAAAATGTTTTTTTTTAAAGAAGAAAATTACATTATGAGAATAGGGTGCATTTTAAAAGTTTATTAAAAAAATTCTCAAAAAATGAAAACATTTGTCTTGGACATTTTTTAAAATCTTAAAAGTTTGTTCTTATATGACTTATAAAACAATAATTTTCATATTTCGATTTTTTTTTAATGTGCATCTATAATCTTGTCATGAAATCTTGATTTTATTATTTTTTATAAATTTTTTATTTTTTTTAACTCTGGACTCAATGCTCCCTTGTATTTGAGTTATTTTTATTTTTGACATTTAAATTATATGCCATATTGTTTCATGAGTTGACCCCTATTGATTTGGAAAGAAACGCATCATCTCCATTGTTTCGTTGTGTTGCATTTTGTCTTCTACCTTGTCCACATTGTTTCTTTTAATTGGACAACAGCGTTGATTTGTGAGCTCATTGTTATTGTTTCTTTGTGACGACTCGTGAGACCATTTGGACTAATCCGCAAACCTCCCGCCTCCTGTTTGCTAATCTGATTAGCATTCTGCGTGTGTGTGTGTGTGTGTGTGGCCTCCATTTGTGCTAGCGCCTACTCCCGCTCACGATGCCCGTCTTCTACTCGCCCGTTGGCGATAACGCCTACGTGGGAACTTCGGTGTTGAGCGAGCACGTGCACAGAGAGCGCCGTGACCTTTCACCTTCACATTCAGGTTGGTGCTCAATCCCTACCTACTACTTGACTACCTTCACCACTACTGTACATACTGTAAAAGCGTGATTAGCAAGAAAAAGTTGTCCTCTAAGAGAGGAACTAACTTCATATTTGTTTTTTTTTTTAAAGTAATTTTTAAGTAATAGTCAGATTTTCAGAGACAAAAAGTTATTTTTTTAAAAAGTAAAAGTCAAATTATTGCAAGAATAAAGTATTATTTTTAAAATATAGTAATGTTATGATAATAGAGATGGAATTCTTCAAAATAAGAGAAACAAAACTAAAATTTTTAAAGATTTGATTTGTTATGAATACATTTTAAAATAACTTTTAAAAAAGCCTAATTGTTATGAGAATAATAATTTTTTCATTTCTCGAGATGAGTACATCTATTTTTAATAGTCACAATATTTAAAGTTGTCATTCTTTAAAAAAAAAAAGTGAAGTTAAAAGAAAAGTATTTTTTTTAACTGTATTATTAGGAAATTAAATTCACAACACAACAACCCATTATTGCAAGGAAATAATTTTTAGATCAATAAAATATTTTTGGAGATAGTAAATCTATTTTATTATTCATATTATTGAGAGATTTAAGTGATAATCTTTCAAGATTGTTTTTGAGGAAAAAAGTGATGTTAAAAGAAATAACAGTTCCAGAACATTTGTATTGCAAAAATATTTGAACCTTTTTTCTTGCATATTTTTTTAACTGTGTGAGAAAAAAAAATGTTTTTTTTTTTAGATGAGTCATATTTTTAAGGATGAATATTTTTTTTAAAGTAATATTGCAAGAATAAAGTGATTTTTCAATATAAAAATAACAACCATTTTCGATCAAATTTAATGAATTGTGAGAATATATAAATACATACATAAAGTTTTGGAGATTGAATTAATTTTAAATTTGAATACGTATTATGAGATTTGTTTAATATTCCAAAAATATGTTGTGTTTTTAAATGTATTTTAGAGTAATATTACAGTAATATAACGAGAATAGAGGCATTCTTCTGAGAAAAACATAATATTGCAAAAATAAAATCAGAACTTTTAAAATAGTCTCTATTTTCTTTTCAAAATTAAAAAGTCATATTTTTAAAAATCACGATTTCTTTAGAAAAGTCATAATACTACAACAGTTAGGGGATTTTTGACGATAAAAGAAAACATTTTTTTAGAAAAAAAAAAAGTAAGACATTAGGAGAATAAACTTACATTCTTTTCAGGGAAAATGATTTTGAATATGATACAGAGAAGAAATACTTTTTTTTACCATGTGAATTTCCAAATAAAAGAATACATCTGACTATGTTGTTGTTGTTGTTGTTGTTGTTGTCAGTGGCCAACGAGGTGGCGTGCGACGTTCCTCTGCAGATGTTAATCTACTTCAACGTATTTTATTTCCCCTGCTGGTGGCTTTCCTCTGTCTGCATGTTGGAAGTCAAGGTCACTAGAAGCCTGTCACTATTAACTCTTCTCAAGTATAGATGAGAAACGTAACACATGAGGACACTGCGTTGCAGTATTTGAAGAAAAACGCTGTAAATTCGGGTCACTAAGAACTAGAGTAGAATATAGTGGGCCAACTCCATTGCTGTCATCATCTTCAGTTTCAAAGTTTGGATCCCGCTCAGTGTCAGCAACCGTAGGTTGCCCGAAACACGAAAAGAAACCAACTGGTATTTGAGGAAAAAAACAGGTTTAGTGCAGTAGTTATGGTCGAAGTCCAAAATCTCTCCAATCTGTTCAGTCTTCTGTCAACGTGTGAGGCTGACATTTTGGGATGTCGGCCCGGTGTGGCACTGCACTGAATCCAGTGCTGAGTGCAAGAACGGACGCCCCCCCCCCAAAAAAAATGGAGTTGGCCCACCGTGGCCCAGTTGTGAAGGGTGTCAGGGCGGAAAGCATGCAAAAAGCACACGCACGTTTCCTTTTCAGTTTGCGCACCTCCCAGGATACTACCAAGGGCTACTGATCGCCGGAATCGTACTCATCACCCTCGGCGAACTTCTCCGACTCTACCTCGGATACTTCGGAAACCTCGAGGAGAACGTAATAGCTTTGTGTACTTCCAATGCTGTACTTTACCGTGTGTACTAGAAGTACTTTCTAGAATGTATGTGCTTCAAATAGTGCATATACAGCACTTCATCGACTTCATGTATTTGCTGTACTACAGTATATTAGTCGGTGATGAACTTGAAATACTTGATGTACTTGAAGTACACGGTGGCGGTTTCCAGGTGCCGGCGCTGTCTTCCTTCTGCGTGCTGACGTTCCTGTTCCAGCTGCCCGTGTTGCTGTTCATGTTGACGGACGAGGACGCGGTCGTGCTCCCCCTGGAGCGCGCCGTCCACTTGCTGTTCGTGGGCACGCTGCTGGCCCAGAGCCTGGCCGCCGGGCTGGCCGTGCGCAGGATGAGCCGGAAGCTGACGCTGCTCTTCCACCTGGGCCAGCCGGCCCAGGTGAGGCCCAGGTTCGGACACGCCGGCCTGGCGGCCTACCGCCGCGCCGTCGCGCCCGCGCGCGCGCGCGCCACCTGCCGCTGACGTGGACTACATTTCATTTGACTGACGAGGTTACGAGTGTTTGCTTCGCTTTACAGCCCCAATTCCAATGAAGTCGGGACGTTGTGTTATCAACAGCAATCCAGACAGAATACAATGAGTTGTCAAATCTATATTGAATTGAACACACTCCAAAAACTAGAAATTTAACGTTCAAACTGATCAACTTGATTGTTTTTAGCAAATAATCATTCATTTCGAATTTTAGGGCCGAAGGAGTACACTTGTCTTTGTAGTCTATTCAATTCAATATAGGTTGAACATGATTTGCAAATCATCGTATTCTGTTTTGATTCATGTTTAACACAACGTCCCAACTTCATTGGAATTGGGGTCCTACTTTGATTACGTTAGTTACTTGATTTCATGCCATTTCATTTGATTTGTTTATCTTCTCATTTCTATTGGTTATTAACTTCTTTATTGTACTTTTTGGGGGGTTGATTAGTACGTTATTTGACTTTTTAAAAAAAAAATGTATTTATTTCATTTAATTTCATATTTTTAAAAATCTTATTTTGTTTTTCTTTTATATTTTTTGAATGAAATTATTTATTGTAATTTTATTTTAGTTTTTATTGGTTGCTTAGTTTTTAATTTTCTTGTAGTTTAGTCGTTTTATTTCATTTAATGATCTGTAATGATGATTTAATTATTTCGATTCAGTTATTTTATTTTATTTAGTTTTTATTTGTACTCATATTTTATTAAATAATTCGTTGTATTTTTTAGATTAGATTTGTTTATGATTTTATTACTTTGTAACTTAATAATTTTATCCTGCTATTTTATTTGTATTTTTATTGGTTGATTAGCATTTTATTATATTTCATCTAGATTTACTATTAATATTATTTTATTTTATGTTTAATTTTATTACATTTGATTATTTTCTTACATTTTGCTTTATTTTATTATTTTGGTTGTTTCTTAGTTAGTTATTAAACATATTTAATGGAATTAAATATGTTTAATTGTATTTGATCAAACTTTTAAAGTCACAATATTTTTTTAGAAAGTCATAGGTTTTTAAGAAAATGTCATTTAAAGAGAATAAAATAAACCTCTTCGAGATGTTCGAAAGTATTGCAATATTTCAAGGATAAAGTTGTATTTTTTCAAGAGAAACACTTTAAGTTGAAAAAAAGTTTACTTTTTTTTGGCACAATTATACTCATTTTCTTATTTGCCAGTCAACATGAATTTTGTGCCAGAGCACATATGTGCTGAGCATTTGTGACCACTAGAGGGCAGTCAGAGACTGGCAATAATCCCTGACAGCCACGTCATGAGCTACATGGGCATGAACTCTCTTATTTTTACACTTGATCTACGTTTAGGAATGTTCAAATGTCGCTCAACTATTGGCCTGCAAAGTCAATGCAGGATTTTATGATGGTTTTATGATTGTTCAGATGTAGTCCTTTTTTGAAAAAATAAAACGCACGCACGCACGCACACACACACACACACACACACACACACACACACACACACACACACACACACACACACACACACTCTTTTTGAAGTCAGAATATTGCAAGAATCAAATTGTATTTTCAAGATATACAGTGGGGCAAAAAAGTATTAAGTCAGCCACCAATTGTGCAAGTTCTCCCACTTAAAAAGATGAGGGAGGCCTGTAATTTTCATCAGAGGTATCCCTCATCTACGAGAGACAAAATGCGGGGGAAAAAAATCCTGAAAATCACATCGTCTGATTTTTGAAGAATTTATTAGCAAATTTATGGTGGAAAGTGGAGGAGTTCAAGTATCTTGGGGGTCTTGTTCACGAGTGAGGGAAGAATGGAACGGGAGATCGACAGGCGGATCGGTGCGGCGTCTGCAGTGATGCTGACTTTGTATCGATCCGTTGTGGCAAAGAAGGAGCTAAGCCGAAAGGCGAAGCTCTCGATTTACCGGTCGATCTACGTTCCTACCCTCACCTATGGTCACGAGCTGTGGGTCGTGACCGAAAGAACGAGATCCCGGATACAAGCGGCCGAAATGAGTTTCCTCCGCAGGGTGTCCGGGAGGATCTCAAAGTAGAGCCGTTACTCCTTCACATCGAGAGGAGCCAGATGAGGTGGCTGGGGCATCTGATTCGGATGCCTCCCGGACGCCTCCCCGGTGAGGTGTTCCGGGCGCGTCCCACCGGAGACCCCGGGGACGACCCAGGACACGCTGGAGAAACTACGTCTCTCGGCTGGCCTGGGAACGCCTCGGGATCCCCCCGGAAGAGCTGGATGAAGTGGCTGGGGAAAGGGACGTCTGGGCATCCCTGCTAAAGCTACTGCCCCCGCGACCCGACCTCGGATAAGCGGTAGAAGATGGATGGATGGATGGTGGAAAATAAGTATTTGGTCACCGACAAACAAGCAAGATGTCTGGCTCTCACAGACCTGAAACTTCTTCTTTAAGAGGTTCCTCTTTCCTCCACTCATTACCTGTATTAATGGCATCTGTTTGAACTCACTATCAGTATAAAAGACCCCTATCCACATCCTCAAACAGTCACACTCCAAACTCCACTATGGTCAAGACCAAAGAGCTGTCAAAGGACACCAGAAACAAAATTGTAGACCTGCACCAGGCTGGGAAGACTGAATCTGCAATCTGTAAGTAGCTGGGTGTGACGAAATCAACTTTGGGAGCAATTATGAGAAAATGGAAGAAATACAAGACCACTGATAATCTCCCTCGATCTGGGGCTCCACGCAAGATCTCACCCCGTGGGGTCAAAATGATCACAAGAACGATGAGCAAAAATCCCAGAACGACACGGGGGGACCTAGTGAATGACCTGCAGAGAGCAAAGGAGCAAAGTAACAAAGGCTACCATCAGTAACACACTTCGCCGCCAGGGACTCAAATCCTGCAGTGCCAGACGTGTCCTCCTGCTTAAGCCAGTACATGTCCAGGCCCGTCTGAAGTTTGCTAGAGAGCATTTGGATGATCCAGAAGAGGATTGGGAGAATGTCATATGGTCAGATGAAACCAAAACAGAACTTTGTGGTAAAAACTCAACTTGTTGTGTTCGGAGGAGAAAGAATGCTTAGTTGCATCCAAAGAACACCAAAGAACCTACTGTGAAGCATAGGGGTGGAAACATAATGCTTTCGGGCTGTTTTTCTGCAAAGGGACCAGGACGACTGAGCCGTGTAAAGGAAAGAATGAATGGGGCCATGTATCGTGAGATTTTGAGTGAAAACATCCTTCCATCAGCAAGGGCATTGAAGATGAAACGTGGCTGGGTCTTTCAGCATGATAATGATCCCAAACACACCGCCCGGGCAACGAAGGAGTGGCTTC
Source organism: Phycodurus eques (assembly GCF_024500275.1). Classification (NCBI taxonomy): domain Eukaryota; kingdom Metazoa; phylum Chordata; class Actinopteri; order Syngnathiformes; family Syngnathidae; genus Phycodurus; species Phycodurus eques. The sequence continues at coordinate 24,339,599 of NC_084527.1, forward strand.
GAAAGGAGCATTTCAAGGTCCTGGAGTGGCCAAGCCAGTCTCCAGATCTCAACCCCATAGAAAATTTTTGGAAGGAGTTGAAAGTGATAATAATACAACACCCCCCCCCCCCCCCAAAAAAAAAGTTTTTTTCTATTTTCTCAAAAATAGTTTCCCCAAAATTTACATTTTTTTTTCTCTGAAATATAAAACTTTTCCCCCAAAAAAACATTTCCTCGCAAAAACAAACAACTTTTTCTCTTTTGTTTCAATGGTTAAAAATAATACTTAATAATAAAATAATAATATATTTTTTAAGTGAAATATTGTGGAGTAAAAAAAATCTGACTTTTTTCAAGATTAAAAATAACTTTGTTTTTACAGAATAACCTATTTAAATAATGTGGCTTTATTTTATTAAAAAGTCATTTAAAGAGTTGAAATATTAAAACAATGTTTAAATTTTTTTATTAGAAAATGCTAATATTATAGGAATAAAACCGCATTGTTCAGAACTTAAAATTTCAAGTCATACAAGTAAAAGAGAAAATATGCATTTTGAAAAGAAAAACCTTGCAATATTAAGAAAATAAATTTGCATTTAAAAAACAAAAACAAATATCCATACATCTTTAGAATTATTTTGTGTTTTGAGAATATAATTTTGAGATTATTTTAAATGTAATGTTGTGATAGAAAGAATAATATTACAAGAATAGTGTCACATTTTTCCAAGATAGAAGTCGTAAATTGCGAGATTAAAAAAATAAAGCTGTATTTTTCTTGAATAAATACGAATATTACAAGAGTAAAGTTGTGTTTTTGGGGTAAAAAGTCTGCCTATGTTGTATATTTGCCTTTGTCAATTTTTCCCGATCCACTCTTGGTCGTCACCTTGACACCCGAAGCGCACGCCATCATCCCCCCCAAAACAGCTGAAGCTGCTGGTTGTCATCACGGCGATGTTGACCTATTTTTTTTTAAATAGTCTTTTTTTGTATTTATGCATTTTTGTGTGTGACGTGCTGACGCACACCGGCGTCTCCTTTTAGACGGGATTGATGCACTCCAAGCAGGAAATGTGCTCCCCTATTTGGCAGGAGAAGATCCACACCTCTGCAGACCCCCCCACACACACACACTCCATCCTGTTTCCATTAGCAACAGAGTAGGGGAAAAAAAGACTTGCAGAAATACTTCCTGCTGATAGGTGCTGCAATGTGACATAATCAATTTGCCCTTAAAGAAGACGTATGGCCAATTACGGCACGGCCCATTTTGTGCCAATCTCGCCAACCGCCGTCTCACATTGGCAAAGGCGCGTTTTCAATTTGGCCAATGAATATTTCATCGGCTGCTACGGGGAATCTGACAGGGGCGTCTAAGTGGAGGTGAAATTTCAGAGAGAAAAAAAAGCATCCTGACTTCATTGTAACAGTTGGCGATGCCAAACGGCGACATTTTAGTATTTGCACAGCTGGGTAGCAAAGCAGCTCACTGGCTGGTGAGATAGATAAAGGTTGGGCAGTTTAGTTGGTTGAATGGATGGCTACTGTTGTGCTCAAGATTTACCCGAGACCAGAACTCACCGAGATCAAGACAAGACCGAGACTGTTGGGAGTGGAGACCAAGACCATAAAAACTCTTTCAAAGCACAAAATGCCAAAATCTCCAAACTTGGAGGATGTGTGGGGACTTAGTGGTCCATATTTCACTAACAAGTTGATTTTATGTATTTTTTGCTCAAGAAAATGAAACTGGTAATCATTTTCAAAAATATCAATCCATTTTGGAGCAGTAGTTAAATAACCAGTTACCAAAGTCAAAACGCCCCCCCCCATGTCTTGGTGGGACGTCAGTGGCAGAAGTGGACACCAAATTCACTGCATAGCTGGGTGAAAAAGTAATATACTATACGATAAAGGGACAGTAATAACTCATATTTTATAGATCGTAACTAATGGGCAACTTTTCAAGAAATAATACAAAATGACAGCTTGTTTGAGTTTCTAACACCGATTTGTTCAAGTTGGTATTATAGTTTTAATTGCTGTCATACTGTTGCACTCTCACATGAACAACAGAAAGCAGCCCAAAATTATGTTCCATCGCTAATTTAATATGATGAAAAATCTCTAATCTAGTAGGGTGTCACTGACTAAAATGGGGGCGCCTCACAGTTCTAAGATCGTGGGTTCAAATCCCGGCTCCAGCCTTCCTGTGTGGAGTTTGCATGTTCTCCCCGTGCCTGTGTGGGTTTTCTACGGGTACCACATGCCAAAAACATGCATGGCAGGTTAATTGAAGACTCTTAAATTTTCCGTAGTTGTGAATGTGAGTGTCAGTGGTTGTTTATGTATATGTGCCCTGCGATTGGCGTTATTTTTTTTTAAAACAAATGTCTTTACCGTTATTAATTATATGAAAATGAATTAGCAAATGTATGCATGCACGCTAGCGCGTCATTCCGTGCAGTTTTGTGAATGTTCAAATCACCATAAAATTTATATAGCGATTTTCTCTCAGATGCTTAAATGTTTCAATGCTTAAATGTATTCAAAAATGTAAGCATATGTTAGCGCATATTTACCATATGGTAGTGTAAGTGAATGTTGGCAAATGTTAGCATATGTTGATGAATGTATGTGACTATTACCACGTGCCATTCCATGTTAGTCCATGTACGTGCATGCTACTGTATTATCTTATGCCGACTAGATTAGTAAATGCTAGCATATGTTACTATGCATTTTGTTTTAGTTAAAGTAAGCATATGTTAGCATATTAGCACATACTAAACTGAATGTATGTGAATGTTAGCACATGTCACTTCATGTTAGTCAAATGTTACTGTACTATCTTATGGGACCGAGATAAGTGAATGTTAGCATATGTTACCACATTAGCATATGTTAGCATATTTTGTGGTGAATGTGTCATTTCATGTTGTACACGTTAGCATATGTCAGAACATGCTAAATTAAATGTGTTTGGATATTAGCATGTCATTTCACGTTTGTACATGTTACTGTATTATCTTTTGGTAGCTTGAGAATGTTAGCATATGTTAGCATGTTAGCACATTGATAAATATGTACGAACGTTAGCATGTGTCATTTCATGTTAGTGGATGTTAGCGTAAGTTACTGTATTAGTTAATGTTGGGCATGTGTTAGCATATGGACATGTCCCATGTTAATTTGTCTTCGTGCTATTTAACATGTTATCATATTAGCATACGCTAACACACGTGGTGCATGTTCATGAATGTTAGCACATTAGCATATGTTAGTATCATGCAGTGAATGTAAGCAATAAATAAATAAATAAAAAAAAAAGATTTGAGAGCAGCGTAAGATGTGTTAAATGTTTTACTTAGTTTTCTTTTCAGGGCAAAAAACCACCACATTCCACGTACACAGAGTCAAACGCTAATTGACGGCCAGTAAGACAGCAAAAGTCACGTCCACTTTGAAACATGAAAACACTTTGAAAACTTTCACACTGTCACCAGAATTTTTTTTTTTTTGTTATCTCAACATGTATCAAGAAAATAATAAGGCAATAAATGAACTGTTTACTGGTAATTTATCACATAGTAAGTGAGGGACAGTCATATTGTTTTTGTTGTTGTGCATTGGAGCGAATTGTAAAGTGCAAAATGGAAAAATGGAAATTTATTTGTAATGTGTTATAGCGCATGACTATTACCTCTGCCAAGGAGATTGTTTACTACATTTACAACTTGCACAAAACCTTTTGGCATGCAGCAGGTTAGCATGTGTTAGCTCACATTAGCGCATGTTAGCATTTGTTACGTTGTTAGCTTATGCAATCACAATTTAGCACATGTTGCCACATGTTAGCATTTTTAAAGATTTACCATGTGAGCAAATATTCACATGGTCCTACCATGTTAGCATATTTGCTTACAGTATGTGAGTATGTTACTGCTCGCGTGTATGTGGATGTTATCCACATTCCTTCGCATGTTAGCGCATTGGTACATGTTAGTGTTTTAGTATGTACTAACATATGTTAGCATATGTTAACATTTGTTATTAGCACATTAGCATGTAATAATGCATGTAAAAATATATTGCCATCGAAGCAAATTAGTTTATTGATGTCAATGTTAGCACGCGTTATTTCGTGTTCATACATGTTATCATGTGTTAGCACAACTTCATGCAATATTAGCATATTTGGAAAATGTAAGCATATTTTAACACATGGCGGCACGTTAGCCCATTTTAGCACTTGTTAGGCTGTGGTAACCCATTTTAGTATGTTAGTGGACGTTAGCATATGTTAGCTTGGTTGCGTGTGTTGTGCATGTGACTAATCGCGCATGTTAATGGTGTTAGCGTGTGTTAGCACTGTATTAGCCAGAGATGGGATAAGTCACACATGTGCAAGTCACAAGCAAGCCTCAAGTCGTAACCTTCAAGTCTCAAGCCAGTTCCGAGTCAAGTCGTGAGTTGTTTCAAGCAAGTCCAAAGTACTGATTCGAGTCATACAATCTTGCTCAGTCACAACATATATTGGAGTCAAAATAAAATGTTTTTCACTGATCATGACAAAAAAGTACATTTACACACAAAAAAATAAATGAGCACACACAAAAAATGCATTTATACTTCTTACAATTTAATTAACAACATGTAAAACACAATATTTGATGCGTTATATACTATTTATATTGCTTGAAGTTTTGATTGGCTCTAAGCTGTGACGTTAAGACAGAGATTCAAATTTTGAATCGCGCCAAAACCACTGGCGGACTGAACGGCCGCTCATGAAAACAGTCGCCAAACTACGGACAATGGTTACCCTTAAATTCATAGTATGGTAGAGAGACCTTGTTGTTATCGAATCCGTTCCACTTTATCATACAATGTCCTTATTACTGAAATTCGGCTCCATGTCTTACATGCGACCTTGCTTGCACTTGTACCTGCCTGTTGCTATATTTTTCTCCAACCATTTTAGTCACATATGCATACTGTAATCTCTGCGACTTCACAAGTATTTTGGAGCAAGCAGTTATTGTGTTGTGAGCCTAAGTCACGTCATTAGCCTCTATGTTGATCAGTTATTCATTAAATGATTTTCAATGTTTCCCACTCAGTGACGGTGTGAATGTGAGTGCGAATGGTTGTCCGTGTCTATATGTGCCCTGCGACTGACTGGCGACCAGTTCAGGGTGTAGTCCGCCTTTCGCCCGAAGTCAGATGGGATAGGCTCCAGCGCCCCGCGACCCTAACCAGGATAAGCGGTGTTGACAATGGATGGATGGATGGATTTTCAATGTATCTTGAAGGGGAATAATTCACAACTTGGTTTTCTGTGAAGAGGTTTGTGTACCAACAAAATCATTTCGCACATTCAACAACAACAAGCCGTGGTTCACTGCTAAACTTAAGCAGCTTCGCCAAGCTAAGGAGGACGCATATCAGAGCGGGGACAGGGCCCTGTATAATCGAGCTAGAAACCAGCTGACTAAAGAAATTAACATTGCAAAGAGGATCTATGCAACAAAGTTGGAAAATCAGCTTAGCGCAAACGACTCTAAATCAGTCTGGCATGCATTCCAATCGCTGACTAATTACAAGCGACGATCCCCCCAAGCTGAGAACAATAGCACACTAGCCAACGACTTGAATACCTTCTACTGCAGATTTGAAAAGGACACTTTCACACCACACACCCACCCGGCCGCACCCGCGACCACAATCACACCTCTGACTTCTGCGTTAACCATCCATGAACAGGATGTGAGACGCATCTTCAAACAACAAAAGATTAACAAAGCGGCAGGCCCGGACCATGTGTCCCCATCCTGCCTCAAAGTCTGCGCGGACCAGCTCGCTCCAGTCTTCACTCAGATCTTCAATAAATCTCTGGAAATGTGCAAAATTCCATCCTGTTTCAAACGCTCCACCATCATTCCAGTCCCCAAGAAACCTGCAATCTCGGGTCTGAATGACTACAGGCCTGTCGCTTTGACATCTGTGGTCATGAAGTCCTTTGAACGTCTCGTGCTGGACCACCTCAAGAGTGTCACAGGTCCCCTGCTGGACCCCCTGCAGTTTGCCTACCAAGCGAACAGGTCTGCGGATGATGCAGTCAACATGGGACTGCACTTCATCCTAGAACACCTCGACAGTGCAGGGACCTACGTGAGGATCCTGTTCGTGGACTTCAGCACAGCGTTCAACACCATCATCCCTGAACTCCTTTCATCCAAGCTTCTCCAGCTCAGCGTCTCACCTGCCATCTGCCAGTGGATTTACAGCTTTCTGACGGCAGGACACAGCAGGTCAGGCTGGAGGAGGCCACCTCATCCACACGCAGCATCAGCACTGGGGCGCCCCAAGGTTGTGTCCTCTCTCTGCTGCTCTTCTCTCTCAACACGAACGACTGCACCTCAGCGAACCCGACTGTCAAACTCCTGAAGTTTGCAGATGAAACCACTGTCATCGGCCTCATCAAGGACGGTGACGAGTCTGCATATCGACAGGAAGCGGAGCGGCTGGAGCTGTGGTGCGGCCGACACAACCTGGAGCTGAACACGCTCAAGACTGTAGAGATGATCGTGGACTTCAGGAGGCATCCTTCGCCACAGCTGCCCCTCACGTTGTCCAGCTGCCTTGTGTCAACCGTCGAGACCTTCAAGTTCCTGGGAATTACAATCTCTCAGGACCTGAAGTGGGCGACCAACATCAAGTCCTTCCTCAAAAAGGCCCAGCAGAGGATGTACTTCCTGCGGCTTCTGAGAAAGCACGGCCTGCCACCGGAGCTGCTGAGGCAGTTCTACACAGCGGTCATCGAATCAGTCCTGTGTTCTTCCATCACAGTCTGGTTTGGTGCTGCTACAAAAAAGGACAAACTCCGACTGGAACGGACAATCAAAACTGCTGAAAGGATTGACGGTACCCCCCTACCCACCCTTGAGGACTTGCACGCTGCCAGAACTAAGACAAGGGCGTGCAAAATCCTCTCTTAGTGCTAGCGCGCCACACTCACATCCTGTGCATCTCCTGGTGGCTAAGCCCCCCCCCAGTCATAAAACCTAGTGAAGCCCCTGGCTATTAGAGAGGTACTGTGAAGCTAACCTAGCTAGCTTACCTGCGTCAGGCAGATGAAGGTAGACCTTGTCCAAGTTGTGTCATTTATCCTTGAGCTGCAAACCTTCCATGTTGCTCTTGTTTTCCCCCCATTTCTATCCAAAAGATAATCCGTGAATCCAAATGTAATCTCGGAGTTTCCTCTGTGCTCCTTGCTCAATGAGGCTGCCTCAGCCCTTGTTTGTGGCCGGGCCAATGGGGGGGCATAGCCTCTACCTACCAGCCAGGTTGCCAGATTAGTGGCACGCACGACACAAATAATACAAAAAAAAACTGTTCGTTCAAAAACAAAGGCCACACTATATTGACAGTATGACTTGTCAAATCATGTAGTTCAAGTCCAAGTCAAGTGGAGTCTCAGGAAAGCCAAGACTAAGTCAAGTTTTTCATACGTTGTAACCAAGCAAGTCGCACGTCATAAAATCAGTGACTCAAGTCCAAGTCACATGACTGGAGTCCCCCACCTCTGGTATTAGCATGTCATCTCGGAAGCATATGTTAGTGCACGATAGTACATGTGAGCATGTGTTAGCATAAAGTAGCGCATGTTCGCGTGTTAGCCCATGTTAGCTCGTGTTAGCCAATTTGAATCATTTATTGCCACATTTTGGGGCTTCTCAACCCTATTGCATTGCCAAAATGTTAATTTTGATTATTTTTATTGAAAAATAAGTCCTTTTTGAGATGAGTGGACGCCATCTTTGTTTATTGCTTCATGACAACGCATTCTGTCAAACGCAGACGCACACACACATGCACGTATGCACACACACACACACACACACACACATACCACACACACGCTTCGGACATTTCGGTGACCTTCCCCAATTTGTGACTTTCCCAAAATAAAGGAGCCATTCCTCTTCAAACACACACACACACAAACACACGCACACACTGGCTCACAGTTTAGTATTAATACACAGTCGGTGTGATCATGATGGAAACGCGGATATACAAAAAGACGCTCGCTGAAGTCCATGCATGTCATGCATAGATGAGGTTGTCCTAGTTTGTTGCTCTTGTTTGTCCACCAAAAGCGTCCCCTGCATCCTCGTGGGCTCCGCAGTACAGTGAACCCCAACTACATTGCGGATTTTTCATATTTTTTATGCGGTTTGACCGTGTACAGGCAAGTCCAAATTTAGAGTTGCGCACCTTGAGTGTAGTACCACGTTGTGCCACACACATGCCACTGAGAAGAGACGCAGCGTAATTAACAGCGAGAAGAAGTGGATAATATTAATATTGGTTGCTCCCACAGAGAAGAGTATCTATTGCTGCTCCGTTTGGGGAAAATAGCAGTTATTCGAAGGTTTTTAATTACATGACATCGATACTAATTCTGTCAGTCTGTCTATGGCACTTCGCATTATACGTTAGCAATAAACTAAGGTTTTACGTGGTTTCTCTACACCGCAGATTTTCATCTATCGCGGGTGTGTAGGGAATGTATCCCCACGATAAACGGGGGTTCACTGTATTCTGCACAAACACACACGTGCGTGCACACACACACACACACACACTCACACACACGCACAAGTCACGACTCGCACGACGACAACGAGTTGGAGTGATATGTGGTTCATGGGTCTTTGTACACCAGCTCCTTGGAAAAATGTCTGTGCTGTTGTTACTTTTGTTGTCCGTTACTTCATGCCACTACGCAGCACCTGATTGGCGGCGATCAGCATGACACTGATGATGAAGGCGATGGCGAAGGCGCAGATCAGGCTCTTGCGAACGCACGTCTGCTTGACCTGCTGCGTCGGGCTGGAACCTGAACACCGCAAACACCATGAAGTGGAAGAATTAAAGCGTTTGGATGAGCAAGCCAATAAAGTTCATCTTTAAAAGGGCAAATTGGTTTTGGGTGGAAAAAAAGTCTTATTACCAACATTCATGAAAAATCTTTTTTTTTTTTTTTTCTAGAAATAAATTTTTTTCCCCAAAAATCTTTTTCACTACAAAAATTAAGTTAAAAGTATTTTTTCATCATACATTTTTTTGGTTTAAATGTTTTTATCCCCTCGTCTTTAAAAGTTGTTAAAAAGTATTATTTTCATCGTAAAAGTTTGTATTTTTTGTGAAAAAATACTGTTTTGTTGGTTTACAACTTTTTATTCTTTTGTCTTCATTCATCTTCCGTTCCGCTTATCCTCACTTGGGTCGCAGGCGTGCTGGAGCCTCTCCCAGCTATCTTCGGGTGAGAGGCGCCAGCCAACCGCAGGGCAAGCATAATTTCGTTTTTGAAAAATATATCCAAAAGACTTTTCATTGTTTAATTTCAATGTATTTTTTCATCGTAAAAATGTGTATTTTCTTGTGGAAAAAAAGATGATTTATTTTGTGAAAGTTGTGTTTTGGCTAAATAAATGTATTTTTCAATGATAATAAAATCTTACTTGTTCAAAAATTCTTCATTTTTAATTTCAACATATTGTTTGAGTGTTAAAAAAAAAGCTGTTTTCTGGGGGGTTAAAAAGTTTTATTTTGTGAAATAAATGAATTTCTTACTGAAGAAATAATACTTTTTCAATGGAAAAAGTAAGAGTAAAAGTAAAAGATTTATGTTTTTAACATCATTTTTAATTTTTATTATAATTGTTTTTTATTATTATTTTAGTATTTTTTTCATCATATACATTTGCATCTTGTGTGGGAAAATACTATATTTTTTCATGAAAGTTTATTTTTTGTGAAATAAATGTATTTTTCTCTGGAAGATAAATAAAAGAAAGGAAAAAAGAAAACGTACAATTTAAGATTTTTACAAAACATTTTATTTGTCTATTATTATTATTATTATTATTATTATTATTGTTGTCATTATTATTATATCTTTATTTTATACATTATATTTTGATTGTAAAATGTGCTTTTTATGTGGAAAATGTTTTATTTTACTGTTTAAAGTTGTATTCTTTCATCTTAAAAAAAATTATTTTTTTGGTGAAAAACAAGTTCAATCTTTGTGTGCGTGTGTGTGTGTGTGTGTGTGTGTGAAATGAAAAATGACTTGCTTCCTGAATTTTTTTAACTTGTTCATTAGAAGAAAATGAAAAAGTTTCAAACAGTTTTCAAAGTATTTCTTCATAATAAAAATGTATATTTTTTTGTGAAATTCGGTGAATTATTTTTCATTTAAAAAGCTGTATTCTTTTGTCTTGAAGAGATTTGTTTTTTTATGAGAAAGTATAATTCTTTCATTAAAAGTTTTTATTTTATTCTTTCCTGAAAACAATCTTACTTCTTCATTAGATGCATATTTTTGTTTAAAAAGTTTCTTTCAGCATTGATCTTTTCAAAAAAAACATTTTCATCAAAAAATATGCACTTTTTGAGAAGAAAGCGTAATTTTTGGAGAAAAAAGTTATTTTATTCATCACAAAAGATTTTTGTTACCACACTAAACATTTTCTCTATAATTTTATTTTTGGTGAAAAGGTTGTATTTTCTCATAATTTGTCTTTCATACATTTTTATTCTGTTAAAAGTTATTTTTGGTGAAAATGTGGTATTGTTTTAAAACTCATTTTTCTTGGGGTTTTTTCATTAAAAAATAAATATTTGTTTCCATTAAAAAAGTTGTATAAAGTTTATTTAAAAAGTAGCATTTTGTTGTTTAAAATTTTTTTTTAATTAATCTTCTTTCATAAAAAGTAATCTTTTTCATGAAAGTTATTTTTTCGTAAAAAGTTTCCTTTCACATAATATGCTGTCTTATATCATGATTTCTTTTTCCTTTGTTTTATTATTTTGTAAAGAAAAATGTGACTAAAAAAATATGTGAATATTTTATTTATTTTGGGGGAAAAAAGGTTAATCTTGTAGTACAGTCACATTTTGTGGGAGAAAAAAAGGTCGTTTGTGAAACAATTCCTAAAAGTCTTAATTTTTCTCGAAAAAAGTCGTATGTTTTCATGAGAGTATGTCTTTTTTCAGTGAAATGGAAAGGTGTACTTTTTGTGAAAACATTGTGGAGATCTTCGCACAAATGAATTCCATTTTCGTGTGAAAGAAATCTTCAGTTCCGAGTTGTGTTTTTTTTGCAAAGCGACGGGTCCCGAGCGGGCAGGGCGAGGCGTTCCTTACTGTCGATATCCACCTGGCAGTCGTCGGGGTTCTCGATGTGGTTTTCCTCGGTCATGATGATGTTCTCGATGTCCTTCATGGAGAGGTGGTCGCAGAAGGTGTCGTACAGCAGACGTTTCAGCTCCTCCACCGTCAGCTTCTGCATGTCACACTGGCAAAAAATATAGTCATAATCCAGCACACCAGCATATATACCTATTTGAATGAAAAAAACATGCTCATTTAACCGGAATAAATAACTTTTGTGTGTGGGTGTGTGTGAGGGGTGGGGGGTCCAGTCTTGCCCAAAGAAAGTATTATTTTGTGAAATAAAGTATTATTTTTCATGAAAAAAGTTAAGTCACAATAGCAGAATAAACTCACATTTCTTGCATGAAAGAATTCATAAGCTTAACATAATAAAGGCATATTTGTTTTCGTTTGAAAGTCAAAAATAAAGTTGTATTTTTTCATTTTAAAAAGGTCATTTTTATTGTCATTTTATATGTATTCATATTATTTATTGTTATTTAAATACAATAAGTAATTATATTTTTTTCATGTAAAATCTTGCCAAAAATGTATTTTTGTAAACTTTTTTTTACAATCTTTAGGGAATAAAGTCACACTTCTTTGTGAAAAAAAGCCATAATTCAATTAGAATAAGTCCCTTTTTTTTTTTTTTTTTTTTTGAAAAAAAAAACGTAATATTCAGTTGTGTGGGGAAACATGTATTCTTACCAGAACACAGTTGTATTGTTTTATGAAAAACATTTTAAGTTATTTTCTTTTTTAAAAAATGTAAAAACTCAATCTTATATTAGAATACAGTGACACCGATCTTATTATTTCATGAAAAAATACTTAAATTCCACCTAGAAAGTGGTAAAGTAACATTTTCATGAAAAAAATGTAATTTTCTTTGCAAACAAAAGTCCTGACACAAGTGCAGTGTGTGCAGTGAAGTGGATTCGTTTACCTTCCAGAAAACCGAGTCAAAGTCGGTTCCGTTGAATTTGTCCGGCATGGCGGCCGCTGTCAGCTTTGGACCGAGCAGAGTGACGAATTCCTCGAAGTCCACCTGCCCGTCGCCTGACCAAAAAACACCAACAGAATTACCACAACAACCAAAAAAACTAATGAAAAAAAATATACTGGTAAAAAAATTTAAAATATTTCATTTCCGAAAACATTCGACAATTTTTTATCAAAAAGACAACTTTGAAACAGAAAAACAACAACATCAAATATTTTAAAAAAGGCTTTTTTTTTTCAAAACAAAAATAGATAATAGTTGTGCAAAAATGAGCTGCTTTGTGGAAATATTAAAGGGGATTTTTTTTCCAAATCAACTCTTTCTAGTATTTGGAAAGTAATATTGTCTCTTTGGTGCCTCAGTAAAAATGTAAAATATGAATTCAAGTCGTCCATGCATTTCTGAGTTCCAGGAGGTTTTATGTCGAGAGGCCAGAAATCATTCAAATTTCTCGAACTTATCGACGTCACTAGGGAAGATCTCCGCCTACCTCTCCGCTCCGCTGTCAACATAACAAACACGTGTGCTCTCACAAGTGGGTCTGCTACACAGAGACAACCAATCAGCGGAAAGGGGGCGGTCTTAGCCAAATATGGACAAGGCGGATACAAAACTGGGTCAAACAGAAGTAGCTGTCATTAGGGCCTTGTATGACAAAAACAAGGTCTTTTTTTAAATTAAACTGACACTTTGATACTAAGTCCATGTTAGAGAATCACTCCAAGGAGGTCTAAATAGCCAAAATAAGCCTTTAAGGCTTATCCCTCTCAAAAATGTTTTTATTTATTGAGACTGTTCAGGAATATTAGGCTTTAAAAAAAGATAATTTTCATGAAAATAAATTAACAGATTTTTTTGTAACTGCATTTTTTTTACATGAAAACTAACACTTTTTCACAGTTTTGAAATCATGAAAAAGTTTTTTTTTTTTTGCCCAAGATAATTTTTTTTCATGTTTGTAAAGAATGATTTGAATGAGAAAAACTATTTCATAAAAACTAACCTTTTTAATGAAAACAACATAACCCTTTCCACGAAAAAATGAAAGCAGTTTTCATTTTTTACAGAAAATACTAACTGTACTGCAACATTACGGATTTTGATAAAAAACATTTCCCAGAAACCTCTGAAAATACAAAAAAACATTTACGTGAAAAGTAAAGTGAGTGTATGATTTTTTAAATAATCTTTCTTCTCAAATTGTTTTACAAAATAAATTTTTAAGATATCCTTAAAGATTTTTGTTATGAAAAAAGTCAACTTTATTGAAGAAAAGTATACAACTTTTCCACCCAAAAAAATAAAACAAATAATTTTCAGAGAAAATGCTGACTGTACTGTGGTGACAAAAAAAAAAAAAATTCACAGGAACTTTAAGAAAATGCAAAATAAAGCATTTTTACAGGAAAAGTAAATGTTTCTCCCAAATATTTTTTAAAGAAAAGTTTTTTTTTTCAGATTCATTTTCAGATTTTTAAAAGATTTTTTTTCATGAAAAATGAAAACTTTCTCCAAGAAAAAAAATACAACTTATGAAAAAAGGATTAACTGTTTCCCACAAGAAAGAAAACTTTCATTTGTACAGAAAATTCGGACTGTATTGCAGTGACATTACTACTCGTGGTAAAACCCTTTTTTTTTTTTTTTTTTTTTTACAAAACAAGATAGGAGTGTGTGTGTGTGTGTGTGTGTGTGTGCGTGTGTGCATCACCGTCCATGTCGAGCCTCTGTATGATGACCTCGAGCTCGACCTCGTTGGGCATGTACCCCAGGGATCGCATGGCCATGCCCAGCTCCTGTTTGGAGATGAAGCCGTTCCCGTCACGGTCGAACACTTTGAACGCCTCGCGGATCTCTACGCCCAAGCGTGCACAAAAGATGAGAAAGGATGATTATTTAAAATATCATTTGCCAGGTTTGAACCCTAACCTCAAAGCCTAAAGCAAACTTGAAACCATACTTTAAAACCCAACTTTGATGTGAAACTATTTTGGAAAACCCAACCCTACTCTCAAACTCTATCCCTGGCTTGAAACCCTAATTTAGAACCCGAACTCTTGTTTGAAACTAGCTAACCCGAACTTGAGCCTTTTTTTTTTTTTAATTTGACACCCTAATCCTAGTTTAAAATCCTGACCGTGGCTTGAAACCCAAGTCACTGATGTTGTAGTGGCTGGGATATGCTCCAGTGGATGGCTTGAAACACTACTACTTTGATACCCTAACCGAGGCTTGAACCCTAATTTGAAACCCTACCCCTGCTGCAACCGTTCCCGTCACGGCAAACCTCACAAGACCTGAGTTCAACGAGCATCAGAATACTGATCCAGAAGGAGTAATCAAACCTCTCTTTCAGCTTTAATTCCAATTAAATTTGCCCCGAGAGCACATTTGCATGTCTTTTATTTTCACGAGGCGTTTGCCGCCTCACGAGGGACGTGGCAATATTTAGCGCGTCTGCTTTGATGTACAGAAAGCACTCGCCGCCCTTCCGAGTCCCCCGACGACGAACGCGATCGGACCGCCGAGGACGAAAAGGCAGACTCAAGGAAGCCGGCCCCTGCGCGTCGCTCTCCGTTGACGTTATCAAAGATGTGCGCCGGGTGTGCGCTTGACGCCGCAAAGACGGACACACGGACACGGTGGCCGTGATGGAGGACGGACACGAGAAAATCACACGGGATGCGAGCGAGTCCAGAAGAAAGGAACAACTTGGCAGTCTTCAGTGACGCTAACGTACACGTTTCATGCACATGGGTGACAATTTAGTCTTGAAAAAGTTAACATTAGTTTTTGAAAACTAAACATTTGTCTTCAGTGAAGTTAATGTACATGTTTTTGTAATCATAAGACAGTTTAGTCTTCGACAAAGTCTACATATGAGTTTTGTAAACATCAAACAATTTAGTAACGTACGTGTTTTAGTCAATATCGAAGACAATTTAGTCTTCTAAAAAGTTAGTTGTTTTTGAAGTGAAGCTCACCTGTGTTTTTGTAAACATAAAACAATTTAGTCTGCCGCAAAACTAATGTTTTACAAACATCAAAGACAAATTTCTCTCGAACAAAGTTAACATGTTTTAGCAAACAAACAATTAGTCTTCAGTGAAGCTGAAGTACATTTTTGTAAACAGCAAAGACAATGTAGTCGTCAACAAAGTAAACGTAAATGTTTGGTAAACATCACAATTTAGGAAAAAGTAAATTCTCTTTTACAGCGATAATGTTAGGTTCAATAAAGACAATTTTTTTTTTGATGTTTACCGACACGTGCATCTTGGATTCATTCAGGACTTTTTTGTCTTTGATGTAAAGAAGTTAGGTATGTTAGCTTAGCTGAAGAATTGTCTTTGCTATTTACAAAAAAAAAAACATGTATGATAAGTTTGTTGAAGACTTAAAATTGTCGAAATTGTTTTTGATATTTACAAAAACACAAGTTTGGTTCTTTTGAAGACTCTAAATTGCCTTTGATATTTACAAAAACAAGACTGGCTAGCACATCCGCTTCACAGTTCTGAGGACCGGGGTTCAAATCCCGGCCCCGCCTGTGTGGAGTTTGCATGTCTTCTCCGTGCCTGCGTGGGTTTTGTTCGGGTACTCCGGTTTCCTCCCACATCCCAAAAACATGTGTGGTAGGTTAATTGAAGACTCAAAATTGCCCGTAGGTGTGAATGTGAGTGCGAATGGTTGTTTGTTTCGATGTCCCCTGCGATTGGCCGGCCACCAGTCCAGGGTGTACCCCGCCTCCCGCCCGAAGATAGCTGGGATAGGCTCCAGCACGCCCGTGACCCTAGTGAGGACAAATGGATGAATGGATGAAATGAATATGGACTTTAAAATACATCATTGAAAATAAATATATAAATGCAGTATACGATATATCCATCCATCCATCCATCCATCCATCCATTTCCTGAGCCGCTTCTCCTCACGCGGGTCGCGGGCGTGCTGGAGCCTATCCCAGCTATCATCGGGCGGGAGGCGGGGTACACCCTGAACTGGTCGCCGGCCAATCGCAGAAAATATATCCATATAAATTAAATATAAATATTATATATTAACATATATTTATATTATGATGGTAAAAGGACTCGAAACTGAAATTGTAGGACTCCGGACTTGAGGGCAAATACATGAGACTTGCAAAGCAATGACTTGGTCCCACCTCTGTAAATCTGTACGTTAGGTTGGACAAATCAGTGGGGGAGAAACTTGCGAATCCATCTGAGAAATCGCCCACCTTTTGTCCAACTTCAATCACTGGAGATGGAGGAAGACTTGGCAGAAGGCGGGATTTTCTTCCTTGACTTTTCCCCCGCTTTTCCTTCGCCCCTGCGGTCCCGCAAGCCTCGCTGGCTGCGTTTTCTTTTTTGCCACTATGAGGAAATACTCTAGAGGTTTGTTAGCAGTGTGTTATGGTAATATTCAAACGGTTGGGCCCGCAGCCAGCTAAAGATGGATTACGCTTGCTGTTTTGTCAAAATAGTCATGTCGTATCGCTCGCGCTGATAAGGTCTTACATAAAGAGCGGCCGCCTGGCAATTAGCGGACGCAAACGGGCCGGATTGAAGCCAAACAGGCCATGCATCAGGCTAGACACTCATTTTAGCAGGAAAAAGCTCTTTTTTTTGTTCCCGTGTTTGTTTTCCCAGAGCTTGTGTGGGTTAACACATACCTTGTGCTGGATACAAAGTGTGTTGGAAACATTAACGTGTCTTTGATTTAAAAAAAAACAAATACATACAACAGTTGGGTTTTTCAGATGAGACTGGGGAGGAATGTGTTAACTACATCGCCTTTATGTACAAAAACGTACGTCAGGTTTGTCGAAGATGCTGTGTCTTTGATGTTTACAAAAACATGCTGGAGGTTAACTTTATTCAAAACTAAAATTGGCTTTGATTAAAGATAAGATTTTAAGAAAATTCAGTGTGAACTTCAGTCAAGACAACACATATTTTGTTTACAAGTGATTTCCGTGTTTTGTTACGAAACACATTCAATATGTTTATAGTATAGTGCGTAAAACGTGAAAAGAAGAAAAAAAGAAACAATTTAGGACTGAATTGTTGATAAATAGGGCTCTACTTCTATTTCTGTGTCAGCGTGCAGAAACTGCCGTATCTTGATTTCTGTGCAAGCGGAAGGCTCGCTGGGTGTGATTGGCAATTTGGCGGCCCGGTTTGCGCCAAGCCGGGTGGACCGGCGCAAGGAGGGTGCGAGGCTGTCCGCCTGGCGCAGTGACAATTTGGTGAGTCGAAGTCAGTCTAAACGTACGCTGACTGATGTTGACTGTTGGAAGAGGGATTCTCAAACTTTGGGTCCAGCAAGGGACTCCTTACAGTGGAGACATTTTTCCTAGGACCCTATCATATAATAATAACTCTAACACCAATTAAACTCTAAACTCATCTAATAATATAAATAACAATAAGTTGCTATTTTTCCAGTGGCACGGTGGACGACTGGTGAGCACATCCGCCTCACAGTTCTGGGGACCTGGGTTCAAATCCCGGCCCCGCCTGTGTGGAGTTTGCATGTTCTCCCCGTGCCTATGTGGGTTTTCTCCAGGTACTCCGGTTTCCTCCCACATCCCAAAAGCACGCATGGTAGGTTGATTGAAGCCTCTAAATTGTCCGTAGGTGTGAATGTGAGTGCGAATGGTTGTTTGTTTATATTTGCCCTGCAGTTGGCTGGCAACCAGTTCAGGGTGTACCCCGCCTCTCGCCCGAAGATAGCTGGGATAGGCTCCAGCATACCCGCGACCCGCGTGAGGAGAAGCGGTGCAGAAAATGGATGCATGCTATTTTTCCCTTTGTGCATAAGGAAAAGTTTAGATTCAAAACCACATATGAATTTAAGTGACATCCCATTCCTAATCCATGGGGTTCAATATGACGTCGATCCACTCTCTCATCCATATCTTTATGTACATCGCTTTGTGCACAGGTGCATAGGCATGTTAGAAATTGAAGAACGGCTCCCACAAAGTTGGGAGCATGGAATTGTCCAAAATATTGGCTCCTTAGGTCCACTGAAAGGAACTCTGAAGGATTCAGCATTCCAAGAGCTTTTGCTCCCAACTTTGTGGGAACAGTTTGAGGATGGCCCCTTCCTGTTCCCACTTGACTGTGCATCAATGCACAAAGCAAGGTCCATAAAGACATGGATGAGAGAGTTTGGTTTGGATGAACGTGACTCGTGCAGGTGTACTGTATAGATAGTATAGACGATTTTGTGAGATTAAGCAACATTAAGTTTTTTTCGCTATAGTTAGTAGATGGAGAATTCTCCAAAAGTCTCAGAGGAAATCAAACCGATTTCACTGCAAGTCCCTGGTGAGCCAGCTATTCTCCAGGAGACATCGCGGAGACGTCTCCGAAACCAGCGGAGTCTCGAGTTGCCAACTAGTCTCCAGGCCAGTGAGCTAGGCCTTTTAGTCTTCAACAAAGCTAACAGAGTAAGGAAAAGCAGGAAAAAGAAAATCTATTCTGCTGCCAACTTCCCCCTCTTAAATCTTCCTTCACCTCGAATGAATGAAAGTCGGCAAAAAGCTTGTGGATTTCTCAGCTCATTTCTCAGCTTCTCTCTCTCATTGATTTTTTTTTTCTCTCCACGCAACTGTCAGATTTCATCATGAGACGACACCTCAGACAAAAAAGCCGCCGATCGTTAGCACCTGTCTGACAACCTCCCCTTCAACCTCATCCCGTTTGTCATTTCAGGACGGTATGTTTTTCGTAAACATCAAAGACAAATGTAATCTCAACTAACCTGACATGTTTATGTAAATATCAAAGTCAATTCTGAGTCTTGAGAGAACTGAACGTACGTATTTTCTAAAACATCGAAGACAATTCAGTCTTCAACCAAACTAACGCATGTGTTTTTGTAACATCAAAGACAAACTGTCACCAACGCTAACCTACACACTTTTGTAAATATCCAAGACAATTTGGAATTCTTTTTGAATTTTTCTTTTCTGCCTTTCAATGGATGATTGGTAGGGACACTAAGAGACATAATGGGAGATGATATGGGACAAAATGGAGCATAATTGGACATGATGGGTTTATAGGCGCGTAGGACACACCCTTTACACTTTACACTAGTAATTCTCAAAGTGTGATACGACTACTACTAGTGTACACCAGGGCCGGTTCTACGAATATATACTTGAGGGGGGCAGGCAGAAATGTTAAAGGGGCTTCATGTAACAGAATATTTTACATTTATTTCACTATTTATTATCATTATGCTATCTTAGCAATTACTGCAAGCCATCTTTCACGACTTAACTACCTTTACCCTAATAACACACTTGTGTATGGCAGGCACTGGCAGAAATTGCCTGTGCGAAGTGTAAGTATTGGTAAATAGTACTTGGAGATACAGTGAACGCTGCAAAATCGTTGATGATCGGCGGGGGGGGCATATAGGGGCTTTGGGGCGCCACCTTGGTGCTTTGCACAGGGTGCTTTTAAGGCCACATCGCCACTGATAGCAGGTAATGACTCATTTGGCATTTAAGCGCACAGCCCAACAAGCTTACAATCCTCTACACACACAAGAGGCAATTATTATACATTAGCCCTGTGATTGGCTGGCGACCAATTCAGGGTGTACCCCGCCTCTCGCCCGAAGATGTGATGGGCTCTAGCACGCCTGCGACCCTACTGAGGATAGGCGGTACAGAAAATGGATGGATGGATGGATGGATGGATATGATACATTAATATGGATTCACAATCATAATGTCCCTCTGAGGGAAACCATAACTACGATGTGAAAATGAGTCTGATACCCCTGCCATAGTGCGTTTCGACTTCGACCTTTGATGGATTATGTCAAATATTGAACATGCACCCCATGTCAGAGTTGCCTTTTATCTGGAAAATACCATGATTTTGACAGGCATGCATCTGAAACGTGATTACTTCATCACTCGATCGACGCCACTGGTTGTTTGGACCGCATCAGAACCGCACGCTATAGTTTTTATAGCCACTGGTGTTTATATAATCTGCGTCGCGACGTAGCGACAATAGGAAAATGCGTGTCCTGGTGTGACAACAGTTGAGAACCAATGCTTTACACCACCCTTTTTTACACTTTACACCATATTTACACCGTGCTTGACACTTTGCAGCCTTCTTCACACCAACCACCCTTTACACGAAACACCATCATTTACACATTTTACACCATCCTTTCCACATTCCTTTACACTTAACACCATCCTTCCCATGACCTTTTACACCATCATTTACACTTTAGACGATCTTTTAACCACCCTTTAGACTACATCATCCTTCACACATCCTTAAAGCCGGACCTTTCGCCAACCTTTTTGAAACTGAGAGCTACATCTTCGGTGCTAATCAATGTGAAGGGCTAGCAGAACTCCTGAAATAACAAATGTACTCAAATGACCTTCAATTATATGTCGTTATTAACAATAAATGATGTTTAGAAGACACTGATCATGTGAAGCATTTCACTCAATATTTCAACAATGATTTAACAAGGAAGAACTCAGATAGATATTAATAATGCAACAATTTGCTTCTCTTAATCTCTGCAAGTATTGAGATTTTAAAATAATCACTTCTACAACATTCCTAGGAAATCGCGTTATCCCAACACTGGTGAGCTATTTTTCCAACAGGCTCGTGGGCTGCTCAAGTCGTCCTTGGGGGTCTACCTGGTGCCCGCGGACACCGTAATGGTGAGCCCTGCTTTACACCGCCGTTTCCAGTTTACATACGGTCCGCCTTGAAATAGCCTTCATTTGCATTCCTACTGCCGTTTTCCCTCCACGGTGATGAGTCAATGTTTTCGCCGCAGTAGGAGTGGAGCAGAAACATCAAAGACGGCCGAGCCAGCCCGCTGGAAGGTGGCGACAGAGGTGGCACACAGCTGTCAGTCAGAGACCTGACCGCATCCCAAAATCTCCCGAGGGTAAACGTCTCCGAAATATTGAAAAAGATTAGAACGTGTTGTGTCTATTTTGGGCGAAAAGATGACTGGTGCAGTGTCTCTGGTGTCCATTTGCACGGTGAAGAAGATGAAGATAAAATGTGTTTGGGTAAACATCAGACAATTTTGAGTGAACCTAACGTACGTGTTCTGTAAACATTATAGACGTTTTCGGATATATTCACACTGCAGGTTAATTCCCTTTTTTTTTTTGCCCAATGTGACATGTATCAGATTTTTGTAATGTCAATGTAAACAGTACAATTCAGATTTTTTTTCATATCCGACCCAGGCCTCTTTCATATGTGGCTATAAATCGGAAATGTATCCCATGCAAGTGCAATAGGGACACTCGCGACGCGCTCATCCGACCCGTTTGTCATCAAAAGATGACAAACGTCACAATTGTTTGACAAAACACACCCGACAAAAGAAAAACGGCAGACAAAGGAGCAGAAAACTGTCGGTGGTGAAAAGAATACGCTTTACAACTAACTGATGAACATAAGAAAATGTTGGCTTCTGTTGCTCAAACTCCTTGAAATTGCAAAAAATCCGTCAAGACGAGAACTCCACAAGGAGCCGCAGTTACCTCACGATTGTACGCATGCGTGGGACCTCACGGATGTTTTCCGTCCACAGTACAAGTCGCATTTGTTTGTGTAATACATAAAAACATCGGATTGAACAAAAAAAAAATCCGAATTTTTCCCTGCAGTGTGAACGTAGCTTGCCTTTCATGAAACTAGTAAACCAGTAAACATCAGAGACAATTTTGAGTTTCCAAGAAACCCAATTTACATCTTTTTGTAAACATCAAGGACATTTTAGTCTCCACTAAACCTACAACTGAGAGTCTTTGACAAACCGCAGGTTTGGTAAAGCTCAACCAGACAAACCAAACTTACATCTTTTATAAAAATCAAAGACACTTTAGTCTTCAGCAAACCAGCTAGAGTCTTCAACAAATTGAAGGTTTTAACAATATCAAAGACGATTTAGTCTTCGATGAACCCAACATCCATGGTTTTCTAAACATCAAAGACAATTTAGAATTGTCACTATTCCTATCCAAAGACAACTTCGTGTCTTCCACGAACATATACAGTACACCTTTTCGTAAACATCAAAGACAATATAGTCTTCAGCGAAGCTAACTTACAATTTGTTGGTAAATATCAAAGACAATGTTGTGTTTTCAATGAACCCATCTTATTTTGTAAACATTAGAGACGCTTCAGTTTTCGATTAACCTAACGTCGTTTTGTCCACATCAAACACAATTTAGTCTTCAAGGAACTTGTTTTTGTCAACATCAAAGATATGTTAGCATTCAACAAAACTACTGTGTGCATGTGTGTGTGTGTATTTTACTGTATTCAACAAATCAAATAGGCATGCTTTGGCAATGAACGATGAACCTAATGTACAGTACCATTTTGATACAGCACGTGTTGGATGTTCCCACCTTTGTGTGTGTGTCTGTGTGTAGAGTACGTTACTGACATAAAATTACACGTATACACACACACACCCACAAAGACCTTCAGCTGAGCACAGGGACTCTTATTGACATCCCAGTGCTGCTGTTAGGCAGCATGGAAATGCACTACCCACCTTATTCCACCTGCTGTGTGTGTGTGTGTGTGCGTGCGTGCGTGCGTGCGTGTGTGTGTGTGTGTGTGGACGTGTTTCTGTCTATATCCGGCTCCAGTAATTTGACCATCTATGTTCTTTCATCCCTCAAGTGTGGGAGGTGAAATGGAGAATATGGAGTCCACATCCATTTTTTCATTTTTTTTTTTATCACTGTCATCAAGATACATTATGGAGCGCACTACCACCCCCTCCACGTGCACACACACGCATACACACGCACACGTTTTGAGCTTTAGAAAGATAGTGTACCAATTCTAGCTCTGACATGTCAGAATCAGAATCAGAATCATCTTTATTTGCCAAGTATGTCCAAAAAACACACAAGGAATGTATTTGTCTCCGGTAGTTGGAGGCGCTCTAGTACGGCAACAGACAGTCAATTGACAGAGAACACTTTGGAGACATAAAGACATTGACAAAAAACACAAAACAGTCACTGAGCAATAAAGGGTTGCTAGTTATCTGGTAATGCTGGTACAATTTTTTGTTATTTATTTATTTAGTTTTTTGACAATTGTGCAAAAAGATGCAGAGTCCTCTAGCACTTAGAGCAGTTCGAATGACTAATATTGCAATAGTCCGGTGGAATGACCATTGTGCAAAGGGCGACGAGACTTCAAGGAGTGTATGCGGTTTAAAGTGACGAGTAGTGCGATCATCTGGGACAATGTTGGTTGTGCAAATGTTGCAGATATTCCTCAGTCACTGTGCAAATGGGGCAGATGCTACTCTGGCATGAGTGGCCAGTATTGGTCAGATATGCAAATAGTGCAGCGTGGCGAGACTACTACAGTGAGTGCGCGGATAATGTATAATTGGCCCGACAGAATGGCGGCACTGCTAATTGAAAATACGCTCCTTTTGATTCCATGTACCAACTGAGCACTCACACACACATATTGAGCATCAGAAAATTTTTCTTCCAATTCAAGCTCGGGCAGCCATGTCACCGGCCTCTGGGGGCCTACAAGCTGGTAATTGAAAATCTACTCCGTTTTCCAATTGACCGGCATGCACACGCGCAGACACGCACACACACACACACACACACACACAAACACACACATGCTCACAAATGTACAATTTTATTTCTTGACGTGCTCCCCGCAGGAAGGAGAGCGGCGATGGCGGGACAGCGAACGGCCAGCCGCATGTCACTCAGGCCGTCACGATGTTGACTGACAGCTGCGTACGGTTGTCCACAAAGGAGGAAGTGTTCGTCTGACTTTTGTTTTTATCTGACTGTCGCCTTACAAGCCTAAAGCTATTTTAATGCTCATTTGTGATTCTTGTGTCTGAGCAACCGCCAGGTGAAAATTTCCTTAATGTCTGACTTTGCCGCTCGCCCGCCCTGTCCTTTCCTGAACGATTGTGCCACACGAATCCTGCCGAGAAGCAAGCGAGTGCACAAATGTGTAAGGTTGCCAACAATTGTGTTAACAAATTCTACCGAGCAACAAGTGACTCTGAAAATGATAAATGTAAGCAACTATTGTGCCACACAAATTCTGGCTAGTAACAAGTGGTCACTAGGATGTAAAACGAGACCAATGATTGTACCCCATAAATTCTCCATAGCAGAAAGTGGTGAAAAAAATGCAGATCATTGTGCCCCACAAATTCTGCCCAGCAACAGGTGATTACACAAATGTTAACATGACCAATGTTTGTGCTCTACAAACTCTGCCTGACAACAAGAGGTCACACAAATGCGTAGCCTTACAAACAATAGTGTCCCACAAAATCTACCTACCGGCAAGTGATCCCGAAAATACACAATGTGACTGAATATAGTGCCACGCGAAGTCTGCCTAGCAACATGTAACTTCGCAAATGTGTAACAAGGCCAATGGTTGTGCCAGATTAAAGATTGGCTGGGGAAAAAAACACAAAATGACCAAAGACTGTGGTAAGGGAATTCTGCCACGCAGCAAGTGGGCACACAAAGGTATACATGACTAATGACTGTGCCACACACATTCTGCCTGGCAACAGGTGACTTAACAAATGTAACTGATGATTGTGCCCCATAATTGTTTTTTAAAAAAAAAAGCACAAAATGACCAAAGACTGTCCCCTATAAATTATGCCTTGCAACAAGTGCTAACAAAAATACATAACATGACAAAAGATTGTGCCCAATGACATCGGCCTAGTAACAAGTGGTCACTAAAATGCTAATTATTGTGGCCCCCAAAATTGTGTCAAGCAACAAGTGATCTCTAGAATGCAACACAACCAACTATTGTGGCACACAAACTCTTCCTAGCAACAAGTGCTAAAAAAAATAAAAATAAAATACAATAAGGATAAAGGATCGTGTCCAACTGCATCTGCCTGAGAATTTTTCACTAAAATGCGAATTATTACACCATGAATTCTGCCTGGCACAAAGTGCCCACACAAATACCAAAATGATCAATTGTGTCCCACGAATTCTGCCCAGCAACAAGTGGCTGTGGAAATGTGTCATGTAGCCTCCAATTGTGCCACAAAAAAATCTGCCGAGCAACAGGTGAATTGGAATGTGGAATTTCACAAATAAATATTCCCGACCAATTCTGCATAGCAACCAAGCAGATGCGCAAAAATGAGATGAGCCATGATTGTGCCCCATAAATTTGACCTGATAGCAAGTGGTCGGAAAATGTGTATCGTGGCCAACAATTGTGCCGGACGGATTGTGCCTGGCAGCATAAAGTCACATGAAGTTTAATATGACTGACTAATGATTGCGTCCCAGAAATTGGGCATTGGCGGAGGTCTGCCCTTTAAAAGTCAATGAGGTTGTTATGCCATCACTTGTGCTAACCAGCTGACAAAAGAAGCCCGTGCAGTGTTCAGAGATGCCTCGCAGGGGACAACTAATGTTTCTGCTGTTAAATGTGCTTTTGTGCCACACATCTCAATGCTGCAATAAGTAACACCATAATGATCGCCACAAAAGGCCCAAATAGAGTCTGGCTTTTAGGAACAGACCACAAATGCATCGTAATACTAACTGTTTTCTGTACCTGAACTCTGGACCACAGAAATGATCAACATAGCAAACACAGTTTCCATAGGTGCACCCACAAAACAACCAAAAATGATTATTTAATGATCCTAAGCTAATGCTAATTGATACATTGAAATAGAAGCAGTACAATAGCACAGCTCAGAGCATCTGTGTTGTGTTCTGTAACTGTGATAATTAGCCTTGCTATGCTAATGCTACTATAATACCTAGTATGGGGTACCTAGTACCTAGTATGAGGTCGATAATACTGATAGATACATCACAGCATATTGGCGCAAGACACAGGTGCAAATACACCCCCCAGTGCCAGTACAGAGAAGTACAATAATAGCAATCGCCTTGTGTTGTTGCCCCGTGATGCTAAACTAATCTTAATCTGATATAAAGCGCACAATATGAGGACGATAATACTGATTAATACCTTACATTACAGCCTGTCGTACATGACGTGCAGATCATGACGATGTTAGTTAGTTAGTTAGTTAGTTAGTTAGGCTGTCAATCAAAACTGAAAACCCACACTTTTGAGGCATTGTTGTTCTAAGGCTTCAAATCATAATGTTAGACTTGCTGTTTCTTTCCAGGCATGGCTATCTGAGACTTTTGTGGGTCCACTCTTGATGAAAATGTCTACCAATTTTCCCGTTGCTAAGTGAAACTGGCTTCGGTGTCCGAATTTTCAAAAACCCTTAGAGGAGTTTGTCTTTGTAGGACCACAAGAAATACCTTATAAGGGCTACTTCAAACCAAAAAGGCTGACTTCCTGTGTTTTTTCGGGCATGGCTTCTTGATACTTTTTTTGTGGGTCTACTCATGATAGTCCTGTCTACCAAATTTCATGCTGCTGAATCAAACTGGTTCGGGGGGCTACATTTTCAAAATGGTCAAAAACTCTCCTGGAGGAGTTTCTATAATAGGACATGCCTGTTGGTTCTTTTATACTTTGCATGGGATAATTGAGTGCCCCAAAAGACGCCTATAAATAAAACATATTTTAATTATTATTAGTTCTCAGTGATTCCCAACCACATTAGTGTGCCGTGTGAAATTTTCCAATTTCACTTAATTGGTCCTCTTGTGCTACTTAAAACGTTTATTTACTACAAATAACGTATCTTTGTTCAACTATCGACAGTATGCCAGCGATGTATAATGACAGTCAGAATAATAAATGCTCTTCCACTAGAAGGTACATATGTAAACACGTTTTGTGATATTTTTTTTGGGGGGGGGGGTGGGGCGTGCCATTAGGGAAAGGTTGGGAAACACTCCTTGATGGCAGCATTGTTTGGATCGTATCAGAACTGCATGCTAAAACAGAAACCAGCTTCAGAATCAAAAACGCCTTGACACTCACATGGCCATAAAATTAGGTACAACTGCAGAGCGCTCGACAGTGAACCCCCGTTTGTCACGAGAGGATACGTTCCAGACCCAACCACGATAGCTGAAAAGACACGATATAGACAGACCATATTAAAAATATTTTTTAGAGTTTTATTCCTCCCACACACTTTAAACACATTTAAACTTATTGAAGCCCCCTTTTTAAACTATTCCTTAGTTCTCACTCTGGCTCGCACAGTTCTCTATATAGTGCACTCGGCGTGTGCGTCAAGCTGTTCGTTCAAAAGTCCCAGTTGAAGTTTACAGTAAAACTCTGCAAACCTAATGCTAACATACAATGCGAACCACCATTGACACGCAAACGTAAATTAGCATCAATGCAACGGTAATTATGAACCTTCAAATAACTGCTACTTTAACATTCACGGATCAGCAACACATACACACACCAAAATGTTCAACCAAACATCTATTAACAAAAGTTCACTAAGCTTAATACTAACATATAATGCAAAATGCCACAGATGGGATAACGGAAATGAGCATAGATGTGAAATAAATTCTAAACCTTCAAACAACTGCTACTTTAACACACACGAAGTAGCAACACATACAATCTGTGGGAGGGGGATGACTTATTGCTCTTAATTATGCTGAATCTCTTCCAGTAGAGCTCAGTGCTGCCCGGCATTTTGTGGCACAACATGGTACTACACCGAAGTCAAGCAACTCTAAATTCAGACTTGGCCCGTGTACTGTAAAAAGTTTTAACCCCATTAAATGTTTTCTAAAATGTTTTAAAAAATCCTATATACAACACAAATTGTAGCTCGAAGTTGCATTATTTAACAATGTACCAAATGTATGAACTGAAGGCTCAGAATATTAGGAACAGCACTAGGGGGGGGAAAGCATACTGTACATAAACACAGCTTTTTAGGTGTACCTAAAGTTATGGCCGTACACCGACGCCGGTTGTTTGGGGGGTCTCATGTCTCACCTTCCACCTCGTCCTCTGGCAGGTTGACTGGGGCGCTGTAGGAGAGGATGTCCGGGATGGTGCACACCCCCCGGTACATGAGCGTGGAGGTGATCGGGTGCATCGGCATGGCTGCGACCCTCTTCCCGGCGAGCCCAGGGGGGCAAGAGGGGTGGAAATCTAGCGACGGGATCCCGACTTGCCTCGACGGCCACCGGGGGAGGGCAGCAGCAGCGGCATCGGCAACGGCAACGAGTCCATGGAGGAGGACGGAGGCAAAACCTCGCCTCGCTCACTAGCATTCATTGAAAATAATTGAGAAAAAAAACAAACCCAAAAAAGTCCAAGGCGCGTGCGGGTGCGTGCACACGCTGCGGCAGAGTGCTCGTGCGTGGCGGGAGAGCCACTTGTTGGACGGGCGCGCACTCTCACTTCCTTCCTTCCTACTCCCACCGCCCCCGGGGGCGATGCAGCGCCCACGTACGCGACGCGCAATCAAGCGTGTGCGTGCGCGTGTGTGAAGCAACTCATCTCGCGCGCTCGCCCACCCTCTCTCCACCTCTTTTTACGCATTTTGTTGTTGTTGCGTCTTTCCACTATCACGTCACGCAGCGTGTCACTTGTACACTCACTGGGACACTCGATTAGGTACACCTCCAACATCCAATTAGAGCCGATGCAAAGATTTAGGCTGTGAAATAAAACATCATGCTCATTTTGGGGAGAAACAATGAAAAAGGAGTCAATTGTCATTTTCAATCCATCACTGATTCACATGGAGTTCGAGCCAAAAATTGTGGCCACCGCTAGGTTTGGTTCAAGGCAGCCCCAAAAATTAAAAATATACCACCCAGTTGTTCAATCAGCACCACCTCAACCCCGTTGAAGAATGCATTTGGATATTTCGAATGGACAAACGTTGTTTTGGGACTGGTGTTTTCTGGGAAATGTTCGGTCAGCACCGCCCCCGGCTACGAATGCAAGTTAAAACTAAAAACGAAATCCATACATCACCCAGAAAGGCAACCGGTTTCTCTGGGCCCAAGCCAGTGGCGAGGACAGCCCTATTGATCTTATTGGAGCATATCATACACATTACGACGAAAACTGCCTTATCCCACCCTATCAATACGTCCTCAAATGAATTTGAAAAGAATATGTTTTATTTTATTTGTGCGTGTGTGTGTGTGTTCTGTGGTGATAGCACACGCTTTGACATCGACAAAAAAAGTAAACCTCGTGAAAATTGTTTGAGAAACGACTTATGAGTTATGACCATGCATTGCTTTTGAAGGGAACATCTGCCTTCCCAACATGGCCGCCACGTAGGCACGCCGGTTAGCCGGGCTGCTGCAGCGCGCTGGCCTGTTAGTCTTCATAGCTATGGTCAGAACCGCTACACGCATGTCCTGCTGTATTAACGCTAATGACCCGGTAATGCTTGCTTTGCAACCCTGACACAATGTCTGAAATGACAGTTGACCACACGCCGACGCTTCACTGCCTCCTCTTGAATTGCTCTATGCTATGTGTCGGCACTGACTCGGCTGGGGCTTGTAATGCGTAGCTCTTAGCTAATAAGCTAATTAGGTGCGTGGAGCTATTATTAGCTAATCGAATAGCAAAGAGTTTTTGCCCAGTGAGTCTGATACGGTATGAATTGTTTCAGTGAAGTATCTTATGTCAAGACAGGGCATGGTCATACATGGTGGGTTTTTTCCTTTTTTTGTTGTTGTTAGGAATCTTAAAAGATATAACTGTGTGTCATCTGCTAAGCCATGATAGGCAAAATTAAAGTTCTGAAGAATTTGACCCAAGGGTAGCACATGCAGGCTGAAGAGGAGGGGTCCAAGAACTGACCCTTGAGGGACCCCATAGGTCATTGCCATTTAATGAGATTGAACACTTCCAATGGTTACAAAATAACTCCTTTCCCCCAGGTAGGACCTGAACCATTTAAGGACTGTTCCATTTAGTCCTACCCACGTTTCCAACCTGTTCAGCATTATATTATGATCTGTAGTATCAAAAGCCGCACTGTGGTCCAACAAGACCAGAATTGACACCTTTCCCGAGTCAGTATTCAACCTTATATCATTTAGCACTTTGATAAGAGCAGATTCTGTACTGTGATGAGTTCAGAAACCTGATTGAAATTAGTCAAAAACTCCATTTAAGTTCAAGAAATTGCTCAGTTGATTAAAAATAACTTTCTCAACAATCTTGGCTATGAAAGGGAGATTTGAGATGGGTCTATAGCTTGCTAACATGGAAGCGTCCGGCGTTCTATTTTTTAGCAGAGGCTAAATGGCAGCTACTTTAAGAGCTTTAGGAAACTCGCCTGACTGAAGTGAGCAATTGATTATTTGCTGCAAATCAGCTAGCACAGACTTCGCAATAGCTTTGAAAAAGTCAGATGGTATTGAGTCAAGACAGCTCGGAAGACATCTTTGACCAGTAAGTTGGCTGTCTCCAAGGCAGAAGGCAATTTAGGCCTGGTATACACATAAGGATTTTTCAAATTTTAAAAGATTATTTATCTGTGACGGAGCTCACAGATGAAGATTAAAAAAATAAATAAATCAGGCATTGAACAGTTTTCGTCATAATGTGTATGATATGCTCCAATAAGATCAACACAGAACACCACACACATAAAGATTCTGTTCCACCGCCGATGACAAAATCTCATAAAACCTCACAAAAGAAACACTTCTGGATAGCTGGATATCCATCCATCCATCCATCCATTTTCTGAGCCGCTTCTCCTCACGAGGGTCGCGGGCGTGCTGGAGCCTATCCCAGCTGTCATCGGGCAGGAGGTGGGGTACACCCTGAACTGGTTGCCAGCCAATCGCGGGGCGCATACAAACAAACAACCATTCGCACTCACATTCACACCTACGGGCAATTTAGAGTCTCCAATTCATGCATGTTTTTGGGATGTGGGAGGAAACCGGAGTGCCCGGAGAAAACCCACGCAGGCACGGGGAGAACATGCAAACTCCACACAGGCGGGGCCGGGGGTTGAACCCCGGTCCTCAGAACTGTGAGGCTGACGCTCTAAATATCTGGATATGTTTCCAGAAATTTACCAGAGGCAGGAGCCTTGTAAAACGGCATTGTTCTCAAAAAAACGACTTGCTTTGGAAAAGACTTTTATACAAAAAAAAAAAACACCGGCTAAGAAATGGTTGTTTTTATTTATGATCCTTTCCTTTTGTTGAGTCGGGGCGCTTCTTGATTAGATATAATCTGTTCCACGTCACCATTCACTGCATCATGACTTGTGAGAACCACAGACATGAAGACTTTTGGTTGTAAATATTGAATACGTTCATTATTTAATATTTTCAGGCCCGACCTATTTCGGACCCTAACATCGGGATGAATTCACTTCTAACACACATCAGACCTAAGGACAATCTTATAGGATAATCTTATAAGACTTTCCGGCGTTTGATGTGTGGTCAGGAAGGGGCAAAATTGGCACAAAAAAAGGCTGATTGTCTTTATGTGTGCACCAGGGCTTAGAGAGTGCTGCGAAGTGGACCATTTTGGAAAATCGGTCCACAATGTGGAGGACAGCAGAGTTGCCACATGACGGGGGAAGACCGGTGATGAAATCCAAGGCAATGTGAGATCACGGGCAGGAAGGGATGGGAAGTGGATGCAGTCATATGGGCGGTGCGGAGGAAGAGATTGGACTTTAGCTTTACAAAAAAAAAACAAAAAAAACACACATATGTCATGCTACTTGGGTGGAACACTGGTGAATTTGATTTCTTCCACCTACTCGACTGACGACGGGGTGGAAGAATTAGGTGACAAAAGGTTATGTGAATGACAAAATGGACTACGATTTTCGATCTGCGGTATATTCCAGTTTATCATGACAGGTCATGCCGAAAACGACTGGCACGGACTGAGATGACATAATGAAAAAACGAATAGCCTCATGATGGTTACTGAATATTTGTAGTGAAGGAGTCTCGGTCTTATGAGTTACAACCTCCAGGAGATGCCCATCAAGCCCTTTCACATTCTTAGAAACATCAACTTTGGTAACAACAATTAAGAAACTGTACAACCAAAATGTCCACAAAATTATCATCAGCTCCCGAATCAACTGAAGCGCCGGCTTTGACACTGAACCCGCCCAAGGAAACAACCCCATTGAGTTCTAGTCTCGTCTTACGTGTGAAAACGAGATTTCTCTTAGATGTGTCATCGTCCAGGGTAAACACACGGGATCTTGCAGGATGGGAGTGTTCGGAGGGCTGATGAGTTAGTGTACCGTCAGGTTGGGAGTTAGCCAGATGATCTGTGGAACTACTGGAGTTCGGACGTCATTGGACAGTCAGCAACCTGAAGTCAAGGGAGACCACGGTTGGGACTCATGTAAAGCTGTATCTGTTGGGGGGCATTCTGTGGCCGAAAAATGACCCCTCCCGGCTGCATCGGTACCTCTACAGCAGATGTGGTCACCCTAGCAGTCGCCGAACCCGGGACCTAACGGCCGATAGTGCTGACACCCGTTCCTTTCAAACTCTGTCAGGAAGTGGTGACTGTAGGTTGGCCACGTTGCTCCTCCACATACTCCCTTTCTCATTCTCGTAGCCGGTTGTCCAGCCGAATGACGAGGCTAATGAGTTCCTCCAACCCAGAGGTCTTGTCATGTCCCACCGCCAACACCTCTTTTACTCAGGGGCTGAGACCCTGTCGAAAAATGCAGCAGAGAGCTCTTTCATCAAAGCCGCTTTCCGTGGCCAAAATGTGCAACGATATAGAAAAATCGGCAACAGTTTGAGCCCCTTGTGTACAGTCCAAAAGTCTACTTCCTGCCTCTTTAGACTTAGACTCAAAAACTCCTCATCTCGGCGAGGAAGGACAAAAAAGAGGAATGTAATTATTAATGTTACTGGTAGCCATGGCCCAGTCAACAGCTTTATGGGTGAGCTAGGTCATAAAATATGCCACTTTATCTTTATTGGTAGTGTAAGTACAAGGCTGCTGGTCAAACACTAAGGAACACAGGTAAAGGAACTGTCTGCAACCACCAGGCTCCGTGCAGTAGCGATTCGAACGCGGGATATTGGGCTACCGAGTGCTAGACGCGCTGACCTTTGGTGTGGTGGAGGATGGCGACGTAGATGCATTGGAAATAACCATATTCGTAAACAATTGAGCACAAGTCTGCCCGAAATGTAATCCGAAGTATCCAAAAGGAGGCAGCAATGAAATGTAATGCCACCAAAATTTCCTTTATAATGTGCTCATGCTCTCCTACCAACCTGTCTTGATTGGATAAACCCATGCAGTTGCTCTTGTGCAGGGTCCATGCTTATGGCCGGAATATTTTCACATGATGGTGGGCGGCGTGACGCAGAGGGTAAGAGTGCACCCAGCAACCGGAGGGTAGTTGGTTTGTATCTCGTCCTGAGTGCCTGTCGTTGCTTGCCTGGGCGAGACGGTTCACCCACATTACCTACCGATAAACGGAGTTGGCTGTTTGCTGGTGGTCGGCGCCGAATGACAGCCACGTTTCAGTTCCCAGGGGAGTTGTGGCTACACAGGTACTCCAGTTTACTACCACCAGGTGTGACTGAGGAGTGAATGAATTATGCTTGTAATTGTAAAGCGTCTTTGAGTGCCTAGAAAAGCGCTGTACTGTATACAGTAAGTATAATGCATTACCATTATTATTATTATTATTATTGTTATTATGATCACGTGTACAGAATTTATAGTCCCAAAGTAGAGCCAACACAATATTACGACCAAATACAGTAATTCTCTGTTCAACCAAGGGTGCCCGAACAAGACGAACAAAGATAAATACAAAAATGAAAAACTACGCTGACGCGGACCGGACTCTTAACCTGGGGTATGGTCAAACCTCAGGCAGGACTGTGTTGGATAAATAACTATCATTAGTTGAGGCTTATTCATTGTTTGCTTATCAAGAACTGTATTTTCCACCATTTTTTATATTATTCAAAGGTGAGGTGTTTATTGTGTTCCAAGACAGTAGGGTACAATACAACCTCACTGGGACAGGAAAAAAATACTGTACTCCCAATTGATATAAACTTGCTCTTTTAATGAATCACTGAAAAAACGGGGTTGATAAACCGTTGTTTCTGAATAAGCACTGTCAAAGTCCTCTGCCCGCTTAACCCCATGCCCGATTTCCGAAAGTGAGGGAAAAACATTGTACAACCTGCCATACTAGTGATGATGAACATTTTCCGCAGCCAGAGTACGTTCAAAAATTATTTATAGTACACTTTATGTCAAGAAATTACTTGGTCAAACATTGTTTTGCCGTCCATAGTCATTCAAAAGAGAAAGAGAAGATTTCAAATGGGTTTCAAGGGCTGAATTTTCAAAAATTCTCGAGAATGAATCTAGAATCTGACGTCCTGTTTGTTTTCAGGCATGGTTCCTTGAGACCTTTTGTGAGTCTACTCATGATATGCTGCATATGCCTACCAAATGTTATGTTGCTAAGTGACACTGCAAAGATCCCACCATGCCGAATGCGACACGCTCGCCACCCCAAAAAAAAAAAAAAAAAGAAGCAACTTTGTGTGCCAGCTTTTTCCATTGGCATGCTCGGTTGTGCCTCTCGATGAAAGCTCAACATAAGCCGTGCTGCTTTGTATTCCCTCGCTTCTCTGGATTGTGTTTATCTCCGCCTCCTTACTACCCGTGAACCCCCTTGGAGCTTGGACCCCGTCAATAGTTTTCCCAGGATGCTGCTGACGGACGGCTGTTTGGGTAGATTTCAAAAAAGGAAGGAAAATGTGATTAGCGGCTTTAGGGGTACATGAAATGGAGCGCATGAAAGGAAGTATTTGCCAAGTTGTTTTTTTGTTGCCGTTCCGGATAAATAAAACGAAACGGTGGGATGGAGGTAGTATGAGATAACATTGTAAGTCTTTTTCTGGGTTGCTGTTCTGTTTAAACGGCACCAGCACAGAGTTGGGAATGAAGACAGCGCGTAATGGAGGGACAGAGTTGAGAGGTTGATTTTCCACCTTCAGAGGTAGTGTCACATAAAATAAAAATAATAAATAATAAAAATCTATTTACACTGCTTCTAACGGCCAGCATTTTTGGTGATATAAGCATTGGATGGTGTGAAGTAATCACATAACGGGGGTTCGAAGTCAACCTGGAATTTTTCCGCCTTCTGAGGTAATATCAAAAACCCCTTTCACACTGCCTCTAAAAACTCTAAGTTTCCAGCTTCTTTACATGTTGCTGTTCTGTATAATTGGCACAAACATAGATTGGGAGGACAGAGTCAAATTACACTACCTGCTAAAGATGTCATTTTTTTTTTAAAGCCTTTTGTCCGATGTTGCTGTACTGTACAAACGCCACCGACACGGAATGGGGGACAAAGTTGACATTGAATGGGAAGATGAAGTTGATCTGGAAATGTACCTACTTCAGAGGTAGTATCAGAGACCCCTTTTACATTGCCTGTAAAAGCTAGACTTTTCATATTTTCCCCCATTGTTGCTGTTCCGTATAAACAGTACAGACACAGAATGGCGGTACCGAAGTCAACCCAGCACTTTTCCGCCTTGGAAGGTAATATCAGAAACTCCTTTTACTCTATAGTGCTTGTAAAACTTGATATTTTCCCAGCATTTCCCCCTGCCACTGTTCTGTAAAAAAAAAAAAAAAAGACATCAACAGGGAAGAGGGTTATAATGTAAACCTGTACATTTTCTGTTTTCTAAGGGAGTATCAGACAACCCTTTTTACACTGTTTGTAAAAGACATCATTTTATTACCGACATGGAACAGGGGGACAAAGTCAAGCTAAAAATGTTCCATCTTTAGAGGTAGTATCAGAAATCTCTTTCATACTGTGTGTAAAAGCTGACTGTTTAAAAACTGGCAACTGTTTTGTATAAACGGCACTGACACGGAATGGGGGTCCAGTCAACCTCGAAATGTTCCGCCTTCAGATGTAGTTTCACAAACCCCTTTCACACAGCCGGTAAAAGCAGAACGTTCACCCCCCCCCCCCCCCCCCCCCCCCAAGTGTCTCTGTTCTATATAAATAGCACCGACTCGGAACGTGGATACAAAGTCAACCTGGTAGTACCAGAAACCACTGTGAATTTTGTGTGTATTTGTGTCTGTCTCCCGGAAGCAAACCCTCTGAGAAGGTACACTCGGGGAATCCCGAGTGTTAGCCAGCTTTAGCTTATCTGCTTTTGCTGAACAGATGCATTCAATTTTTTTTTAGGGCTGATAAGGAGCAACAGTGCTGGGTGTGCGCTTTGCCGTAGAGGTAACACAGTGTGTGTGTGTGTGTGTGTGTGCAATGCATCATGCAGGTCATTAAAAGCAGCAGTGTAGTTCATTAAAGCCCCCCCCCCCCCCCCCCCCCGCACACACACACACACACACATTGGAGCACCCCCTCCCTCCTCTCCCGACAACCCTTTGATGAGACTTAATGTTGCATTAGGCGTGCATCACTCGGATGGTACACGAAATGGATGTTCATTAGTGCTCAAAGAGGAGACACTTCCCAGGGCTGGGATTCCGAAATTTGTGGTGCACCCTCTAGGGGGTGCGTTTTTTTAAATTCTTTTATCACTCCCACCAGGGGTGTGTGTGTGTTTTTTTTTTCCACTAAATATAAACATTAAGCATGAATATTTTTTTGATAACACCTTCCCTTGTTGCTCACCCTTAATAAATGTCACGCAAGTTAACCTGAAACAACACATCCACGTTTCAGTACATTGCATTTTTAATCTTGCTCACCCAGTGGTGCATACGCTGCAGTTTTGGGAATCCCTGCTATGACAAAAAAATATGTTTGATCATGTTTGCCATGACTTCTTGTCTTTGTTTCTCATTTTCAGGTTTGTACGGGTTAGTGGAGGTGCACCAAGCTTGTCGGGATGTTGAACTGTCCTTAAAACGTTGGGAAAAAGTTTTCTCGAGAAGCAATTATTACATGAGATTGCTATTACAGTTTAAATCTTGTGCACCCCCGGGGGGGGGCATCACCTCTGTCGATATGTTGAAGGGGCTGCACATCGAATAAAAGGGTTTGGGAAAGGCTGCTCTGGAGACACAAGTAATTATGATATCAAAGCACTATTACATTTTTAATCTGGCGCATCACCTGCAGGACCCAACGCCCCTGGGAGACCATTGTGTCTTGCTTGGAGGCATATCAGATGAACAGAATGTTCCGGGCCTGAGCAGCAGGCTGGCTAACGGTGTTGACGCAACTTATTTCTTTACTTGACGTGGGAAAATGTCGCGACGCATCAAAAATGCCTCGTGACCCAGAAATGGTGAGGAACCACGGAGGGGCGATTTGTAGCGTTTTGAAAAACGAAAAGTTTCTGAGCGGAAAAGAGGCACTTTTTCTCACCAGTGGAGCCCCACTTCACACGCCATATCCTTCCTTAACTTTCCCCAAAGTTGCGAGGATCACTGCGGCTATTGAATCGCCTCTTCGGCACTGGAAAAAAAAAAATCCATTATTCACGGTTCTCTCGCGGAAATGTGCGCCGCCTGCCGCCTTTCCCCGAGTGGACGCACAGCGCCAGCCGAAATGTTCCGCCTGGGAGCTTGAGCGTAATGGCAGAGGCCTCCGTTTTCCTACACTCCCTGTCCGAATCATAAAAGCCTTATTATCTGTAGAGGTGGTGTTCGGAGTAGGAAAGCGAGTAATACAGCTTAAAAAAAAAAAATGCAGCTAAAGTAACCGTACACGAAATGTCAAGGTGCGGTTCCTTTTCCTGCTTTGCTGTCACTGGTACTTTTGATGTTGCTGCTGTACAAAGCCGACAACATTGTCCGACCTGGTGGTGACTAATTGCTTTTTAACCCACAATAATTACTAACAGTGCTAAACTGGAGAGATTTTTTTTTTTTTTTTTTTTTACAGTGCGGTTAATAGCAATGTTATCTCTCAATGTCCAGGCAAGCTGCACTATCCATTGTTTTTCGCCAAAATGTGAATTGTTCACAAAATTTCACATCGTTTTCTTTTCTACATTTCTTTCGTGTTTTATTTTTTTACGTATCGCAGTACACAGCGTCATATCGACAGATTCACACACACTCAAAGGGAAAAATGTGTACCTTGTTCAAACAGGTTTGGCGACAACTTTTCTTCGCTGCTATGTGAATTGTTGAGGAAATATCAGACTTTTTCTTTTCGAAATTGTGTTAATGCACCTTTCATCCATCCATTTTCTGTCGTCAATGAACGTGAATGTTTCTTGACGAATTCACGCACACTCAATGAAGAAAATGCGTAGGTTGCACAGATGAGCCGTGCTATTACTTTTATTAGCCGAAACACAAATTGTTTACAAAATGTTGTTTTGAATTGCTTACAGAAGGTCAGAGTTTTTCTTCCCTATATTTTATTAATGCCTATTTTACAATATGCATTGCAGTTAATAGCAGCGTCACCTCCGGATGATTTTCCATGTACTCAATGGGAAGAAAATGTGTAGCTTGTTCCAATAAACTGAGCTGCTACTTTTCTTAGCCAGAATGCAAACTGTTGACCTAATATTGGGGTTATATTGCGAGACTATCAGAGGCGAGCTCTTGGTTGGAGTTGTCCATCAGCGGTGTCAGCTCCCGACAGACGAGATCACGGCGAGGGTCCATCATCCGGACGTTTCCGATCGATTCTCGTCTGTGCTGCCCGTTGACTGACAGCTTCCGGCTCATTGAGACAGCGCCGAGGCGGGATTATTATTGACGGGGCCGCCTGCCATTCAGATCAATCAAGCTCACATAGGCGAGACGGGTCACCCGCCGTTTGTCACCGGGTGGCCGCGTCGTCCGACGCCTGGATTTTCACGCGCTTGATTGACTTTGATGCATATTTGAACACGGCTTTCATCCGAAATCGCCAAAGCTACGTTAAATTGACTTAAACAAGGCCGTTCCAACATCAATTAAAATGAAAATTACAACATTATTTTCTTAATTAATTACATTTTGCCCATGAAAATAGTCATGCAAAATTAATTTCATGACAATGTTTTTGAAAATTAATTATACGATTTGGAATTTGTTTCCTGGTAAAATTGGGGCTTAATTCTGGTTCAATTAAATTAATAATATAATTTTTTCATAACGATGTAATTGCATTCTTTTTCCCACCAAAAATAAAAGTTTAGACTTGCGAAATTAGTTTTATGACTATATTTTTAAATAAATTACTAGATTTCTTCAAACAATATCTCGGTAGAATTATGAGTTCATTATTTTTCAATTAATTGATTAAAATATTTGGAATAGTTTCCTCATAAAAGTACGTTTGTAATACATCCAATCCATACAAGGGTCGCGGGCGTGCTGGAGCCTATCTCAGCTATCTTCGGGCGAGAGGCGGGGTACACCCTGAACTGGTCGTTTGTAATACAATATTGTATCATTTAATAATTTTTATCATTTCAAAATTCAATTGTCAACATTTTCATAACTAATAAATGTTTTCTCTCAATCCAAATAAAACTTTAGTCTCGTAAAATTTATTTTATTATTTCATCAAAATAGGACGTTTTTCTCATAAAAATACAACTTTACTATGACGTTTTGAAATAAATAATTGTGACGTTTTATTCTGCTGCAATTATGACTTAATTTTCATTCAATTATTTAATAAAAACGAATACTTTTTCCTAATAAAAATACGACTTTATTTTATTTTAAGTAATTTGTACAACACAATATAATGTAATAATATTTTCTATACTCTAAATTAAAATGATAACATTATTTTCAAAAGTAATAAATGTTTTCCCCCACTGCAAATAACACTTTAATTTTGTTAAATATATTTTAAAAATTAATAAAAATGTTAGGAACTTTTACTTAGAAAAAAGTATACTTTATTATTTAAAACTGTTTCCAAATAATATTTTATACTTTACAATATAAATTAGACACTTTTTTGAAATACCAATGAAATGTTTTTGCCCATTGCAAATAAAACTACTCTTGTAAAATGTACATAATTAATTCATAAATCCATTAGGAGAAATTCACTTTTTTTTCCTGGTAAAATAATCACTTAATTCTCGTGCAACTAACGAAAAAAAATCTGTTTCAATTTGGTGGAATTGAATTTGAATTTTGAAATGTCGCAGTAGCTCTTTCCAACTGGCAGTAATCATCAAACCGGAAATGTATTGCTTTCGCGTGCTATTGACTTTGTGCGAAACTGATCAGCGTGCTAATGTGGCTAATGTCAAAATGATACCCGTTCAGTACAGTCAGCGGTGGCTAATAGCGCACCAAATGGCAAGATATTTGATTTGATCTTTTTATTTTTTTTATTTATAGCCTGCTTTGTGTTTTGCACACCGTCGACGTGTTGCTATGCACGACTACATACACGCGCAATATTGCTGCCTGTGCGTGCGTGTGTGTTAAGTATGTGTATTGCTGCTGTTATTTATTACGCAGCCTGTAAACAGGTATTACAAATACTGTACAGTACATTAAAACCCAAACAATTTGATTGCAGCCACTGTTCTGTCCGACTTTTCACAAATCACTTGCCGGGTTGTTGGATATGTTGTAGAAGTTATCATTTATTTGCTTAGCTAGCATTAGTATTATGGACAATTTTTAGAAAGAAAGATGTCTCGCCTTCAAGAAGATGACTCAGCAGGAATCATCTGAGCGAAGGACGTGGCCGGGACGTGGCAGGTGTTGGTGCCATGTTTTCACCTTGAAACCCTCCCCTTAGTGTGTTGTGTCTTGTAAACTTAGAAACCTCCCTATTTTCAAATAAATGCAGGAGCGACGGGAGAGATTGTTTAGAGCGTGTTGAGAGGCTGTAACCTGAACAATCTCCCATCCGCCCTCCTCATGAGAAAAAGAAACCAGCGTCTTCATTCCTTTTGTGTCTATTTTTTATAATGTTGGGCAAGATAAATCCAACACGGGTCGATTAAAATGTAGACATTTTCCTACAAAACACAAGTTTTTTTCTCGAAAAAAATAAACATTCTAAAAAATAAAAAAATAAACGTTTTTCTTTTGACAAAAACCTGTCTATTTTCTAGAAAAGAATTCACTTTAAACTAAAAAGTACGAGCTTTTTTCCTCAAACGTGAGTCAAACAAGACATTTTTCTCAAATAAATAAAAACAAATTTGAGAGAAGAATGTCCTTTTCTTTTTCTTTTTTTTTCTTAACAAAAATAGACATTTTGCCTTTTTTTGAAAAAAATAAAACTATTTCTAACTATTATAAAACACAAACTATTCCGCCACCCAAAAAAATTACGAGAATTTTTTAAGTACATAAAAGTTCATTAAATCCAAAATACACCTTCATTTTTACACAAACGCCTACCAGACTGATAGTACCTCTAAAGGCTGAAGTGAAGGTTGAACTTTCAACACAACTGGGGAGTGACCAACATTCCTTCTGAGAAATACAGTATGCCATCGACTACCTCCAAAGACGGAACATTGACAAAACAATCAGCAGCAAATTTTGGGTTGATTTTCCAGCCGTGCAAGTTTCTTTCCAATCAGGCAAAAGAAAACGTTGGCAAAAAACGGTGATAATTGGACAGCTGCTCCCTGGGGGACCTCACAATCCACTGTGGCATTTGTCTGAAACCGTCAAAAGGAAAGAAGATGTCACAGAGAAATTGGAGCTAATGAGCTCGGAT
Organism: Phycodurus eques; assembly: GCF_024500275.1. Taxonomy (NCBI): domain Eukaryota; kingdom Metazoa; phylum Chordata; class Actinopteri; order Syngnathiformes; family Syngnathidae; genus Phycodurus; species Phycodurus eques. The sequence goes on from NC_084527.1 coordinate 24,381,518, forward strand.
CACTCAGCGGACCACCTGTGCCGGGCTCGAGCCTCATGTTTATTCTGTGCTTCCACTATCCTGTGCCGGACCGCTAACGTTCATTACGGGAAATGCTTGGCGGGGGATGACACGTACTGACCGCCAGATGGATGTCACGGTAACGCAGACATCAAGGTGCGTCTGCGGCTTTTTTGCCATGCCACGCCCCCTGAAATGCGGAGTGGCCAATCACAGCGCAGCATGCAGGCTACAACAGTTCATGATCGTCAACTAGGTGTTGCGAGGAAACATTTTGTGACATCATTAAAAAAAATAATACAATTTCTTTTTTACATTCAATTGATATTTAATGTCTCAAATCCTAATTGTATCGATAGTCCTTGTGAAATTACAACTTTTGTGATGTTATGACTTTATCCTTGTTAAATTAAAACTTTTTTTCTCAAAAAAGTATGACTTTTTTAAAATTACAAATGATCCTTTTCCAACTTTTTTTTGCCTTTCTTCACAATATTTTTATACACATAAGATGCAATTTATTTTTAATTATAGATTTTATGGAAACCGAAAGGACTTTATTTTAGTAAGATTACAACATTCTTTGACAATATATGTCTATTTTAATAAAATTATGACTTTCTTTTCTAGAAAAATGATACCTTACACACGCGATGACTTTTTATTATTGAAAAAATATTCATTAAAATTTATTAAAATAAAGATTTTGTTTCCTTGCAAATATATTGTTTTATTGACGATATTCTGACTCTCTTTTGATTATTGAACCCAAAAAAATTCCCACTTCACACCTTGGACGACTGCAACTTTTCTTTAAAAAATACTTTATTCTTCAAAAATACGATTTTATTCTGACTTTAAAATTTTTTTGGACTTTTTATCTTGAAAAAATCTGACTTTATCCTTCGAAAGACTGCAACTTTTCTTGAAAAAATACTACTTAATTCTGAATTACATTTTTTGTAACTTTTTATCTAAAAAAAAAGAAATTGGACTTTATCCCTCGTTAGAGTACAACTTTTTTCGAGAAAAGAAATATGTATTCTCGAAAAATACTACTTTATTCTGAATTTAAAATAAAAACGTTTAGACTTTCTAATCTGACTTCATTCCTTGGAAAATGTTGAGTTTTTTATTGACAAATAGTCTTGTATTCTCCCAAAATACGACTTTAGTATGAGTTTGAAAAAATGTTTAGACTTTTTATCTTAAAGAAATTACAATTGTGTTCTTGAAAAAAAAAATCCATTCAATTCATTCTTATCCTCACAAGGGTCAGCCTTGGCGGAGTCCAACCGTCACTGGAAACATATTCGAATTACTGCCGGCAATGCGGACCAAACTCTCACACTAGTCGTACAGGGACCGAACAGCCCTTAGTAGGGGGACCGGTACCCCATACTCACGGAGCACCCCCTACAGGACTCCCCAAGGGACACGGTCAAACGCCTTCTCCAAGTCCACAAAACACGTTAGACTGGTTGAGCGAACTCCCACGCACCCTCGAGGACCCTGCCGAGGGTGTAGAGCTGCTCCACTGTTCCACGGCCAGGACAAAAACCACACCGCTCCTCCTGAAACTGAGATTCGACTTCCTGACAGACCCTACTTTCCAGCACCCCTGAACTGGAATAATAATAGTGTGATCCCCCTGTAGTTGGAACACACCCTCCACCACCCCAGTCTGCCAATCCAGAGACACTGTCCCCGATGTCCACGCGATGCTACAGAGGCGTGTCAACAGGACAGCCCGACAACATCCAGAGCCTTTAGGAACTCCGGGCGAATCTCATCCACGCCGAGGAGCTTTTTAACCACCTCGGTGACCTCAACCCCGGAGATAGGAGAGCCCGCCTAAAATTGTCATACGATTACAGCTCTCAGCCCTTTTCCCCTGAAGCGAAATCTGACTTTATTCTCATAAGTGAGCGACTTTATTCTACAAAAAAATATCTTATTGTTGAACAGCTTTATTCTTGCAATATTATGCAAATAATCATTTTTTAAAATGCCTTTTTGGCTTGTTTTGACAGGCACGATCAGTTTGATAGTTCACTTCAATTAAAAACGCAAAGCCTCTAAATAATCAGATTACATTCTTCTTCTGACGACTGCAGAAAAATATCAAAATAATGTAATCATCTCATACTGACAAATGTAAAGGTTTATGCGCTCCTGGTCGACATGAAATATGACATAAGCACAGTAGATTTCAGACATTGTGGCTCGATTTGGAGGATGATGAGCTATCGATCGGTTGCGTGTGCATTTGTCCTTCACATGAGCAAAGCGGGCTGGAAAACCCCCGCCGTCTGTTGGGCGACTTCATTAAGATTCTGCACGACGCTCCCGCTTAGGTTCGGCGCCGAAGGGGAATTCTCTCGTCGTTGTGCGCCGCGTTGACGAGCAGCATAGGGTGGATGACAACGCTGCCGCTTTTGTTCAACATGTCGCCTGCTTTGGACGACAACTGCACCGCAACAAAGAAACAATTTATGACAGGAAGATTGAGACTTTTTTTTTCTCCCAGAAAAATTGTTTTCCTTCATAATAATAAAAAAAAAAACTTTACACTTTATTGATTATGTGATTACAACTTTATTTAGAAAAAAAAAAAACATTACTTGATTCTTGAAAGATCTTTTCTACTCTTAAAAAAAGGTTTACGTCTTTTACCTTGGAAAAATACAACTTTATTCTCAAACAATCTGACTGTTTTCCTCTGAAGATCATGAAAAAATACGACTTTATTGTCAGAATATTATACTTGGAAGACTTTTTCTAGATTTTCTGTTTTTTTTTACTTTATACATGGCAGATTAAAAATGTATACTTCATAATAAAGTCAGACTTTATGACGACAAATCGGACTTTGTTTTACAAAACCATTTACTTATTCTTGAAAAAAACCCCGAAAAGATTATTTTTGTTCTTAAGAAACTCCATCTTTATTCTTGGAAGATTAAGACCTTTTTCTGAGAAAAATCTGACTTTATTCTCAGAAAATTACAATTTCATCCTCAAAATATGTTGATGTTATTTTCTAAAGATTGGGACCTTTCTTGAAATAAAATATTTTCGGAAGATACATTTTTTTCCTGAAAAAAGTGACACTGTATTGCCAGAAGACTACAATTTTATTCTAAAAAAAAATCTGATTTAATTCTTGGAATATCTTTTTTTCTGGATTTTCTTTCCCGACTTCATCCTCTGAGTGTTATAATTTTTTTTACGGAAAAACCTCATGTTGTTTTCAGAATATTTTCCTGGCAAAAAAAAATCTTATTTTATCATCAGAATGTGACATTTTTATTCTTGAGAAAATCAAACTTCATTTTCTAAAGATTAAGAATTTTTTTCTTAAAATAAAAAATCTGACTTTAATGGGAGAAGAGAGAAATTTTAGAAAATATGACATCTAAAACCCTCTTTCTGGATAAAAAAATAAAATAAAACTTTATTCTGGAAAGATTACAGTTTTATTCATTCATTCATTTTCCATACCTATTATCCTCACTAGGGTCGCGGGTGTGCTGGAGCCTATCCCAGCTATCTTCGGGCAAGAGGCGGGGTATACCCTGAACTGGTCGCCAGCCAATCGCAGGGCACATAGAAACAAACAACCATTCACACTCACATTCACACCTACGGCCAATTTAGAGTCTTCAATCAACCTACCATGCATGTTTTTGGGATGTGGGAGGAAACCGGAGTACCCGGAGAAAACCCACGCAGGCACGGGGAGAACATGCAAACTCCACTCAGGCGAAGCTGGATTTGAACCCGGGTCCTCAGAACTGTGAGGCAGATGTGCTAACCAGTCGTCCACCGTGCTGCAGTTTTAGTCTTGAAAAAACAAAACAAAAACGTCTCTATTCTCAATAGATTATGACTGTTTTTTTTTTTTTAACTCTATTCTCGAAATATTATGAAACATTTTCAGAATGTATTTTTACTTTTTGATGAAAGATTACAATGTCATTCTAAAATTACCATTTAATTCGGGAGAAAAAAATATGACGATTCCCAGAAGGTTTTGTTTTTTTCTATTAAGAAAACATTTTAGAAGCTCTTGAAAAAATACAACTTTATTATTTGTAGTTTATTGCTTTTTTTCACCGTTCACCAGGATAATTTTTTTTCTTCGATGTATGATGCAGGAAAAAGTATGGGTTTATTCTCATAAGATTTCAGTGTTTTTTATTCTAATGACATTTTCCAAAAAAAAAAACAAAAAAAACCAGACTATTCTGAGACGATTCTGACTTTATTCATGAAAAAATATACAAAAACATAATTTCTTTTTTTCTAAAACAACAACAGCAAAAAACAGACCTTTTAGCTTTTTTTTTAAATGACATGTTTCTGGTTAGGTTAAAAATGTATTGTTGATATCAGTAGTACTTTTTTTTAGTAAGATTAAAATTTATTTCTTGAAAATATCAAATTTTATTTTCAGAAGATTAGGCTATGACTTTTTTTTCTAAAAAAAAATTCTTGCAAAAATGACAATTTTTTTTCTTTTTTAAAAATATGTATTGATCTTGGGAGATTTGGAAGACTTCTTGAAAGAATCCAACTATTTTCATAGGATTCCATCTTTTTCGCTCAAAAAACGTATTCAAAAATAAATACGAGTAATCTCAAAAAAAGAAATAAGTTGTTGTTTCAAAATGATTGTTTTACGTTTCACATGTGACTGTAGTATGAATTTGTAATGGTCCCTCTGCATCAATAGAAGGTGATGAGTCAAACATAAAATAGAACATATTGGAACATTCGGAAACAGGAGCAAACACCCACGATAGGACCTTTTTTGTGTGTTTTCTTTTTTGTGCGGCAAAAATAATGTCATTACCGTTGCACATTGCCTCCAACAGCTGGTGTGTGAAAGACACACGCGCACGCACACACTCATTGATTGCTGCTTCCCATTTGATTTCATCATATCGCCTTTTCTCGCTATGTGCAACATTTGCTGTTAGTTTGGCTGTGAAAAGGCAGAAGAAGTGCACAAAATAAAAATTCCTTTTGTCAGGGAAAAAAAGACTCACTAATGTTGTTATGATGGAAGTGGTGATGTCATTTTCTTGTCAAAATTCAGAGATAACAATTGAATGAGTTATGTTTAATTATTGTTTCTACCTTGTGCTATTCAGATCAAGGTTAGGGTTTCCAATTGGGGTTTCAAGCCAGGGTTAGACATTCATATTAAGGTTTCTATATAGGGTTAGGGTTTCGGTTGAAGTTTCAAGTGAGAGTTTAAAATCTGATTTAGGTTTTCAAAGTAGGGTTTCAAGACAATTAGCTTTTTTTAAAACCCAGGGATAGGGTTTCAAATTAGGGTTCCATGTCAGGCTTATTATGGCTTCAAAGTAAGGTTTCAAATTATGGTTGCAAACAAAGGTTAGGGTTTAAAGAGAGTTTGGGTTTCAAATCAAGGGTAAGAGTTTTGTCCGTTCTGTCCCTCTGTCTTTCCCCCAAAACGCTTGTCTGTCCAGCTGCATTTTCAATAAACATCAGAATAATTAACAAAAATAATAAATAAATTAAACAGAGGGCGTATTAAGTCCCATGTTGCACAGCAAAACTGTTCCAGCACAAAAAGCATACAGCTGCATGACCATTCTGCTTGATCATGCAGCTGAACAGGACAGGAAAAAAACAATAATAATAATAAAAAAAAGACAAGCTTTGGGTTTCAAATTGGGATTTCAAGATATGCTTTAAATTCTGGTTTCAAGACAAGATTAGGGTTTCAAATTAGGATTGTAAAACAATGTTAGGGTTTCAAGGAAATGATAAGGTTCCAATGAAAGGTTTTAAGCCCATTTTAGTGTTCCAAGGCCAGGTTCCACATCAGGGTTAAAGTTTTGATTAAAGGTTAGGGTTTCAAAGTAGGGTTTCAAGATGGTTGGCATTTGTTTCAAAGTAGAGGTTTAAGACCTAAGGTTACTGGTAATTGTCTTCCATTTATTGTGAAAAACAAAAAGTTAGCTGTAGTTCACTATAAATTGGCTGAATAAACAATTTGAAATATGCATTTAAATGTTTTGATTTATTTAATGAAATAATTACATATTTTTTAAAATAAAAATACACTGATTGATATAATACAATGTTAAGAGCATGAATTGATTGTATTATTAAAATAAACAATATTACATATGCAGTAAGGCGACACGTTGGCCGACTAGTTAGAGCGTCTGCCTCACAGTTCTGAGGACCGGGGTTCAAATCCCGGCCCCGCCTGTGTGGCGTGTGCATGTTCTCACCGTGCCTGCGTAGGTTTTTTCCTCCCACATCCCAAAAACATGCATGGTAGGTTAATTGAAGACTCTAAATTGCCCGTAGGTGTGACTGTGAGTGCGAATGGTTGTTTGTATGTTTGTGGCCTGCGATTGGCTGGCAACCAGTTCAGGGTGTACCCCGCCTCCTGCCCGATGATAGCTGGGATAGGCTACAGCACGCCCGCGACCCTAGCGGTAAAGAAAATGGATGGATGGATAGTATTTTTGCCATCAATTGCTCTTGCTCGCTCTCAATATATTACGTTTGAATAAGTTTGTATTGTTTTCAACGTGTATTTCAGACCTTAAAAAAAGTTTGAAGTGAGATAAATGCTATAAAAACATGGCTAGAGTGTATTTAAACAGGGTATTTCTATATCACGGATTTTCAGTCATGGGGGGGGGGGGGGGTCTGTAACCTAACCCCAGTGATGGAGGGAGGGATTACTGCTGTTCTTTTTTTTAAACCTGGCTCGCTTGTCCATTTTGTGTCCATTTAACAATAAATGTTGCCCTTGATCCCAAAATGAAATCCTGAGGAGGAAAACCCAAACGGGTGCCATTCGACCTCGTCACACTTATTTTCTTTCTCGTGCTCGTTGACATTGATCAGCTGGCTTTCTTTCCACCCGCTTGTAGGCTAATTGAAACAGACGGAGAGCCAAGTGCAGATGATCCCAATGAAATTATGTCTGCGGGGGGCCCAACCCACCGCCCCCCTTTACCAATGCTGCAGCTACCAAATTAAAGGTGTTCATGTGCTATGGAGACGGAAAGAAAATGAGAGGCACCTGCCTGAAACATCACAGTTTCACTTTTTCATTGTTGTGCCATTTCAACACAATCACAATATTCTTATTTTTTAATTAATTACAATGTTTATGATGGTGTATTTTAACCATGTGCAGCACTTCTTCTGTCTTCAGTCTTCTGTGGAAAAATGTGGAATAAACCGAATGATAGTGAGAGGGTTCTAAAAGTTAACTAGGCCTGAAGCTAACTAGGCTAGAAGCTAACTAGCTAGTCCTGAAGCTAACTAACTAGGCCTGAAGCTAACTAGGCCTGAAGTTAACTATCAAGGCCTGAAGGTAACTAATTAGATCTAACGTTAAACAGGTCTGATGTCGACTAGACCGGAAGTTGACTGGCCTGAAGTTGTCTAGGCCTGAAGCTAACTAGCTAGGCCTCAAGCTAACTAGACCTGACGCTCACTAGGCCTGAATAAACTTGGGCTGTAGTTACCTAAATAGACCTGAAGTTAATTAGCCAGTTCTGAAGCTAGCTAACTAGGTCAGAAGTTAACTAACTAGGATAACTATTGAGGCATCAAGCTAATTATGCCTGACGCTAACTAGGTCAAGTCAATTAGGTCTGAAGTTAAGTAGGCCTGAAGCTAAGTAGGCCTGAAGCCGATTAAGATGAAGTTAACAAGGCCTGAAAGTAACTAACTAGGCCTGAATCTAACTAGGACTGAAGTTAACTCTGCCTAAAGTTAACTAGGTCTGAAGTTAACTACTGTATCTAGGCCTGAAGTTAACTATTAAGGCCTGAACGTAACTGGTCAGTCCTGAAGCTAACTAACTAGGCCTGACATTAACTACTGTATGTCTGAAGTCAACTAACTTAAAGCTAACTCGGCCTGAAGTTGGCTAGGCCTGAAGCTAACTCGCTAGGACTGAAGATAACAAGGCCTGACGCTCACATTCAAAACTAAATAAGATGACGTTAACTAGGCCTGCATCTAACTAACTTGACATGACGCTAACTAGCTTGGCTTAAAGCTAACTAAGCCTGAAATTAACTGGGCCTGTAGCTACAGTATCTACTAGGCCCAAGGCTAACGAGGCCTAAATTTAATTAGACCTTGTAGTCGTGAATTGCTAACAGTGTTGAAGGGAGTGGCTATAGTCTTATTTTTTCAAGATAAAAGTCGTAATCTTACAAGGATAATATGCTAATTGCACCCCGCGCCCGCATCATGGACACTCAAGGTACATTTTCCAGGAGCTAAATAAGTCACATTACGGTGTTTAGTCTTTGTTGTATTTGATGAGAGGCGGCGAGGAAGCCAGAACGGATGCGGCGTGGAGGAAGAATATTTTCACTGAAAAAAAATAACACGGCGTAACGGCACCTCGCTAGGCTAAAAATAGAGATTACAAGCGGGAGAACTTCCAGACCTCACAGCGGTTTGAGCTTCTTTTTGCAAATGCAGCGTGTGCGTGTACGTGTGTTTTTGTATATATTTGTGTGTGTGTGTGTGTGCATGAGTGTGGTATCTTGATGTTAGCGGGGCTAGCGTCTCGCAGCGGAGTGCCGCTTACATAACGTCGGATGACATCAAAGTGAATCCCGTTGGCCTACTTGGGAGTTGTGCGATATTCCCGACACTCACAGAGACAATTACGTCAAAAAGGAACAGCTGCTGATATATCGGCACAAGAAGTCTGACATTTTGGTTTGTCACGTCTCTTTTAGGGCAATTCCAGGGGTCCTTTAAAAGCTAAGGCTTTACAAACTTCAGCCTCTGAAACCTGTTTAATTTACCAACATAAAATTTGGTAGATATGTTAAACCTGAGTAGTCCCACAAAAAAGAAGAAGCCATGTCTGAAAAGATACTAGCAGTCTGACATTTTGGTTTGAAGGAACCGTTTTAGTAGGTCACTTCTGGGGGTCCTTCAAAGACAGACCCTTCCAAAGAGTTTTAGTTTTAGCAACATGAAAATTGGTAGGCATATCTATCATGAGTGTACAAACAAAAAAAGTCTCAAGAAACCATGCCTGAAAAGACAAAGAAAGTCTCCCATTTTGGTTTGAGGCGCACCTTTTATTTGGCTATTTCCAGGGGTCCTTCAAAGAAGAACACTTTCTCGAGTTTTGGAAAATTCAGCCCCCGAAGCCAGTTTCACTGAGCAACATGACATTTGGTTGGGATGTCTATCATGAGAACACCAACAAAAAAAGTTTCATGAAGCCATGTCTGAAAAGATAGGAAATCTGCCAGACATTTTGGTTTGAAACGGCAATTGGAGGGTCACGTATCCTAGACAGCTGGATGAGCATAAATTGCGAATAATTTTAGTTTTTGTTATTGCGTGTGGGCAGAGCATGGCGGCGAAAATGTATGACTTGCCATTAAAAACATGAAATCTCAAGTGAGGTTACTGACAAAAGCTCAAAGGTTGAGTAAACCTGTTGTGAGAAATTACTTTCTTCCAGTTTCTGAAAACATCTGTACTGTAACAGGTTATAGCGCCACCTGTTGCTTTGGCATGCACATAACAGCCTTCAAATGTGATTCCGAGAAAAAAACCATTTCAGAGACACATGCTTTTAAAAAATAAAAGTGTACATTACCAGGACCAGGACTCAAAACACTGTCACATGTCACACTACACGGAAGATTTCCCAAAAAAAATCAAACATGCTAGACTTTTCATTTTGGCGGCATAGGGCCAAATCATTGGTCATGGATTATGTCACACTACAAGACTTTTTGCCGTTCCTGACAAAATATGTCTGGCTCGATCTGAGAAATCGGCTGCGATAGCTAATCGGGCCAATCCATCCATCCATGTAGTGTGACATATCAACGACAACTCTCCGACAGCGCACCTTGACGTACACCAATAGGATTGCGTATTGTGACCGGTGCATCGCCTCCCATGCTTGCCGTTGTCAACACACTTGCACACCATTGTCAACATTTATTCACGAGCACAAACCAATGTTTACCGACGCTTTAGGGCATGATTTGACAGAACGCTGGAATATTTACGTACAACCGTAAGTGCTGGCACTAGCTTTCTAGGCTACTTAACGTTTTGTTGCCTGCTTGTGAGCCATATCGTATTAAAAATATGTGAACATACCTCAAGCAATCCTTGAATTAAGGTCCTCTCCCAAGCACCGGTGACGCGCACCACAGGGTTTTCCTCATTTTCCTCTTTTTTTCCAGCCATTCAATTATACATTGGTGCAGCGCATTGTCGTCACCATGGTAATGACTGCATCCTGTCGCGTTGACCAGTGACACGTTTTCTGGTTCCACATTTCCCACAGTGTTTGATGTGACAAGATAAAGCCCAGTGATCGTAAAAGACGGGATACGGTGGTATTGGAATACATCGTGCAGTGTTGCCACTGTCTGCCCGATATATGGCAAGATGTTATGCCAGTAGTCTGACAGTACAATCAGGAAAGACCAAATTTGTCTTGTAGTCTGATCATTGAGGCATTAACTAGTTGACCAACCAACCAGATAAGTAAGTAACTATCCCAAATGACTCAATGTTGCGAAGGTTAAATTTGAAAACTAATACCACTAAGAGTACCAATAACCTACTGTACGAGTATACTGTATGTCTAGAAAGGTGACGGCCGTAAACCTATTGAGGAGCTGTGTGGTGTTCATCAGGAAATGTTATTGTGTGAGGGCCAGTCAGTGCATCTGAAAATAAACTCATTTGCAGGCTGGCTAACTGCAGGCAACAATTGCCACACAATCACCCGCATTTGACAATTGACTGGGAGAAATCATCAACACTCTGCGCCGGAAAAGATAAGGAAAGAAAAGACAATTTAGCCAGAAGACGCTTATGATACTACTCTGTATGTGTGTGTAAGTGATGCTTCAGTCCACAAGGGAAGTGGGATTCCTAATAGTAATATGGCAGCCTAGCAAGTGCAGCAATGATTCCCACAGGAGGGATGATGTGGTCCTCTACAATCACACAAATGGAGATGCATGTGGGGGAGGGAGGGAGGAAGGAAGGAAGGAAGGAAGGAAGGAAGGATTGTAATGGTGCCATTTGGATGCGCCTTTAAACGTCTTTCGAGTAAACCAGCCAATGCTGTGATTTGACTCTTTTTTGTGTTGATCACTACTGATCTCCTGTAAATGTGAAATACGTTGGAAACTCTTAAGTTAAATGCCTAAAAAAATTTGTGACTTGAAACTGCAACTGTGCAGGTCAGTGGTGTGTCCCTAGGGCTGCGCGATTATGGCCAAAATAATAATCGGGATTATTTTGATCAATATTGTAATCAAGATTATTAGTCACAATTATTCTACAATTTTCACCATATTTTTGAAATCTTGAAATAACAATACATTCTACATAATAAAAAATAAATGTATCCACAATAAATGTTACTTTACCAAGTGATAGCTGAATAAATATGTTATGACAAAGTGCAATCACGAATTGCAACTTAATGGAAGCAAATAGAAGCATGGAAGGCAATAAGGTTAGTCTGCAAGCACCGACTTTTCATTTAATAACTGCCAATATAGTGAATTGTCAAGGACGAGTACGTGTCCGTTGTTCTGCTTGACCATTGTTCAGTCGTGCACGGTCACAAAGTGCAACGAACTCGACAGTTGTGATTTCCTTCTCTATTTACTTTTTTTACTGTCGTCAGGCAAGTCGAAAGGTTGAAGTCAAGGCAGCTCCGATTAACGATTGGTAATACTACAGTATATCTGGCCGTTACACAGCGCCTCTCCGCCAACGTGCTGCAAGGGCCAACGTCAAAATAAAAGCTTCCCATATTACTACATTGGACATCAATGCCCTTTTAGGGTTTTATTTTGAAGGCTTAACCATGTGTTCGCCCTCTGTTGGTTGGCTAACTTGGTTGTGAGCACTGCTGCATATGAAGTACTCATATGCAGTACTCATGAAGTACTCATATGCAGCAGCACCCGCATTTTAAATGTAAAATATCGCCGACAATCGGGATTCAGGGCAGACCACTCTACTGAAATGGCCTTTGCAAAAGTGGCGAATGATATTTTACTAGCTATGGATTGCGACGCCTCATCAATTCTATTGTTACTCAACCTCAGCGCTGCCTCTGATACCGTTGATCACAATATACTACTAGATGGCCTCGAAACGCGTATCGGTATTACAGGCCCAACACGTTCTTGGTTTAGATGTTATCTCTCGGGTAGGATGCACCATGTAATTCATGGTAATGTGACCTCCGAATATTATAATGTCACTTGTGGAATCCTGCAAGGATCGGTACTCTGCACTCTTTTGTTCAGTATTTATATGTTGCTGCTTGACGATATCATATGCAAATATAAGATTAGCTTTCACTGTTATGCCGACGATACTCAGCTATACATGCCATTAAAACTAACTAGCCCACGTGATTGCTATAATCTGGAGTCATGTCTCATTGAGATTAAACGGTGTATGTCCTTTTGCTCCTTAACCCTGAGAAAACCGAGCTGCTGATTAGTGGCCCTGCTAAATATAGCCACTTGTTTAAGGACACCACTCTGAGTTTTGACAAAAATACCATTACCCATAGTGAGTCAGCAAAAAATCTCAGCGTTATATTTCACTCAACTCTCTCCTTTCAAAAGCACATTAAGAATAATACCAAAACTGCGTTTTTTTTTCCATTTTCGCAATAGCATCACGATATGGCCGATCCAATCCGCTAGTGATGCAGAGATCATAGTCCTCACATTAGTTCCGTTTTACCTCGACTATAGTAACGTGCTGCTTTCTGGTCTTCCCATGTCAAGTATAAAAAGCCTGCAGTGAGTACAAAACAAGACTTTTGACAAAGACGAGAAATTTTGATCGTATTAATACCATTCTGGCGAACTTGCACTGTCTCCCGGTCTACTTGTGATGCAAGTTTAAGGTCCTGTCACCTACCTAAAATATTACACGGTTTAGCACCCTATCACTCGCTTAGTTGTACCGTATGTTCCGTCCTGAAACCTACGCTCGCAAAATGCTCGTCTTTTGGTGAATTTGAGAGCCAGAAATTAGTCAGTAGGCTCTCGAGCAGTTTCTATTTGGTTCCAGTTCCAGTTCTCTGCAATGTCCTACCCGAGGATATTAAGAGCTGCTCCCTCAGTAGAAATGTTTAAATCCTGACTTAAGACTTATTTATGCTCTTTGGCATTTATTTAAAGTAAATGTACGCCTGTTTTACTGTCCAATCTCCTCCCTCCTCATCTCCTGCTCAGAGAGCTAGGTGACATTGACCGAATTTGAGGCTGTTGCTGTTTGGGTTTTGGACCGACCAGTTTGGAAAAGATCTGAGGTGGACCAGTTCCCCCAGAGTCGTTGCCATGAAGGATTCCGCTCTGACCAACCGGGCCAGGTCCTGAGGCAGAACCACCGAAGGCGTCTTCCCTGCGGCGCCTTTTCTCTTTAAATTGACTCATTCCATTTCACTGAACATTATACAGCATCTCACCATTGTAATGAACATTATACAGCACCAGACTATGTGATACTGTAAATGTTGCCCACTCGACATCCATTGCAGCCCGGTCATCCTGGAAGGGGGATTCCTCCCCATCTGCAGTCCCTTCTCAAGATTTAGTTTTTTCCCAAAATGCATTTTTTTCCTTGCCCTATTGGGGGGTTTAGATTAGGGGATGTCGTCAATCATTGCCAACTGTGGGCCTGTGAAGCCATTTGAGACTCTTGTGATTTAGGGCTATACAAATAAACTTGACTTGAAATGAATGATAACAGTGAAAACATCTGCGCCGCCAATCACCTTCGTCATTATGCTTTTTGTCATTTTTCAGCAACTCTAAGGAAAACTAAAAGATGAAGTGACTAACCATCCGACTAATTAACAAACTAAACAACCAACTAATGACTGACTGACTAACTGACCAAACAACTTGATGAACTACCCCAAAAAATAAACTAAACAATCAAGGAATTAACTAACTGAAAAACCAACGTATCAAGCAACCAACTGACTGACTACCAACCAGTTGAGGAAATCACTAATGGTCTAACTGGCAAACTAACCAACAAACTGATTAAGTAACTAGCTATCTAATGAACTAACTAACCAACCAACTGTATAACTAACCAACCAAGCAGCCCACTCATAAAACAACAAACTAAACATTTAAATAGCTAACCCTAACCTACCTACATACCTAACCCCCCAAACAACACCCAATTAATTAATTTACTAATGGTCAGGCTAACTGGGAAACTATGCAACTGGCTAACTAGCGAGCCAACTAACTGTAAAACAAACCAATCAGCCAACTAATTAACAAACTAACCACCCAACTCACTAACTCCAACAAACAACCGCACCAAACAACCAACCCCCAAACAATTAACTAACTCACTAGTGAGCGGACCTACTAACTCCCAATCAATCAATCAATCAACTAACTAACTGACTAACTGGCAAACTAACTGTGTGTGCGCACGCAGTTTTTTGATTGATAAACAACTAACAAACCACCTAAGTACATAAAACAAACAGAATAACCCTCAATAAATTACCAAACTTATTAAAACACTAACTGGCAAACTGACCAACCAAGCAGCGAACTATTCTAATGTCTGACCAACGAACTAACCAACCAAGCAGACATCTACTTAAAAACTAACTAATCAACCAAAGAGTGAAATAACAAATCAAACAACCAAGTGAATACCAAACTCACCAACCAACGCGAGTATATAAAGAAGCCTTAAGCCACCAACTAGCTAATTAACAACTAAATAACCAGCCAATAAAATGACTAAATAACTAACGGACTAACTGGCAAACTAACAAAAAAAAAAAAAATAATTAAATAACCCACCAACCAACTAAGCAACCAATAAAATCAAAGAACCAACCAACTGAAAAGCCAACTCGATGAAAAGCAAAATAACTAACTAACCAATCAACAAACTAAAAAAACGCAAAGATCAGATACGATGACAGTACAGTGTGCATTGGTGTTTCCTGTTTTATAGTTGCATACACTTGTATTGTTTTTACTCATACATTATGTATGACAGTTAATGCATCATTCTAACCTTTAACAATGTCTGTGAGACTCTGTGACGTCAATCACGATCCCCGAGACGACCAACCCTGTTCTCTCCGAGCATTTTGTCACTTTTCCTGGTGCGCCTCCCTACACACCACCACAACACACTTGCCTCCTAAGGGATTGGGGGGTTGGCCTCAGGCAGCCCAATCACACCAAAATAAACACATCAGTCAGACATGGTAGAGACATCTTATTTTATTTATACAATGTACTGCATACAGTATGTCAGGGAATTTTTTTCTACGTGCGCGCGCACACACACACACACACACACGCACACACGCACACATTGGGATACAGTATTTACAGTGTACAAGGGTATGCTTATTATAAAAGGTGAACTAGTTTATGCTTTATTAAGAAAAGAAAACGTCACATAAGATAAGCCGTAGTTTAAATAATGTTAAAAAAAATTGGACATAAAACAAGCGGAAAAGAAAATAGCGGAAACAATCAGCCAAAAAAAGGACAATTTTATTCAAGAAAATGCTTTTTTTGGATGCCACTTTAAGGCATTCCCTGAAGCTAGATCTTAGTCTTTGTTGGCCCTTAGTGGTTAGATAACGAATATACGTCAAGATGTTCGGGAAAAATCTGTTTTTACAGCAGTGATGTTTAGGTACTTACTTACAGTGACTTCCTTGGGGTCATGGAAATCATGAAGATTATTTTTATCGTACGTTTTTAAAGCAGTGACATTGTTTTGTTTTCCTCACTGTGAATGTAAAAATTATTCACTAATCCTGACACAGGTAATGACGGATTTTGACTGACTGAATGACTGATTGTTTTTTTCTGATTTATTTTCTGAAGATGATTTGTATTGTACGATGCTTGTGTTTGTTTTCTTCAACGTTACGCAAAAACAACCACCAGCAGTTTTAAATGAGTTATTTCTTTGTTCACTTTGGTGAGCATTAGTAAATTTTCATTTAGAAAACATGAAAATTCTCCAGCATTTATCTACAGATATGTATTTGCATCATTGTTAAATATTAAAAATATGATCTATGACTCCCCAGCGTCATGCAGGAAAACAAGCATCCATGTTTATGCGTCTGTGAGGCCCCTGAAGATGCTGTAGTAGTGGTCTTTATTTGTTTTTGGTTTTTTACCCCCAGGAGGTGTAGAAGGAATGGAGAAAGGTTGAGAGTTCCTTAGAGATCCTCAAAGAAGGCCACTCTGGACTTGGTGCTCTGTAGCGTCAACTGTGGAGGATATAATACAAAGTGCGGCGACAGGAGGACGTCGCAGTCAGTAACTGGCCAGATGGGTTTCTCATGCTGTTATCATGTGTGCAAAGTTGACCAGAAATAGGATAAAAATGGTCCAAATCTTGGTGTGAGATCACCTTAACTTTGTTTACATGAACCAAGTCTCCACAATCTCGAGTAACTGAATTTTGAGCAGATAATTCCATGAGTATTTGTAATGGCCACCAGAGTTATTCAAAACGTACTTTTTGTTTTGAAGACAAGCATCGAGGTTCAATCAAGAGCAATTCCCATTGTTTTGTTTTAATAAGCCAAATGTAGACAACCTTGGATAATTGAACAGAATGTTTTAAAGAAAACATATAATGAAAAACTTCAATAACTAAATTTTGAGCATTAGATTTCAGGAATATTTATTTCCATTGGCTGTGCAAGCTGTCCAAAACACAAACTTCGTTTTTGTTTTGAAGACAAGCAAAGACGGTAAGGACAAAAGCCCAATGCGATTATTTTGTTTTAACAATCCAAACGTTGACAACTTTGGATCATGATCGTAAAACTATGATTCTATTATTTAAGGAATATCTTTGAAGAAGTATAACGACTTCAGACAGCTAAGAGGAACTGATTACCCGTACTTTGTTTTAGTAAACCAAATGTGGACAATCTTAGATAATGAACATAATATTTTTATGCAATTATTTAAGGAGTATCTTGAAAAAGTACAAAGACTCAAGGTGGCCCACAAAAACCGATTATCCTTACTTTATGTTAATAAACCAAGTGTTGACAACCTTGGATAGTGAACATATTTTGAATTAATTATTTAACAAGTGTCTTCCAAGATGTGTGAAGATGAGCAAGGGCAATCAAGAGGACGCAATCACCCTTACTTCGTATTAATATACCAAGTGTTGACAACCTTGGATGATGAATAAAATATTTTGAAACAATTATTTAAGGAGTAACATTGAAGTGTGAAACCTCAAGAAAGTAAAGACGAGTTGACTGTTTCAATAAACCGAGTATTGACGACCTTGGCGAATGAATATTTTGATGCAATTACTTCAGAACTATCGATGAAGAACTATCAATACTCAACGCAGCCAAACTGTACTGATTACTCTTACTTTGTTTTAATAAACCAAGGGTTGACAACCTTGGATAATGAACATAATATTTAGATTTAGGCTCCGGCAACCCGCGACCCTAGTGAGGATAAGCGGTGAAAGAAACTGGATGGATGGATGGATTGATGCATAATTTAAGGAGTGGATGGCATGGTGAACGACTGGTTAGCACATCTTGCTCACAGTTCTGAGGATCCGGGTTCAAATCCGGTCTCGCCTGTGTGGAGTTTGTATGTTCTCCCCATGCCTGCGTGGATTTTCTCCAGGTTTCCTCCCACATTCCATAAACATGCATGGTAAGTTAATTGAAGACTCTAAATTGCCCGTAGGTGTGAATGTGAGTGCGAATGGTTGTGAAGCAGAAGTGCTTCAATGCTAATTGAGAATGCTAACCGTCAGCTGCTGAACCAACTTGTCCAGCAGTAGGTCAGGAGGCACTGCATACTGGAGCTTTAAAAGTTTATCGGCAGGTCTTGGGGGAGCAGGGCTTGGTGTCATTTCCTGAGGAAGTCTTTGACGTGCTTTCCTCACCTGATGTGAGATGCTGGTAGACCAGGTGTGGTCTGCCGAGATATGGACTCCAAGGAAATTGCATCTTTCCACACTCTCTCCCTCCTCTCCATCAAAAAAGAGAGTGGTGAGCTCAGTTCTTTTGGATTTCCTGAATTCCATGATCATCTCTATTGTCTTGGTCATATTCAGGTCCTTGTTCTTGATTTCACACCATTGCCTGAGATTGCGCTCCTCTTCTGACTGTACTAGTCTGACTCGTTGTTGTCCTTGATCAGTCCTACAAGGGGGGTGTTGTCAGCAGATTTGATGGTGTTGTTGTTGGGGTGAATGGGAGAGCAGTCATATGTAAGTAGGGAGTTAGAGGAGGGGGCTGAGGACACAACCGTGTGGTGTACCCGTGTTCAGGATGAGAGTGCGGGAGGTGTTGTTTCCCATCCTGACATTCTGGGTCTGTTGCTCAGGAAGTCCAGTATCCAGGTACACAGTGAGGTGCCGATGCCCAGGTTGCTCAGTATTGTGAACACTTTGTGAGGTACAACTGTATTAAATGCAGAGCTGAAAACCACAAACAGCATCCTCACATAGGTGTTCACCTTATCCAAGTGCGCGAGAGCTGTGTGGAGTGCTGTGTTGGTTGGGTCTTCTGTTGACCTGTTTACCCTGTATGCAAACTGTTTCAGATCGAGGAGTGTCCTTGATGTGAGACAGGATGAGTCTCTCCAGATAGTTGGTGATTATGGGTGTTGGAGCAATGGGGCGAAAGTCGTTCAGGCAGCTCACTGTGTTCTTCTTGGGTACTGTACTGTGACAATGGTAGTTGATTTAAGACAGGTTGGGATTACAGACTGCAGTAGCTAGAGGTTAAAGATGGTAGTGAAAGCCTCTGCTAGCTGGTCTGCGCCTGCCTTAAGAACTTGTCCTGTCACCCTGTCTGGACCCGTTGTTTTCCATACGTTGACACAGCGCAGTGTGGCTCATACCTGGTGCTGCTGTAGCTTTATGAGGGCATCGTCCCGCTCTGCAAGGGCATGATAGGTTTGAGTTTCTGTTCCAACATGTCGGTGCACCAGTTCTAACATGTCTGTGCACCACTGCCCAAAGCAAGGTCCATAAAGACATGGATGAGAGAATTTGGTATGGATGAATTTGACTGGCCATGAGTCCTGCCCTCAACCAGAGAGAAGACCTTTGGGTCGATTTCGAAAGGACAGTGGGCCAGGCCTTCTCGTCCTACATCAGTGCGTGACCTCATAAATATGCTCCTGGAAGAATGGGCAAAAACTACCATAAACTTACTCCTAAACCTTGTTGAAAGCCTTCCCACAAGAGTTGAAGCTCTTATAGATGCAAAGGTTTGGCAACATCATATTAAACCATATGGCTTTAGAATGAGATATCACTTATAATCATATGTGAATCAAGTCAGGTAAGCAAATAGTTTTGGCAATATACAGTTCCCTCCAAAGGTATTGGAACAGCAAGGTAAATTCCTTTGTTTTTGTTAT
Source organism: Phycodurus eques (assembly GCF_024500275.1). Classification (NCBI taxonomy): domain Eukaryota; kingdom Metazoa; phylum Chordata; class Actinopteri; order Syngnathiformes; family Syngnathidae; genus Phycodurus; species Phycodurus eques. The sequence continues at coordinate 24,401,014 of NC_084527.1, forward strand.
ACACTGAAGACATTTGGGTTTCAGATCAAAAGATAATTATGAGGCAAAATGGACAATTGTCATTGCACCAGACTATTGCAATATTAGTCATTCGAACTGCTCTAAGTGCTAGAGGACTCTGCATCTTTTTGCACTATTGTAAAAAAAAAAAAATGTACCGGCATTACCAGATAACTAGCAACCCTTTGTTTTATTTTTTTGTCAATGTCTTTCTGTCTCCAAAGTGTTCTGTAAATTGACTGTCTGTTGTCGTACTAGAGCGGCTCCAACTACCGGAGACAAATTCCTTGTGTGTTTTTTGGACATACTCGGCAAATAAAGATGATTCTGATTCTGAAGTTCAGAATTCCAGCTTTTATTTCATGGTATTTACATCTAAATGTGTTAAGCAACTCAAGAAAGAGCACATTTTGTTTGAAGCCACCCACTTTTCAAGTGAGCAAAAGTATTAGAACAGACATTATTAAGTGAACTTAAAGTGAATAACATTTAATATTTGGTGGCATAACCCTTACTTGCAATAACTGCATCAAGCCTGCAACCTATTGACTTCACCAGACTGTCGCATTCTTCATTTTAAATGCTATTCCAGGCTTTTACTACAGCCTTTTTCAGTTCTTGTTTGTCTTTTCTTTTGTCTCATATTCATCTTTTGATCTGAAACCTAAATGTCTTCAGTATACAACAAAAACAAAGGAATTGGCATTGCCGTTCCAATACTTTTGGAGGGGACTATTGTGTATGTATAATTTCAGCTTCGAATATGGTCACAGAACAAATTAAATTTAAATTAAGGGTACTACTATATTGTAATTTAGGTTTGAATTTATTCTAATCTAGTTTATTTTGTGAAATATGAAATAAATAATTTAAAATAATTTGACTTTTCTTTTGATTATTATTTATGATGTGCAGTTTGAAATACAAAACAAAATTATATTATTTTAATGTTTTTTAATGTTTTTACTATAATCTATCAACTAAAATCTGGTTTCGTTTTTATTATAATTAGTGTTGTGCTTTTAGAAATAAAAATGTATAATTTTAATTATTTATTTTGTGAAATTTGAAATACAAAAATAAAATATGAGACAATAAATAATCTGTAACATATGGAAATGTTTGTATTGACTTGAATAGATCATATTACTTTTCAATTATGAGGCCTCAATCATTTTATCATTGATATGTAAATAAATAAATATATACCGTATTTTCACGACCATCAGGCTCACCGTATTAAAAGGCGCAGTCTCAGTTATAGGGTCTATTTCTGTATTTAACACATACATAAGGTGCACCATATTAGTGCTAGAGGACTCTGCATCTTTTTGCACAATTGTTTTTTGTCAATGTCTTTATGTCCCCAAAGTGTTCTGTAAATTGACTGTTTGTTGTACTAGAGCGGCTCCAACTACCGGAGACAAATTCCTTGTGTGTTTTGGACATACTTGGCACATAAAGATGATTCTGATTCTGATTCTGATTCTGATTATTGGGCGCAGGCATGGTAAAACATGCGCTTTCTTAAAACATACGGTAACATGCATGCAAGCTAAAACAATGTTTTTAAAAAGGCAGCGGGAGCAAAACTGAGTTCGGTTGTACTTTATTGAAGTATTTAACAAAGTATTTATGCTATTTATTTTTTTTTATCAATCCTCATCCACAAATCCATCAAAGTCCTCATCTTCTGTATCCGAAATGAACAGCTGGGCAAGTTCTCGATCGAACACGCCAGGTTCCCTCTCGTCATTGTCGGTGTCAGTCTCGTTGCTGTGCGGCTCCTCAGAAATGATGCCGACTTTTATGAAAGCTCGAACAACAGTGCAAGCAGACACGTTAGCCCAAGCATCCATAATCCATTCACAAATTGTGGCGTAACTCGCCCGGCGCTGCCTCGTAGTCTTAGTAAAGCTGTGTACGCCATCTGACATCCATCGCGCCCACGCCGCTCGCAACTTCACTTTGAATGCCCTGTTTACACCGATGTCCAGCGGTTGGAGTTCCTTCATCAAGCCTCCCGGAATGATGGCAAGCTCCGAGTTATTGCACTCAGTCGAATGGTGGCTGCAGAGACGCTTCTCCCGGCTGTTCTTTGCTCATTAATCCATTGCTCGAGTTGGTCTTCCAACTCGGCCCACCTCGCCTTGCGTCAGCTTCGTCTTCTTGACTTTGCGAAGCTAGTTTTCCTGCTTCCACCACTTGCGAACCATGGATTCGTGGATCTTGAATTCTCTCGCGGCTGCTCGATTCCCACGTTCCTCTGCGTAAATGACAGCTTGCAGTTTAAACTGTGATTCGTAAGCATGTCTCCTCGTAGGTGACATTTTCGGGGATCCTTAGCCAAACCGATGTTGTTTTGCACAATGCACATACCGGCGCTATATACCAACTGGAGGCATGCCTTTAGCGGTCTCTTTCACGCGCACCCTTCCCCCTTTAACGCCCGAATGCTGTCCTCAGTCACGTCCACTTTTACTCTATATAAGCAGCATGTCGGCAGGAAATGCTCCCAGTCAGTCAAGCGGAGCGCTCATCACACAACACCATTAATAGATTTTGGAACTTGGTGCACACACAAGGCGTGCCGCATTATAAGGCGCCCCGTCCATTTTGGAGAAAATTTAACACTTTTAAGTGCGCCGTATGGTCGTTAAAATACGGTATATAACATTTTCATTTATTTTGTGCAATTATCATATTTAATGTGTTTATTTTATTGATTTATGTTTAAAATATTTCTTTTACTGTAAATAATGATTTTTGAGCAATTTGTAATTGTTTTCATTTCTTTTGTACATTTTTACATTCAAGATGACTGAGGTTTTAGTATTATTTATTTTGTAAAAATAGAAATACAAATTTTATTGTGATGTTTTATCATTATTTATGTTTTAAAATATATCTAATTATTTTTATTTATTTTGTGTGATTTTCTTTATATTTAATTTGACTTAAATTTGGACAACAGCTCCTTCCGAGTGTCATGAGTGCGATGTTCCGCATTGGAAGTGGTGCTCATTAATCATCTGGAGCGTCTCCCTCCGGCTCTGTTCTCTGTTCCACTTTTACTCTTCTTTTCCTCGTCTTCACCTTGCGCTTCAGGGCGTTAACCTCGTGTTAAAACGTTGCCCATTTACCTGGAGCGCAAAATGAATGTTTGCCGCTTGTCTGCGCTCAAAAATTCAACTAGCGTTCACGCTAATAAGCGTGGCTGCAGAGTTGCTTTTTCTTTTCTTTTTTTCTTTATTAGATAATTGAGGAAAATGGATAATCAGAGCGGGAAGATAAAAGAAAAAAAGCCGAGCTTGCAAGTTTGTCACAAGTTGGAAACAGAATTGACTTTTTGTACTTGATGAATCGCTCTTTGTCACATTGTTTTAGTCTTTACTTTTAACTACGAAATAGACTGCTATGTTAGCATTTCGCTAACAAGCCAGTTGTAAGGAAAAGGTAGGTAGCATATTGATGTACATTTCAGTCCATGTGTTTGTGCTGTTTGACAAGTAGTGATGAGTAAACTACCGTAATTTCTCGCGTATAATGCGCATTTCTTTCCCCCAAAAAATTGTCAAAAGTCAATAGTGCGCATTATACATAGGTATAGAGGGGAAATGAAAAAGCTTTCACATTTTACAAATGTATGCCGCCATGTAGAGGTTATGAAAAAGCTGTACACTTTCATTCCAATGTCACCGCCACCTAGAGGTTATGAAAAAGGTGTAGCCTACACTTTCATTCCAATATGACAGTGGTATGACTGCATATCCTGTATGTACAGTTGTGGTTATAAGTTGACATACAAAAGGTGGAGTATTTCATATGCATTTTAGTTCATCAGTTTGACAAGAAGGAGCGAGGAGTGACGACACAGAAGGCTATGTTAGAATATTGTGCCAGCTACTAGCTAGGTAGCTGCCAACTGGCTAGCTGTCGATTGTCTAGGACTAGGTCACTTGAGAACAAAAGTTAGAGTTTTAAATGCGCATTTGAGTCCATAGACCACTACGTTAGCAACCTACGCTAACCACAAGCTATCTAGCTCTTAGTTATCAAGCTGCTGACTGGCTAGGCCACTCGTGAACAAAATGTAATGTGCATTTACTTCATCTGTTTTGTGGTGTTTGAATGATCACTGAGTCATGACGTAGTTATGTTAGTATCTTGTGCTAGTTGCTAACTAGCATCCAGCTACTGACTGGGTAGGTCACTTGTAAACAAAATATAGACTATGTAAGGTGTATGATTTGAGTCATCTTGTTTGACAAGAAGGAGCACTGAGTGACAACGTAGACCGGTATGTTACCATCTCCCACTAGCTGATAATTAGCTAGCTGCCAACTGATTCATCATCATGTTTGAAAAGCCTTACATGACATTATTTCCAGTTACCACTGCCAAGATGTAATCATAGAGTCGACAATTGCTCAGGACATGCTACGCTAAGAAGGTTCTTTTGAGGCTGGTAAAACCTTGCCGGAGGTCAGGACGGGACACAATTAGTTTCTTGAAATAATCTTAACACTGCACTTCACACCGCTATGTCTGTGCCTAGTTTTTAAAGGGGCTCTATTTGTTTCTAAGTATATTAAATATGTTTGAAGTACTGAAAACATTTGCAAAGACATCACAATATAGTGCTGAATCGTTGAGACAGAGCTTAAGCATCTTTTTCAGTTTGAAAGTTTGTAATTTTGTGGGTGGGGCTAAAACACAACCTTGTGACATCACAGGGCTGGCGTGAATACTTTTTAGCGCGAGTTCCCACCCACACTGTATAAGGACATATTGACATCATTTCGTTTGGCTGCTCAGGTGAGTGTTTGCTGTTTAACTTTCACAATAAGCCCCATTTACCACTCCAGCGTACAGTTAGCAAGCTAATGATGGCTACACCTTGAAAATGCCTCTTTGATAGATGCCTCAATTTACAGAACAGCTCGGTGGCGTTTTTTTTAAGCTACCTAAAAATTAGGAAATAAAAAAGCCATGGATTGACTTTTTAAAGACACACAGGGATGCCAAGCTGAACATCAACACCACCAGTTGACTCTGCAGTGGGCATTTTACAATGGATAGTTTTGTAAACTTTCACCAGAGACAACATGGCTTTGTGGTTAACTTGATACTAGTGAATAAAAAAACGATGGATTGATTTTTTTGAAAACACACCCAGATGGCGATCTGAACATCAACACTACCACCAGCCGATTCTGCAGTGCACATTTTACGACAGATAGTTTTGTAAACATTCACCAGACACAACATGGCTTCGTGGGTAACTTAATACCAGTGAATGGGGCAGTGCTGACTGTCTAAATACCTGGGCTTCCTCCTATCGTCCCGTTGTCGTCAGGTGCCTCGTTCGGCAGTGACATTATGTCAGCAACAATGAGGGTTAGTTGAAGTTTTGAAGTTGAGCCTCCTCACATGATTTTACATCGTATAAGCTTTCACCCCCTCAGTATGTTTGATTCCTTTTGGCACATACAGTTGACGCGCGCACAGCGTCTGAGCTGAGAGGTGGCCCTTATTATTAAAGTTTTGAAACCTGATTTTATATAATTAGCAATTTTTTCAAATTCCAATGGCTTCATCAATCATTCAAATTTGGCAGGCTTATTAACATTACTCTTCTCTGTGCTGTGTCGAATTTACATTCCATTTTTTGGGCATGCTTAGTGTCATTATAAATAGCTAAAAACACAGCGGTGGCCGTGTAATCGGATCAATCTGCAGGTAATCAGATTAGTAGCGGTAATCACACACGCAGTTAAAAAGGCACTCAAGTAGTAGCGTGAGGATACCTTCTTAAAATTGCTATGCTTGCTGGCTCCCTGCTCAGCGTTGTGGTCGTGGATCACATCCAGCGGGGTCTGGCGCTCCTTTAGCTTCAGGCTATCGATCTCTGTCTTCAGCTCGTTCAGCTGTTCCTGGAGGTGCTTGCTCTTCTCCATGTATTCCACCCTACCAAAGGGGAGATGCCTTTGACAAAAATGGGAGGTATTGATAGGGAATGCACAAACTCTGACTCTGGATGTTTAAGGGGGTGCGCTGCTTAAAACGTTTGGCAAAGGGTGTTCTACAACAAAATCATTAAAGCTATACGCTAAATTGGGCCTGTAGCATTTTTTTTCCCTACCCGATTACCCGCTTATTTGCGTTTTTGTTTTGTTCTTTTTACACAATCCCCAATTATTTATAGCAAAATTAAATAAAATTCATGGCGATTACAATGAGCATCAGTTATTCACTATTCGTTGTCGGGCCCTGGTCCTTATCCCCGCGAACAGCGGGGGTCCACTGTAATTGTGTGGAGCACTTTATACGGTACAGTGTATGATATGCACATGTAATATTTGACTTTTTTATTTTTAATAAATGTCCCCAAAAATGTAAATACCCTGCAAAGTGAAAACAGAGATTTGTTTCTAGATACACTGTACATTTGCAGATAATTGCTGAAGAGTTACCCCTCCCACACTATGAAAGAACTTAAGCACCTTCGTTCACATCTGCTGTGACCCAGCGCAATTGAGACGTGCGGTTGGCTCGTTACCTATGCCTTCACCCCAAAACCACATCTTCCCTCCGGACAGTCCGCTGGCCTCGTTGTCACGATTGGGGAAAGCCCTGCAACGACTGTGGGATATATTCCAGCCACCTGAGTCATTAAGCCGATATATTTTCGTGTTTAAAATGTAGTTATGTGTAGGCATAAGAAAGACGAAGTGGCATCCATTTATCCAGCTAGTACAAGTGCTATTTTAAGGACAGTTAACATATCCACAGCATTCAAGAGCGAAGAGAATGCCTTAATTTTTCACCATTTTGAAGCCCTATTTTTTTAGACTTGATGCTTTTTTTAAAAATAAATTTAAATGTGTCAGGGTTGTCAACAACAACAAAAACAATCTTCTGTGTGGTGTATCATATGAGCAAGAATAATTGTCACTTTACAGGGACTCTAAACGTTATTACGCATTGTCATTATTAGAAATTATGTGTAGGATTTTAAGAAAAATGAAAAGAGCCAATCCATTTTGGAGGAAAAGTGTGGAAAAGTGAAAGGAGGAGGAGTGAATAGTGTGACTGAAAACAGCAGGTAGTCGTCCTGAAAATGTCGCCGCCGACTCACTTCTCCTTCTCGATCTCCATGGAGAGTCGTTTCATGTCGGTGTCTTTAAAGTCAAAGCTCAGGTTCTCCCTGCTGAAGCTCAGGTCAGGAGGCATGCAGTCGACCGGCAGCGCAGGGCACTGGCAGACAAGGACAAATACAAAAACACAACAAAAACAGGATATGAAAGCAAATAGCAAACATACTGAAAGCACACTGGAGGAACACAGGAACTCACACACATGCACACACGCACACAGTCATGCCATGTTGACTCCTAACAGACAATTCAAATGGAAATCCTACAGTTGGGCAGGCAGCTGACGTGAACGCATCCTGGCAGAGCATGAGGGGGCAATTTGACAGCCAATAGTGCGTATGTTCAGGTTCTGTCCCACGCATTTGACTGCATACGGAGTGCTTGTGAGTGTGTGTGAGTCAAGAGGGCACAAAGGAGTTTTATTCATCTTCTGTGACGGGTTTAGTGCATTTGAGTCCATCTTTTTATTAGGTACACTTCTACGTTAGCTTCCATAGTTAGCCACCGACTGGGTAGGTCACTTGGGAACAAAAGGTTTATACTTTATGTCTGAATTTAAACTACATGAGAGGCTGAGTTTGTTAGGTGACAATGTCAATTACTGATTCATTGTTTACTCCTTGTTATTGACCAACTGTATACAAACAAACGATTATAATTACTATAACGTAGACTGCTACGTTAGCTTCTACAGATAGCCGTCGACTGGCTAGGTCACTTGTGAACAAAAGAGTAGAGTGTTTCATGTCTGTGTTTACCTTACATTAGCGGGAGATTTCATTGTGTTACCATGTTAATTAGTGATGGAATGTTTACCTACTGGTATTGACCAATTGTTTGTAAACAGTTGACTGGCTAGGTCACTTGTGTACAAAAGGTAGAGTAGGTAGATTTCATTGTGTTACAATGATAATTAGCGACTCAATGTTCACTCACATTCACTCATCCACCAACTGGACTTTGATTACTATTCGGTAGACTGCTACATTAGCTTCTATATCTAGCTGTCGACTGGCTAGGTAACTTGTGAACAAAAAAGTCGAGTGCCTTACAGTATGTGTTTTCTGTTACAGTATGTGTGTAAAACACTACCGATATGGATTTTATGAGGCCAATATTTGGCAGAGTAAAATTCCGATAACCGTTGTGTTTTGGTCCCTTAAGGCTTACAACAATAAAGATATCATTTACAGGCAGAACATTTGGCTGTTTTACAATACTTTGTCATCTAGTAATTGTTTAACATTACAAAAGAGAGAAGAATCGGGCATCTTTTTGCATTTTTTGGGGGGAATGCTTGTTTGAATGTCATTATATCTGTCTTGTGTTGTAATGTCTGAGAGAGGGAAAAAAAGAAAGAAAATCCGGAAAAAATCTGCCAATTTTTGACGATTTGAAAAGTGCTAATATCGGCCGATTAAATCGGACCCTAGTGTTGACATTACATTCGTGGTTGATTTCACTGAGTGACAAAGTTTAATATTTATTATCCGGTATTGACCAACTGTTTGTAAACAAAGGACTTTAATTTTACTAAGTGATGGCGTAGACCGCTAGTGCAACATTAGCATCTTAACATTGTAGATAAGCGCATTACCGTGGACACTCTGCTTGTAATTTCCAGGAGCTTGTGCTTGGCCCTGTGCTCAGACTGCCTGGCTTCCAGCAGATCCTGCTTCAACTGCTCCGCCTCCTTGGCCCTGCTCAAAAAAAAAAAAAAAAAAAAAAACGAGTCACAAGATGGACTCAAATACACTGCCCCACAAGTGATGTGGGAAAAAAAAGTACTCTAATGCCTTCGCAGTTAGGCAAGGAGAGCCACAGTGGCCAATGCACTTTCAGCCGTTTATTGAACAGGAAAAACACGCAAATACCAAATGGAAACATTCACAAGAAGCTGCTGTAGACCACAACTCACACCCTTATGCCCACACGCAGTCACCAGTCAAGTTTTGAGGCCACGCCCCTTAAAGGCACACATAAAACACTAATGTTGTTCTCTTTATGACCTTTCAGCTTGTCTCAACCAGAGGTGGGTAGAGTAGCCAAATATTGTATCGTAAATATGCTGTAGTACTGTTACTTTAGAATAATAGGACTCAAAGTAAAAGTAAAAAGTAGTCATCCAAATATTTACTTGAGTAAGAGTAAGAAAGTACTCAATGAAAAAACTACTCAAGTAAAGAGTAATTTGTGAGTAACTTCTGATTTTTTTTTTAAATTAATATTTTTTTTAAAAATCTAACCATGAACATCAAATAAAATAAAAAAATAATGATACAAGGGAGTCGACACACACCTGCCACCATTTAAATTTTTAACTGCCCAAAAACACATGCATTGGGCTCGACAGAAACTTTATTTGCTTTATTCAGTTAAATGACTTAATGAAGAAGCTGTTTGCTAAACAGACTTAGTAATTGTGTGTGCGTATGTGACACCATAGGATAGGGCTAATGTTACCATATCCACTGCCAAAACAACAATAGAAACATCTGCAACTTACCGCAAGGTGTTTTCTCAAGTTAGAAGTGGGCTGAAATATCCAAGTTTTGGCAGTCACAATTTAAGAGCTGCTTGGCAAAGTTGTTGTTTTTTGGAGTCTGTAAAGTAAACACACTCGCGCGGCTGTTTTTTTCCCACAAAGTTAGTCATTTTGATTGGTTCGTGAAGGCACGGTCATATGACTGCCTTGTGTCGTCTGATGGGTGAATTGGAGTCAAATGACATTAGTGATCATGTTAGATTGGGGCGACAGGCGCCCTATGGGGAAGTCGAAGATGGAGTCTAAAAATAGACACACACAAGGAAGAATGGATAAATAAAAGTAGTAGTAAAAATAAAAGCATGTCAATCATTGTAAGTATCGATCCTTCTTCACATACAGTAAATACTTAAGTAAAAGTAAAAAGTACGGTGCATTAAAACTACTCTGACAAGTACAGTTTATCAAAAATTAGTAAATGTAACGGAGTAAATGTAGCACGTTACTACCCACCTCTGGTCCCAACGTACAGTAATTACCATCCATCCATTCTTGTGTGGGGCCCTCGAGTGGGCACTTGCATGTGGAGTAGTCGCCCTCCCCAAAAAATTGCATTAACCGGCAGTGGCTAATGGCGGTCGATTAAAGATGATTGCCAGATACAGTGTGAAGAGGAGTGATATGGTCACAGTACCGTCATCAACACTTGAAAGAAGATATACCGCAGTGTGGGAATGGAATGGCAAGAAAACCGTGCGTGTGTCTAAAGCCGAAAATGAAAAATCATTTCAAGCCTGGCGGAGCACGATGAGGTAGCAGAGATGATGTGATGATAGCGAGTCACGCAGTCCATCAATCCATCCATTCATTTTCTACCTCTTATCCGAGGTCGGGTCGTGGGGGCAGTAGCTTTAGCAGGGACGCCCAGACTTCCCTCTCCCCAGCCACTTCATCCAGCTTTTCCGGGGGGATCCCGAGGCGTTCCCAGGCCAGCCGAAGGACGTAGTTTCTCCAGCGTGTCCTGGGTCGTCCCCGGGGTCTCGTCCCAGTGGGACGTGCCCGGAACACCTCACCAGGGAAGCGTCCGGGAGGCATCCGAATCAGATGCCCCAGCCACCTCATCTGGCTCCTCTCGATATGGAGGAGCAGCAGCTCTACTCTGAGATCCTCCCGGATGACCGAGCTTCTCACCCTCTCACTAAGGGAGAGCCCAAATACCCTGCAGAGGAAACTCATTTCGGCTGCTTGGATCCGGGATCTTGTTCTTTCGGTCACGGCCCACAGCTCGTGACCATAGGTGAGGGTAGGAACGTAGATCGACCGGTGAATCGGCTTTGCTCCTTCTTTACCACAACAGATCGATACAAAGTCCGCATCACTGCAGACGCTGCACCGATCCGCCTGTCGAGCTCCCGTTCCATTCTTCCCTCACTCGTGAACAAGACCCCAAGATACTTGAACTCCTACACTTGGGGCAGGATCTCATCCCCGACCTGGAGAGGGCACGCCACCCTTTTCCGACTTAGGACCATGGTCTCAGATTTGGAGGTGCTGATTCTCATCCCAGCCGCTTCAGACTCAGCTGCGAACTGCTCCAGTGAGAGTTGGAGATCACGGCCTGATGAAGCCAACAGAACCACATCATCTGCAAAAAGCAGAGATGCAACACTAAGGCCACCAAATCGGACTCCCTCTACGCCTCGGCTGCCCCTTAAAATTCTGTCCAGAACAGAGTCGGTGACAAAGAGCAGCCTTGGCCGAGTCAAACCCTCACGGGAAACGAGTCCGACTTACTGCCGGATATGCGGACCAAACTCTGACTCCGTTCGTGCAGGGACCGAACAGCCCGTATCAGGGGGTTCGGTACCCCATACTCCCGAAGCACCCCCCACAGGACCCCGCTGAGGGACACGGTCGAACACCTTCTCCAAGTCCACAAAACACATGTAGACTGGTTGGGCGAACTCCCATGCACCCTCGAGGACCCTGCCGAGGGTGTAGAGCTGGTCCACTGTTCCACGGCCAGGACGAAAACCACACTGCTCCTCCTGAATCTGAGATTCAACTTTCCGACGGACCCTCCTCTCCAGCACCCCTGAATAGACCTTACCAGGGAGGCTGAGGAGTGTGATCCCCCTGTAGTTGGAACACACCCTCCAGCCCCCCTTCTTAAAAAGGGGGACCACCACCACCCCAGTCTGCCAATCCAGAGGCACTGTCCCCGATGTCCACGCGATGTTCCAGAGGCGTGTCAACCAGGACAGCCCCACAACATCCAGAGCCTTGAGGAACTCTGGGCAAATCTCATCCACCCCCGGGGCCTTTCCACCGAGGAGCTTTTTAACCGCCTCGGTGACCTCAACCACAGAGATAGGCGAGCCCGGCTGTGTGTCGGTGGAATTGAGGAGGTCTTCAAAGCATTCTCCCCACCTCCTCACACGAGGTCAGCAGCGCCCCACCCCCACTATACACAGTGTTGGTGGTGCACTGCTTCCCCCTCCTGAGACGCCGGATGGTGGACCAGAATTTCCTCGAAGCTGTCCAGAAGTCTTTCTCCATGGCCTCACCGAACTCCTCCCATGCCCAAGTTTTTGCTTCAGCGACCACCAAAGCTGCATTCCGCTTGGCCAACCGGTACCCATCAGCTGCCTCAGGAGTCCCACAGGCCAAAAAGGCCCGATAGGACTCCTTCTTCAGCTTGACGGCATCCCTCACCGTTGGTGTCCACCAACGGGTTCAGGGATTGCCGCCACGAAAGGCACCGACCACCTTACGGCCACAGCTCCGGTCGGTCGCCTCAGCACTGGAGGCGCGGAACATGGTCCACTCGGACTCGATGTCCCCCGCCTCCCCCGGAACATGAGCAAAGTTCTGTCGGAGGTGGGAGTTGAAATTCCTCCTGACAGGGGATTCTGCCAGACGTTCCCAGCAGACCCTCACAATACGTTTGGGCCTGCCACGTCGGACCGGCATCTTCCCCCACCATCGGAGCCAACTCACCACCAGGTGGTGATCAGTTGACACCACCGCCCAGCTCACACTGCACCCGACTCTTATGGCCCCTCCCACAGGTGGTGAGCCCATGGGAAAGGGGACCCACGTTACCCTTTCGGGCTGTGCCCGGCCGGGCCCCATGGGTGCAGGGTCGGCCACCAGGCGCTCGCCTTCGAGCCCCACCTCCAGGCCTGGCTCCAGATGGGGGCCCCGGTGACCCGCGTCCTGGCAAGGGAAACCTGAGACCATTGTTTGTCGTCATCATAAGGGGTCATTGAGCCGTGCTTTGTCTGGTTCCTCACCTAGGACTTGTTTGCCATGGGTGACCCTGCCAGGGGCATAAAGCCCCAGACAACTGAGCTCCTAGGATCATTGGGACACAAAAAACCCCCACCACGATAAGGTGACGGCTCAAGGAGGGGGAGTCACGGAGTAAATTCATACAATTAAGCAGCGTAAATTAAAGGTCGCCACTCTGACCTGTAGCAGCGAGCAGCAGAACAAAAAAAAAAGAAAAATAATTGGTTGCAGAGCGAGCGTGAGGATTACCTCGGCCGCACCCCCACACGATAAAATAAAAATTTGTTTTTTTGTCCTTCTTTTCAACAGAGGTTTAAACGATGTATGTACATGAATTGACCGACTGATAATTGCATATATTGTATATGTGACTGGATATATTGTTTTCTTTGTGTGCGTGGGTGCATGAGCATATGTGAATGGACAGACTGAAAATTACATATTGTGCGTGTGTGTCAGTGTGTGTGCATGCGTTTGTAAATGGATAGACTGAAAACTGCATATGCCCTGCAACTGGCTGTCGACCAGTTGAGGGTGTACCCTGCCTCTCGCCCGGAGTTAGCTGGAATAGGCTCCAGCACGGCCGTGACCCTAGTGAGGATAAGAGGTGCGGAAAACGGATGGATGAAAACTACATAATGCATCCTGTAGGGCAGACATGTCTAGCTCAGCAATTTCATCCGGCCGTGGAATCAATTTGAAGTTAGCATGATATTGGTTCCCTATTATACATGTTTTGATGAATCTGTATCAAGAATGTGGCCCGCTACAAAAATGAGTTTGACAGCCCCGTTGTAGGTGCTGCATGTGAATGGACACAGTGGTTATTGCATTATGCGTGAACGTGAAAGGGCAGACACTCCAAGAAGCACGTAGCGGTCACCTGCGTTCCGACTCGTTCGCCATCTTTAGGGCTATTCTCTCGGCCTCCACCATTTTGTGCTCCATGAGCCGCCTTTCCTCGTGGCCCCGCATGGCCGTCACCTTGATGCGCTTCATCTCCGTCTCCGCCTCAGCCGCCTTCTGGGCTAGCAGCTTGGCCTCCTCCTCCGCGAGCTGGGCCTTCTCTGCCAGAAGATCCGCCGTCTGCTCCGAGCGCAACTGGAGAGGATGCACCGAGTGACCACAACTATGACAACACACCACGTCAAATGCACCAGCAGGAACCAGGCACAGTGGACCAGAGAAAAAAAATATCAGGGAGGAGACTAAGGACAGAAAGTGAGAAAAACTGAAAAACATGGAGCGTTGAACAAGGCACATTGGCCCAGAGACATATTTTTATCTGAGAGGAGACTAAGGGCACAGAGTTAGCAAAACTGTGGAAAAACACATAGGGTTGAATGCACCACCGAAATCAGGGTACGTCATGAAAGGGACAGATTTTATCTGAGAGGAGACTAAGGGCACAGAGAGTGACCAAAACTATGAAAATCATGTCACATTGAACGCACCAGCAGGAACCAGGCACGTTGGCCCAGAGCAATATTTCATCACAAAGGACACTAAGGGCACAGACAGTGCGGAAAATGGTGGGAACGAGACAAGTTTGCTCAGGGACTAATGTTATCTGAGAGGAGACTAAGGACACAAAGAGTAACCAAAACACTGACAAACGCTGCGTTGAACGAGGCGCGTTCACGCACAGACAGATTTAATCCAAAAGGAGACTAAGGACACAGAGCAGGAGAAAAACTGTGACAAATGCCACGTTGAACGCACCAGTGGTATTGAGGCATGTTGGCCCAGAGGCAAATTTGATCAGAGAGGAGACTCGGGGCACGGAGAGTGAACAAAACTGTGAAAAACACGCCTTGTTGAAGGCACTAACAGGAACCAGGCACATTGCCCCAGAGACAAACTCTATCAGAAAGGAGACTTAAGAGTACAAAGAGTAACCAAAACTGTGAAAAAAGGCGCATTGAACAAGGCACGTTCACCCTGAAACACATTTTATCCAAGAGGAGAATAAGGTCACAGAGTGTGAGCAAAATTGTAAAAAACACTGCACCTTGAAGGAGGCACCTTGGCCCAAAGACAAAATTCATCCAAGAGGAGACTAAGACAAAAACACACTGTTTTGAACACACCGGTAGGAAACAGGCACACTGGCCCAAAAAAAAATTCTATCAGAGTGGAGACTAACGGAACTGTGAGTGAGCAAAACTATGAAAAACACGGAACACTGAATGAGGCCAGTTAGCCCAGAGGCAAATGTTATTCAAGAGGAGACGAAGGGCTCTGTGAATGAGGAAAACTGAAAAACACACCATGTTGAATGAGGCATGTTCGCCGAGAAGACATTTTTTATTTGAGAGGAGACTAAGGACACAAAGATTGATCAAAACTATGAAAAACATGTCACGTTGAATGCACCAGCAGGAACCAGACAGGTTGGCCCACAGACAATGTTGTCGGAGAGGTGACTAAGGGCACACAGAGTAACAAAAACTTTGAAAAACATTGCGTTGAATGAGGCATGTTGGCCCAATATTTACTGAAAGGAGACCAAGAGCACGGAAAGCCAGGAAAACTGTGTAAAACACACCACTCGGAATGTGGCATGTTTTCTAAGAAACACATTTGATCTGAGAGGAGACTATGGGCACAAAGAGGAAAAACACGCTGCATTGACTGAGGCACGTGGGCCCAGAGACAAATATTATCTGAATGGAGATTAAGGGCACAGGATCTGAGCAAACCTGTGAAAAACATGCTGCATTGAACGCAACAGCAGGAAGGAGACACGTTGGCCCAGAACAAAATTTATCCAAGAAGATACTAAGGGCATTAAGTGAGCAAAACTGTGAAAAACACGCCGTGTTGAATGAGACACAATGCCCCAGACACATTTTATCTGAGAGGGGACTAAGGGCACCAAGAAAACAGAGTGTTCAGCAAAGTGGAGACTGCGGAGAGTAATATTGCCTGCCTTTATGTCAACGGATAGACAGATTTTTTATTAATTTGTGTATGTGACAGACGTTAGGCGTGTTTGTGAAAGGACAGACAAGACGTGACTGACATTTGCATTACGTATCGGAATGGACACTAAGCGTACATGTGAATGGATCGACTGATCTTTATTCAAATATGTGTGTATGTGACTGGATGGAAAGGTGTTTACATCATGTACTGTATGTGACTGTGAAAACTGATGTTATGATTTGGGCCTGACCAATATGGATTTTTCGTGTTTGCTTAACTTTACAACAGAGAGAAACATCAGAATTTTTTTTTATAATAATACAAAATTGTCAAATAGAAAAAGGCTTATATCGGCCAATAAAATTGGCCAGCCGATTAATCGGTTGGGCCCTAGTTTTAATTATGTGAATGCGAATGAACAGACAGATGTTGACAATGTGTGAAAAAAACCCAGAAAGTTTGTCTATGTGAATGAAAAGACGGAAGTTTAAATCATGTGAGTATGTGAACTAATGAACGATTGTAAACATATGCACCAGTGTTGTAGCATTCAAAACAAATTTCCCTCTGGGGCAATAAATTTCATCCTGTCCTGAATGAACAGACAGACCTTTAAATATGTGTTTATGTGAATAGACAGACAGTTGTTGGCATTCAATTTGAATAGACAGGACTTTGACCTGATGCGTATGTGCTTGATAGAATCTTTTTTCTCGTTTACATGCAAACAGACAGACATCTTTACATGTACGTGAACGGACAGAGAGCCGTTTGGAACCCACCAAGGCCTCGTTGGCCATGTGCGCTTCGTCTTGAAGCTGAATGAGTCGTCTCTCCAGCTCGTCCCGGACGTGTTCCGCTTCTTCCCGGCGCTGCTTCTCCTGGCGCAAACGCTGCCTCTCCACCTGGACAGCCCGGGTGTGCGCAGTCAAAGCCACAATGAAACAAAAGTCTACCAGCTTAATGCTAATACAAAATGTAAAACGCCATAGTTGGGCTAACAATGTGATTTTCAAAAACAAAACCTTCAACCAAACCATATTTCGTCGAGCGAAAGTCCAAATGCTAACAAATAATGCCAAAAGTCATAGATGGCTCGTGAAAATTAGCATAAATGTTATGGTCATTCTAAACCTTCAAACAAATATTCTACTTAAACACACATGAAGCAGCAACACACATACAAACGAAGCGTACGCAAAAGAGAATAAAACATTGTATATTTAAACACCAAAATGTTTAACCAAACGACATAGTCCACTAGATTAATGCTAACATACAATGCGAAACGCCATGAACAAGCTAATGGAAATTATGCTGAAGCACAACGCGGTACTACACTGAAAGCGCAACTCCACTTTCGGACTCACCTACTGTAAAAACCCATTAAAAATAATCACATAAAAAAAAACGACAGTGGTTCACTGTATTCGATTAACTTAAGATATATGAAAAAGTGAATGTGAGCACCTGCTTCCTGGCCTTCTCCTCTCTGGCCTGGGCCTTCATCTGCTGCACCTCCAGGGAGTCCACGCGCCGTCTGCGCATGAACAAGTCGTGGCTGCCGATGCACAGCTGGAGGATCTGCAGGGCAAAGTCCCAATCAATATGTTTAAGTTCAATGAACAACACTCTACTTAAGTACGATGAAAAAAAAGGCACAAGCCCATTTTGACAAACTAAGGAGTCGAAAGTACGATACAGATATCTGTTTGAAAATGTAGGGAGTAAAAGTAAAAAGTGGCCAGAAAAACGAATACGCAAGTAAAGTAGGAATGCCTGGAAAATGTATTTACAATAAGTACAGTAACTAAGTATTTATACTTGGTTACTTCCGAGCACTGGCCATCACAACTCACCAATTTGTTGACTCTCAGCCGTGAAGAGTTGAACTTGAAGACATTGGCTTTCTTGTCCAAAGGTTTGATGGTGAACTAAAAGCAAAATAAAACATTAGTTTTACAAGAAGAGAATATAACATCAAAAAAGTCTTCTTCTTTTCTTTTTTACAATAGTCATATTTTATTTTATGGAAAAGTTGCAATTTTACAGGAAAAAGAAAAAATAAATGAGAAAAATCTTTTTTATTTTTTTCCAAGAAAAAAAAGTCATATTCGTAGGGAAAATTTTGGGTGGAGACATAGTGGAATGTTACTGGAAATGTAATCTTTTTCAAAGTTGTTTTAAAATGTCATGTAATGTTTCGAGTGTACAGTAATCCCTCCTTCATTGCTCTGGTTACGTTCCAGACCATGCTGCAATTACTGAAATCCGCGAAATACTGAAATACTTAGAAATACACCCGAGGCATGTTTTTATTGCATTTATAGCACTTAAAATTTCTGTAGTCTTGAACACACTTTTATAACAATACAAACACATATGTTACACATATTGATGAGAACAAGAGCAACGGATAACACAAAAACACTGCACAAACAGTATGAAAAATTAAGAAACAACTGTAATAACAATTACAAAATAAATCTGCGATATAGCAGGACTGCGAAGCGTGAGCCGTGATAAAGCGAGAGATTAGTGTAGTCACATTTGTTTAAGAAAAAAGGTCTATTTTTATCGATAAATAGTTGCATTTTTACAGGGAAAAACTACACATTTTAAGACATTAATGAATTATTTTTTTCAAGGAAAAAAAACATTTTTAGCAACATCATATTTTGGGGGAGGAAAAACAGTCGAAAAAGCGTGTTTTCAAAGTTACTTTTTTAAGGAGTAAAGTTTAAAAGAGTGAAAAGAGTAAAATTATTTCTGAAAAAAAGATTTGTTTTCAATGTAATAAGTACTTGTTTCATAGAGGGAAAAAAATCATGAAAAAGGCGTAATCTTACAAGAACAACAATAATAAAAAATTGAGAAACAAAATTAGAATCTTAAGCATTCAAAAAAAAAGTTATCTTAGCCATTAGTCATATTTTTTTAAGAATAAAGTCACGTTTGTTTCCCAAAAAAGGCATAATTAAAAAAGTATTCATCTTATGAGACTGAAGTGCACATTTTTAGAAAGATACTAATAAAGTCATTGCTTGTTTGACTGGTCGCCAGTCAGTCGCAGGGCACGTATAGACATGGACAACCATTTGCACTTACATTCACACTGTCACTGAGTGGGAACTGAACCCACGCCGCCCATGCCAAAGTCAGGCGAATGTAACACTACACCATTAGTGACTCCAAAAAGATGCTTTACTCTCTTAAAATTGCTTTATTTTCACCTAAAAATACACATCATTCTATGATAAAATAAATAATGGTGCCACAGAGGATAACCGGTTAGCACATCTGCCTCACAGCTCTGAGGATTTGAACCCAGGGCCTCACAGTTCTGAGGACCGGGGTTCAAATCCCGGCCCCGCCTGTGTGGAGTTTGCATGTTCTCCCCGTGCCTTTCCTGGGTTTTCTCCGGGCACTCCGGTTTCCTCCCACATCCCAAAAACATGCGTGGTAGGTTGATTGATGACTCTAAATTGCCCGTAGGTGTGAATGTGAGTGTGAATGGTTGTTTGTTTGTACGTGCCCTGCAATTGGCTGGCGACCAGTTCAGGGTATACCTCGCCTCTTGCCCAAAGATAGCTGGGCTAGGCTGCAGCACGCCTAGTGAGGATAAGTGGTACAGAAAATGGATGGACTGTAATAAATCATGCTTGGGGAAAAAAATATAAATGTGAAAATATACCATTCCGTATGGAGTCAAATTGGACGGTGCGTATGGCCGGTAAAAGCACATGTACACACTTGCATAATTGACTCTATAATAAAGCGCACAGGGAGGAAAAATATTGTTCGTGGGGATTATTGCTTTTGAGCTTTTGCTAAAAAGTCATTTCATACTTGAAATGAAATTTGCTGGAAATGGAGTCAGGCACAAACCCCCGATTAAAAGACCACCGGTTTGGAACCATTCACGCCATAAAAGTGGAGCCTCCTGTTTTTATTTGCCTACTGAATGCTAAACGCAAAAATGTGAGTTCTGAGTGATAGATGGTGGCTGTGAACTTCACTGCAAGCAGCAGTTTAGCAGATTCTGAACAATTTAATGGCTAGAAACAAGTTTGTTTTTTTTCAAGAAATCTCTTTTCGGGAGGATACAATTTTTTAGAAGTTTATTTTGAAGGAAAAAAATATTTTCTTCTTCAAAGTAGATACTTTGTGAGAATAATCATACTTTTTGAGAATCAAATAGTTGTAATAATATGAAAATATGTATTTTATAAAAATTAATTCAACCATCTTACAAGAATAAAGTCGTATTTTTGGAAGAAAATCCGTAAACCAAACCATATAACTTTGCCTTAAGAAATACTGATATTTCAGTATTTATGAACCTTGGGGAAGGATTCATCGAAAAAGGCGTGTTTTGAGTTACAAGTGTGATCACGGAACAAATTCAACTCATATCTGTATTTGGAAACAAATGGAAGTGACGTGGGCACCTCTTTGTCACTGTACGAGATGTTGCGGATCTCGTTCCAGGGAAAGGAGCACTTGGGCGTCAGCCTGTTGTCCGGCTCGTAGATGTGCAGGCCCAGAGCGTCCACGCCCAGAAGCAGATCTGTTCCCTTTTTATTCTAAAAGACAAAAATCTACATTTTTCGACTAAGCATTGAACATGAAATGGGCACTACATGTGTTTCTGTCCTGGCTACTTCGTACAATAAGGCCAAAAAATTGTGGAGGAATGGAACTATTTTTCTTGCAAACATACATTCTAGCTGGAAATGGATTGCTACTTTTTCACCACAAATTGCCCTTTAAAATAGTGAAAATATACAATGTTTTTTCTTTTCCAAATATTTTTTTAATGAAGGCATATATTTTCCTGGGGGGAAATGCAGTAAAATTCAAGAAAAAGTCTTATTTTATCAATTAAAATGTATCTTATGGAAATCATGTTGCTGTTGTGTTTTTTTTCTCCAGAAAACTACATCTTTAAAATTAGCCTTATTCGTTCTTACAAAAAATGTCTGACTTTAATGAGCATAGTCAGCTTATGAAAAAAAAGTCAAATGTTTTTTTGGGAGAAAACAATTGTGACGTCATTTTGTCGGTCTAAAAAGCAGTAACCTCACGTAACAGCAGTAACCTTATAATAAAAGTTATCTAAGGAAAATAAAGTGGAACTTGTTTTTTCTAAACTACACTTTTTACAATAAAGTTTTATTTTATCTGACAAAATTGTTAGCAACCTTACAAGAAATGTTAATCATATTTATTTCCCTCAAAATTATGAGAATGAAGCGGCAGCCATCCATCCTCCTTCGGCAGTTTGACGAGGAGCATCTTTATGCCGGATTAAACGCTACGGCGGATTACACAACTCCTCGATGGCATTTGAAAATGTCCCGACCTTTTAGAGAACACATCGATCAAGGCCGAGGGGGTGGCGTCGTCGGCTTGTTTTCGACTCCAAGGAGGCGACAAATTTACTGCATCATTTAGCACCAGGTGGGAAAAATGAATTGAAAGCAGCAAGAGACGAAGCACGAGAGAGACGCTCACCCGGATTAAGAAGTAATTGACGCCGTACATGTCCAGGTCCTGAGCAATCTTCAGATATTCCATCTCGGCTTCCTCCCTGAGAGGAGAAGGAAAAAGGAGATCAGTCCGGGTTCCTTTCCCGAGATACACACACAAAATTGTACCATTAGACTAAAATCATAAATTGTACAAGAATAGTGGCATTTGTTTGAGAAAAAAAATCGAGTATTTTTACTAAGTAAATTTGGGTGGGGAAAAAAACAACAGACTTTGACAGAATCGTAGCGTCCGGTTGGAACTCAAAATGTCCCCTTGCAACGGACAAAGTCAGTTAATTCCACAATTGGCCACTGTTATTTACTGGCGCAATCAACAGAAACAGACTGATACCCGTACTTCCAGGAATAGCTGCTGTTGTTTACTTGGCCGCCCGTCGTGTACGCATCTCTCGAACATGCTATACTGATTCTGGTACAGTGTTGCGGATATTGCTGGACGTGTATTTGAAAGGGAGCTCAGTGTGTGTCTGTGTGTATGTGTATGTGCGTGTATGTGAATGTGAGTGAGTGTACACGCATCATGCTAAGGTGCGCTGCTCAGAGTGAGAACACGTGTGGTGCATGTATGTTTTCGGCTGCGATATAGATGGCGACCGGACACTTCAACCCTCGAGAGAACGTCTCCCGTGGGTCCCCTCGACCACAGACAGGTGTTGCAACATGGCTAGTTTCATAGACCGTCCTGATATAGAAAATCCTCCAGTGACCTTCAAAGCTGGCGTTTGGAACTACTTTGGTTTTAGTGTTAAGTATGTCCCAGATGGAATACGTGCCATAGACAAAAGTACAACGGTATGTTGCAAGTGTCACACAATTCTTGTTGGTGGAACGCAGACACGCCTCCTCGACAGTTACTACTGATGATTTCACCAAAGGTCTGACAGAAACTGTGGAGGTCGCAGGTACCTGTACAGGTATATCTCAGTAAATCAGAATTTGGTAGAAAAGTCAATTTATTTCAGTACTGATACATTATAAAAATTCATTAAACACGTGGGAAAGCACTTTTCAAAGGGCAAATGCCTAATTGCCAAACTGCCCTTTTTCTACATTAAAAATCATTTTCTTTGTTTCTTGATTGTTTGTTATGTTTATATTCTAGTTTGTAGAGATGGTGCATTTGGGGTTTTCGTTTGCTATGAGCTATAATCGTCAAAATTATACATCCATCCATCCATTTTCTGAGCCGCTTCTCCTCACTAGGGTCGCGGGCGTGCTGGAGCCTATCCCAGCTGTCATCGGGCAGGAGGCGGGGTACACCCTGAACTGGTTGCCAGCCAATCGCAGGGCACATACAAACAAACAACCATTTACACTCACAGTCACACCTACGGGCAATTTAGAGTCTCCAATTAATGCATGGTTTTGGGATGTGGGAGGAAACCGGAGTGCCCGGAGAAAACCCACGCAGGCACGGGGAGAACATGCAAACTGCACACAGGCGGGGACGGGGATTGAACCCCGCACCTCAGAACTGTGAGGCTGACGCTCTAACCAGTCGGCCACCGTGCCGCCCAAAATTATACATATACATGAAAAATATCAGGAATTATTTCACTCTGTGTGTGTAGTGCATCTCTATAATATGAGTTTCATTTTTTGAATTGAACTACCTAACTAAATTAAGCTTTTGACACCTGTACCTGTAACTTTACCAGTGACAACTGAGAATGCCAGGAATATAGAGAATGCTCTCACGGCTGCTGGTCTAGTTATGGTATAACTTTTATTTTCTAAAGGACCTATTTATTTGTAAAATATAATCTGTTGCTAAGAATGTACCACAGAAGATGGGTGATTTCTCTGTCAGATACATTTTTTTTTTTTTTTTTTTTTTTTTAAATAATAGTATTTTCAAATGTTGGTAATTTCAACAAAATTCATTCTAAAAAAAAAAGCAAGAACATTTATTTTTTGTATCGAAAAAAACACACACACACACACACACACACACACACACACATAGCGGCACCGTGGCCGAATGATTACCAAGTCGGCCTTACACGTCCACCTTACAGTTCAAATCCTGGCCTCCCCTGTGTGGAGTTTGCATGTTCTCCCCGTGCCTGCGTGGGATTTCTCCGGGTACTCCGGTTTCCTCCCACATCCCAAAAACATGCTAGGTAGGTTAATTGAAGATTCTAAATTCTCCTTAAGTGGGACTGTGAGTGTTAATTGTTGTTTGTTTCTATGTGCCCTGCAATTGGCTGGCGACCAGTTCTCGCCCGAAGATAGCTGGGATAGGCTGCAGCACGCCCGCGACCCGAGTGAGGATAAGCGGTACGGAAAATGAATGAATATATATATATATATATATATATATATATATATATATATTCATACATATATATTTTTTTATTGAAAATTCCTTGCCTTTTTCTAAAAAAATTACTGAAATTACCAAAATGCAAAAATAGTAATTAAAAAAAAACTAATGTATCTGATGGAGAAATCACCCATTTTCTGTGGCACATTCGTAGCAACACAGTATGTTTTATGAATAAATAGCTCCTTAGAAAATAAAGTTATAACATAACTAGCCCAGAGATTAAAATATAACATAATACATTAACTTGAAAGGTTTACTTGTCTGTAATAATTTTTTTTCAGAGAGAGCAAGTGTCAGTACTGAGCAACACAGTAACACAGTACCTCTCCTACATATGCAAGTATTCTCATTTGGATGAGCTACCCTAAACAATCTGACAACAATAGCCGCATTTGTTTGATTAAAAAAAAAAGATTTTTTGGGGGGGAAAAAAATAAATAAAAAGTAAAGTTTGGGGGGGAGTTGCATTATTTAAAAAAACAGAAAGTAGTAATCTCTGCCAAAAATTAGAAAGAGAAGTACGTCATATCTCTGACATAATGCTAAGAAAATAACATGATTTTTCTCGAAAAAAAAGTGCTACCCTGATGATAATAAAGTTTTTTTTTAAATATGTCAAACAATGTATTTCTCAAGATTAGTTTTGTGAAAAAAGTAGTAATCTTACAAAACATAAATTCCACTTAATCGAGAAAAAAGTAAACATTTCATTTGAAAAATAGCCTTTATATAATATACATGTTCTTTTTAAATTAACTTTTTTAAAGAAAAAAAAATGAGAAAAAAAATAATTCTTTTGAGAATAAAAATGCTTTTTTTATATGAAAAAAAATATTTTAAGGAAAAAAGGCTATTTTAAAAACTTGAGAAAAGTAGTAATCTACGAGAATATTTGATTCTAAAAAAATTTTAGTCTTGTAGATTTTTCATCAATAATCACTTGTTAAAATATTTTTTTGCTCATTACATTTTGACCTTAACCTTGTAATATTAAAACAGTTTTAATCGCAAAAATGTGATTTTATTCAGATCATCAGCTCAGTATTGGTTCCCTGCTGATGCCAGCCTTGAAGTGTACACACACACAAACACGCACAAGCAAGCCTGCGCGCGCACACACACAAACACACGAGCACACGCAAACACACTCGTTCCGGTGGGGGATTGCGTTCGACTTGTGGGCAATCATCTCCCTTTTGTGAATGTCTTTGCAAGCAATTCAATAGTATACTGAAGTCGAGAATGGAGAGTCTCTTCCCTCCACCGCCTTTGAAAAGCTGATCGATCAGTGCAAGTGACTCATTTATGACTGTGGCCAGAATGGACTCGCCTGCCCATCCGAACGCAAAACCACTCGCCCGCACCTCCGCCTCTTCCTACCCTTTATACACTGCTTATTTCAACAACGCTTTCATTCATTCTGTCGCCTGACTTTGGTGGAAGCTATTCAACTGTTTTTCTATTATAACCACAATCTACATCATTATTGCTTTAGCTGGAAGGTTCCGCCGCAGGCCATCTGGAAAAAGGCCCTGTGCTTTAAAATTTATTTTTCAAGTTAATTCACTGTGGTTCTTTGTATTTTGATGGATATTTAAAAATTTTGTTGGACAGAACAAGGTTTGATAGGCGATTGACAGAAAAGAAAAAGGAGAGGAGAGAGAAAAATAAACAAGAAAAGACAACACTGGCCGCAAGAAAAAAAATAAACAAAACAAAGCATCTGGACCACATCTGAGGGTAACCTCTCTTTCTGTTACTTAGATTATATATTATAGATTTCTACTGGAGTCCGTTTAGGCAGTCGCACGTTAAATTTGATTTGTGCAATGTGCAATCTAGATCAGATTTACCACAACGCTCTTTCCGTTACTTCGTTTTTGGCTTTTCGTCCGCAGCCCGTTAAGCACGATAAGTTGGTTTTTTTAAAGTTCAATTCCAATTGGTGCCATTCTGGATGACCCTCCACCACACTCTCTTCCTGTTACTTGGTTTTAAGATTTCTACCGTTGCCCACTGAGGCAGGTACACAAATTAAATTGGATTTTGCATGTTGGAGCTGGGCGGCACGGTGAACGACTGGTTAGCACATCTGCCTCACAGTTCTGAGGACCGGAGTTCAAATCCGGCCCCGCCTATGTGGAGGTTGCATGTTCTCCCTGTGCCTGTGTGGGTTTTCTCCGGGTACTCCTGTTTCCTCCCACATCCCAAAAACATGCAGGGTAGGTTAATTGAAGAGTCTAAATTGCCCGTAGGTGTGAATGTGAGTGCAAATGGTTGTTTGTTTATATGTGCCCTGCGATTGGCTGGCGACCAGTTTCACGGTGTAACCCGCCTCTCGCCCGAAGATAGGCGGGATAGGCTACGGCACGCCCGTGACCCTAGTGAGGATAAGCGGAACGGAAGATGAATGAATCAATGAATGTTGGAGCTGAATCGCATCCCAATGTGCAATCTGGATAAGATGTGGAACTAACTTTCTGTCTGATACTTTATTTTTGGCTTTCTTCCACAGCCCAGTAAGGCGGCCAAACGCATTAAATTTGTTTGTTGAATGTAAATTGCTGCTAAAAGTGCATTCTGGATCACATCAACATCAAACTCTCTTTCCGTTATTTCGTTTTTAGACTTTTACTGCAGGCCATTTAGGCAGGCAGAGCTGTTAAATTGGAATATGCATGTTCAATGTGAATCGCTGTCAATTATACAATCTGGATCACATGTGCAACAACTCTCTTCCTGTTACTTTGTTTTTAGATTCCACCACAGCCGGTTTAGGTAGCCACAAATAGAATTTTGCATGTTTGATCTGAATTGTTTCCAACTCGGCAATCTACATCACATCCGACCACAAACTCCATCCATCCATTTTCTGTACCACTTATCCTCACATGGTTCGCGGGTGTGCTGGAGCCTATAGTATCCCAGCAAACTTCGGGCGAGAGGGGAGGTACACCCTGATCTGGTCGCCAGCCAATCACAGGGCACAGATAAACAATCAACCATTTGCACTCACATTCACACCTATGGGCAATTTAGACTTTTCAATCAACCTGCCACATGTTTTTGGGATGTGGGAAAAAAAACGGAGTACCCGGAGAAAACCCACACAGGCACGGGGAGAACATGCAAACTCCACACAGGCGGGGCTGGGATTTGAACCCCGGCCCTCAGAACTGTGAGGAAGATGTGCTAACCAGTCGTCCACCGTGCCACCCCACAAACTCTCTTCCTCTTATTGGGTTTTTAGATTTCTACTGTTGCACCAACTGTTCTTGTTATTTTCTTTTTCGATTCTACACCAACCGTCTTCTTCTTACTTTATTTGTAGAACACTACCCACAGTCCATTTAGGCAAGCACAGATTTTAAATTGGACTCTGGATGTTCAATTTGAATTTATGTCAAATATACAGTACAATCTGAATCACGTGCAATAACTCTCTACCCATTACTATATTCTTCAATTTCTACGACACCCAATTGAGGCCGCAATGTGGACCTGATTCTGTCTAAACACCAGAACTGTTTAGGCGGCCGCACGTTAAATTGGATGTTGTGTGTTGAATTTGAATTGCTGCCAAATGTGCAACCTGACTGAGATCTGCACAAAATCTCTCCCTTCCTGTTACTTTTGTATTATTCTGCCTTAACTCGCTTACGTGTTACTTTCTTTGTACATCTGTATCGCATTTGCATCCTTTTTAGGCATCAAAACATGTTTAAATGGACTTTTCACCACAGCCTGTTTAGGCAGCCATATGTTAAATGAGATTTTTCATTTTAAATCTCCAATACCTGGCTTACTGCCAAATGTGACCAAAACAGTTATGACTAAGATTTTTAACTCAACCTATTTAGGCAAGTTATCATATTGATTTTTCATACCCATCCTTAATTTTAAGCATGCTGGTGATTTCACTGTCATGCATGTGAGTAGGCAGCAAGAGAAAGCACAGAGCCTAGAACTGAATGTGGGAACTTTGAATGTTGGGACTATGACAAGAAAAGCTTGGGCGTTGGTTGACATGATGATTAGGAGAAAGGTTGATATATTGTATGTCCAGGAGAGCAGATGAAAAGGCACTAAGGCTAGAAGTTTAGGGGCAGGGTTTAAATTATTTTACCATGGTGTAGATGGGAAGAGAAATGGAGTAGGGGTTATTTTAAAGGAAGAGTTAGCTATGAATGTCTTGGAGGTGAAAATAGTATCAGAACGCGTGATGAGGCTGAAACTTGAAATTGAGGGTGTTAAGTACAGTATAATGTGATTCGTAGCTATGCCCCACAGGTAGGATGTGACTTAGAGGTGAACGAGAAATTCTGAGAGGAGAGGAATGAAGATTAGCCGAAGTAAAACAGAATATATGTGCATGAATGAGAGAGGTGGAGGGGGAAGAGTTAGGCTGTAGGGTCAACCGTCCAGAGCAATGGTGAGTGTGGTAAAGAAGTGAAGAAACAGGTCCACACAGGTTGGAACGGGTGGAGGAAGGTGTCAGGTGTGTTATGTGACAGAAGAGTCTCTGCTAGGATGAAGGGCAACGTTTATAAAACAGTGGTGAGGCCAGCCATGATGTACGGTTTAGAGACAGTGGCACTGGAGAGACAACAGGAAACAGAGCTGGATGTGGCGGAAATGAAGATGTTGAGGTTCTTTCTGGGAGTGACCAGGTTAGAAATGAGCTTATCAGAGGGACAGCCAATGTTCGATGTTTTGGAGACAAAGTTAGAGAGAGCTGACTTCAATGGTTTGGACACGTCCAGAGGACAGAGAGTAACTATATTGATAGAAGGACGATGAGGATGGAGCTGCCAGGCAAGAGAGCTAGAGGAAGACCAAAGAGAAGGTTGATGGATGTCGTGAGGGAAGACATGAGGGCAGTTGGTGTTCGAGAGGAGAATGCAGGAGATAGGCTTACATGGAAAAGGATGACACGCTGTGGCGACCCCTAACAGGACAAACCAAAAGGAAAAGAAGCATGTGAGCACCCCTACCTCGTCCGACCCCTGTGTTCAGCATAACACACTGCGATCCTCTCCTCCCACATTTCTGCCGTCATCTGGTATAAGTTAATCACCTGCAATGCATGGGTGAAAATACTATAGCTATCAGAGCTAATGTTGTGTCAGTCACAAGTGATGCAGACAGTAGCCAACCACTCACCCTTTTAGGCAGTAGCTCTTCCTGAGCCAAAAAGCCAGGCTTGTGAACGTTGGGGTTGTAGTCGCCATACTGTAAAATAATGTGGTTAAAATTGTTCATTTTTGTCTAATGTGTCACAATTAAGTCATTAGCCAGCCATCAGATCATGTGATTAAACGGGCTACGGTTGAACAGGAGCATTTCACAATGTTGTACTCCAGATTCGATGATGGACTAAAACCATATGGATGGCAAAAAAGCCACAGAACAGAAATGAGTGGCCCTAGTCTGGATTGATGTCAAACCAGTAACTTTCCTCTTGCTGTCAACCATCTGAGTTATGACTTTCGGATTATCATTGTCCAGTGTGCAATCTGGTTCAAAGCTAGACCAAACTCTCTTCAAAATTCCTGCCAAAGACCATTTAGACATCTGCTCACAACAAATATGTATTTTCCCTAAGAAAAACTGTGAATTTTAACCACGTTTGGCAAATGCAGGCAGGAAATGAAAATGTGTGGCCCCAGTCTGGAATGCATTGTGAATTCAAATCATGTGGGTGGAAAATGCATCCGGAGAATGAAAATATGAGTGGCCCAAGTAAGGAATAAATTGATTTCGTGGAGGACTACTGAGACGGGAGAGTAGACGGACTGTGAAACCAATAATTTACCTCTTGCTTGAAGGCATCTTTACCACCTGCCAATCAGATTATTGCTGCCAGTGTGTAATAATGATCACCTTTGCACCAAACTATCTTCC
This sequence comes from Phycodurus eques, assembly GCF_024500275.1. Taxonomy (NCBI): domain Eukaryota; kingdom Metazoa; phylum Chordata; class Actinopteri; order Syngnathiformes; family Syngnathidae; genus Phycodurus; species Phycodurus eques. The sequence continues at coordinate 24,430,669 of NC_084527.1, forward strand.
TGTTACTTCCTTTTAAGATTCCTACCATAGCCTATTTAGGCAGCCAAACATAAAAAAAAAATGTGTCCATGTAAAATTGTAAATTTAGACCATGTGAGTGGCAAATTCAGAAACAGAATGAAAAGAAGTGGCCAAGTTTGGAATAAAGGGATTTTGCAGAGGGCTGCTTAGACGTTGTACAGGTGAGTCGAAACAGCAATTTTGCCTGTCGCTTGAAGGAAACTATCACCTGAGTTACAATAATACCGGTGATAATAATAATAATAATAATATTTCATTTTATTTAAAGGTGCCTTTCATGCCACTCAAGGTCACCGTACAAACATAGTTGAAAGAAATCAAGCAATACAATAAAAATAACAAAACATTCAACATAAAAATAAAAAATGGCAAATGATTTGGAAAATGTTAATGTGAATCGGTCGTCCAGAATAGGCAGTCCAGAATAGGTTTGTCTTGAGTTTCGATTTGAAGAGGGTTAATGAGTAGGATGTGTTTCGAAGGTCCGGTGTTAGTGAGTTCCAAAGATGGGGGGCAGAGTGGCTGAAGCCTCTGTCCTCCACGGTGGACAGACGGGCAGAAGGGACGGTGAAGTGGATGGAGGACAAAGATCTGAGAGAGCGGGAGGGTATGGCAAGGTGAAGGGGGTCGGCAAGATATGGCAGGGCGGGGTTATTGATGGCCTTGAAGATGCAGCTCGGTGTTTTATAATGGATGACAGGGAGTCAGTTGAGATGTTGCAGAGCGGGAGTGATGTGGTGAGTGGAGGGGGTCCTTGTGATAATATGGGCGGCAGAGTTCTGGAGAAGCTGTAGTTTTTGCAGTGACTTGTGGGGGAGACCAAACAGGAGCATTGCAATAATCCAGGAGGGAAGTGACATGACTATGAACAAGGACAGCAGCAGTGTGGAGGTTGAGGGATGGACAGAGGGGATTGATGTTTCGTAAAGTGAAAGTACATAGACCAGGTGATACTGTGTGATTATGTGTGCTTGGAAGGGAGGTGTAAACAGGGAAATTATCAAGTATAATGGAAAAACTGTCAATTCTGCTTTGCGTGGACTTGGTACCTATGAGTAGGATTTCAGTTTTTTCACTGTTCACAAAGTTGGATGAGATCCAGTCGAATCGACAAGATGGTTCAGAGCTAAATCAAACTCTTCCTCTTAATTTTAAGATTTCTATCACAGCCCCTTTAGGTAGCCACACACATTAGTTATGCCTTTCAAATTATCACCCTCCCTCCTGCGTACTAAAATGTGAAACGTTTTAAGTGTCATGTGGCTGTGAAAAGATCATCATATCTGTCCTTTATCATCATATTCAAGCTCTTTAAAGCTAAGGGATGAGATTTACATAGTCGGCGGTTCTCAGGCGGTTTAACGCCCAAGGGTCAAAGAGGCAAAGGGATGACAATTAGCAGTAATGTGGTCCTTTTTTAAATATTATTTCACATTGACAGATAAACTGCAGCCATTGCCCTCACCAATTATCATCGTAAGCAAAGCAAAGCAACGCACATTTATTTATATAGCGCATTTCAGACACAAGGTTACTCAATTGGCTTTACATGATTAAAAGCATTTAAAAACAAAGAAAAAAAATAAACCAAAAAAACAAACAAAAAAAGTTTATAAACATTTAAAACAAAGAGAAAAAATACACTTAAAACAACGTACAGTGCAAGAAATATCATTTAAAAGTGGAAATGCTCTAAAAAGCATGGGGGGAAAAAGAAGAGTTTTTAACATGGACTTAAAAACATGCACAGTTGGGGCTGACGTCACTTCTGTTGGCAACTTATTCCATTTGTATGCAGTGTAATAGCTAAATGCTGCTTCACCGTGTTTGCTTTGGACTCTGTGCTCCACTATTTGACTTGAGTCTGTCGATCTCAGAGCCCTACTGGGTATATATTGCATTAGCATTTCATTCATGTATTCAGGACCTAAACCGTTTAGTGATTTATAGACCACTAGCAGAACTTTAAAATCTATTCTAAAGCTGACTGGAAGCCAGTGTAAAGACTTTAGGGTTGGAGTAATATGCTCTGACCTCTTTGTTCTGGTCAGAACCCAAGCTGCAGCATTCTAAATGAGCTGCAGCTGTTTAACCCTCTTTTTGGGGAGTCCAGTCAGAAGACCATTACAATAGTCAAGTCTACTTAAAATAAAAGCATGGATGAGCTTCTCCTGGTCTGCTTGGCACATGCAAGCCTTCACTCTGGATATGTTCTTCAGATGGTAGAAGGCAGTTTTACTCATTGATTTGATATGACTGTTGAAAGTCAGGTCGGAATCTATCAGAACACCAAGGTTTCGGACTTTGTCTTTGGTTTTTAAAGAGAGTGACTCCAGGTATTTACTAACAGCAATCCTCTTTTCTTTATTGCCAAAAACAATTATCTCAATTTTGTTGTGGTTTAATTGAAGAAAATGTTAGCTCATCAGATATTTATTTGTTTTAGACAGTGACACAACACTTCAATTGAACTGTAGTCATCTGGCGACACTGCTAGATATAACTGTGTGTCATTTGTATAGCTATGATAGTCAAAATTAAAGTTCTGAAGAATTTGACCCGAGGGTAGCATATACAGGCTGAACCGGAGGGGTCCAAGAACTGACCCTTGAGGGACCCCATAGGTCATTGCCATTCGATGAGATTGAACACTTCCAATGGTTACAAAATAACTCCTTTCCTCCAGGTAAGGCCTGAACCATTTAAGGACTGTTCCATTTAGTCCTACCCACGTTTCTAACCTGTTCAGCAGTATATTATCATCTACCGTATAAAAAGCCGCACTGAGGTCCAACAAGACTAGTAGCAACCAACAACGTAATAAAATATCACAGAAACAAACAGAACAAAAAACAACCTGTTTGAAATGGAAATAGATAAAATGGAGCTAGAGAAAGCAGAGCTTATCTTAGCCATCCTTTTATCCCAAATAAAAAACAAAAACAAACCCACACTTATCGCCCTCAAAAAGGAAAAAAAAATCATCACTTGACAGTGACTGTTTTATTGCAGATTAAGAATATGTCTTACATTATATATTTTTTAACAACCCTCCCAAGCAAAAAAAAAAAACCATGTAATGTCTGACATTACAGTGGTGCCTTGAGATACGAGTTTAATTCATTTTGTGAATGTCCTCATAACTCAAAGAACAAAAGCGTTCTGTTATTTTATGTTATAAATACAACACAATGACATAATTAAACAGAATGCAAAGAATTTAAATTTGACACAATTTTTTGCTTCAATTCAATGGACATTTTGTATCTGGTATGTGCACCTTGGCCACCTGGGGGCAGTTATAATACAGAAATATGAATGTAGGGTTCACGCTGCCCGAATACTGGCCATGTTCGCCATACAGGCAAATCAAAATTACCTGTGTTAAAACTCAAAATCCCTTCCTGATGAAAGTTAAAGTGAGCATGCTCATTCTGCCATGTGTGAACGGTGTTAGCGGTTTAGTTTTCCCATCCGCTTCGTAAAATGCTTCAATCCGCCGTCCAACCGCTGTTGGCTAAACAGTCGGGCTCACGGGCTTTCCCGGCTTCGGGGAGCAGTGCATGGGATAAGACAGGATCCGATGCCGCTTGGCACCAAATTGAAGCATGCATATTTATTATTGCCACGCACGTTTGAAGTGTCAATGTGTCCTGCAATTCACATTAGCTCTCGCAGCTGGCCAGCTGCCTTCTTCATCAAGTCACGAGCCGCTAATCCACTTTGATTGTCACGCTGAGCGGCTGCGGCACTGGCTAGAACCAGGGCGTAACTAGCTAGTCATTTGGGGCCCAAGGAAAACATAGTCACAGCCTCTCCAACCCATTATGTAATTTAGACCACTTTGTCCTGCTTTTGAAATCTGTTGCAATTATCCGACAGCTAAAGCCGACGAATATTTACCACCAAAACAAAATCTGAATATTAATGTTTATCTTCAACTAAAAAGTTTGGATTTGAGAAAATTCTATATAAAGTCCTTAATATCCTTCTTGATGATTATCCAATAATAACAACTAAATCATCTCAACAGTTTGACTTTCATTGATAAGAACATTAATTAACATTTAAGATAGTTTACCATTTGAACCGCTTTTATACGCACATCTTGGTGATGAAAAGCATCACTCGTGTCACTCCACTTTATCTCTATATACTGACACTGACAGCGATGCAACTGCTACTGACAACAGCATCATTATACAGAATTACATTTTTACAAGGGATGAAGTTAATTCAATAAGTCAACATTCTAGTGTGATAAGTAAAATAAAGATTTCTTCTTCATATCATTCATCATAACATTTAGGCATGGCCTACAGGAAAGTTGCTTATTTGTTGGCTATATCCATTGTTGTGTTGGTCATGCTCTAGAATAATATTTTTGTATGTTTAGTGAATAATGCTGAAGATAACAAATCTCCTTCCGATCGTTAAAGCTTAACGGCTTAGTTCCCAGTGACGAGGACTGCCTAAATTTGGCTAAAGGTTTAGCCACATAAACACGTGATGTTGTGGCTAACTACACACAAGTGTGGCTAGGAGGTTTTATACTGTTTAGCCACATTGGCTAAGAGGTTTCATGAACCAGGGCCAACTCTGAATATATATAGAGACAGTCTCAGCTCCTCAGTAAGCGGCAATAATAGTAGAGGTTCTTTGCAGAGGATAAAGAATATAGGCCTGTGAGTATTGTTATATTATCTGTCTACATGTGTTGCTCCTGCCTTGAGTAAAAATATCTGTTGCTTAAAGGGGACAACACTGTGCCGTCTATGGCGTTTCTCATTATGTGTTAGCTTTAAGCAGGCGGACTAAAAGTTGTGTTTTTGTTTTTTTTAAATACACGTGTAATTCTCTTAGTTTGACACGTGAACTTCAACTGGGAGTGGGAATAAACAGCTTGAACTTCTTTTTTTTGAAGAAGTGATCACTATCCACCAAACTGCTGCTTCTTGTGAAGTGAGTTGAGTTTACCGCCACCATCCAGCGCTCATATCTAAAATTTTTGCTCGCAAGTCAAAAGGAATGTATCCTGAAAAACTCATAATTCGGCTCAGTCATATCTCAAACCTCCACTTACCATAATTCTACTGTATGGGTAGTATAAATACACTTTTATATGGGGGGGCTATGTTTACTTGTTTCAAGAAATCTTCAGAGTAAAATTTACCTTTTCTACAGGAAGATAATTTTGCTTAAGTAACAGAGTCCTAATTTCCTTACTTTGCCGCGTATTTTTCAAACCTAGTTTTTGCGGGGTATATGCGCTTGAAAACAGAGGATTAGTATGATCATTGTACCTCGAACAGTTGACTAGTCCAATTACTATTTTCTGCAGTATGCACAGTGGGAGCAGGTTTTTAATTTTCATTAGGGAGAAGGTTGCTGCTGACCACAGTTATCAATAATCGTTAACTGTAAAGAAATGAAGCATTATATGGATTTCAACAACAAGATGATGTATTCTACAAACACTTACACAAACACCACTCGACGAGTGTTTGGAAATTCAGCCCCAGAAAACCGTTTCACTGAGCAACATGAAATTTAGGAGAAATGTCCACTATGAACGGACAGACAAGCTGTCTCAAGAAGCTATGCTTGAAAAGACATAGGAACTCTGCTATTTTTGTTTGAAGCGGCCATTTTAGGCTCATTTTCAGGGTGTTTGTAGGTAGCCCCTCCCCAAAGAGTCCCTCCATGGGCAAATTCTAGAAGAAGTGGAATGCTGGTGTACTTGTAATTGCCAATAAAGTGCAAGATGACACAGGAGTCATTGATTGCATGTTTTTCCCCTCCATTTTCTTCACATCCTCTCCTCAGCTCGTCACCTGTTGCCAAAAGCGCTAATGCGCCATGACCCGAGCCACATTGTGATGCCACACCTTCCCCTTCCCCTTACTTCCAATTACTGCAGACAACGTTAAGGGCGGTAATTGAGCCAGGGAGGACCGAAGCATGTCACGGTTTGACCATTTTCCAGGCTGTAATGTGGAGTTTGCCCAAGCTAAAAATAAAACTGAATATTGGACTTGTGACTGGAGGCGGCGACGTCTGAGCTCGGCGTCTCACTTCAGAACCCGTCGTCTCGCTTCCCACTCGGTCAAACTCGTTCAGCTCACGCTCGACCGGGCCTCTGCGTCAGAGAGACGATTCCCTCTGTATTTTCCTCCTGGAGCGGCTTTATCTCCAAAGCGCCCTGTCAAAATCCACTTGTGGCGCAGCTCGCTCTCAGAATACAAAACAGCAGGGAGAAGCCACTGCAGATCCATTGAGCCAGGATGAGCTCAAAAGACAAAATCTACCATCTTATGTTACTTAGATGAGATTCTTTGGTGCAAAATACTAGGTAGGGCTAAAGCAAAACTGATTTCTGCCAATAACACACCCTAACTACCACCTTAAATTTCATATTTGTCTTAAACGCTGACAACATAATTATGCATTTTTTCCCCCCACAATTTAAATCAGTTCCCAGGTGTTTTAAAAACAAACCTATTGTTTTTCTTGTTGAAATTAGCCTGTTTTTAGTGGCCGCCCATGTGTCATGCGACTAACTGATACCTCACCCTGTATATAGTAAATGCCAGCTACTGATGGGGGAAAGGGACTGAGCCATGCTGTAAACAGCGAAACAATGTGAGCAATTGACAACCCAACCAAAATTGTTTAGAATTGCCTACGACTTACGACCAACTTTTTTGTGAGTGGGGGACATTTTTTTAATTACAAGTGAGCTTCAAATACGCTGCTGTTGAGTGAAGTGGGAAACAAATTGAGCAATTAAGATACTGTAATGCCCTTGCATGTAGGCAAGGAGAGTCATAGTTGCCGATGCATTTTCAGCCATTTAGGGAACCTGACAAGCAACCAAACACACAAATACAAAATGAAAACACTAGCAAACAGCTATAGTATGCCAAAAGTCACGTCCAGAAGTTCACACAAAGACTCACCGGCCATGTTTTTCATGTCACTCACTCGGCCACGCCCCCTCAATTTATCGACTGCCATTGAGGTCTACATTCGTCTACTCGAACGCAACTTTTTTTGGCACCAACTATATATTCGGCAAGTACATATTACAACGAGTAGGCTGGGAAAAGGGTCTCGCCCGACTTGTCCGTGAAATTTTGATTTATGAAGCACTGTAATGACTAGTAGATCGAATTCTGTCAGTACAATTAAGTACCAAATCTTGGCAAATTCATCGGTACCATATTTTGGGACCTAAGCGCGCCCAATGTGACTGTGCGGACAGCCACAGTGGAAGAGTTGGCTGATTTCCATGGCTCACTTGAACACATCAGTTCTGCGCAAGAGTGTAATGATGTCACTCATGCCTGACTTCACTCACGTTCACAACAAACCAGCGTGCATCGGACATATGGTGGAAAAGTAACAGAAACAGACATCACAATCCATATAGAGCAGATTAATATTCCACATGATGGGAGATTGCAGAAGCAGAGGAGAGGAATGTGGCCGGCACAGGTACGCAGCCAGGAGAGCAGGCAGACTGGTCCAAGCGGCAGTGCTTCGTGGGGCACACCAGAAGGCTGGCCGATACAGCCACACAGCCCAGAGGGGAGCCACACAAGTCCCACAACGGTGATTGGCACCGGCACCGACGATGTTAGCTTTTGGCTAATGACTGACGAAACAGTAGCAGCGGACCGCTAATAGCTGTTTAACCACAGTTTCGGGGTTGCAAAGTGTGACATCGAGCAAGCCGAGTCTAACGAATTAGTTTAAAGTCCGGCATTCATATGAGACAATCTTTAGTGAATCGATAAAACTCGGTACAAAATAGCGAAAACAGCTGAGGAGGCCGTACATATGTTGTAATACTATTACTGTTTATCTTTCTTCCTTGTGCGGTTCATTGCAAAGAAATTTGCTTTGGACTTTGTATTTTATCGTACTTTATTTATTATTTGTCTTATACTTTATTATTTGGAAAATTTAGGAATAAACCTTGATTGTCACTCACGATATATACCTTTATTTTCACTCCATCCTCTTTTGCTCATTTGTTTTAGACTTGAGGTGTTGTTTTGTTATTTTTGTCAAAATTTATATATTGAAAAGTAAATGTTAAACCGAAAAATTTGGAGATTTTATTATCGGACAAATTATTTATCACCACATAAACACACAAAAGTACTGAAAATTGGTACCGTTGAGTACCAGTATCGATTCCTAGGTACCAGGAATTGGTACAGTACCGGGTCAAATGTAAAAGGGATCCGAAAATATGATGCAGTTCATGGATGAATGACGAACGCCATGTAAAAAAAAAAAAAAAAAAAAAAAAAAAAAAACACTGATATTCAACTTGAGCCCTGCAGTGAGCCAGCGGGTTTCTTATTTTGCCATCAAAAGCCCTTTCTCAATCTTATTTTTGTTGCCTTATAGTTTGAGGTGTCAAAAAAATCCAAAAAATATCTGTGTCAAAGTCACTGTTCTGCTTCACCTATCTTTTCACAAGAAGCTTGTTTTCTCCACTTGTTGGTCAGAAAGCGGAAAGTGGAAACCAATACTTTATACTGCTGATTACGTAAGAACGGAAAAAGCTCAAACAACAACAACAATTCTGGTGAAAGAAGAGAGTCTACTCTTTGTTTTGGTAGGTTCAGTGTTTATATTGTCAGACCATAATATTCTGTGGCTCTTGAAATATCAGTCAAAATGCTCTAAAATGGACAGCAAGATTGGAAGCTCTGCTTTGAAAACAGCTGCCAGTCAATGAGTTGACAAAGCCAGAACCTTTCCAAATAACATCAATTTTTGGTTCTGTGGCGGTCCTCACCCTTCTGTTGCGGCATCATACAAAAAAGCTCCAAAAAATGCTTAACAAACCTACCTGCTGGTGCGACAGCGTGTGCATTTTGCTCGACGTGGCTTTTTACAACCTCCTGTGAGTTATGCGCCATTTTGTGCTCCGACAGGAACCCGATTTAAGGGGCCTGTCGTGCCACGAAGATAAAACTCCTTCAAGGAGTCTCGGAACACACTTGACACCGTCTCCGGGCTTGCATAATGATGAGCGAGCGCCAGCCAAGGCTAGCAAATCAAATGAGGTTCACTCTAGCGCATGCCCAAACAAGAATCTGTCTATAGAAAACTTATTAAACGACTCTAATCAAAGCTGATTGCTGCTTAAACCAAAACAGAGTGTAGAGCCCACACTTTTCGCTGAATGCTGACTGTGGGCAGCACACAGTTTACGTGGCTTTTTTCCTGATCCGCACTGCAGCTTCTCTCGGGCTATTAGATTGGCAAGGAGGTGGAGGGGTTAGGGGGGCTAGCGAGGGGAAAGCCTCTTGGGGGTCCTTACCAACCCGGAAGGTAGAACTCCTCTCCGGACCATGTCCAACTGTCAAAAAGGCTCTCTTTCTGTCAACTTCAGCGAGACAGGCTCACTCAAGCCCAACGTCTCTGATTCTGATCGCCTGAAGGCTCTCTTGTGAAGGGATTTCTGCAAACTTTTCTTGTACATTGGCAATTTTCGGGATTTGAAGATCAATCGATTACCATACCAGAGCTCGCCAAAGTTGGCGGGTTGTGACTGAACCAATGAGACGAAGGTGAGACGATGTGAAGATTGCCAAGAGCTGACGATGTAAAGTTTAGTTAACAGGAGTCTTTTAATCATTTATTGAGCGTGGGTAGTATACCGCAATTTAAAAAAAAAAAAAAAATCATGGTTTCAAAATGGCTAAAAATTTCCATCAGTGGTATGAGACGTTGTTTTTTTTTTTCGTAAGTCGTCAGTCCAGGCAAAGTCGTTTTTTTTTTTACTGAAAATGCATGTGAATTTTGCTGTTGCTTTTAACCTTGGCCACTCATACCATTTTCACAACAAAGTCAGTTCCTTTTTGGTTTTATGTCTACAATTTTCGAAAATTATTTTTCACTAAGATACAATCCGGTGAAAAGGTTGCCCATATTTGGAGGTGGTTGAAGTAGCATGGATGTTTTTCCCACGTGTCAGTGTATTGCTTTCATAGATATATACAATAGGTAGATTCAACACGGCCCTTTGAGCTGCAAGCTAATGGCGAAGCTAAGCTAGTAAAGGCAAAGTTCTCCCTGTGCCTGCATGGGTTTTCTCCCACATCCCAAAAACATGCATGCTAGGTTAATTGACGACTCTAAATTGCCCGTAGGTGTGAATGTGACTGTGAATGGTTGTTTGTTTGTATGTGCCCTGCGATTGGCTGGCAACCAGGTTCAGGGTGTACCCTGCCTCCTGTCCGATGTTAGATGGAATAGGCTCCAGCACGCCCGCGACCCTAGTGAGGAGAAGCGGCTCAGAAAATGGATGGATGGATGGAAAGACCTGAAAATGTCTGCCCACCAACGTTCACCATCCAACCTGACAGAACTGGAGAGGATCTGCAAGGAGGAATGGCAGATGATCTCCAAATCCAGGTGTGAAAAACATCATTCCCAAAAAGACTCATGACTGTATTAGCTCAAAAGGGTGCTTCTACTAAATACTGAGCAAAGGGTCTGAATACTTATGGCTGTGTGATATTTCAGTTTTTCTTTTTTAATAAATATTTTTCAACAATTCCATTTTTTTTCTGTCAATACAGGGTGCTATGTGCACAGTAATGAGGGGGAAAATGAACTGCATGATTTGAGCAAATGGCTGCAATATAAAAAGAGTGAAAAATTTAAGGGGGTCGGAATACCTTCCGTACCCCCTGTACATACATCCAATTCACAAGCACTTGGTTTTAGGTAAATAAAAAAAACATGGCTTTTATGCACTTGCTGGCATCCCCAAAATAATTGGCGCGATAGATAGACTGCTCATATGCAACTTGTTTCCCCTCACACGGGGAGTTTAAATAACTCAATCGTAAGCACTCAAGTTCTCTAAATGCCAACTATCCAGGGTTAGTTTGCCTCTTCCACTGACACTTCAAATTCCATCACTTCAAGCTTCATTTTGCACTTACGGTGCTCTCCCAATTTTCCTATGATGAAAACCATTAGAGCTACCTAAAGTACAAAACCCTTTTTTAAATACTACGGTCCCTACCACTTTTACACCAGTTGCCAACTGCACTGTAATCTGTTAGTCAACACGATCTTATTAAATCAGGCCATCAGAGAGTAAAGGTCCAAAGCGACCCTGACCTTAGCATGTACGGCGTAGGAGGCCAACAGCACAGAAGCTTCTGGAGGACAGTGGATCTCCTCCTCCAGGATCTTCATCTTCACCTGTGGAGTGATTTAAAAACAAATCAGGACTGACAACCCATTGCAGGGGTGTCCAAAAATGTTTCCACTGAGGGCCACATAGAGAAAACTGGTAGAAAGAGAGGGCCAACTTCACCTTGTGTTTAGGAAACGTGTTAAAACCAATTCAATATGTTGTAAGTCAACATATGCTAAGCAGTTAAAATATTAAAAGAACAGTTAAAATCAGCTTGGTTTTATCGATGACAAAGCAAAAAAGGTATTAGTATTCAGGGCCCCTAACTTACCATTTCAGGGGCCCAAGCAGAAAATTTAGGGGTGCACACTAAATTACTTGCAAAGCAAATATTCCTCTCATTTTGACTGTATTACTGATAATACGCAGCCAACTCATCCCAAAAACTGAATTTCCTGCCTTTTTTCATCACAAACGTTTTGTCACAAAACGAGTCACACTCGTTATCAGGATTTGTCTCTTCTGTAGAGGTGCAACAATTAATCGACAACTAATCGATCATCAAATTAACAACAACTATTTTGAAAATTGCTTGATCGTTTAGAGATTTTGTTTAACTTAAAATTGTCCAAATCCTCGGAATTTCAGCCTCTGATGAAAATTACAGGCTTCTCTCATCTTTTTAAGTGGGAGAACTTGCACAATTGGTGGCTGACTAAATACTTTTTTGCCCCGCTGTACACCGTATGATCCCTAACTTTTGAGTGTGTATAGCTTTAAACAGTAGGGCCTGGCCTGGTGAGTGACGTGGGTGTCAGCGAATAAAAAAAAGACTTGGCTGACTTTCTGATGTGGGCCCAGTTTAATTTCATTATTAGAATACATGGTGGGCCAATAAAAAAAATTTGCAGTGGGCCACAAATAGTCCCAGATTGGACTTTGGGCACCGGTGCACTATTTGGTATGCATGATGCCATCTTCCTTTCCCCACACAAACTGGAATAATAATATTCGAACAGAACAATTCAAAAAATTGTGTTACGTTCTGTAATTTCCCAATTAGTGGTGGTGAGCCTGAGGAACTATCCACATAAATATTAATGGCGTGAATGTTTTATTTAAGATGGAAATCAGAGAAATACATACAGGGAATGATGACATCTCCTTCATATGAATACATCCATCCATTTTCCATACCGCTTATCCTCACATGGGTCGCGGGTGTGCTGGAGCCTATCCCAGCTGACTATGGTCGAGAGGCAGGGTACACTCTGAAGTGGTCGTCAGCCGATCGCAGGGCACATATAAACAAACAACCATTGACAAATACATTCGCACCTATGGGCAATTTAGAGTCTGCAATTAACCCACCATGCGTGTTTTTGGGATGTGGGACGAAACCGGAGTACCCGTAGAAAACCCTCGCAGGCACGGGGAGAACATTCAAACTCCACACAAGCGAGGCCCGATTTGAACACGAGCCCTCAGAACTTTAAGGGAGATGTGCTAACCAGAAGAAGAAGAAGAAGAAGAGAGAGAGAGAGAGAGAGAGAGAGAGAGAGAGAGAGAGAGAGAGAGACAGAGCAATGGATGGAGTGAGCGAGAGCGTGCGTTTTGTGATTCGTTCCGGTTGACGTATGACGCTTGTGGCTAAAAGCTAATCCTGCTGTCACGCCTGATGTTGGTGTGGCAGGAATTAACAGCGTAAAACGGAGCCCTCGCTCATCCTCTTTTCTTTTCTTCCGTCTTGAATAAATAAATGAAGTGTTGCCGACGGGCGGCTGAAAACCTATACAGGTGTCCCTCTCTACTCGAACTAATCAGGCTCAGTGGGCAGGACGGGGCGCGGGACTCCCATGGAGAATATGTTATTAACGGAACCAATAACACAGCCCGTAAAGCCCAATTGGTCAGTGATGAATTAAAGGGGCAGACAGGGAGGGCAAACGGTGACATTACACCAGAGAGGCTGCTGCAGCTTCTGGTGATCCACTTCATACGTTGACTCGCACATGGACACGCACGTCGAGGCGGGAAACATGTTGAAAAGTACGGCGGGCGGGGGGAGAAGTCAGGCTGAAGCTTGCCACCCTGCGGGCCAAAGAAGCACTTGTTAGCGATAATAATAATAAATGGGTCATTTCCAGACCATTTGATCAATTACGGTAAAGACATGGCCCACTAAATTTCCTTTTGAAAATCCATTAATTTGACTGATATGAGTGTTAAAATTATTGGCAGTTGTTAATCCATCAAATGCTCATTGTGTCCATCTATCAATCCAATTTCCGTATCGCTTATCCTCACTAGAGTCGCGGGTGTGGTGGAGCCTATCCCAGCTGACTGAAATGGTCAAACAACCATTCGCACTCACATTCACACCTCCGGACAATTTAGTCTTCAATTAACCTACCATACACGTTTTTGGGATGTAGGAGGAAACCGGAGTAACCGGAGAAAACCCACGCAGGCACGGAGAGAATATGCAAACTCCACACAGTGGAGGCCGGATTTGAACCCAGGAGCTCAGAACTGTGAGGCAGATGTGCTAATAAGTGTCGCCTAATTGTTTCTAAGGGAGAAATAAAGTATTCTAGAGTCATTATTTTTTTTTACTTTTAATGCCAAAAAGGCTTTACTGTTATGTGTCCAAAATAAAGTTTCATGACTTGCAACATATCTTCTGAAGATGCAAGTTAAATATTTAGATATAAGGGATTTTTCTTGATTTTTCTTTTCCTTTCCTTTTTCAAATTCATCATAGGCTATGTTCACACTACAGGTCAATTCAGATTTTCTTTGCCCAATGTCACAAGTATCAGATTTTTTTAATGTCAGTGTGAACAGCACAATTCAGATTTTTTTCATATCCGACCCAGGCCCACTTCTGGACATAAATCGGATAAGTATCCGACGTCAGTGCAGTATGGACGCTCACGGGGCAAGCATCCGGACCCATACGTCATCACGTGGAGACAAACGTCACAATGGTTCGACAAAACAGACACACCACAAAGTTTTGAGTATAATTTATGCACTTGTATCTGCAGAGTTTAAAGGGCAACACGTAAATTGTGCAACTCACATGATTTTTATCAAGCTGTTTATGTCTTTGCCATTATGCACTTTTGCCTTTACCATTATAAAAAGAAGTGTATTTCGGGGTCTTTGTTCACGAGTGAGGGAAGAATGGAGCGGGAAAGCAACAGGCGGATCGGTGCAGCGTCTGCAGTAATGCGGACTCTGTATATCAGTCAGTCGTGGTGAAGAAAGAGCTGAGCCGAAAGGCGAAGCTCGCAATTTACCGGTCGATCTATGTTCCTACTCTCACTTAAAAAGAACAAGATCCCGGATTCAAGCGGCCGGAATGAGTTTCCTCTGCTCGGGCTCTTCCTGAGAGATACGGTGAGAAGCTCGGTCAATTATGTCTTCAATATGTCTTCTTTATTTTAATCAAATATTATTCAAAAGCAAAAACACATATTACTACTACTACTTTTTTCACACATGGCATAAGGTTTGTATTTGCGTTTGTGCGTGTTTTTGATCCTATTTGTGTGTGCGTGTAGTTTTGTGTTATTTGACTTTGTGTTCATTGAGGTTATTTGCATGCATGTGTGTGTTTGTGTGTGAGAGGAAGACAGGGAAGGAGAGCGAGGGAGAGAGTGCACAGGAGCGAGTATGTGCGTGTCTGCAAGCATGTGTGAGAGGTTCATTCAGTAGAACACAATTAAGAGTAACAACTTGTCATGACTGACATTTAACATCCAACTGTTTTTCACTTAAATGTAGCCTGTAACACAAGGTATTTCAGTTATGTGGTGTCTCAGTCTGAACACTCTGTGGGCACTATGTAAAAGGAGAAAACAATGGATAATAAATGAAGAACAACATAGAATCTTGTGGATATACAAGAAGATGGATGCCATGTTACCTGTTGCTGGTTGAGTGCCACATTCTGTTGTGAATATTTTTGTTCTTCTGCTCGTAAAAATAAAAACTCTCAGTAAACCAGTGTATGTGAGTATGAACCAGACCTGCAGAAAAAAGAGATGCTGCGTGATGTCCTGCACCAGCTCCTCTTCAACGTTCTCCGGGTAGAACTTGGCCAGGAAGTGGAGGGTGATGGGCTCCTCCTTGGGGACCTCCTGATCCAGCACCTGACACACACAAGAGGGTTGTCAGCATCGCAGCGCCAATGAGGTGTCACAAAATTTTCAAAGTTGGGAAAAACTTCGGAAAAAAGTTGGGAAAAACTTGTGGGAATTAAGATATCCTTTATTGATCTACAGAGGGGAAATACAGTTGTTACAATACAAAATAAATAACATAAATAATGTAAAATATGTATTATTAATCCATCCATCCATTTTCTGAGCCGCTTCTCCTCACTAGGGTCGCGGGCGTGCTGGAGCCTATCCCAGCTGTCATCGGGCAGGAGGCGGGGTACACCCTGAACTGGTTGCCAGCCAATCGCAGGGCACATACAAACAAACAACCATTTGCACTCACAGTCTCCAATTAATGCATGTTTTTGGGATGTGGGAGGAAACCGGAGTGCCCGGAGAAAACCCACGCAGGCACGGAGAGAACATGCAAACTCCACACAGGCGGGACCGGGGATTGAACCCGGGTCCTCAGAACTGTGAGGCTGACGCTCTAACCAGTCGTCCACCATGCCGCCTGTATTATTAATATGTATTATATAAACAAACATATCTTACATTTAAATTAGACTTTACACCGATCTGACCGGTTTGGTCGGTATCGGCCGATAATTGGCATTTTATGCTGATCGGCTTTCATGACATAATTCGCAGACCCGATCAATGACGTCATCGATCGGCTCCACAAAAGACATTTACTCCGAGTCGCCGTCGCGTATTAATTCAAAAACTAGTGTATTTTTAGCCTTGTTCAGTGTCTTGTGTTGTAGTACCGTAACAATCTGAGGACCAATAAAAAAAAAATGTCAATCATAGTCGACAAAAAAACGTCGTCGGTGTGGGACTAATTTGCGGCGTCTCAGACAAACAACACGTAAGTTATTTGCAGTCTGTGCACAACTGTAGTACGACGTCACCTAAAGCTTCAACACAACAAATTTGATCGGGCACCTGAAGAATGTACACAAGGAGGCCGCGTTCAAGCAACGCAGCGTGGGGGGGTGGGGTGAAGGAAAAGCCAAACGGACGCATACAACGGACAACACCCGTCCATATAGCTGGGACAGTGAAAACGTTAAGACTAAGCATGACATAAACAGTATTTGTTAAAGTAATTTAATTGCCAACTAATTTAATTACAGTAAGTTAGCACTCATTATTTCTGTTATGTTGATGTTGTAATGTTGATTTGATCTAAATTTATGTCAGTGGCCAATCCTTGAATGCCCCCCAGAGGTCATTGATGTTTTAACTTTTGTCTAAAATGCTAGAGAATACTTTAATGATACCCAGTATATAGTACACAAGTATATACAATAAATGAACAAGTCATGTAAATAGACACATTGCTCCAGCTTTTGATCGGATTGGTGATCGGTTCTCGTTTTTTTAAAACTTGCTGATTGGTGATCGGCCCCAAAAATCCTGATCGCATAAAGCCTAATTTAAATATTCATGGGATAAATGTGATAAAATGGTAATTTGCCATTTTTTTTCTAGTTACGAGCAGACAGACAGATAGAATTCACTTACTAAGTATGAAGTATTACCTTGGCACCATCATGTGGTATCTTAGTGCCAAGGGACTATGTTGAAGTGAGTTGGAGTTTCACATGGACAAAAGTAATGCTTTGCCACCATCTTGTGGCATCTATAGACAATTACAGTATAAATCTTTTTAGTGGTAGTTTGGAATTATTTGCAGATTTTCACTATTCGCGGCAGGGTTCAGTGTCTAACTACCCCCCACCCCCACCCCCCACGAATATTTCTAAAATTCCCTGTTAGATTCCGATGGAAAATGACCATAAACTTTTAAGAAATGTACTAGAAATGTTGCAGCCCTTTCCAACCAGAGTGCTGAGCTTGAAAATCCTATTGCGTGTTTTGATGGGATTTGTTTTGATTGTGTTTTGCTCAGCACGCCGGTACCGGCCGGCCGAGCGTCTCACCTTCTTGTCCATCTTGAGCCAAGCGACCGTGTCCTTGACGTGGTACCTGAGGCCGAAGAACCAGGTCTCCCTCAGGCCCAGAGTTCTGCACACCAGCTCGAACAGATCCTTCCCCTTCCACTTCATCTGAATCACACGCAATAAACAGTACCAAATCGCTCCTGAGTGTCACTCAGGATTTAGCATTAATACTTTTGTAAAGGCTGATTTAGTCAAGCAGCTTTCAGCCATCTTTGAAGTGACAGCTCATCAACTCATAATGATAGTATATATGCGCAGCCAACTTCCGCAATCGGCAAAACAAGTGAAAGCACTTCCATCCGGCACGGGTAAATGATTCTGCCCTATGGAAGGAGTCAGGGACAAAGCACCTGTAGGAACTTTAAACATCCACAATGTCTTTTGTTATTACATAAATGTCTTCAAGAGCAACCAAAGATGACGATATCCCATGTTATGCTTCATTCATTTTTACATATATCATATCATATTTGTATCAATAAATGATACACAGTGGGTACATATGTGTAACTTTTGTCTGAAGACACCAGCCATAGAGACATTTTTTTTTAGCAAGCTCGGCTCCAAACAATCATGCCATCAACCCAGTTATGCTCGTTAGCGTCGCAGGCAGAACAATTTCATGCTCTTCCAATAGAGGGCAGAGGTACAATTGAGCTGACCAAAGTGACATTTTCCATTCCATATTTCCAGTTTGGTGATGTATGTAAAATGTATGCCTTAGTACAACAAAACCAATTAAGACTATTTTATACATTTTTGTCATCCATCCATCAATTTTCTTCCGCTTATCCGAGGTTGGGTCACGGGGGTTGTAGCTTTAGCAGGGAGGCCCAGACTTCCCTCTCCCCAGCCACTTCCTCCAGGTCTTCCTGGGGGATCCCGAGGCCAGCCGAGAGACATTGTCTCTCCAGCGTGTCCTGGGTCGTCCCCAAGGGTCTCCTCCCGGTGGGACGTGCCCGGAACACCTCATCAAGGGAGCTGTCTAAGAGGCATCCTAAACAGATGCCCAAGCAACCTCATCTGGCTCTTCTCAATGTGGAGGAGTAGTGGCTCTACTTTGAGCCCCTCCCAGATGACCGAGCTTCTCACCCTAATCCATTATTGTATTTAATTATATTATTAGATTCATTCTATCAAAAATAAATGTGTGAAAATGTCAAATTAATTATGTTTTTAATGTTCTTTTATTATTATATTATATTGCATATTATATAAATATTTACATATCATATTTATTGCATGTAAAAAAAATTATATTATGGAAATAAACATTAAAACGTCAAATTAGTTTATCTGACAGACATATTTTTAATAGCATTTACTGTATTTTATTTAGTATGTATTAAAGATAAATGCAGCACTATGGGGGGCAGAAGCCAGTGCAAACTGTCGGCAGGTCCCAAGCCGGGATAAATGCAGAGGGTTGCGTCAGGAAGGGCACCCGGCTTAAAACTTTGCCAAACAAATATGAGCGTTCATCCAAAGAATTCCATACGGGATCAGTTGTGGCCCGGGTTAACAACGTCCACCACCGGCGCCGTCAACCTGCAGGGCACCGGTGGAAATTCAGCTACTGTGGGTCAAAGTCGAAGAAGAAGAAGAGGTGGAAAGCGGGTTCTTCGGCATAAAGAGAAGAGGAAAGCACAGATCCTAGAACTGAATGTGGGACTTTGAATGTTGAGACTATGACAGGAAAATCTCGGGAGTTGGTTGACATGATGATGAGGAGAAAGGTTGATATTTTGTGTGTCCAGGAGACCAGGTGGAAAGGCAGTAAGGCTAGAAGTTTAGGGGCAGGGTTTAAATTATTTTACCATGGTGTAGATGGAAGAGAAATGGATTTGGGGTTATTTTAAAAGAATAGTTGGCTAAGAATGTCTTGGAGGTGAAAAGAGTATCAGATCGAGTGATGAGGCTGAAACTTGAACTTGAGGGTGTTATGAATAATGTGATTAGTGGCTATGACAAACAGGTAGGATGTGACCTAGAAGTGAAAGAGAAATTCTGGAAGGACCTAGACGAAGTAGTTCTGAGCATCCCAGAAAGAGAGAGAGAATCGTGATTGGTGCAGATTGTAATGGAAATGTTGGTGAAGGAAATAGGGGTGATGAAGAAGGGATGGGTAAGTATGGCATCCAGGAAAGGAACTTGGAGGGACAGATGGTTGTAGACTTGGCAAAAAGGATGCAAATGGCTGTAGTGAACACTTTTTTCCAGAAGAGGCAGGAACATAGGGTGACCTACAAGAGCGGAGGTAGAAGCACGCAGGTAGATTACATCTTGTGCAGACGATGTCATCTGAAGGAGGTTACCGACTGTAAAGTAGTGGCAGAGGAGAGTGTGGCTAGACAGCATAGGATGGTGGTGTGTAAAATGACTCTGGTGGTGGGGAGGAAGATTAAGAAGACAAAGGCAGAGCAGAGAACCATGTGGTGGAAGCTGAGACAGGATGAGTGTTGTGCAGTTTTTCGGGAAGAGGTGAGACAGGCTAATGGTGGACAGGAGGAGCTTCCAGAAGACTGGACCACTATAGCCAAGGTGATCAGAGACGCAGGCAGGAGAGTACTTGTATCTTCTGGCAGAAAAGGAGAGGAGGAGACTTGGTTGTTGAACCTCACAGTAGAGTAAATCATACAAGGAAAAAGGATAGCTAAGAAGAAGTGGGACACCGAGAGGACCGAGGAGAGGCGCAAGGAATACATTGAGATGCAACGTAGGGCAAAGGTAGAGGTGGCAAAGACCAAACAAGAGGCATATGTTGACATGCATGCCAGGCTGGACACTAAAGAAGGAGATCTAGGTTGGCCAGACAGAGGGCCTAGAGATGGGAAGGATGTGCAGCAGGTTAGGGTGATTAATGATAGAGATGGAAATATGTTGACTGGTGCCAGTAGTGTGCTAGATAGCTGGAAAGAATACTTCGAGGAGTTGATGAATGAGGAAAATGAGAGAGACGGGAGAGTAGAAGAGGTAAGTGTGGTGGACCAGGAAGTGGCAATGATTAGTAAGGGGGAAGTTAAAAAGGCATTAAAGAGGACGAAAAATGGAAAGGCAGTGGGTCCTGATGACATTCCTGTGGAGGTATGGAAGCATCTAGGAGAGGTGGCTGTGAAGTTTTTGACCAGCTTGTTCAATAGAATTCTAGCAGGTGAGAAGATGCCTGAGGAATGGAGGAAAAGTGTGCTGGTGCCCATTTTTAAGAACAAGGGTGATGTGCAGAGCTGTGGGAACTATTGAGAAATAAAGTTGATGAGCCACACAATGAAGTTATGGGAAAGAGTAGTGGAGGCTAGACTCAGGACAGAAGTGAGTATTTGCGAGCAACAGTATGGTTTCATGCCTAGAAAGAGTACCACAGATGCATTATTTGTCTTGAGGATGTTGATGGAAAATACAGAGGTCAGAAGGAGCTCCATTGTGTCTTTGTGGATCCAGAGAAAGCCTATGACAGAGTACCCAGAGAGGAACTGTGGTACTGCATGCGGAAGTCTGGAGTGGCAGAGAAGTATGTTAGAATAATACAGGACATGTACGAGGGCACCAGAACAGCGGTGAGGTGTGCTGTAGGTGTGATAGACGAATTTAAGGTGGAGATGGGACTGCATCAGAGATCAACCCTGAGCCCCTTCCTGTTTGCAGTGGTGATGGATAGGCTGACAGATGAGGTTAGACTTGAATCCCCGTAGACCATGATGTTTGCAGATGACATTGTGATCTGCAGCAAAAGCAGGGAGCAGGTGGAGGAAAAGTTAGAAAGATGGAGGCATGCACTGGAAAGCAGAGGAATGAAGATTAGCCGAAGTAAGACAGAATACATGTGCAGGAATGAAGAGGGATGGTGGGGGAAGACTGAGGCTACAGGGAGAAGAGATAGCAAGGGTGGAGGACTTTAAATACTTGGGGTCAAGAGTCCAGAGCCAAGGTGAGTGTGGTAAGGAAGTGAAGAAACGGGTCCAAGCAGGTTGGAACGGGTGGGGGAAGGTGTCAGGTGTGTTATGTGACAGAAGAGTCTCTGCGAGGATGAAGGGCAAAGTTTATAAAACAGTGGTGAGGCCAGCCATGATGTACGGATGAGAGACAGTGTCACTGAAGAGACAACAGGAAGCAGAGCTGGAGGTGGCCAAGATGAAGATGTTGAGGTTTGCTCTCGGAGTGACCAGGTTGGATAAAATTAGAAATTAGAAATTAGCTCATCAGCGGGACAACCAAGGTTCAATGTTTTGGAGACAAAGTTAGAGAAGAGCAGACTTCGATGGTTTGGACACATCCAGAGGAGAAATGGTGAATATATTGGTAGAAGGATGATGAGGATGGAGCTGCCAGGCAACAGAGCAAGAGGAAGACCAAAGATAAAGGTTGATGGATGTCGTGAGGGAAGACATGAGGGCAGTTGGTGTTCGAGAGGAGGATGCAGCAGATAGGCTTACATGGAAAAGGATGACACGCTGTGGCGACCCCTAAAGGGACAAGCCGAAAGGAAAAGAAGATGTATTAAAATTACATATATTTAAATTTGGAACTTATTCACTTTATTTAAAAAATGGTACCATGAATCAGTTTTTTTTTCCATCCTTTTTGAGGTACTGTGTGTATTTTATTATATTTATATAATACATGTATGCACTAGCGGCACAGTGGACGACTGGTTAGAGCTTCAGCCTCACAGTTCTGAGGACTGGGGTTCAATCCCCGGCCCCGCCTGTGTGGAGTTTGCATGTTCTCTCCGTGCCTGCGTGGGTTTTCTCCGGGCACTCTGGTTTCCTCCCACATCCAAAAAGCATGCATGGTAGGTTGATTACCTCTATGTAGTTAGCTGCATTATTTATCTATATTTGTCACTTACATTTGTATTGTTTTATTCCCAAATTTATTTTATTAACATTCTCTGACTTACTATTTTTATTAAACAAATTGAGTTTATTTTGATGTATTAAAGAAATGTATATTTCAGAAATGTACAAAAATATTTTACCATGGAAAATAGTGCTTAGAAAATCGCCATACCCATTTGATTATTATTATTAGTAGTTGTTGTAGTTGTAGTAGTAGTAGTAGTAGTAGTAGTACTACTGCGTCCATAGATCTCTGCTCCCATCTAGCGTCACTATAGGATACCTTCACCACTATGGCGAATGCCACTCGTGGTTTCTGTTTTTGTTCCTTTTTCTTTCGTTGTTTGTCGACTAACCTCGCAGCTGAATTCCATGTCCGACTCCATGGTGCAGATCCTCACGTTGAAGTTCCGGTTTTGTTTCCTCATCAGAGAGTTAAATCCCATTTTGGCCGCCAAGTAGCTCGCCATGGCCACAAAAAATATCAACTAAAAACAATCACTAAACAGTCCTCAACAAGCCCAAGGTGTCCATGAACGCACCGTCAAGCCATTTTAACTCACATTCCGGCGTCTTTAGCCTGGGACAATCCAGTTTCTAAACTAATTTCAAACTTTCAAGCCAAACGTTGGAGCATAGTTGCGGTGAGGCCGACACAAACATGCTCCCGGAATAGTAATCATACATATTAGCCAATTTTTAGGGCTTTTACAATATGTTAATAGAACACGTCTTCTCCACAGAAGTGTTACATTTTCATTTTGTTCCGAGACAGGAAGCTAGCTAACACTTTTGCTTCATGTCCACACTGTTGAACGATGCCACGTTCAGGTACCGTATGATAATGTGGGAACCATGCTGACAAGCGCCACACAGATGATGGTAAACGGGCGTGTAGTCATGAATTTGTGTATTTCATGTCATAATAACACAGTAATTTGTGTTTTGTCATTTTCATGTCGTTGTTTTGTCTTTTGGGGTTTATGAAGTTGAATTGAGGGTTAAGTAATGTTAATTCCTAGGAAAAAGGCATCACACCTAATCACGCCCTCTTCAACCGGACAAGCAAATAGTAGCGTGCTGCATTTGGGAACCGTCGGAATATGCCTTGACCACGCTCGGTGCATCTTGTCTCGCTTCTTTTCCGAAACCAACCAATCATGGAACAGCGTTTACCTTCTGCCCCGCCTCCTCGTCCAGCCCCCTGCGCCATAATGGGGCGGGACTGGGGCGATGAGGTAATCGGGTAAACAGAAAAGATGGCGGCGTGTGTCGCCGGAGAGAGGTTGTCGAGCCCGACCGGGGCCGGTGGCGCAAGTCGCGACCGACGCGGCGAGAAGTTGACTGATTTGCCCACCGAATTGTTGGAACACATCTTGTGCTTGCCGGTGCTCGAGCACGTCGACATTTGTAATGTGTCCTGCTGCTGCCTGCGCCTGCGCGACGTTTGCCACGGCCGAGGGAAGGTGTGGGGGCACCAGTACAAACTCAGGTCATTATTATTATTTTTAGATGATTGTTATACAGGAGTAGGATTGCTATTATTAGTCATGTTCTGAGATGAACCTCGTTGCGTGTCTTCTTCCTGATTCCGCACCCCGTCAACTGTCATTGCTTGACGTTCTGATGATGCATCACATTTTCAACATAGACTGATGAACCTTAATGATTCCTTTTTTTTTTTTTTTTTTTTTTCCAAAGTTTAAAGTAAGTCTTGTCACAGCCAAATTTAATACAAATGTAAATGTATGAGCTTGTGCGTCACCCTACTAATAAAACAACTGGGGTGAAGCCATCGTTTCAGAAGTGATGGGGACATATTATTCAAGAGTCAGCCAACTTTTAAGAGCAAATGACCAGTTGTCAACAGTGGACAAAGAACTAAAAAAAAAAACAAAGGGGTTAAACTTTGGATGAGGTAAAACACAAAATACCATTCTTGCCAGCAAGCTTATTCCACACAAAATGAAAAGGAAATAAAAGGTTTGAAAAATATTTGTAATATTATTTTAAAGGCCAAAATCCTCGTATTTCAGCCTCTCTAATGTGAATACGTTCTGATTTCCTTTGTAATAGCAGACAAATTTTGCATTTCAAATAATCTGTGTTCCGAAACGTGTGCTGTTTTGCCAGTAAAGCTTTCGACTTCAAAGCTGTAACGCTATTTCAACGTTGCATCCTGACAACGACACTTTTTAGATGGCCGCGGCTGCAGAGGTTTTACCCGCAGAACGAGAGCTGCGACTGGCTGCGCGAGTACAAAACGCGCCACCGGGTGGGCGTCCAAATCCGGAGGACGGTGGAGTCCATCTCCAAACGCTTCTTCATGGAAGTGGTGAGTAGACAGTGAAGACAATTAAACATTGCATGTTTAAACACCAAAAGGTTCAACCAAACCATATCATTTTGTTTTCTTGAACATCTAGTATCTTAATGCTTAACATCCAAAGCGAAGCACTTTAGACTGGTTAACGGAATTTAGTATCAATGTTACGGTACGGCACGGTGGGCGACTGGTTACCACATCTGGTTACCACATCTGCCTCACAGTTCTGAGGACCGGGGTACAAATCCCGTCCCCGCCTGTGTGGAGTTTGCATGTTCTTCCCGTGCCTGCGTGGGTTTTCTACCGGCACTCCGGTTTCCTCCCACATCCCAAAAACATGCGTGGTATGTTAACTGAAGACTCGAAATTGCCCGTAGGTGCGAATGTGCGTGCGAATGGTTGCTTGTTTATATGTGCCCTGCGATTGGCTGGCGACCAGTTCAGGGTTTACCCCGCCTCCTGCCCGATGATAGCTGGGATAGGCTCCAGCACGCCCGCGACCCTAGTGAGGAGAAGTGGCTCAGAAAATGGATGGATGGATGGATGGATGGATATTCTCTCTGTTCTGTGGGAACTATTACTGAAGCTTACTTCGGGACCTTCTTTGCCTCTTCTGCGGCTGATTACCCTGCATCTCGTCCAGTATAGCTCAGTGCTGCCTGGCAAGTTGTGGCACGACGTGGTACTACACCGCAGGCACACAACTCTAAATTGGCACTTCCCTTCATAGTATAATGTAAAAAAAAAACTGGAAAACGATGGCTTAAAAATATACTATATAAAAAATATATATATATAGTAAGCAGTGGAACACTGAACTGAACGTGGGGAAAACTGAGTATCTTGTAACCGATTTTTGTTCCAGCCATGCATCGGCCAGGTGCTGGGCGACAGCTTCGCTGAGATCGAGTCGCTAGGGATGCCTGAGCATTTCTGCGAGGATGAGCTGCTCTTCATTCTTCACACCGATAGGAGGTGAGGCCTCTCTCCGTGTCTCTAACTGGTGGTGGGAAGTAATGAAGTACAAGTACACTCGTGCCTTGACTTACGAGTGCCCCAATTTACCAGTTATTTTTCCAGTTATGAATCATCGCTTGGTCCTTTATTTATTTTAATTTGTGTTGCGAGCCAGAATTGTGAAAGACAAAATGGAGCAATTAAAATACGGCGATGCCCTCGCATGTGGGCAAGGAGAGCCAGTTGCCGATGCACTTTGAGACATTTATTGAACAGGACAAAAAAAGAGTTGGATTGGTACTTCTACTTTTACAAGAGTATTTGTTTACACAAGTATCTGTACTCTCCTCAGCCGCTAACACCTCTCTGTGGTTGTCCATATAGGAAAAGCCTGACGTTGAAGTATTATGCAAAGAAGATCCTTTACTTCCTGAGACAGCAGAACATCCTGCGCAGTCTCAAAAGCTTCCTGGAGCAGCCGCCCGAGCAGCAGTCGGCACTCGCAGGTGTTTTTTTTTTTTTTAAATCCACCCGCTGAAATCAGTTTAATTTAGCAAGATGAAATTTGGTAGGGATGTCCATCGTGAGGAGGCCCACAAAAATGTCTCAGCAGCCATGCATGAAAATACACAGGAACTCAGAAATTTTGCTTTTAAGCAGCCATTTTCCAGCGGTCCAAGATACTGTAAAGTAAGTTAAGAGTTTTTGAAAATTCAGCCCCCAAAGCCACTTTCGCTTAGAAACATGAAATTTGGTTGACATGTCTGTCATCCAAGTACTAACCAGGACCGACCCTGCTTAGCGTCCGAGATCGGGCAACCTCAGGGTAATTTGCAGACTATCATGAGTAATCCATAAAAGTAAGTAAAAGACTTTTATAATTTACATAGTCACTCCCACCGCACCAGTTGTACAGCGGGGTTCACGAGCCTTGTCCTGCATGCTTCTTCTTGCTGTCCTTGTCCTGTCCTAGCTTGTCCTGTCCTTACCTCAGAGGGTGTACCACGACTGCCCCATACAACACTCATATCTAATGTTTCATTGTTATAATACAGCGGCAGCTTAAAAACTCCACTGTGACACAGTAAAACTGTTCCGGCATAAAATGGATACAAATCCTCCATTCTGCTTGACCTACCAGCTGAACAGGACAAAAATAACTAAATAAATAATTTAAAAAAAATAAATAAATTCTGCCCCCGTTGCTTGTTTCTCGCACATGAAATTTGGTAAACGAATACTCTCTCACAAAACTCTCAAGAAGCCATGGCTAAAAACGCACAGGAAGTGGGACACTTTTGCTTGAAGCATCCTGCAGCACTTATCAAGACAAACTCCCCCAAACAGTTTTTGAAAATGTAGCCCCTGAAGCCCATTTCACTCAGCAACATTAGATTAGCTAGGTATGTCTATCATGGGTAGACACACGCAAAGGTCTCACCAAGGCATGCTTGAAAAGACACAGGAAGTCTGCCATTTAGTTTTTGCAATTTTACGGCCATTTTCCAAAGGGCTCCTTCAGAGGGGAACTCCTCCCTGAGAGTTTATCTGCATACTTCTAAATCATGAGTAATAATTATCTCAGAACTGCTTCTGCTATGTACTGTGTGTGTTTCCAGGTGCCATCCTGGTGGACCAGTACTGCAACCCGCTGACCGAAGTCACGCTGGACGGAATATCGGCGCAGCTGGACGACGTTGCGGGGATGGTCAAGAAGACGTTGCGGGCGAAGAATCCGTCCCACCCCAGCCTTCGCGTGGCTCCAGGTGACTTGGCAAAAATCCATCAAAGCGTCTGTCCCTCTGTGCTGATGCCCACTTTGCACTTTGCCATCTTGCAGGCGGGGAGCGTCTCCTGCTGGAGGACTTTGAGCTCCAGCGGCAGGTGTTCTGTGCCCTGAACGCCGTCTTGTACGACCAACTGCAGTACAAGGGTGACCAGTTGGACTACTACAACCCCCTCAACTCATACATCCACCAGGTAGATTTTCAGAGGTTGGAATTTAATTTGGGGAGTCAATTTCGCCATAAGGTGTGTTTGCGACTGTCCCATTTCACCCAAAAAGTTTAGATTTTCTATTGAAATGAACTGCAAGCAGACAATGTCAACGCAAACAACAAAATATGTCCGACAAAGTTCCCCCTCCTCGTACTCTGCTGTCGTTCTTTCAAACACGACAAATATTTCTTCGATGGCCGCCCTTGGTCACGCATTCAGCATTGCTACAATATACATCTTTACAGAATAATCACATTCACAACACTTTACACTCACTCTTGGTATCTGCCGAGCAATGTGTTGATCACTAACATGTCTCTTCTCTATGTAAGCGGCTAGCGAGCTAAGCTAAACTAGCGAACGTGAAAGGCATTAATTAATGACTATTAAGTCAATTGGGTTAGTTCTACACGCATTGCCTTTTAGTTCATAGGTTTGATATTGATACTGGTTATAAAGAACCTGGAGTCAAATGTTCATTTTAGTCTATGCTGCGAGATGCTAAGAAAAAGGATGCTCATAATTTGGACAGCCTCTATTTAAACCATGCAAACATTTCTGACCCAGCCCGCTAAAAGAATCTGAATCGAAAATCGTTTGGAACCGGAATCGAACTAAGGAACCAGAATCAGAACCGGGATCGCTCAAATTCAAACGATGAATTAATCATGAGCACAACCTGTTTAATTCTTTACGTTCTATTTGACTATGTTATTACCATATGTTATGAAGTAAATATTAGAGAGTGCTATTTTCATGATTAAAAAACACTACAAACATTTTTGTTTTTGTTTTTTGTACTGGGGAAGCTGGAATTAATTCATGGCATTTCAATGGGGAAAGATTATTTGAGTGTTCTGAGTTACGAGGGTGGTCACAGAAAAAAACTAAACATACTATATGTAAAGGCAGAACTGTATACTACGTGATCAAAATGACTCGTTTTATCACATAAATTATTGTCTTTGATTCAGTATCATTTGACCCGAATTCCATCTCGCAGGTGCTGCTCCGCCGCAAGGGCATCCCCATAAGTCTCTCGGTGCTCTACATGACACTGGCCCAGAGGTTGGGCGTCAAGCTGGAGCCGGTCAACTTCCCCAGCCACTTCCTGCTGCGTTGGTGCCAAAAAGCACAAGGGTACTTGAAAGCAACACTCTGCCATAGCATTTTGTATATTATATTTGGTTAATGCCAGCCCCCCCGACCCAAAGGAGCGACGACATCTATGACTACGTGTACATCGACGCTTTCGGCAAAGGCAAGCAGATGACAGCCAAAGAGTGCGAGTACCTCATCGGGCACCAGGCCAGCGCCGACTACTACGGCGGCATCGCCACCACTGAGGTGCTGCTCAGGATGGTGGGAAACCTGCTCAACATCGGGAAACGAGGGTAACCGTTGACTTTAGCTCCTAAATTAAGTATTTAAGTATCAGAATCAGAATCATCTTTATTTGCCAAGTATGTCCAAAACACACAAGGAATTTGTCTCCGGTAGTTGGAGCCGCTCTAGTACAACAGACAGTCAATTTACAGAACACTTTGGAGACATAAAGACATTGACAAAAAAACAATTGTGCAAAAAGATGCAGAGTCCTCGAGCACTTAGAGCAGTTCGAATGACTAATATTGCAATGAACATTGTGCAAAGGGCGCCGAGACTTCAAGGAGTGTATGCGGTTTAAAGTGACGAGTAGTGCGATCATCTGGGACAATGTTGGTTGTGCAAATGTTACAGATACTCCTCAATCAGTGTGCAAATGGAGCAGATGCTACTCTGGCATGAGTGGCCAGTATATGCAAATAGTGCAGCATGGCGAGACAACTACAGTGAGTGCACGAGTAATACATAATTGGCCCCACAGAAATGTGACAACGAACTCAAGTCAAAAAATGTCCAGCTTGTTGTAATGGAATTATAGGTTAGCTGTTTAAGAAGTTGATCGCAAGAGGGAAGAAGCTGTTGGAATGTCTACTAGTTCTAGTTTGCGTTGATCGGTAGCGCCTACCTGAGGGAAGGAGCCGGAAGAGCCGGTGACCGGGGTGCAGACGGTCCGAGAGGATTTTGCACGCCCTTGTCTTAGTTCTGGCAGCGTGCAAGTCCTCAATGGTGGGTAGGGGGGTACCGACAATCCTTTCAGCAGTTTTGATTGTCCGTTGCAGTCGGAATTTGTCCTTTTTTGTAGCAGCACCAAACCAGACTGTGATGGAAGAACACAGGACCGATTCGATGACCGCTGTGTAGAACTGCCTCAGCAGCTCCGGTGGCAGGCCGTGCTTTCTCAGAAGCCGCAGGAAGTACATCCTCTGCAGGGCCTTTTTGAGGACGGAGTTGCTGTTGGTCGCCCACTTCAGGTCCTGAGAGATTGTAATTCCCAGGAACTTGAAGGTCTCGACGGTTGACACAAGGCAGCTGCACAACGTGAGGGGCAGCTGTGGCGAAGGATGCCTCCTGAAGTCCACGATCATCTCTACAGTCTTGAGGGTATTCAGCTCCAGGTTGTGTCGGCCGCACCACAGCTCCAGCCGCTCCGCTTCCTGTCGATATGCACCACAGATGTCAAAGTGACATTCCAAAGCAGCAGGGGGCGCTATAGCTAGTAACTAAGGGCATTTCGGTCAAAGGGAAGACACAAGAAAGTCCATCCTATCCATCCATTTTCTGTACTGCTTCTCCTCACTCGGGTCGCGGGCGTGCTGGAGCCTATCCCAGCTATCATCGGGCAGGAGGCGGGGTACACCCTGACCTGGTTGCCAGCCAATCGCAGGGCACATACAAACAAACAACATTCGCACTCACATTCACACCTACGGCCAATTTAGAGTCTTCAATCAACCTACCATGCAAAATATAAAATAATATTTTTATTTAAATATATATCCAATTGTGAAAATATATCTACGAAATATCACAATAAAAATATCCAAACAGCATTTTAAAATGGAGTTATTATTTTTATTAAATTATTATTATTTTAAGTAATGAGGGTCTGCAATTGTGGTCAGATGAGATTAAAATAAAAAAATGAATGAGCACTTCAGAAATGAGGCTTTACAATTTAAAATGTTTTTTAAAAATGGCATATTATTGTATTAAATGAGAATTATTTCTGAAAATATTTTTAAAATAATATAAAATTGCTTTTAAGAAATACCCCAACATCGATAAGCAACGTAAAATTGATTATTAATCCCAGCTAGCTAGTCTTGCTACTTGGCGATCTCTGTACAGGTAAAACATAAAGTTGAACCTGTAATGAGAAGGAAAGAAGAAGTCTTTTTTGTTTGTTTGTTTTGTTTTTGAGGGAAGGCAACGAGAAGTCTTACCAACTCCTGAGGGACACGCTGGACCTTTTCCTCACCATCAACCCAGACAACGTCCCGT
This sequence comes from Phycodurus eques, assembly GCF_024500275.1. Classification (NCBI taxonomy): domain Eukaryota; kingdom Metazoa; phylum Chordata; class Actinopteri; order Syngnathiformes; family Syngnathidae; genus Phycodurus; species Phycodurus eques. The sequence goes on from NC_084527.1 coordinate 24,461,508, forward strand.
ATCTTCTGCTGCAGGCCAGACTCTACTTCCACCTCGGCATCTGGCCCGAGAAGGTACACGTGTGCGCGCGCACTCTCTCACACTCCCTCTCTCTATCGGACAAACTCTGACACTCACTCACTGACTGTCTCGCTCTCATTCACAATCTCTTGACATGCCACTCTCTCGCTGTCATTCGCTCGCTCGCACACAATCTCTCACAGTCACACACACACACACACACACACACACCCACACCTTCTCTCACTGACATACTCATATTCATACACAGTCACTTAGACACTCGCTCTCATGCACTCTCGCACTGTCTCGCTCTCACACGCACCTTGGTGACATGGTGCCTTCGTCGGTCGGTCCCGGGCAGGTTCTGGACATCCTGCAGCACATCCAGGCGTTGGACCCGTCCCAGCACGGCGCGGTGGGCTACCTGGTGCAACACACGCTGGAGCACATCCAGCACAAGAAGCACCCCGCCGCCCCAGAGGTGAAGCGGCGCGCGACGGCCGACCACGGGGACGTCCGCTACTCCGTGGGCCTCGTCATGAAACACAAGAGGTGCGTTCGGGAACGGCGCAGACGTTCTGGCCTTTTCCCCGCCGCTGTTTTCCACTTTCCGGCTCTGCTGCGTCACAGGTCGGGTTACAACTGCGTCATCTATGGCTGGGACCCCAAGTGCACCATGAGCCAGGAGTGGATCACCACCATGAGGGTCCACCAGCTCCCCGATGGTGCCGAGCAGCCCTTCTACAATGTCCTGGTGCAGGACGGCACCTGCCGATATGCCGCGCAAGGTGAACGGTACCGACCAAGGGAAAGCATAACAATTCAAGTATAAATCTTATTTAATGTTGGCATCATAGGGATGACGTCCTGGCTTTAATTTGAGTATATTAGCATTTTAAGGATCTTCCGATAATGTTATTTTGAGATCCTTATTTTAATAAATCATGAGATAGGCGCCAGAACGCCTGTGACACTAGTGAGGATAAGCGGTACGGAAAATGGATGGATGGATGTTGGTTTTGTTATAAAACAGAAATTTTCACGACCATAGGGCCCACCGTATTAAAAGGCGCAGTCTCAGTTACGGGGTCTATCTCTGTATTTAACACATGTATTAATGGGCGCAGGCTTGGTAAAACATACGGTAGCATGCATGCACGCTAAAACAATGTTTTTAAAAAGGCAGCGGGAGCAAAACTCAGTTCGGTTGTACTTTATTGAAGTATTTAACGAGCAAATCTCCTCCACAAATCCATCAAAGTCCTCATGTTCTGTATCCGAAATGAACAGCTGGGCAAGTTCTCCATCAAACACGCTAGGTTCCCTCTCGTACTTGTCGGAGTCAGTCTCGTTGCCGTGCGGCTCCTCAGAAATGATGCCGGCTTTTACAAAAGCTCGAACAACAGTGCAAGGTGACAAGTTAGCCCAAGCATCCACAATTCCATTCACAAATTGTGGCATAATTCGCCCGGCGTTGCCTCTTAGTCTTAGTAAAGCTGTGTTCCCCATCTGTCATCCGGCTCCTTTTTCCAGAGAACCTGGAGCCCCACTCGGACCCTCTGGAGATCGGGCACCCCGAGGTGGGCCGCTACTTCTGCGAGTTTGCCCGCACGCACTACGTGGCCAACGACGAGCTGAGGACGCTCTACCCCGATGACTCGGACCACACTGAGGAGGAGGCACGCGACCTCTACCCACACGCGCGCCCGCCCACGCCCATGTAGCCACATTTCCCATCAAGTCACATCTAACATGAAAGAAAAAACACATGGAGATAAACATTGATTGGCCACTTCATTAGGTACACCTGCACAGGCTAATTACATCAAATCCCATGCAAAAAGTCATTTGTGCTAAATAAGGCCACCAGAATATTAGGAACAGCAACCAACAACCACAGTAATTGTTAATATTAAAGAAAAATGTCGTGTATGCCTATGTCAACTTTGTGTTTGTTTATATGTATGATCAAATTCAAAGGTCATAATTATGATTAATGTAAAAAATTAAAAAGGACAAAAAAATCATTTGCAATCTTATCCTGAAGTGAAATTCAATTATAATATATATATATATATATATAAGTATAAAAATAGTGTTCATTATTTTAATTCTGATCCTGAAGAGAAATTCTACCATCATAAATACTATAATAGAGGACTTTTTTACTTGTGGTCCTCAAGGAAATACAAGGATCATATTTAATTTTATAAATTGTAAACGGTAAAAAAAAATTCCTGTAATTGTGATTTCTGAAGGGAAATTCTATAAGTAATGAATTTCAAAAATATAATTAAGAAATGGAAATTATAATTATACTGGACTACACTATTATATTGCCAGCACGGTGACCGTCTGGTTAAGCACATCTGCCTCACGGGGGTTCAAATCCCGGCCCCGCCTGTGTGGAGTTTACTTGTTCTCCCCGTGCTTGGGTGGCACTCCGGTTTCTTCCCACATCCCAAAAACATGTGTGGTAGGTTAATAGAAGACTAAATTCCCCGTAGGTGTGAATGTGAGTGCGAATGGTTGTTTGTTTGTATGTGGCCTGCGATTGGCTGTCGAGCAGTTCAGGGTGTACACCGTCTCTCGCCCGAAGATAGCTGGGATAGACTCCAGCACGCCCGTGACCCTAGTGAGGATAAGCGGTGAAGAAAATGGATGGATATACTATTATTCAGTCATTCATATTCCGTTCCGCTTATCCTCACAAGGGTCGCGGGAGTGCTGGAGTCTATCCCAGCTATCTTCGGGCAAGAGGCGGTCGGTGTACACCCTGAACTGGTTGCCAGACAATTGCACTCACATTCACACCTAAGGGCAATTTAGAGTCTTCAATTAACCTACCATGCATGTTTTTTGAGATGTGGGAGGAAACCGGAGTGCCCGGATAAAAACCAAGCAGGCACGGGGAGAACATGCAAACTCCACACAGGCGGGGCCGGGATTTCAACCCCGGTCCTCAGAACTGTGAAACAGATGTGCTAACCAGTCGACCGCAGATATACTATTATATTCATTATAATTCTACTTACAATACATTCCACAATTTATGTCCGCAGCCTTTTATTTACCTATATAATAGGTCCAATGTGAATTTTTTGGTGGGGTCTTTATTATGCTGATTGTTTATAGCTATTAAAAAAAATTACTTTTGATCTGGTTCTGCAGGTTTATAATCAGGCGTGCTGGTTTACCAACTATGCTTCTTTGGCCCAAAATAAACATGATCACACAGCATTAATAAGAATAATTATAATGTAATCATACATTTACAATGACACCATTGAGCCCACTGAGGATATGCAGGTATACCTAATAAAGTGTCCCGGTGTGTTGAGTTGAATGCAAAAAGACTAAATAGTGTTACAAACAAAATGGAAAAAGGACAGTAAACTCCAGGTGCTGTCAATCATCTTTAACAAACAAAACAAAGGAATGCTTGTAGGAAAGTCTAACAAATTTCACTTTCATGCACATTTTTTTTTATCTGTGTCATTATCAACCCAGCAGGAATTAACAGTAAAAACATGAAAAGACAATTTGATACCTGGTTGGGAAAACCCTTTCAGCATTTGTTCCATCCCCTTGATATCCAGCCCAAGGTCAACATACTAGTACACTCGTTCTCACCAGGAAGAAAAATTAGCATACCAGTAGAATGACTGTCGTACTCGTAACCTTATTTCAACTACGGTATGACATTTCTGCTCACTAGTAGAACAACTACGTTACTCGTGAGGTAAAACTAGTAGTGGACATTTTAGTGGCACTAATAGGGTCCAGGAGTCTACTAGTGTGTGAAACATACTTACTAGTTGGGCCTAGTAGTGTTGTTAGTACAGCACAGTAGTTTCCTAGTAAGGTTTAATGGTGTACTAGTCGGTCAAAGGTGACACTAATAGTGGTAAAAAAAAATACGATAGTCACTGAAAACAAGTTAATTAGTAAGACGGTCGTTCCACTACTGCACTGAATTGTTTTCATCGTGAGGACAAAGAGCATACTAGTACATGGAACTTAAGCTGGACATCAAATAAACACTGCCCTGTGATCATTCATTTGATACCCTTGATAACGAAGCTACGAGTGCGTAAAAGATACCTACTGGTTAGACCTAGACGTGTTACTAGTGCAGTATAGTAGTTTACTGGTAAGGTTTAATTGCATACTAGTGGGTTGAAAGAGGTACTAAGTAGTGGGAAATAAATGAACATCACCAGTAAGACAGTCGAACTACTAAGGGCTGACCGGTCTGGACAAAGAGCGTACTATTACATAGTACTAGTTGGACCTAGTAGTGTTACTAATGCAGCATAGTAGTTTACTGGTGAAGTTTACTTATGTACTGTACTCGTAGGCCAAAGTGGTACTAGTACTGGGTAAAAACACAAAAGCTACCCTTTGAGCATTTATTCAATATCCTTGATAAGGACTCGACTAGTGCATGACACATACCTACTAGTTGGGCTTAGACGTGTTACTAGTGTAGCACCTTAATTTACTAGTTAGGTTTAATTACATACTAGTTGGCCGAAAGGGGTACTAGTGGTGGACAAAAAAGGTCTCCGGGAAGCAGTAAGAAAGTTGTTCTACCAGGGGGTTAATTGTCTTACTTGTCAGGAAAAAGAGCAAAAACGTATGTGGAGCTTAAGCTGGAAATCAAGGATCGCAAATAAATGCCCCAACGGCTTTAAAGCCATTGCAGGGGACTCCTGTAAAACATTTATTCTCCTTTGTTGTGTGTCCGCATGTGTGTCGCAAAACTGTTGCGATTAGTATAGCTTCTGCCACACAATGAGCAACTGAAGGGTTTTTCCCCCGTGTGCGTTCTCATGTGGGACTCCACGTTGGCCTTTCGAGATAATGTTCGACCGCAAACGGAGCAACTAAAGGGTTTTTCTCCTGTGTGTTTTGTCATGTGTCTAACCATATCTGACTTTTGAGTGAACTTTTGTCCACAAACTGAACAACGAAAGGGTTTTTCTCCTGTGTGTGTTCTCATGTGTATGACCACGTATGACTTTTTATTAAATCTTTTACCACACAATGAGCAACTAAAGGGTTTTTCTCCTGTGTGTGTTCTCACGTGTGACTCCATATTTTGTTTATCAGTGAATGTTTTACCACAAACTGAGCAACTGAAGGGTTTTTCTCCCGTGTGACTTCTCATGTGTTTTATCACCTTTGCGTTTTCACTGAATGTTTTACTGCAGACCGAGCAACTGAAAGGCTTTTCTCCTGTGTGTATTCGCATGTGCTTTACCAGGTTGGACTTTTGAGTCGCCGTTTTACCACAAACTGAGCAGGTGAAAAGTTCTTGACGTGTGCGACGTCTCGCGCATATTTGAGACGTCGTCTTGTTCCCGAGAGTCGTTTCCTTTTCAGAACTTTTCAACTGTTTGTCGTCACCCTCACAGTCTGTATCGTTCATGTCGTCGCTGTCTGATAGCGGAGCTAAGAAGTTGTCTGGTGGGGTTCCTCTGCGGTGGTCTCCACTCGGACTCTGACGATTAAGGTGTGACCACTCGGGTGCTTCGTCTTCATCGTCTTCACTCTTCACAGAGACAACAGTCAGTAGCAACTGGCTGACATCAAACTCCTCCTCTTCCTCCTTAACATGGGGGGCCTGTGGATCCTCTTCTTCCTTTTTAATGCTGGGGGCATGTGGATCCTCTTCCTCTTTAATGTGAGGTGCCTGTGGATCCTCTTCCTCCAGACTGGAGCCTTCACCCTGCAGCTGAGGGGGACGACCATTCAGCTGCTGGCCGTCTGCAGGACACAAGCTAGTCAATAATGTCACGACAGTCCAACTACTGCCATACAGTCAGAAATGTCTTTCTAATGGGTGTTTCTGGTCAACAAAGAGAAGCGTGGGAAGAGAAGTTGGCAGAAAACTGGGAGAATGTCATCCATTGTCTACCATTTCCAGTTGTTTTCTTCTCCACAGCGTCCTGTTAATTTGTTTGTTGTTATTTTTGTAAATGCTACCTGTTAGTCAACACAACAAATAAAATAAAAAAGTTCACGTTTCAACGAACAAGAGTGACTACTACCGAACATTTCCGTGTGCCTTTGTGTTAGGCTGCTAGTAAGTGTATTGACATGAGGAGCATGTCCCTCCTTGTCAGTGCATGTGACCAAAGGAGCGTAACATGGTCAGCTGATGTTGGACGACTGCTGCTTCGACTGCTTTGGCCTGGCTACTCCTGGTGACGTTTTGAGGTTGAATACATTCAATTTCTGTCACGGAATGTTAAATTTGCAGCTGAAAATACGTTGAATTTTCTAAGCTGAAAAGTGTACATTGACTATTTTGATGGTAATAAAATGCAGTGTTAGCAATACAACTTCAAAACCTGATGGCAACAGTTATACTGCCATAGCAGGTCTTGCTCTTCCAATTACAGGGTACAATAAACCTGTTGCCATTCATACAACACAATAAGTCGTCGTTTTCTCTCAGTCTATCAGCTTTGTCTTCAATTTGACATGCCCACATTTCACATTAAGAACATTTGTGAGTAAATTGGGACGATATTATTTAAGTAGTCATACTTTTTGTGATTTTTTTGTTTGATGGTCGTCCATATTCATCTCGAGTATTTACGTGGATGAATTTGCTTTCATGATGAGATACACGCCTATCAGATGAATTTTCGCTCTGCCTAAAGGGATCCTGTGTGGGGGGGGGGAAGAAGTCATTTTGCTTGGAGATGGACCAGACCATCAGCCACTGAAGCTGAACGAACTGATTTTTAAGGCAAACTGGGTGAAAGGAAAACATTCTGATCTGTTGCCGTTAACTGCTGTGACGTTGCAAAACCGCCGAGAGCCCCGTGACTTTCTTGACGAACGAACTGTTCAAAGGCGAAGACGAGCGGACATACAGACCTTGGATGGACACAGCGCGATTGTTGCCGAGAGCTTGCAGCTGTTTTCGTTGTCGCTCGTTCTCCTCTCTTGCTCCTTCTTCCTCGAACGACGCCATCGTTCTTTGAAACAGTCTAAATATGCTTTTCGTTGCCCCGTAAACACTATTCAAACATTTGGATATATACGTTCTTTCAAGTTTAGCTGCTCACTGTCGCTTGAAGCCACGCCAACTTCCGTCTTTTTCTTCTTCGATGGTGCTTTTACGGCAGCTGAGCCTTCTTAACGTTAGACAGTCAAACTGAGTAGAAGTGACGCACATATCCCCAATTTACTTTTGCAGAGTCAAAAAGAACATTTCAAACATATCCGTAAATACATTCTTCCAAATCACAATCGACATTTCACATAACGTCGTTTCGTCTTGGACAAATGACATCACTTTTGACATTTATGTGTATGAGATTCGTCATTACAGAGATCAATTGCAGACATCTGCAATGTGAATTACGGATAAATGAAGCTCTTTTGACATATCTCTACTCCATCACCTCCTCTTGCTTGTTCGGCCGTTGTTGACAACGACGACGACGACGACAACAACAACAGGCTGCTCTCCGACTGCCCTTCCAATTGGGTTCAATCAGACATGGCTTGCTCTTGCGGACATAGTTCATCATCCCCATCGAAAAAGCTTTACCAACTGCACACGAAAAAACGACTTCAATAATGAGTCCATTGAACAAATTAGTGCAAATAAGATCAAGAAATATTGGACTTTAAAAAATGTTTGAAAACAAAAAGGTTTGAATGGGTTCCTTGTACTTAAAACAAAGAAAACGGAACCGTATTTAAGGGAATGTGCTATACTGGATTGAACAAAAGTTTAAGCCACTGTAGGAGTTTGAACATTTCATTCAGTCCATTTCTTTCCGCCTATCACTAGAGAGCGTACCGCACTTTGAGAATCACCGAGTTAGTACTTGAAAACGTCATAACATGTTCAATCGGATTTGGATCAGGGCTCAGAGATTCCAGAGATCTTTTGCTCTTAGCCATTCTTGGGTGTTTTTAGCAGTGTGTTTTGGATCATTATTCGGTTGCAAGAGCCATGACCTGCCACTGAATATACTTTGATCGTCTCGATATTTCATTGTACCCTGCACAGATTCAAGACACCATGTGCCAGATGTAACAACGCAGCCCCAGAACATATCAGAGCCTCCTCCATGTTTCACAGTAGGAACAGTGTTCTTTTCTTCGTATGCTTCATTTTTGCATCTGTGAAGATGGAGCTGATGTGCCTTGCCAAAAAGTTCCAGTTTTGTCTAGTCTGTCCACAGGACATTCTCCCAGAAGCTTTGAGGCTTGTCAACATACAGTTTGGTACATTCCAGTCTTCCCCCCCCCCCCCCCCCCCCCCCCCCCTCTATCAGTGGTGTCCTCCTCGCTCATCTCCCATGAAGTCCACTTTGGCTCAAACGACGACGGATGGTGCGATCTGACACTGATGTATGTACCTGGGAGTTCACCTTTAATTTCTTCAGAGTTTGATCTGGGCTCTTTTGTTACCATTCATATTGTCCGTCTCTTCAATTTATCATGAGTTTTCTTCCTGGGGCCACATCCAGGGAGGTTGGCTACAGTTTCGTGGAGCTTACATTTCTGAATTATACTGTATGTGCAACTGTAGTCAAGGGAACGTCAAGCTGCTTGGAGATGGTCTGATAGCCTTGACCTTTAAAGTGCTTGTCAATAGTTTTCTTGCGAATCTCTTGAGACAACTCTCTCCTTCGCATCCTCTGGTGCATATTTAGTGTGGTACACACCATGTCACCAAGCACCACCGTGATTACTTGTCACCCTTTAAACAGGCTGACTGACTGACTACACGTTTGAAAACATCTGTGATGCTAATTAGGGGACAGACCTTGTTTGAACATGTCCCGATGGTCAAATTATTTTCAAGGGGTACCATCATTTTTGTTGGAGCCAGTTTCATGAGGTTTTTTTTAAAATTATTATTATTTAGAATTCTGTTGAGCCACAATTCAAAGGCAATGTCTGATTTACATTGGTCAATTTCCATAAATCTTTTCTTTATTATTACTTTTGTCAGATTCAAGTTATTTCTGTGACCACTGTGGATTTTTCTTTCATTAACAGAGCGCTACCAACATTTTTGTGTGTGTGTGTGTGTGTATATAAACTGTGTGCAATTAATTATCCAAAATATTCACCATAAATCAATAAAAATATGTGTTCTCATTTTGATTGCAGTAGTAATTTGTTAATGGGAGTTCACTACTTAGTGGAGGTCAAATTTTGCGCATCTCTTGCATTGTAGAGAAACTGTGCAATTACAAAGCCCGCCAAAAGCGAGTCCATGTCAAGCGCCATCCAGGAGCAATGTCGGGTGTGGGCATCAGGAGACCACCTTTACCATGATCATGTGTGGTGGGGGTGTCGTGCATTGAAATTGGGGAGACTGGTTGGGGTGAGGTGAGACGGTCACAGTTCACTGATGACCCGTAACCGTCACCCCCACCCAGGCCAACCAGCTCCACAAAGGATGTGTGAATGTACATACACTATGTGGTGCATTAAAATCCACGCGGGAAATGCATGGCGGGCCAGAGAGCAGGCTGGAATGCCGGAACACCTGGCCGAGTGTCAGGAGCAAAGGACGCTCAGTGGCGGCCATGAGCTTTCAGACATGTACTGTAAGTCTATTTTTTTCAACATTACTATTACTGGTCAAGTGTACCTAGACATGCTACGCACATCCATCTTACCTGCCATAAATAAACTATCGAAATGATGATTTTGTTTTTCTTTCAACAAGATTACCACCGAGAGGGTAGAGGAGAATTTGCAAGGAGTTCCCTGCACGTTCTCCTGATTTAACGCCTGCAGACTTTACCTATGGGGGACCCTAAAGGATGTTGTGGATCGCAAGGAACTGACAACATTGGTGACCCTTAGACGAGAGATAGAAAATGCATGTGCAACAATCCCATTGAGCACTCTGGCGAACGTTACCCAAGGAGAAGTTCCGCCATACATACACAGTAAATGTCTGGAAGCTTATGGCCACCACTTTGAGCACCTCTTGTAATTATAGAGACCAAAGGTAACTTGTATTGTTCTCATGATGGTTGAATAAATTCAGTATTAAAATATTTATGCAAGTTTTCCTTTTCCTAATGTGTATGTCGAAGTTTTTTTAGGGCTGACTCTGTATATCGCCTGTAAGGCGGTGTACGTATTTTCTTTGTGCAGGCGCACGACTAGTCAGGACGACAAAGAGTCAACATGTCCATAAACTTGTCATAGCAAGATTAGCAAAATGGATTTAGGACCCTGAAGGAGGGAGGAGACTCAGGGGAGGGACCTGGCGAGAGAGGGAGGAGAGCGAGCGAGTCTCCTCCAAGCATCCCAGCCAGTCGTGGTCACACTTTGCGGGCGAGCTGACTTGATTTGGCCACACAAAGTCAAGTTTGTGCAGAAGCGGCCATGGGATCCTGGCAGGCACGTCCCGAGCGCCAACAGCGCTATGAGGAGCTCGCACACAAGACCGGATGTAAGGCGAGACTTCAGTTAGGAGTGCTTTGATTTTGAATTGACACTTTTATTATAGTCTCACTAGTGTGCAGATTTTCTTGCTGAAGAAGCAGAAATGTTTTCTCTTTCGACAGTCAAGTGAAACGAAAGCTATCCAATTGAGTTCACTCACTTCATTGGGTGATGTGTTCCAGTACAGATTTATTTTTTCAAAATATGCTTTTACAGCAATAATTAATGATTTATTCAAGGAAATTGAGGTGTGAAGTGGCACATACTTTTTGGATTTATTAATTTGTATTTTTTTCATGATCTGTCCGATTAATTTAACAATTCTACTATGAATTTTAAGTGATTTAATTTCTATTTTCATTTCAAATTTTATTAACTTTGTGTAGTATTTTTCAGTACTTTAATTCAAATTGATTAATTGTAGGTTGCATGACTCTTTCTCATATATTTTCACCCATTTTTGTTACATGAATATGTGTCAAGGCAGATTTTTAAAACTCAAAATTTATTTCTTTAACTTTTTTTAATTAAAACGTCTGTTTTATTAAAAAGGTCTATTCCATTTTAAAACACACAACAACAAAAATAAACATTCAATTATGAATTGTATGATAGTGTCAATTCAAATTATTATCTTATTAAAGACACTTTTTAATTAGATTTATTTTACTCCCACGTCCCAAAAACATGCATGGTCGGTTAATTGAAGACTCTAAATTGCCCGTAGGTGTGCACGTGAGTGCGAATGGTTGTTTGTTTATATGTGCCCTGCGATTGGCTGGCGACCAGTTCGGGGTGTACCCCGCCTCCTGCCCGATGATAGCTGGGATAGGCTCCAGCACTCCCGCGACCCTAGTGAGGAGAAGTGGCTCATAAAATGGAGGCATGGATCTTTTGTAACTACAATTTTTAATTCTAAATATTTATACACTCAAATATTTTATAATGCATGTCCTTCAAAGTCTTTTGTGTTTTTCAGTTAAATTAAATTGGCATATGAATCGTTGATTTATTGATTGTTAAGATAATAAAAGTTAAAAATGAGCATATTATTTGTTTACAATGAAAATAGTTAAACATCGCGTTAGCTATCTTGTAAAATAAATTTAAATTGCAGATTTTAAAAAGTATTTTTAAATGAATTTTAAGTCAATAAACAAGAAAACAAGCATATATGGTATTTTTGTGACTATCCTTTTATTTTAAAAAGTATTTTTTTTACTTTGAGATCAAATGTATTGTGCAGTATTTAAAAAATATTTTTACTACATTCATTTGATTAAGGAAAACATGAAAAAGTGTATAAAATTGGTATTAGATTGTCAGCTTTATCTAATATTGTGTGTGGTGAGTGTTTGTCTGCTTCAAGAGACTGAACTTTTTAGTGGGTCACTTCGTTATTGCTCGTGCCTTATCGTCTTTTTTATTTCTTTTTTTAAATGGACATTTATGCAACTAACGTCTCACTTTGTGACCCACCTTTGTGTTTGTGTGTGCATGTGTCGCAGTTTCCACGGAGCAGATCAAAAATCTCCACAAAAGATTCCGACAACTGAGCGGAAACGAGGAGACGATGAGGTAAAACGTCAAGCAGGCTCTTATTTTGAAAAGGAATTTTACATTGAAAAGATAGCCCAGTAGAGCTAGCTCAATGATAGTAAAATAACACTTCTAAAGTCATGTAAAACATCCGAGTTCAAACATCCTGTGTGATGTCACGCGACTCGTCAGTTCAGCGAGGATCAAAGGATTAACGTGAAGAAAATGTGGGGTTTTTTACATTGTAAAATTTGGAAATCATTCACATTTCTCTTCGGTGGAAAAGCATAGTTTTTGTGTCTTCTATGGTGTACAGGTCAGAACTCAAATAAATCATTTTTCATGTACAATAAAGTTGTAAAAAACGTTCAAGTTCAAATGTTGAGAGCTCAATTCATCAAGTATTAAAGGATTAAGATTAGGCAAATGTTTTTCTTTTTCTTTGTCTTTTTCTGTCTTTTATGTTGTACAATTGGGAAATAAATTGCATTTTTTCACGATAAAAAGCATAGTTCAGCTCGCAATACTGGGTTAACTACTTAACGCACATTTTTTGCTTTTTCTTTGTCTTTTTGTTTTTTATGTTGTAGAAGTCAGAACTCAACCACAATTTTTTTCATGTACAAAGGTTGTACAAAACCTCCGTGTTCAAACATCAAAAACTCAGTTCAGCGAGCATTAAAAAGATGAATGTTTCACTCACCGTCCCCCCCAAGTAAAATTACGGCCTAAATTTGCACAAAACCTCTGAATTCGAACCGCCTCAAGGATCGTATCAGTGTTTTGGGGGCCTTTTTCTTTGGCTTTTTAGGAAACACAATTCAAAAAGAGCGAGTGGACCCAGGAATAGATCATTTCTCTTACATTTACGCCCTATTAAAAAAAATAATAAAACAATTTTGGGGGGTACAAAATCCTACTTAATCCTCCCTATCACCAGTTTGCAAACACTGAAGAAACCTTGTGAATGTCACATAAAACTTTTCCTCCTGCTCTTTGCAATCAATACACACCCCAGCGCAAAAGAAAAAAAGAAAAAATAATCAATCAATTCCAAAGACTTATTTCTCACTCAATCCGGACCTCTGCCAAGGTTTCTTAAATTTTGTCCATTTTGTGTGTGATTCAATGACAAATGGTGGAAATTGTCAAATCAAAACCAACAATGACCAATGTGTGTGTGTGTGTGTGTGTGTGTGTGTGTGTGTTGTGTTTGCGTGTCGCATTGCAGCAGAGCGAATTTGGACAGCATTCCAGCACTTGCCAACAATCCCATTAAGAAGCAAATCATCGATGCCTTCTTTGACAAAAGGTTAGCAAATAATGTCCATTATGACAATCATTATTATTATTACTGTTATTATTGATGTTGTTTAGTCGATGAAATGTTAAAACTAAATATATTTTTTTCGTTTTTCCTTATTGTATATTTTATGTTATTATTTTTATCAATGTTATCAGTTTTTATCAATTATCTCTAAAATTATTTTTAATTATCGTAATAATTATTTTTATCATTTATTATGTACTGTTTATTAAGTAAACACATAAAATCATATTCCTACTTTTTAAAATAATGATCATATTTGGTGCAACGAACATATAAGAGAATAATGGATAAAATAAACAATTCATAATTATTAGAGATTTTTAAATAAACTAAAAATATATCTGTATAATAGATGTATAAATGTTATTTTAATATTTTATTTTATTGACTACAGTGATATATTTTATATTTAATTAATTATGACCATATTTGGTACAGTAGTAATAATTATATATTCAATGTTTTAAATTATTCTGTATAATTTGTCTTTAAAATAATGTTCTAAATATAATTTAATGATAATTTTGATATTGTGAATGTTTTAAAAATAGAATAACAACTGTATAATAGAGTGTTAAAAACATATTTTTAGCTCTTCTATTTTTATTTTGTTATACCCATTAAATTGATTAATATTTTTACAAATAATGGTAATAAAATAATGAAGTTGGTATAATAATAAGAATAACATATTTCACGCTTTGCATTATTTTAATTTATATTCAACAATATCATAATATATACAATGAATTCAAAGTTTTTAATGCATTTTTATAAATACAAAAACATGACAGTATAAAATATTTATTCTATTGTCATTTCATTTTACTTTATATATTTATTATATATTTAACTTTTCATGTTTTTTCATTTAGTGATTAGCTCAAATAAATTAAAAAAAAAACGATTTAATAGAGAATAAACGAAATAAACATGATGACTAAAAATGAGTCATGAGGGTAGCTGGGCTCACTATTTGGAAAGCTGAAGCTGTTGTCGCGCAATGTCAATCACGCCGCCGTTAGTCGCGCGGTCACTCTGACCTGCTAGCATTTCGAAAAACACAAAGTGTACCACGTCTCACTAATATTTATTATCGCAATTACGCAACCAACATTCCCACGTGACAGAGGCGGAAAGCTAAACACGCTATCGCTATTTGACAAGCGTGAGCTCCTTCCCAGTAACAAGAACCTATTTCGAAAATGTTTCTATTATTTGGCTGAGCTTAGTTCAGCATGGTGAAGTCAAGCAGCGAAGCACAAGACGGGTTGGACTTTTATACACATTCAGCACAAACATCCTTTAAAAGCTCAGCAATAAAAGGTCATAAAAATTGTTCGGCCGGGATCAAAAGGACGTTCACAAGACGTCTGTGGAGAATTTATTGCCACAAACATCTTCCCTGCGACTTTCTGGCCAGTCCAAACTGGGGTGCGCTCCAAGGGGCGCGCCAGAGTGAAAGTGTAGGTGCTGTCTGGTATAGTAAATCTTTTTTTTTTTTACAAAATTATTTATATTTAACTTGACTTTGTTGGGGGGAAATCTCGACCAAGTTGGCGCGCACCCTAATAAAAAGTCAAATTGTTTGCTTTTGAGTACAAATCAAAATGGTATGAAGAAAATATTTAGATATACATTGTGTAATGTTCATATTTATTTGATATTTGCTGATATTTATTTGTGGGGAACAGAAAGTAATTTAGGGAGAAAAAAATACAGACAAAGTTTGTGCACCCCATTACACCTGCAAAAAAAGGTCAAATTGTACATTTTCAAATTAAAAGGTACATTTTTATAAAATGAATGTTCACATGTAACAGTCTTTTGTGAGGGGGGGAATATCACTTTGGGGAGAACTAATCCAAACAGAGTTGGTGCACCTCCTCTCACCCTAAAAAAAGGGAAAGTATACATTTTCATATAAAAAATTTTATGTTTACAGAGGGAATACTCAAAGTGGAGCTTTTTTTATTTTGTTCATCCAGTTAGTGCACACGTTCTTACCTTGAAAAGAGTCCAAATGTTTTGGAATGGTAATGTACAACCTTTTTATTTTGTGAAAAATAATCACATTTGTGGGGGAAAATATCAGAGTTGGCACACCACCTCTGATTGTACAATTTAGAGTTGAAAGTTCATTTTCGTTGAGGGAATGTTCATATGTAAGCTTCTTTTGTGTGTGCGTGTGTGTTGGGAAGGGCGGTGAAAGTCCTGCAAAGTTGCTTCACCGCCTCTCACTTCCTTAAAAAATTTACAATTGTACGATTTGAAATCAAAAGTACAATTTTTAACCCTCTTTTTGTGTGTGTGTGTGTGGGGGGGAATCCTGACATTGTTAGCGCCCTACTGCCATTCCAAAAAATAGGTAATGTTTACACTGAAGCTTGGTGGTGGGAGGTTATGTTTATGTTCAATATATTTACTTTGCATCTCAAATTTGTGCTCGTATCTCAAAACAAAAAAATCAGCATCGTAATGGCTGGTGTCTCGAAACACTCGCAAGTCAAGGCACTCGTATCTTGAGGCACCACTGCATTAACACTGCTAAAATGGAAACTAATAATAATAATACTAATACTACTAATAATAGCAGCACGGTGGGCGACTGGTTAGCACATCCGCCTCACAGTTTTGAGGACAGGGGTACAAATCTCCGCCCCGCCTGTGCGGAGTTTGCATGTTCTCCCTGTGCCTGCGTGGGTTTTCTCCGGGTACTCCGGTTTCCTCCCACATCCCAAAAGCATGCAGAGTAGGTTGATTGAAGACTAACTTGTCCGTAGGTGTGAATGTGAGTGCAAATGGTTGTTTGTTTATATGTGCTGTGCGATTGGCTGGCGACCAGTTCAGGGTATACCCTGCCTCTCGCCCAAAGACAGCTGGGATAATAATATTTCGATCCAAAAAAATCCAGACACATTTGGCGCACACCCTCCAACACCCCCCACCACCCTTAAAAAAAAAAGTAAAATTGCACAATTCCGGTGCAAAGGTTTTGATAGAAGAAATATTCATATTTAACACAGGCGCTCCCACTCTCACCTACAAAAATAGTGAAATTGTATAATTTTGAGTTAGATTAATTTTTTGTTGAGGAACTGCTTCTTTTTAACCTTATTATATCATGTAAAAATCCAGACAAGGTTAGTGCACTCCCTCCCACCCCCCCAAAAAGTTAAATTGTAGATTTTTGCGTTTTCTGCAGGGAATCTTTGGATTTGTTGATTTCTTATTGGCCACGGTGTGCCTCCACACTCGCAGAAACCAGCAGCAGGAGGATGCGGCGGTCGGCTCCTTGGAGGAGATCAGCTTGGAGCAGTTCCTGATGGTCATGAGTCACTTCCGGCCGCCCGAGAACAAGAGCAGCGAGGAGGAGCGCCAGGCCATCAGGAAGCGAAAGCTGCGCTGTGAGCCTTTGCTACGGCTTGCCGCGCGCCTGATCTCAAGAATAGACGCGGGCCGGCAAGACATTTGACCCAAATTCCGGTGCCGATGCCGCTTTAACGCCGCCGCATGACTAAATTAACTACAGGACATGATTGCAAAGTTACAACAAACACAAAGTATCGCATGCGCCATCCAGTACTTAGACTTTATATAATTATTTAAGATCCATTTGTTTACTATTGTTTAAAGAAAAATGCTAATATTGTAAACCAGGTTTATAAGTTGGGGATTTTTCAATATCGTTAATTTTTATTTTGACAAATGTTTTTCAATTTTAATTTAATTGTGTTCATTTTCGTTAACTATAATAACCTTGTTAAAACATTAAGTCATAATTATTTAATTATATGTATTTCAACTCCATTATTTGAACCCCATTTAGTCGTACTAAAAAAAACAAAAACATTTTTTAAACGCCACTCATTTACTTTATGAAATATTTTACCTCAATTCTATATTTTTTATTACACACACACGCATATACTTGTATAAATCATAATAGTAAATCTTTACTTAGTAGTTGTTCTCTGCTAAATCTTATTATGGCTCTTGAGATTTGTTTTGTTTAGTGAGGTTGATGAGTGATGATGATGAAAACTTTCCGTTTGCAGTTTTGTTCAACATGCACGACACGGACAGTGACGGCACCATCACGCTGGCTGAGTACAAGAAGGTAACCACCACCAGCAGCATCAAACGATTTTCACGGGATTTTGCGTGGGTTCATGTTGGATTGCGTTGCTTTCAGTTGCTGTAGCCGTCCTAATACCTTTGTCCATCGCTGCAATAATGGAATAGCTCAAGTGATATCAAATCGTGTCAAATGAAGTGAAATTATTACATTAAAATTACAAAGAAAACGTGGAATCAAATCAATCAAGTAATGTAAACTTGTTAAAATTATTTAAAAAATAAAAGAAATGGAAAAATAATTGAATGGCATATAAATAAATAAATAAAATCACAAAAACATTTTAATGCGATCAAATATAAACCATTGATTATGAACTGAAATAAAGGTAATTTATAAAATTGAAAGAAATCTATGGGGATTACAATGTAAAAAAAATAATTTTCATTTATTTTAGTTTTTAATGTTATGATCAGTATATAATGAATACTTTAAATAACAACAGTATAAATTATTCAAATGATGTAAAACAAAGCTAAATTGTGAAACAAAAATAATAAAAATTTATGGGTTTAAAGTAATTACATTTGAATAAAAAAATATAAATTGTTTAATTTTTTTATCATATTTAATTATTTGAGCAAAATATGATATAAAACAAGTTTGTGTTTAAATAATCACATTAACAAATGAAGTACATTTACAAAATTAAAGCTTAAAAATTCACTGGGGAATAAATAAAGATGCAAATAATTTACATATTGATTTAGTCATTTGAATAAAATAAATTTCACTTATTGACACATTTGAAAACTGACATGAGCACATAGGCTTTCACCTAATGACAACATGCAATCAAAATTGAACAGAATTTTCCATAATTATGTTAAAATTCAATCCATCCATCCATTTTCCATACTGCTTCCCCTCACGCGGGTCGCGGGCGTGCTGGAGCCTATCCCAGCTATATTCGGGCGAGAGGCGGGGTATACCCTGAACTGGTCGCCAGCCAATCGCAGTGTTCAAATTCTATCATACATATTTAACTTGATTATAAATCTAATCAATCAAAGGAGTTACCATCAGGCCACAAAAAAACTATATATATATATTTTTTTTTTCTTCCGGCGTTGAGGTGGTGGAGGAGCTGCTGTCCAAAAGCGGCGCCATCGGGCACGAGGCGGCCAAGGCCATTGCCGACGCGGCCATGTTGGAAGTGGCCAGTATCAACGTGCCGCACATGGTAACCACACGCCTGTCAGCGCACATTCTCACAACACGTGACACACACGCTAATGACAAGTGTTGGGAAGATTACTTTGGAAATGTAGTTATTTAGGATTACAAATTACCCTGTTGAAAATGTAATAGCTAGTGTAACTATTTCCCTTACTTTCTCAAAGTAATACCACTAATAGCATTTGATTCCATTTTGATTACTTTTCTTAATTTTGAATGAATGCATCAATGGAATTTTCTTCGAAAAGAAAAGCGGATTAAAACCATAGATCATTATTTTGGAATTAACCACAAATTTCTTCTTTACACAACTAAGTAAGTGATAACAAAACATGATAAATGTAAATACATAATTTATTTAAAATTTATCCCGGTAATTCAATGGAGTACAATTACATAATCTTGTTACATGTAATTAGTTACTCCCCAACACGCTAATGACAACGGTGTGACATGCACAACTCAAATAGCAATATTTTTTCACCTCTCAGGCACCGGACGAATTCTACGAGGGTATTACCTTTGAGCATTTTGAACAGGTATGGATTACAACTACTGATTAATGCTATCTTTTAAATGTATTTACTCATTTATTGTTGGCATGCAGATTCTAAAAGGTCTGGAGATGGAGTCGCGGATGCACATCCGCTTTTTGGACGTGGACACCACCACCATGCGCTGCGGGAAAGCCACCGCTTGATCACCTCATACTCTAAAATACATAATAAATAATAGTACATTATAAGCTCACAATTTTAAATTAAGTTTTAAGTTAATTACATTTTATTGTGAAAATTAACATATTTAATCATTTATTTTATATCATTATATATTACTCGTATTTCATCTTAATATTTTGTGGGAAAGAACATCATAATGTGTAGGTCATTACCCCCCACCCTTTGAAATATCTAAATTTAATTTAAATTTATCCATTAATTTTTAAGGAGGCAATTCTCTTATTTAAACTTTTAAATCACACCAGATTGCAATGTTGTACCTGAACGAGTTCACTGAAAGAAAGTTCATGAAGTAATTCATATTTTGGGCGAACTTGAATTGAACTTGGTTCATTTCTGCCTGATGAATGTTGCTGAGAACGAGCTCATTCTGGCGCCTGTGAGCAACTTTTGAACAAAAGTTCATTTTCATTCGAGAGTGCCAGGTTTTGTTAGGGACTTCGAGTACAAAACCCACCTGAACACTATATTCGAGATTTCATATGTCGGGGGATCAACAGCATATTTGGAAACCGATTCAGTGCGGCCACCATTCATGTTTACATACAGCAGGCACATCGCAGCAGCCTCTGTGCACGAGGTGGGTTCAGGGACACTGCATCAATGGACTAGAATATCTTCTTTGGTACTTTTGTAATACAGTACATAATTGTAAAAAATGATTACTAGATTAACTGGATGACATTTTATTTTCACAAATAATTTGAGGAGTTATCATCCACTTTATTTGCATTAAAAAAAAATTGAACAAAAATATATATTGGATATAAATAATTTCAAGATCCAAACAAATGTAATTTGCAAAAATACATTTGAACTTTCTTTCCATAATTTTGTGAATTTATCACCAGATTTTTTTTCTTTTTTTGATACAAATAAAGACAACAAACAAAAAGAATGATTTAATAAACAACAACAAAAATGTTTACGTTTTGGATAAAAATAACCATATGTGGAGAAATATGGTTTTGTTGGATATCAACACATTATTTTAATTATGTGTTTAAAATTTTCAATTACATTACTAAGGCCTCTCTAATGAACACCTGACCTCTAATGAACACCAGAGAGTAACAATGTGCCGTTGCGTAAATGGGGATGCGGGTGTCCCTAATATTGTGGCAGCTGAGGGCACATACACTCGATGACAACTTGTCCAAGGGGAATCATAAAAGTTTGGGTGGCACGCGCGGGTGGTCACCTGAGGCGGTCATAGGGCATGGCGAGCGCGATGTTGTAGTTGTAGCCGTGAGATTGGTCGTAGTCGGAGCGGCAGATGGGGAGGACCCCGTCGGGGGCGCCAGCTTCCTCCGAGAAGTCGTAGTGGCAGATGATTCCTCGGTGCCTGGACGGGAACGACGCACATTCAGAATCAGTAACTCGCCATTATCAAAAAGATACTTTTTCTGGGCTTCTGACTGGATAAAATGACCTCATGAGCCAATCTTTGACAACACACAGCATGAGACTGTACCCTTGTTTTAGCATCTACTTTGTTTTTATTGTCTTTAACTTTGTTATTGTTGTATTGTTTTTAATAGCTTGACGGTCTATGTTCTATG
Source organism: Phycodurus eques (assembly GCF_024500275.1). NCBI lineage: Eukaryota > Metazoa > Chordata > Actinopteri > Syngnathiformes > Syngnathidae > Phycodurus > Phycodurus eques. The sequence goes on from NC_084527.1 coordinate 24,482,448, forward strand.
TTGGTTTTAGCTGTGTCAATTTCTTTATGTCTCAAAAGTGTTCTCTGTCAATTGACTGTCTGTTGTCGTACTAGAGCGGCTCCAACTACCGGAGACAAATTCCTTGTGTGTTTTTTGGACATACTTGGCAAATAAAGATGATACTGATTCTGATTCTATGATAAGATAAATTCGGCAAGAAAAAAGGTGTTTTCAATTTGTTTTAATGTCAAATTGTTTGGGTCACTAGGAAGGAACATGATGCTTTCTGACAAAATACCAAAATATTACCTGAAATTGTAAACAAATAGGAGAAAACAACTCAATATAAGATAAATTAAGAAAAAAATAATTATTTTTATTATTTATATATATATATATATATATATATATATATATATATATATAAAAGAAACACATTAAACCAAAAGTAGTAGATTTCTTTGTCTTTTAATTAGCAAAAAAATAAATATTACACAAAACAGGAAAAATGTTTGACCCAAAAGTAATTCAGTACTTAGAAAAATAAAATATGTTTAAAAATACAGAAAACAAAAATGAGACAAAATAGGAAAAAATATTAGACCAAAATATTACAAAGATATATTCAGGAATGTTAAAAGTAAACACAACTCCTGAAAATACAGTAATGAAAAAAGTAGACAAAACCTTGAGACAAAAACACAAATATTTGAAAAAAATATTACAAATTAGTTTAGCTTTTTTTCGCCATTTTAGGTTCAGTTAAAGGAACATTTAAAGAACATAGATGACAATTGTGAACCTGCGACTTGCGTACACGTGGGCATGTCCTACCTGCGGTGAGCCGTGAGGTCGTCATCAGTGATGCACGCCCCCCGCGGCGTCTTGTCGTCGGGGATGTTGGCCGTCAGCAGCGTGCGGCTGTCGAAATGCACTTGCCTCACAGGATGTCTGCACGCATACACAACACAAGATGAGACAAAAGATGTTTCTCAATGGGAATTGTGGACGAGGGCGGAGGTCAGAGTCCCACCTGTTGTGCATCTCCCACAGCTTGGTTCCCATCCGCATCTCCCACACGCACACCAGGCCCTCGCCGCCGCCGCTCACCACCTTCCAGTCGTCCATGCGCACAGACGTCACGCCCAGATGGTGCGCGTACAGCGAAGACACGCACGAGCCCGTGCGCAGGTCTAACACACGCACCCTGAAAACAAACAAGCAGAGAGGCAAACTATTACACACATACAGTGTTAGACAAATAATAAACATCTTCTTCCGTTTATCCATGGGTATCCGTGGGTCACGAGGGCAGCACTGGTTGTACAGGGACCAAACAGCCCGTATCAGGGGCTCTCTGAGCACCCCGCACAGCACCCCCGAGGGACACAGACAAATGCCTTTTCCAAGTCCACAAAGCACATGTAGACTGGTTGGGCAAACTCCAATGCACGCTCGAGGACCCACCTGAGGGTGTAGAGCTGGTCCACTGTTCTACAGCCAGGATGAAAACCACACTGCTCTTCCTGAATCTGAGATTCCATGGCACACAGGCGAAGTTCTGTCAGAGGCAGGAGTTGAAACTCCTTCTGACAGGGGACTATGCCAGACACTCCGAGCACACTAGCTTTGATTCTGCCAAGTCGGACGAGCATCTTTCCCACCATCTGATCCAACTCATCACCAGGTGGTGATTAGTTGACAGCATCACCCCTTGCTTCGCCCAAGTGTCCAAGACATGCAACCACAAGTGTGATGACACAACCACAAAGTCGCTCATCAAACTGCAGCCTAGGGTGCATTTTCTGTACCGCTTTATCCTCACAAGGGTTGCGGGCGTGCTGAAGCCTAGTCCAGGTATCTTCGGGCGAGAGGCGGGGTACACCGTGGACTGGTCGCCAACCAACCGCAGGGCACATATAAACAACAACCATTCACACACACATTCACACCAAATGGCAATTTAGAGTCTTCAATTAACCTACCATGCATGTTTTTGGGATGTGGGAGGAAACCGGAGTGCCCGGAGAAAACCCACGCAGGCACGGGGAGAACATACAAACTCCACACAGGCGGGGGTGGGATTTGAACCACGGCTCCTCAGAGCTGTGTGGCTGACGCTCTAACCAGACGCCCAACCGCTGGACAAATTCATCCATCCATATTCTGAACTGCTTCTCCTCACTAGGGTCGCGGGCGTGCTGGAGCCTATCCTAGCTATCATCGGGCAGCAACCCTAACTGGTTGCCAGCCAATCGCATGGCACATACAAACAAACAAATATTCGCACTCACAGTCACAGCTACGGGCAATTCAGAATCTCCAATGAATGCATGTTTTTGGGATGTGGGAGGAAACCGGAGTACCCGGAGAAAACCCACGCAGGCACGGGGAGAACATGCAAACTCCACACAGGCGGGAACGGGGATTGAACCCCGGCTCTCAGAACTGTGAGGCTGACGCTCTAACCAGTCGTCCACCGTGTTGCCGCTGGACAAATTATTATGGAAAAAATATTAACATATTAGAAAGGGTCGAACAGTTCGGCCAAACATCTTTATTCCTCCATCCAAAGAGCCAGGCTGACATTTTTTTATGATTGCTCAGCCTTGGCAGAGGTTGACATTCAAGTTAGGAATGTGAACTAACGGAATGCTACTGTGGCCTCCGTAGGTTTCACGCTTGAATGTGCGTAAATTTCTATCGGCGCAACAATGAGTGCCGTTCATCTGTGGCTGAGTGAAATCTTTGGAACAGATACGCTTCACACTTTGTCAAAGAACTCATTCATTTACACACAAATACAGAAAAACACACACACACAAGGGAAGTACCACAAAATAACAAAGCAGATGTTGCACGACATTAATTGCCAAATAAAAAGATTTTCAGACAAGAAAAGAGAATAATAAACATGAATCTTAACACTTTTCACTGTCCCTCAAGTGGAAAAAGAAGTCATTTTATTATTATTATTATTATCCATCCATTTTCTGTACCGCTAGGGTCGCGGGCGTGCTGGCACCTATCTCAGCTGACTTCGGGCAAGAGGCGGGGCTGAACTGGTCGCCAGCTAATCGCAGGGCACATATAAACAAACAACCATTCACACTCACATTCACACTGATGGGCAATTTAGAGTCTTCAATTAACATACCATGCATGTTTTGGGGATGTGGGAGGAAAACGGAGTGCACGGAGAAAACCCAGGAAAGGCACGGGGAGAACATGCAAACTCCACACAGGCGAGGCCAGATTTGAACCCCGCTCCTCAGAACTGTGAGGCAGATATGCTAACCAGTGGTCCACCGTACCGCTATTATTAGTAGTATTAGTATTATTGTTATTAGTTTCCATTTTAGCAGTGTTAATGAAGTGGTGCCTCAAGATACGAGTGCCTTGACTTGCAGGTTTTTCGAGACGCCAGCCATCACTTGGCTGATTTTTTTTGTCTTGAGATAGGAACACAAATTTGAGATACAAATTTGCTTCAGCCCCCCTACCGCTAGATGGCGGCAGCAAACTTTACAACATCCATCCACCATCACCACCTTGGTTTCCTTGTAGTAGTGGGACAATACCAGTTGGTGGTGCTTGTGCACCATTAAGCTGGCTTGCTAACTGCCTATACACCCCACAGAAGAAGAAAAGGAAGGGCAATACATTAGGTACAATCATGTTTTGTGCTTGCATTTTCTGTGTTTGCAGGTTACGTTGAGAGCTATTGTTATCAGAAATTCATTTTCAGAACAATTTGTCTCAATTTCCATCGTTTTAAAATGATGTCAAGAACATTACCGCAGGACAGCTATTGCTGAATATTATTTAATAGGACAAAAATAATTCTGAGCCGCTTCTCCTCATTAGGGTCGGGGGCATGCTGGAGCCTATCCCAGCTAATCATCGGGCAGGAGGCGGGGTACACCCTGAACTGGTTGCCAGCCAATTGCAGGGCACATACAAACAAACAACCATTCGCACTCACATAATCATTATGCTACAAAATAATAATCATCATCATCATCATGAAAAAATTATGGCTTCAATATTTGTTATTCTATAGAATAAAAAATATAATAAAGTGGAGATTGACTTGAGTGTTGCTTTTCATCACCAAGATGTGAGTATAAAAGCTGTTGTAATTGTAAACTACATTAAATGTTGATTAATGTTCTTATCAATTATAGTACAAGTGTTGAGATTATTCACCTTTTAGATAATAATCCTCAAGAAGGATTTCAAGGGATTTATCTAGCTCAATATATTAGATTTATTATATTAATATTTCCTCAAATTCACACTTCTTAGTTAATGATAAACATTATTTAAAATGATTGGTGGTAAATATTAATAGGCTAGTTTAAGACGTCAGATAATTGCAAAAGATTTCAAAAGCAGGACAAAGTGGCCTAAATTACAGAACTCACCTTTTGTCAAACTTGAACTAAAGTCCAGGGGGGAGGGCGTGACTGTGTTTGCCCTGAGCCCCCAAATGGCTGGCTACGGCCCTGGGCCGAGCCAGCGACCTCACCGGCCGGCCTGACAACCAAAGTGGGACTCGCGGCTTGTGCATTGATGGAGAAGGCAACTAGCTAGCTGTAAGAACTAATGTGAATTGCAGGATACATTGACCAGCTACACTTCATACATACATCGCAGTAATATGCTTAAATTGGCACTGAGCGGGGACCCGGCCGATGCACAGAGAAAGGCTCACCCAGCATCGGGGCCTTCTTCCCGATTGGTTATGAGGGACCTATCGGGGCTGCTGCGCTGCCTGCAGCTGGGAAAGCCTGTGAGCCTTTCTGCTCAGACAGCAGCGGCTCCTCCTGATTTTCCACTCCATGCCAAATTGAAACATTTTATGAAACAGAGGGAAAACCCCTCTGTAGCAGTTACCAGACTATGAACGAAAATGAACAGTGAGAGAAATGCAGTTCTCGCACGCACAAACAGGGCTTTTGGTGCGAGCGATTTTGATCAGCCAAATTGGTCCTTAGCCAGCATGGCTAACATCAGAAATGTTCTCATCGCCACACCATATTTAATTCGTCACTGGCGAGGTGGTGAGTGGACAGTGCGAACACTGGGAACAATGCCACGTCTGCAATTAGCATGTTGTCAAACAGTAGAAAACTCAAACTAATTTAAGCTCCGAAATGCTTATGGGAAATTAGTATGGGATATTCCCATTCCTTTTTTTTTTTTTTTTTTTTTTGCTGCAACATTACCTCCTCCTCCTTAAAATAAAGAAAGTTAGGGCTTTCTTTTCAACAATGACAAATACATATCGCCGAGTTGCGGTCCACTCAGCAGGGAAACCTTGCCAAGTTTCTTCCAGGCTGTTGCGTCACCACTTCCAAATACAGAAAGTCCTCGAGTTAGGACGTACTCGACCTACGACGTTTTGACTTTACGACGCTCCTGCCTTGTCCGCCATTTTGTCCCAGCACCGTAGTGTTTCTGCTTAGCTAGTGCATAGTGCTTGTCTGTGTTTGTGCGCCGGGAGTAGCTTTGCCTATTTCTGTCTCCTTTTTTCACACTGTCAGCAATAATGGTAAGTACAGCATCTTATTTTTGTATTTTAATGTATTTTAGTTTCTTTATACAAAGTGTTAACCTTTCTTGCTACAGTCACCCGACCGTGGTCGAGAGACGCAGGGGTTAACTCCCTTCTCTCGTTGCACAGCTGAGCTGGGTGACGGCAACAATAAAGGCACGAAGCACCGATTTTCTGCTTTACTGGCTTTATTAGCTGGCTTCAATATTTGTTATTCTATAGGAAAATATTACCGTATTTTCACGACCATAGGGCGCACCGTATTAAAACGTGCAGTCTCAGTTATGAGGTCTATTTCTGTATTTAACACACACATAAGTATTATTGGGCACAGGCATGCTAAAACATACACTCGCTTAAAACGTACGGTAGCATGCATGCACGCTAAAACAATGTTTTTAAAAAGGCAGCGGGAGCAAAACTGAGTTCAGTTGTACTTTATTGAAGTATTTAACAATGTACTCACATTATTTTTTTAACAATCCTCATCCACAAATCCATCAAAGTCCTCATCTTCTTCTTTAGCGTGCATGCATGCTACCGTATGTTTTAAGCTAGCGTATGTTTTACCATGCCTGTGCCCAATAATACGGTGCGCCTTATGTATGTGTTAAATACAGAAATATACCCCATAACTGGGACTGCGCCTTTTAATACGGTGCGCCTTATGGTCGTGAAAATAAGGTACTTTTATAAACATCCATCCATCCATTTTCTGAGTCGCTTCTCCTCACTCGGGTCGCGGGCGTGCTGGAGCCTATCCCAGCTATCATCAGGCAGGAGGCGTGGTACACCCCTAACTGGTCGCCAGCCAATCGCAGGGCACATACAAACAAACAACCATTAGCACTCACATTCACACCTACGGGCAATTTAGAGTCTTCAATTAACATACCACGCATGTTTTGGGGATGTGGGAGGAAACCAGAGTGCCCGGAGAAAACCCACGCAGGCACGGGGAGAACATGCAAACTCCACACAGGGGAGGCCGGGGATTGAACCCCGGTCCTCAGAACTGTGAGGCAGACGCTCTAACCATTCCTCCACCGTGCCGCCACTTTTATAAACAGACATTGTGAATTCCATCAATACTTCTAAAACGCCACTGTTCCTTCTCCAATAATGCAAGGAGTATTTTTACTTCATTTTACCTGTATTTTAGTGTAACTACACAGTGCTTAATATTATACTTGTGTCAAAGTTGGGAATGTTACTTGGAGTTTGGTAAGGAAATGTATTACGATGGCGACAGTTTGACCCCAGAACAGATGAATTTACCTTTGTTATTTCCTATGGGGGGGAATGAAATTAGAAGACAAGAGTGGACATTAAACTGCGATTGTGTTGGACATTTTGTAATTGCAAAAACCCAATGTGATTATGCTAATATGCTAATGAGTGCCCATGGGCTGTAATGAAGGCACAGCGTCAACAGATGGAACCGAAGGTCCCCGGGGGGGGGGGCGTTGCACTCTTGCTCGCTGACCTCTGATTGGCTGAGAGAAGACCAATCACGCAAAAAGCTCGACACAAAGCAAAGCCAAATGAATTTTAATCACAAAGATGACTAAAACGCTAATCACTCTTTGTTACTAGCGTACTTAGCGTCACGGAGTACAAGTTTGAAAATTCAGCCCCGAAATTATATTACTTGGCAACAACAATTTTGGTAGGTGTGTCGATGATGAGTGGACACACAAAGGAGTCTCAAAAAACCATGCTAGAAAAGTGCCTGATCTTTGCCTGGCAGCTCATATGTTCCAAACACACAACAACAACAAAAACAACAAAGACTCTCGTGCTTTTCCTCCTCATCTGGCATGTACACGCATGTGCGCGTGTGTGCGTGTGTGTGCGCGCGTGTGTTTGTGGGTGCCATCTACATTCAGGGTCGGAAATACTTTATTTGTACTTTATTAAATACTATATTTTTTGTATAGTAACTGTTTCTGTATATAAATTTTTAGACACACTGTTATGGGCAGTAATTTGAAAAAAAGTTTCACGAAGTACAAGGGATGGGTATCGTTAGGATTTTAATGATATTACTACTCTTAACGATACTGCTTATAGGGCCGGTACTTTAATGGTATTATTATCTGTACTTTTTTTAAACCACTAAAACAAATATCAGAATTAACACTGCTTTATTGTAATTTTTTTAATAAATTAGCTTGTCTTGCAAAAACAATGTAAAATAAATGAATGAATGATTTACAGAAAAATAAATGTTTTGAACAAATCACTATTATACATGTTAAACATGATATAAACAATTATTTAGTGCAATAGAAAACAGTGGTTTAGTATGCGACGGAGATCTTGTTTTGAACTATTTGTTGTTTTCATCAAGCGTTTTTTTAAATAAACATATAAAAACAATCCTCTCGATAGCCCCGTTGGGCAGGTCCAAGCTCCTGTGCCCCCTCAACCCCTGGAGGAACTCATGCAGCTCGGCGCCACTCGTCTGACCCTCACAGAACAGCAGTGGTGCAAGTTGTGCTTTTACTGCGGAAATGCTGGACACCTGGGAGTCACTTGTCCAGTGTGGCCAAAAGGCCTAGCTCATCAGGGGAGGAGAGCACTCTGTTGAGCCAAACTTCTTCGTCCCCTCTCTCTCGGCTAGTCTAAATTACAATTCAAATGTTATGTCTCTTCCGATTCTTTTGGACTCAAGAGCCAAGGATAACTTCATAGACCAAGACTTTGTTGTACAATCAAAAATCTCCCTCGAGCTGCTAACTGCGCCGAAAGTCGTATAGGCTGTAGATAGGAGCACGAGCTTTCAAGTGACTTATTACACTATTCCCCTTGCCCCCCAAACCGATTGTTTGTTCCCCCTGTAGCTCGTTCTGAAGTCCTCTAATGGGGGCATTCCTCCAGATTAATTTGTCATCCCGGAGTTCATGGAACCCTAGATTTCCTTCGCAGGCATTTCTGGTGGCCCAGCATGGCCCAGGATACCAGAGCATTTGTGGCGCCTTGCTCCATCTGTGCCCAAGGAAAAGCCTTCCATCAACCCCCTGCTTGTCTGCTGCGTCCCCTTCCCATTCCTAGCCGTCCTTGGTCTCATATCACTGTGGATTTTGTCTCCGGGCGCCATCCGAAGGTAATACTTTTATTCTCACTATAATTTATCGCTTCTCAAAGTCTGTCCATTATGTGGCCCTTTCCAAGTTACCTTCAGCCATTGAAACCCCCAACCTTCTCGGTAACCATGTATTCAAGCTTCACGGAATCCCTCAAGATACTGTTTCAGATCGTGGGCCGCAGAGAGTTTTGTAAGGATGTGGGCGCAGCAGCCAGCCTCTGCTCGGGTTACCATCCCCAGACCAACGGCCAAACGGAACATGCCAACCAGGATTTGGAAGCCGCTTTACGCTATGTCGCCGCACGCCATCCGGTTTCTTGGAGCACTTTCCTCCCTATGTAGAATATGCCCATAACTCCATCTCCTACTCTGCGACAGGTTTGTCGCCTTTCATGGCATGTTATAGTTTCCAACCTCTCTTGCTCCCTTACCAGGAGGTGGAAGTGGCTGACCCTGCAGTTAAGGATCATGTCCGCAGAGTAAAGGGAGCATGGGAAACCGTTACAGGAGCCCTCAACCGCTCGGCGGAAAGGAATAAGCAGCTGGCTGACCGTCACCGATCCCCCGCCCCAGAGTATCGGGTCGGACAGAGGGTGTGGCTGTCGTCTGAACCTACCGGCTTCCATGAATGTCCACCCCACCTTCCATGTTTCCCTGCTCAAGCCGGTTTCTTCCAGTGTCTTCGGCCCTCAGGTCGACCCCCTATGCCCTCCTCGGCTCATGGACAACCATCCTGCGTTCACGGTTTCCAAGATACTGGACGTCCGTCTCCAGGGGCGGAGTTTCCAATATCTGGTGGATTGGGTGGGTTATGGCCCTGAAGAGCGTTTGTGGATCTCCCGTCGCCTGATCCTGAACCCCTCACTCGTCAGGGATTTTTATAGGGCGAATTTTGTTAGGTCTGGGCGAATCACAGGAGGCGTCCGTTGAGGAGGGGGTACTGTGATGGTTTGGCACAGGCTCGTCATATTTTGGTGGTTTCATTTCCTGCACCACACTACTTGTCGACTGCTTTATTGTTTCAGGCTGGGCTGGGCAGCTTCTGGAGGGACACTCATTCTTGCGCACCTGCAACCAATCCGCTATCAACTGGGTTTAAAGATCCTGCCGGCTCGACAAGCAGGTGCCAGATGATTCCCACTTCCATGAGTGTGCCTCTCAAACATCTCATCGCAGTGTCCTTTGCCCAGCCTGGCTACGCATTGTCTCCTGAAGTCTCTCTTCTCCTCAAACGACGCAAGAACCCCCTCCGCACTCGTGATCAGCTTTACTGAACTCTGTACAAGTAATCCTACCTGAAATATTACATAAAACATCCACTCTAACCATACGTCTCCTGTTCGCTTTTGGGTCAACATTTGCAGCAATAAATACGCTCGTCAAACAGCCGAAAAGTTAAAGTCAAAGTACCCGCTACAACGACTGTTAATAGTGCCTTACCGTGACATGCCACCTCTCTGCCAATTTGCTGAGCGGGCCAACTTCAAAATAAAAGATTAATATATTACTACATTGGACTTCAAAGCCATTTTAAGCTTTGATTTTGAAGTTGGCCACGGAGCGCGGTGCCATCCCTGAATAAAGCCTTAACCATACGTTCGCCGCCTGGTGGCTTGGCTGGCTGGGTTGCAGGCAGTGCTATAAATGAAGCACTTTTCATATGCAGCAGTGCCCCATTTTTAATGTAAAAAAATCAGCAACGATCAGGCTCATTTAATCGCGGAGCCAAAGTCGTGATCATGAAAGTGTGCTTCGATTAATTGTGTAGTCCTAGAGTGGTGTATAACTGCTGGAACAGCTCGTCTTCCAGCAGGTCGAGTGTTTAAGTTTGTGTGCGTTTGTTTTTGTGCGTATGTGGTTATGTGTGCTTTTGGGTTACATGTGTTTTTGTGTGTGAGCGCTTATGTTGTGTGTGTGTGTGTGTGTTTTTGTGTGGTTTAGGTGTGTGTTTGTCTTTTCTGTATTCTTTGTTTTGTGTGTGCAAAAAGTTAAAAAAGTGTAAAAGTTCATTTGTGTTAGTTTGTGTGAATTCGTTTGTGTTTTTTATGTTTGCGTGGGTTTTTTGTGTGGGTTTTTGTTTCTTTATCCAATTTTTTTTTAGTTTTGTTTGTGTGTGGGCATGCTTTTGTGTTCGTGTGGGTGCTTTTTGTGCATCTGTGTATGTGCTGTACCCACCGCCTGTCATTGTTCCCGCACACCATCATGTGCGGCGCGTTGCCGTCGTGGAGATGAATACAGGTGAAGTCTCCTGGCGAGTCCCCAACACATGCCACCGCCTTGCCCGTCGCCAAGCTGTACACGTGGATCTGCAATGGGAGATGCACATTTAGCATTCGGAACGCTTGTATACTAAGAACTTTGATTGAAATCTTGTGCCGCTGGTGTGGCACATTTGAGTAACATTTTGTGCTTTCCCCATTTTGCTCTCATTACCGTTAGCTGACTATGTTCGTTTCTCATGCTAACTGCCCCATGCCTGTTTTGCTCCTGTGTCTGTTGGCTTAACAGGACAAACCTTTGTGATGTTTTAGAGGCTTAACTTTTTATGAACAAAACTCGGATTTTCTGCTTGTGTAAAATTGTAGACTGCTACATGAGGATATCGTGCTATCTACCACATGCCTGTTTTACTCCTGTGACTGTTAGCTTGGACTCAGGATAAACCATTTTGATGCTTTAGGGACTTAAACTTTTTGTAAACAAGGGAGTTTGATCTTAATCTCTCTATATTGATTTATTGCACTTTGACAGCAAAACCTTCCATCAAATGGGCACGTCCATATTACCGGGTAATCACGTGGGTAACGTCATGAGTGTATCAACTTGCCAGTTTGCTCACTGACAATGCTCATTTGAACAACAAAAAGTAGCAAAAAAACAAAGTATGCGTAGTCCTGTTACACAAGGAGCAAACTATTCCTGGCGAGTGTTGACAATTGTGAATGCAAGATCCATATGAAGAGAGACCAAAATGCAGATGAAGGTAGGCCTGGGAAGGCCACATTCACAATAACACTGCACAGACCCTATCTATGTATGTATGTATGTATGTATGTATGTATGTGTGTCTGTGTGTATGTATATATGTATTTAAGTTAACAAATTCAGTCACAAAGACAAATTCAGCCAACTGGCTCAACAATTGTTCATACAATGCATTACGGTAACATGCCGTCAATGCGCTGCGACGGGCAACTTCAAAATAAAAGCTTAACAAAGCATTGATGTCCATATATTACTGGTTAGAGTTGCCCCTCACAGTGCATTGTCGGCCTGTTACTGTAACACATAGTATGAACAATTGTGTCAGCTGGCCTGTCCTAATCTTATTTTGTGACTCAAAACACCGAGCACTAACAGACTGATTCATGTTTTATTAATTGCATTTTATTCCCTCTTTCACAGGCTAATTTTTGTTATGTTATGGCTAACTTGCTTTGTTTACACTGGAATGTCGTGTTTAGAACACTCAAATGTGACTTAAAACATTGCCTGCATAAAATGATGTCATTGGAAGCCCAACTAATTGGGCAATTAGTAGGCCCACATTTTTACGCAAATGAGAAAAGGCAAGCCAAACTGACGTTTCTAATGAAATCAGTAAACGCGAAAAAGACGACAGATGGACAGACGGACTTCGGGCAGAGATAAAGACTTTCCACAGGAGGGAACAAAAGAGAATGATGTAAGCCTCAAGAGGGAGCCAGCAGAGCGTGTGTGTATCTTTCTATGTGTGTTTGTGTGTGCGTGCATGCGTATGTGTCGCTTATTTGGGCCAACAGAGCTTTAATTACACACTCACAGCACCCGTGGGCAAAGAATGGCAGCTTGATGAAAAGAAAAAAAAAAAAAAAAAAAGTCAAATTACACTCAGCTTGCTGTTGTTGATTAATCATTGTCCTTTCTAGAAGCTTTCATTGTTGAATATTGGCCATCTTGTCCACTTGGAAGACAATGGCTGTGTTCAAAAGTAGACCATTTTGAAGTGCTGTTCAAATGAATATTGGTTCTCCCCAGCCTATATACTGCCCTCAATGCATCACACAATGCATCTTGATCACTTGAAAATTAAATACATCAACCATGATGCATTACAGCATACAGAAAAATAATTTTTTGTTCCCAAGGTATTGTTTGATTGTCCTTTTTTTCTCTCTTTTTCCTCTTTTTTAATTTTCCACTTTTTTTCTGCTATATTTTTCTTTTCTCTGTATGGGGTTAACCCTCCTTTTCCCATTTTTTCTCTTTTTTCTTTCTTTTTCCTTTGTTTTACTTTAAGTATTTCTTTTTTCCCATTTTTCCCTTTTCCACTTTTTCTCTCTCTCTCGGTCATTTCTCTCTGAGGTTAACTTGTTTTTTTCTTTTTCACATTTTCCCTCTGAGTTAGTTGCTTTTTTCCCTTTTACATTTTTCTTTCTTTCCAGCCTTTTTTTCTTCTGTTGTCTCTCTTTTTCGATATTTTTTTTAATCATTTTTGTCTCTCGGCTTAACTTCGTCTTTCTTTTTCTATTTTTTTCTTTTCCTGTTGTTTTTCTACATCTTAATTTCTTTGTTCTCTTTTTTTTCTCTGAGGGGAAAGTTATTTTTTGTTTTTGACCATTTTTTTCTGAGTTATTCTTTTATCCCCTTTTACATTTTTTCTTTCTTTTTACCACTTTTTTCTATTTCTATATTTTACTCAGTTTTCTCTCTAGGGTTAATGTCTTTGCCTTTCTTTTCCATCATTTTTCCTCTTTTTCTTTATCTTTGTCATGTTTCCCCCTGTGGTTAACTTTTTCTCTCTTCTCCTTTTAGTCTCTCTCTCTTGCTCTCTCTCTCTCTCTTTCTCTCACTCTCTCTTTCTGTCTCTCTGGAGTAAACCCCTCATGTCTGCACAACATGAACAAATCAGGTGACCGCAATTGTCTTGCATGACTCCTGGTTCCTGAGGGAAACGCACCCGCTCGTGGCCACACGCTGGCCCCTAAATAAAGTAAGGCATGCTCCCTAGGCGTACCTCATATAAAGGTGCAAACATGCCACCTGGGGGAGCCACTTGGGGAGCACAGCACAACTACACTGAGGGCTGACAGGACCTCTCCAAGGGCTCGGCGCTATTTAGGTGCGCTCATTTTGCGTCTTGGCATCTCCCCCCGAAGATGCTTAGCATTAACTTCTAAGAGGCCCCAGGGTGTGGGGAGAGTAATAACGAGCCACCAGCCCGCAGAGACGCTTTATGTATAGAAGACGTCTAGTACTAATGAAGTCAAACGCTGATGAGACACTTTGTGAGCAAATTACTTTACGGAGGCCCGATTAGTCTGTCGCCTTAACGCAGATATGGAAAGTACACAAAGTTAGCGCGTCAGTATCTTCTTTCGTACAGAGGTCCTTCAAAATGCTCCATTCTCAAATTCTTATATTTTTGCATAGTTTCCCCACTTTAATGTTTAAGATCATCAAATAAATGTAAATACCAGACAAATATAACCCAAGTGAAATTAAAATGCCATTTTTAAATGGTGATTTAATTTATTAAGGAAAATAAAAACTATTCAATGTTACCTGGCCCTGTGTGAAAAACTAATTACCCCCCTTGTTAAATCATTAATTCATTGTGTAACAAAGTAGCAAACATAGACCCAATCAAATAACTGCCTAAATGTAGAATAATAAGATATTGACTAGAACATGATAAGAAAATAAACTTACACTGAAGCCATCCCATGTGTCTTGCAGTTTCGGCTGCGTCGTTTGTAACAAGTCCGTAAAAGTGCGCTCGATTTGGTTACCCTCCAGTCCAGTACGGAGCCACGGCTTCTTCGTGTGCACGATGTAACTATTTCGTGCGCACAAAGTAGTAGTTTGTGCATACAAATTAGTAGTTTGTGCGCACGAACTAGTATTTTTTTTTTTACGTCATGTGTGGGGCTCCGTACTATTCCGTATTCTAGCAAATAGATTTTCTAGTTTGACAATATTAAATACAGAAACAACCACAGGTATGATGATAAAATCAATTATTACACAAATTCTGTATATTTACAAGTGATGTTTGATGCAAGAGCTCAGGCTCACAACGCTGTTCTCTCTGTCTGTCTTCGTTGACTGGACGGTGGCATAAAATTGGCACAGGGTATCATTCATAACATCAACAGTGATGTGTTCAGTTCGGATTTGTCAAATTTTGTCCCAGGAAGTGTCTCAGCTCAGTGTCTTTTAATGGCCTATTTTGTTGTTTTCTTTGCCCTTTTTTTATCCTCCTCATCTGCAAGTTGATTTAAATCATACGGAGTTAACATTTTGTGCTACTTCTGTCTCTTCATATTTCCCTCAATTCCTCAACAGCATCTCAGCCATCAAAAGTGTTGTAATCACCAAATAATGTAAATGATTAAAACACTAGTTACTGTTTTAAAGTTGCTAATTTCTGTCCTTAGAGTACTTCACATTTACTTTTCGGAAACTCTGTGTCAGGTTGCTATGTTTGCTGCTGTAATCTAACAGCTAAGGGTGCTGTGCATTAATTTGGAACAATGTAATGATGTTTCGATAGGAACTAATTGAGAAGTTGTAAGGGTATTCACCAAGACCATGGTATAATACTATGTGCTCTCAGACAAACATTGTAGATGCGCTTCGAAACGCCTAAAAAAAATATGTATTAAAAATTTTTTCAGATCTTCATATTTTTTTGTTTTAGAAAATAGAGCTGCTTAACAGTCTTGGAAAAATGACTATTTTCCCATACTTTTCCAGACCAGGAAATTTACCACCGGGCCCGCACTCTGGTGAGGGTTGGACTCCGCCAAGGCTGCCCTTTTTCACCGATTCTGTTCATAACTTTTACGGACAGAATTTCTCGGCACAGCCGAGGCGTAGGGGAGGTCCGGTTTGGTGGCCGCAGTACTGCATCTCTGCTTTTTGCAGACGATGTGGTTCTGTTGGCTTCATCAAGCAGTGATCTCCAACTCTCACTGGCAGCTGAGTGTAAAGCAGCTGGGATGAGAATCAGCACCTCCAACTCTGAGACCATGGTCCTCAGTCGGAAAACGGTGAAGTGCTCTCTCCAGGTCGAGAATGGGATCCTGCCCCAAGTGGAGGAGTTCAAGTATCTTGGGGTCTTGTTCACGAGTGAGGGAAGAATGGAACGGGAGCTCGGCAGGCGGATCGGTGCAGCGGCTGCAGTGATGCAGACTTTGTATCAGTCCGTTGTGGTGAAGAAGGAGCTAAGCCGAAAGGCGAAGCTCTCAATTTACTGGTCGATCTACGTTCCCACCCTCACCTATGGTCACGAGCTGTGGGTCGTGACCGAAAGAACAAGATCCCGGATACATGCGGCCAAAATATGTTTCATCCGCAGGGTGTCTGGGCTCTCCCTTAGAGATAGGGTGAGAAGCTCAGTCATTCGAGAGGGGCTCATCGTAGAGCCAGATGAGATGGCTTGGGCATCTGATTAGGATGCCTCCTGGACGCCTCCCTGGTGAGGTTTTCCGGCCACGTTCCACCGGGAGGACACTCTCAGCTGGCTTGGGGGTGCCTCGGGATCCCCTCGACCGCATCAGAGCCATAGGAGAAGGAACCGGTATAAACTGCTTGTTTAGGCCTGACTAGTTAGAGGCCTTATCCGGTTGCCACAGATATGGAAAGTACACAAAACTAGCCCAACAGTATCCTTTTTGGCACAGCGATCTCGAGAAATGGCTGCATCAGAAGGTCCAGCACTGACAGTGGAGAATGTAGACCCCAACTGGTCAGCTGCCTTAACAGGTTGACACAGATATAGAATGTGAAGTACACAAAACTAGTATAAGTATTTTATCCACTGGGATTCTGGTCACGTGCCTTAACAGGTTGCCGCAGATATGAAAAATGCCAGTAGTCTTTTTCATACTGAAATTGAAAAAATGACGTCTGACAAAACATCAGAGAAGGTCCCACAATAATGCAAATACATCTTCTGTTTCACTGAAAAGACATCTAATCCATTAAATTATTTGCACACATATTTGTTTGCATATGTGTGATGTCACATCAGTTGGTACTAGCATTTTATTTCGGTTAATATGCTAGTTAATATCATAACCCTCGTGAAGGTGGTTTGGTTGTGCTGAATAATTTAAATTTGAATACAGTTGTTTATGTGACATGGGTTATGATGTGTACATGCTAGAAGCGTGGTGTCGATGATCTATGATGCTTTCTGTTTTACGCCCTTTGTTGCCATCTTGTGGAATCTATATTACAAACCCTCGGGGGTGACTGTCCCAACATTTTGCTCACCTTGTTGCCTCCGTCATGCATAGCCCAGCTGCTGTGCTTCACCCCAAGTGCTACATGATACTCAGAGGCATCCAAGCAGGTGACAGGGTGTCCATACACCGAGTGGAGGGTCCTTAGGTCTTCCTCTTCCTCTTCATCCAGCAGATACACAGACTCCCCGGCCACCGCTGCGGTAAGCGCACGCCGCCGCCCCCTGCTGCCGGGCACCAACACCAAACTGTGGACCTGACAGACAGAACATGCAGAAATAAATTCTCACTCGTGTGTAATAGAATGGTGATTTAAAAAAAAAAAAAAAAAAAACGAGAAACAAAACATACAGGCTTAGGGAGGCGGGTCAGCGCGAGCATCCTCCATGCGCCGCACTCGTTGGCACCATCTAGTCGGACGTCGGAGTCGGCTGCGGAAGCCAGGACGGAGCCCTCCAGGCTGAGGGCCAAAGCCCGTTGGCTCCCCACCATTTGGTGGTGGTAAATGGGCTCACCACCTGACTGCGTGCTCCAGACGTCCACACAACCTGTGACACAAGCCATGCACCACCAATTTAAAAGTTTAAAAACCTATCGCTTTTGAAGAAGAGGCTATCCTATTTATCCTTAAAAATCCAGAAAACTGTCTTTAAAATATTCTTTCAAATTGTAAGAAAAAAATACATTAATAAAAATAACAAAAAGCGGCACGGTGGGAGACTGGTCAGCACATCTGCCTCACAGTTCTGAGGACCCAGGTTCAATTCCAGCCTCGCCTGTGTGGAGTTCACATGTTCTCCCCATGCCTGCGTGGGATTTCTCGGTTTGGAAAATGAATGAATGAATAAATGAAAAATGACAAAAATTAAATAATTGTTTTACGTAATAAATATATTTTACATAATACAAATGATAAAAGAATAACATTAATACTTAAATGATCTATTTTGTTATGTTTTATTTATTTTTAGAATTATAATGTATTTAATTGTTAAATATTTTTTTATGTGTCAAGTTGAAAAAAATCCTTCTTTCTATTATTATTATTGATAATATTTTTTTCAATGTATTAACAATTTGTATTAATAATAGTTATTTTTTAAATATTTGTAAATAATTAAAAAACTAATGCTTGTTAAGCAAGTCTTTTTATAGTATTTCATCATTGTTTTCATTTACAAATATATTTATTTATATTTAAAGATTATCATTTATTATTGTAATTTTTTTCTCTGGGTCAGGTTGACCATTTTCAAATTTAGAACTTCTAGAAAATATTATTTTTAATATTTTTAAAATTATAATAATATTATATATAGTATAACTTTATTTTGAAATTTTTATTTTGAATAATTTTGAAATTATTTGGTAAGCTATACTATAAGGAAAAAAAACGTATAATATATCCTTAAATTCTCATTATATAATCATTCTTTTCATTTAAATTTGCTTTAAAGGTTATAATGTAAATGTAAATTGTAAATGTATAGTTGGAACTGTGACCGACTGGTTAGAGCGTCAGCCTCACAGTTCTGAGGGCCGGGGTTCAATCCCCGGCCCCGCCTGTGTGGAGTTTGCATGTTCTCCCCGTGCCTGCGTGGGTTTTCTCCGGGCACTCTGGTTTCCTCCCACATCCCAAAAACATGCATGGTAGGTTAATTGATTACTCTAAATTGCCCGTAGGTGTGGATGTGAGTGTGAATGGTTGTTTGTTTGTATGTGCCCTGCGATTGGCTGGAAACCGGTTCAGGGTGTACACCGCCTCCTGCCCAATGTTAGCTGGAATAGGCTCCAGCACGCCCGCGACACTAGTGAGGAGAAGCGGCTCAGAAAATGGATGGATGGATGTAAATGTATACATTTTATGTACGTGTTAAAGTGACTGTTTCAAAGTTTAACCATCCAAAAATAAATACCTTTTTTAAATTGTAAAAAACATTTTTTATTAACCCTGTTCTGCTTATGAGAAAAGTTGTAAGATTTTTTTATTTTAAAGTAAATAAAACAATATCACTATTTATAGAAGATAAAGTTGCGGCTAGTTAGCATACCGTCATGGTAGGCGGCTGCTGCAATGTTACCAGCAACCTGCACGTGAGCGACATGTGGTCGGGGCTCAGAGAGAGCGGACAGCCAGTTGGACTTGAGGTAGGACGACGGCAGGTCCCAGTGCAACTTGTCCCACAGCCTCACGTCACCCGAGGAGTACCTGACGAGTACCAGACATGACTGCGTTACGCCATCACAGGGCTCGTCTTGGCATGGAACTGGCTCACAGTTCACTCCATGGTTCAATTGAATTCTTCAATTGCCCACTGGAGACAAATAACGTTACATCAATTGAATTATTGAAACAAAAACAAAACAAAAAATCATAAAATAATTTTCAAAAAAAATTGAGAAAATGTCTTTTTTAAAAGGAATTTTTTAAATATTTAATTAATATATTAGAAACAGAATTTTTTTTTTTTCAAAAAAGTTATTTCAAGAAAAAAATGAATTTATGGGGCCATATTTTTTTAGGGAAAATAAATGTGCATTTTGGGGATAAGAATTTATTTTCCAGGAATTTCTTGAATAAAATAATACTGTCCAGAAAAAAAAGTTGGTGACTTTTTTTCCCCATAAAATAAGAATTATTTTTCCAAGGCAAATTCTTATATTATGGGGGAGAAAACGTCACCAACTTTTTTATCTGGACAGTATTATTTTTTTCAATAAATAAAAATTTTGGGGGACAAAAAGTAATATTTTGAGAGGAAATTCCCCACAGGAGACAAATAACGTTTAGTGAATTGAATTATTACAAAATAAAAGAAAATCTGAACATCACAAAAAGGAAATTGCTTTTTTTTCAAGAAAATTTTATATTTTTAGATGGAAAACATTAATTTCTTGAAAGAATTACAAACATACTTTTTTAGAAACCTTTTTTTCTAAAAACTATACATAATTTTTTTGTGTAGGGGGCTGGGAGTGTGTCCATCCATCCATTTTCTAAACCGCTTCTCCTCACTAGGGTCGCGGGCGTGCTGGAGCCTATCCCAGCTATCATCGGGCAGCAGGCGGGGTACATCCTGATCTGGTCGCCAGCCAATCGCAGGGCACATACAAACAAACAACCATTCACACTCACATTCACACCTACGGGCAATTTAGAGGTACCAATGAATGCATGTTTTTGGGATGTGGGAGGAAACCGGAGTGCCCGGAGAAAACCCACGCAGCCACGGGGAGAACATGCAAACTCCACACAGGCGGGGCCGGGGATTGAACCCGGGTCCTCACAACTGTGAGGCTGACGCTCTAACCAGTCATCCACCTTGCCACCGGTGGGAGTGTGTATTTTTGTCAAAGAAAAACACTTATATTGCAGGGGTAAAAAAAAAACAATTCTTATTTGTAGAGGTACATAAAATTACCATATTTTTTTCTGGAAAGTTATTTTTTTTTAGAGGAATAGAAGATTTCAGAAATGCTAATATTTTGGGAGGGGGAAAAAAAGTTCCAAGAAAGAATGTAATTTTTCTCAAGGAAACCGTCATATTTGTGCGTGGGGGGGAGTAAAGTAGGGGTGTAGCAATTAATTCAACAACAATTCGATATGTATCACGATTCGTGGTTGCCGATTCAATTCAAAGACGATATTGGTTCATTTAGAACAACACGATCCGAAACGATTCAGTGGCTTGAAATTGATTCAGTAACAATTTAGCCAAAAATTCAACAAGTGTGACTGTGAAACTCAGCGGTACTTTGGAAAAATGTACTCTGGAAAAATGCCTCCACTCACTCTAAGGGGTTCCTGGCTGGACCCAAAAAGTTTGAGAATCCCAGAGCTAAACAGTCAAATACTAATGGCTAGAAACTAAGCACTATGAGGTTTCTACAAGGAAAAGCTTTTCGGAATAGCGTTAATAATACACAGAGAACTAAACAAGTGACCAATCCTACACTTTGTAACACAATGTGAGACTTGAAAAGATTGTTCAGTAAATGATAGTCGCTCATTCTCTTCTTTTGTCCGACAAAGTTCCTCCTCGTACACTGCTATCGTTCTTTCAAAAGCTGCAAATATTTTTTTGACGGTCACGCATTCAGGATCACTCTCAGCATTTCTACTGCACACATTTTCACATGATAATCACAACACCTTACACTCACAGTTGCTCTCTGCTTAGCGATCCCAAACGAGTTGGGTGTGTTAAAAAAATATACTCAGCGCGCGTACTGCTACATTCCGGACCGTTGTCGGAATGTGCCGAAAACTCACTCTCTTGGACTAGAGTTAGGGCGTCACATTGAATTTCTGAACGCAACCTATGTTAGCGACTAGCGAGCTAAGCTAAGATAGCTTGAAAGGCTTCAGTGCGGATTGTGGTGATTCACACACACGCATCCATTTAAACTGTGCGTAAATCCACTGTGCGTAAATCCAATAGGTTATTTCCAATCAATGGAATGATTAACTTTTTAAATGATTTTAAATCCATCCATCCATTTTCTGAGCCACTTCTCCTCACTAGGATTGCGGGCGTGCTGGAGTCTATGCCAGCTATCATCGGGCAGGAAGTGGGGTACACCCTGAACTGGTTGCCAGCCAATCGCAGGGCACATAGAAACAAACAACCATTTGCACTCACATTCACGCCTACGGGCAATTTAGAGTTGCCAATTAACCCACCATGCATGTTTTTTGGGATATGGGAGGAAACCAGAGTGCCCGGAGAAAACCCACGCAGGCACGGGGAGAACATGCAAACTCCACACAGGCGGGGCCGGGGATTGAACCCCGCTTCTCAGAACTGTGAGGCAGACGCTCTAACCAGTCATCCACTGTGCCGCCTGATTTTAAATCAATATATTTTATTTGCAAGGCCAACTTGCTCAACACAGATCGAAGTAGTTGGATCATAGCATTATAAATCGATACATCGTTGTAGTGAATGAAATCGTTACACCCGAGGAAAACTGTAACCTATTTGAGAAAAGGCATTATTTTCCTTTTTCACAGACAAAAAAAAATATTTTTCTTTGGGGGGAAAAAAAGGGCTGTTTTTATTTTTGTTGTTGTTTTTTTTCAATACAAAATTATATATCTTGAGGAAAATTATTTTCAATTAAAACAATTATTTTGAGAAAAAGGCTGGGTTTCTTACCAATACAAATATTAAAATGTTCTTTTTAATTATAAAGTCATATTCATGAAAAAATAAGTTTTTAATCCTCACCCTGCCAGGACGTAGTTGTCACAGGAGCTGACATCGCACAGCACCTTTCCCAGCTCGAACTGCAGCTGACTGATAGAGCCAACACGATTCTGCACACACAGCAATTATTGAATAAATGAAGTAAACTATGACAAACAAGTAATAAGATTGAGGAAAATAAATTGTTTGTTCAAGAAAAAAAATCTGTCAAAAGAAAAAGCGGTCATTTAATGAGAATAAAGTGCTAAATTATGTAAATTATATTATTTTATTGTCATAAAAAAAAGTTTTTAATTTTTTTATTTTGGGGTAGTCAGAATAGTCAGGAATAAAGTTAGAAATTATTAGTGAAAAAGTCAACGTTACGAGAATAAAGGAAATGCTCAAGCTGTGCATAATGTAACAGTCGGTTAAACTTTTTTTAATACAGTGCAGTACGTTTGTTATGTACAGTTCAACTCTATTTAACGTTTAAGTAGAATACAGTTGCATTTAATCTTTAATAATTTTTTATTAAAAAATGGTTTCATGAATACGCTAGCTGTAAGAAAAATAAGCAAAATAAATCATTATATGCATAGTACAAGGACACATTACATTCTGTATGGAGCATTACATTACAAGTACTGTATGGAGCAGTAGTGCAACACTGTGAGGGAAGGACAGGACTGGACAGAACAGGGACAAAGACAAGGGGAAGCATTCATGACAGAGATAGTGGATCTGGCTGTACAACTGAAGTGTGGTGTGGTGTGTTTTATCTGATTTATTGAATAACTGAAAAAGTAATCGATAGCTTAATCGATTACTAAAATAATCGTTATTTGCAGGCATATACCGTAATTTCCCGTGTATAATGCGCACCCATGTATAATGTGCACCATTGACTTTTGGCAATTTTTTTGGGGGGGGGAATGCACATTATACACGAGAAATTACGGTGCATGGTGAAACGGTGTACAAGTATGTGTGTGTGTGTGTGTGTATGTGTGTGTAGCGGCTCACCTTCCAGTTGGCACGCACGTTGGCGGCTGCGTTGCGGCAGTCTCGCAGTGTGGCCTTCCAGCAGGGTGAGTCGGACACGGCAGCGCCGCGCCGGTGGCCCTCACGCGCACACAGCTTGAACCACAGTACACCGTCCTCAGCCAGAGCTCGCCACGCCTTGCTCACCTGCCAGCAGCAAAACCATCAATTTGTACAGAGTTGGCTTTTTATTCAGCTTTTTGCAAAACATTTTACACTAGTGTGACAATTATAAATGTCAAAAAGCGAGATGCGTGAGCTGCACCCGCGATGTTCCGTTCGTCATTCAAAACTGTCGCCCGAAGATAGCTGGGATAGGCTCCAGCGGCCCGCTAACCCAGTGAGGACAAGTGGTAAAGGAACGGGCACGTATAAGGCACCGTTAGGGACATTATTCAGGAATAGCTCTCACAATTACTATTCAAATGCTTTCACACACACACAAACTACTGAAAGGCTCTCATAAGGACTACTCAAACACTCTCATACGCACGAGTCTTGCCCTCATTAACACTTCTCAAATGCTCTCATTGCCTACTCAAATGCTCTCATTGACACTACTCAAATGCTCTCATTAACACTACACAAATGCTCTCATTAACACTACACAAATGCTCTCATTGACACTACTCAAATGCTCTCATTTACACTACTCAAATGCTCTCATTTACACTACTCAAATGCTCTCATTTACACTAGTCAAATGCTCTCATTGACACTACTCAAATGCTCTTATACGCACGAGTCTTGCTCTAATTAACACTACTCAAATGCTCTCATACGCACACGTCTTGCTCTCATCAACACTACTCAAATGCGTTCACGCAAGCACATCAATCACATTCTCGCACACATCACTGGCATTCACAAGTTCATGTCAATCATGCTCACACATGAATAGTGTAAATATTTTATTAGGTAGTTCAATTCAAAAAGTGAAATTATAGAGATGAACTGCACACACTCAGAGTGAAGTATTTCATATTTAAAATATGTATTATTTTGATGATTGTAGCACATAGCAAATAAAAAAAAAATCCCCATATTGAGAAACTAAAATATAACATCAAACAAAATAGTGAATTAATTCAACAAATAAATTGACTTTTAACGTAGAAATTAGGCTGGAATTTGCCCTTCTTAAAATTACTTCAGTGTTTAATCATTCTATGAGTACTGAAGAAAAACTACAACCCCAATTCCAATGAAGTTGGGACATTGTGTTAAACATAAATTAAAAACAGAATACAATGATTTGCAAACCAAGTTCAACCTTGAACCCCGGTCCTCAGAACTATGAGGCAGACGCTCTCACCAGTCATCCAATGTGCCGCCTCTAAAATAATATTTACAAAAAAAGCTGAATGACATTAGCACACGCACAAAGAACAGAATATTTTTTTTCAAAATCTAATAAAATATGGAAAATACTTTGTTTTGAGCATATGGATAGCAGCAAATTGAAGGTGCGCGTTATACATAGGTAGAAGGGTTTTCCCGCTTTATGGGGAAGTGTTTTGAGAGTGCATTATACATCCGAGATTACAGTATCTGTGCATATGGAATGCAAATTGTTAAAAATGACTGTTGCTTAATAATGAAAAAGTAAAGTTTATGTAAACAGACATAAAATCTCTTATGAATCACACCCTCAGCGCCCCCAACTGGCCAGGAGGTAAATTGATTTAGAGGATTTGCTGAATGGATATTGAATTGGGGAGAGGAATACGCATCCATGAATCAATATTTTTACCAACTCCTACCCGATGGATGGGCGGGCAGACAGATAGATGTTTAAAGATACTCACCTGTGCACATCGGCCGAGCTCAGTTCGGTTGAGATATTGGAATATCTTCAGCGCTAACTCATACGGCAACTCCATGTCAAAGAAAGGGATGTCGCTTGCCTCATTCTGCATTAAAACAAGAACACACAGAATAGGTAGTTAGTGTATATATTGTTGAGATGGTGACTGAATGTCTCCAAGTACCAGATCCAGAATGAGTTGATCCACCAGCTGCTCTTCTTTCTTGACTTTTCTCTGAGGATTCTTTAGGGACCCCCTGCAGGCGGCGCCCTCATCCTGGTAGTTCCTCTTCCTTTTGCTCCTCTCCTCCTCGAGTCTGTCCAAAAGTGGGCTCGTTCTGCCGCCCAGCAAGCCCTTGGCGATGGAAATGTAACCGGCCTCCTGCACGCCAACACTACTCTCGGATTTTAACTCGCTTTTACCTCGACTCGCGTCATCATTTTCGTCCCCGCCATGACTCCTGGTAGTGGAGGGCGCAGCGGGAACGAGCCGCCGCTCCTCTTTTTGACTCCACAGCTCACGTTTCCAACGGTCTCTGAACACAGCGAGCTCGTCCTCGGCCATAGCGTACGAAATGTCAGGAATAAAAAGGCGACATTTTGTGTGAAAGGGTCGAAACAAGACAGGAAAGTCTCGAGTGCGGAAGTAGTGGAGCCAAAACAAAAGACGAGTCCTTCACTGTAAAAACACCGACGAGGGACACGGCTCTGAAAAATAAAATTCCGATGTAACGTTCATTACATCACGTCACACGTAATAATCATCCATCCATCCACCCATTTTCTGAGCCGCTTCTCCTCACTAGGGTCGTTAAAATACTAATAATAAGAATAAGAAGAAGACTCTATGTTTGTATGAGTAAAATTCTTAACTGCTGTGAATGTGACTATGTAAGAAAAAAAATGGAATAATTTTAAACTGTTACCGTGTGTACATTTTGTTTGTAAAGCTTGTCAAGAAGCAATTTGTTGAAACCTCAGGCTTACTCGGCCACCGTAGTTTACGTCCAGCCATCCATTTTCCATAGCGCTTATCGTCACTAGGGTCGCGAGCGTAACGTAAAACACGAAGTAAAAAACAATAATAAAAAGCTGAAAATAATAACATGGGAGTGCTTTTCTTGAACACGATGATGCTTAATAAAAAATATATACAGTACTGTACTTGAAAAATATACAATATATGTATTTTTAAATTTATTCAAAAATTAACAACCATTAAATCTATGAAACAGGGACATTTGTTTTAAATTTCTTCATGAAAACAGGACAAGTTGGTTTTAAATGCATTTTTTTAAACATGTACAATCATTAAAAAACTGAAAAGAAATATTATAATATTATTATATTAACATGTACTGGTTCGGCTCACTGATTTACTTACATACACCACTTAAATTGATACATACTAATTGTATTTAGTTGTACATTTACACTCATGAATATAAAATCTAGCAAGAAACTATGTGAAGATAATAAAGAAAGATTCAAGAAAGAAACGTCAAGTAAATAAGCATTTTCTTCACTTTTGGATCAATTCCACAGGCGCCCATTATGTCTCTCGAGTGTGCAAGACATGACGTCAGTCCAACGTCACGTGAGCTGTCCCTCATGAATAATTCGCGTATGCGGTAAACACAAAAGGCTTTGCATAAACAGGGTCCCACACTCATCCATCAGGAGCGTCAGAGGAAGAAGCATGTGCCGTTGGCCGCCCACGCCGCCGCGCACGCCGCCGCTGCCCATGGAGGCCGCGCGCGTACGCACGCCGCTGCGTGAGCCGCCTGGCTGCGCGGCTCAGACGCTCGCGACGCGCCTGCGGCTGATCGGGGACCAGCTGGACAAAAGTCTGACGACGGTGGCCGGCGAGGACGCGCGGCAGCCGGTCAGCGGGGGGTACGCGCGCACCACCGTGCACGTCAGCGTGTGCGCGCTGCTGCTGATGGTCACCAGACGACAATAGTACAAAGGTGGGTAGTCACGTTTTTGTTTGTTTGTTTTTACCACAAAACAGACTTCTCCATGTGGTACAATCATGTATTTATTGTCTTCAACGCTCAGAGAGAATATGAGAAAATAACAAAAAATGTTAAAACAATTAAGTCGGAATTTTATGGGGGGGGGGGGATATTACAAAGAGTTCATATTTTGAAGTTGAATTATTACAAAAATACATTTGAGAATAAAGTTGGTATATTACCCCCCCCCCCCAAAAAAAAAATATATAATTTTGAAGTTGAAATGCATCTGAAAAAAGCAATGTTATGAAAATAAAGTTTTGATAGTGCCCTGAAAAAAAAAGTAATATTTTATTGACTGATTGATAATTGTATTTGGTTGTTTCACAGCAGAGTCACTGATGGTGTAGTGGTCCACTCGCCTGACTTTGGTGCAGGCAGCGTGGGTTCAGTTCCCACTCATGGACAGTGTGAATGTGAATGTGAATGCGAATGGTTGTCCGTGTCTATATGTGCCCTGCGAATGACTGGCGACCAGTTCAGGGCGTAGTCCGGCTTTCGCTCGAAGTCAGCTGGGATAGGCTCCAGCGACCCTAACCAGGATAAGCGGTGTTGAAAATGGATGGATGGATGTTTCACAGTATTAGCAACACAATACAATACAGAAGCAAAGCTGCTTGTTTTGGCCCATCCCAGACATCATGTATCATACATCAGGAAAACAACACGAAAACCTCAGTTGCATTCAGTTAAACACTTTTCCAAAACATATATATAATAAATAAGTAAATATTATATCCCTTAATACTTCAAATTATATATAAGATACATATATAAACATATGCCCAAAGGAAAGTTCTTGTTTTTTGGCTTAAATAAAACGTCAATTGTTTTTTTTTTTAATTAGGTCCAATATTTTTAAGATTTGGGATTTTTTAAATACAGTAGTTGGTTTGTAGGTTCTAAAAATCCCACGTTATGCATTATTCTTATTGCCCTCTTTTGCAACTTAAAAATATTTCTATATACTTTTAACATGAATTTCCCCAAATTTCAGAGCAATAGGTCAAATATGGTAGTACTAAAGTTGAAAGCAGTTTCTATTTAATAATTTTTTAACTCTGTAAAGTATGTCTATAGTTTTTGACACTTTTTTTCCTTGTTGTCTATATGTGACTTCCAACAAAGCTCACTGTCTATCATCATCCCCAAGAACTGTTTCATAGACCCGTTCAATTTCCACACCATAATTTGAAATTGGCATTTGACTAATTAGAACCAAAACACATCATTACATGTACAAGATGAAATATGAAAATAAATTAGTAATGTTACTCCTCTTTATTTACAAAACTTAAAAGAAAAAAACTGCAGCTGAAACAAAGTGCTGGACGTAAATAAATAAATTAATTAAACAAATAAATGCGTTTAAAAAAAAAAAAAAAAAGCTTTAAAAACAAAAATGAAGACTATGAGAATAAAGTTGTAATAAAAGTCAACATTTTAAAGTTGAAATATTTCCAAAATAAATTAGCAATGTTACGAGAATAATGTAACATTACTTTGAAAATTTTGACCACAATAAGGTTGTAATATACGATTAATTATTCTTGTAACATTATAAGTGGGTTCTCCTAACATTATGATTTTATTCTCGTAACATTTTGGCTTTTTATTTTTATTTATTATTATTTTTTTTTACATGTAATGTTAGGTGTTTATGCTTGTAACTTGTTTAATGTTTTACTCAAAACATTCAAATTTATTTCTCGCAATGTGATGACTTTACTCTCTTAGCATTACGAGTGTCAGGCATGTGAACAAATACACACAACTACTAGGTGGTGCTCAAGCACCTGCCCTTTTGTCCTGAACCCATTTTTCTTGTCATCATCAATATTATAAATAAATAAATACATACCCTCTCTGTCATCAATTTTCGCAAAGTGTTTTGAAATCTGACGACCATTTATTTGTGTACTTGGGAGAAATGTACATATGCTCCTGCCGAGTCCCCAGCTGTTATGTCCCTGTTTTTCTGTCTCGTGTTCACTTTTTTTTGGCTTGATAGTCACCTTTGGGATTGTTGGTGGGCCGTGCATCCCTTTTGCACTTGTTGGCAATTATTGCCATGGGTTATTTAAACTCGGTCCCAGTGGAAAGAATGTGCTGGATTATTACCTATGATTGCTTGTCACCACAATATCCACAAGTTATTGAATCCGTCCCTTTCGTGCCAACGTGCTTGCTTTCCCACCACACCTTTCCGTGAATACTGCTGAGTTTGTCTGACATTGTTTTTCTATTCCTCGTGTAGTTAAGCGTGTGTTCAGTGTTTTTTGTCCCTCCTTTGTGTAGGTTGAGTAGAATTATTTTTTTCTCATTTTAGTTCTACCTAGTTTGGGAGCGTTTGCCGTGTCGTCACCAAATGGTCACGTGGTGTCTCGGTTGGCAGAAAGCCTATGGAAGTCGATAGCCGACCACGAGTTATCGGGGTATTCACGCTTAATTCCGTTAATTAATAAATGGTAGTGTTGTGTTATGGGTTGTACGTACAGATTGTCAACGAAGGATTCTTACAGTTTACGTCATCCCAAAGACACATGAAGCTCATTGAAAGCTTACATGGAGCCACATTACGTGACTCAACTGGAAGCATACTTACCGACCATGTTTGCTATCATGTTTACTTTATCCTGGTAGCATAGTTGCTAACGACTGCAACAGAAAGGGAAGGGGCGCTCGCCGGTCTAGACTAATGGGCCAACACACTAGCAAAGCATTCTGGGATTTGTAATATCAGTGGCAGATTTGTGGTGCTATATACTGGCGGCCCAGCTCCAATACACATTTGACATCGTGGGCCAAATTTGGCCCCCGGCCTGAGTTCGACATATATGTTATACAGTAATGATAAGACACTTGACTTTGTAATAACTTGTTTTGCAATGTAATTTTATGATATTAGATATATTGTCGGCGTGGGTTTTCTCCAGGCACTCCGGTTTCCTCCCACATCCCAAAAATATGCATGGTGGGTTAATTGAAGACACGAAATTGCCCGTAGGTGTGAATGTGCGTGCGAATGGTTGTTTGTATATGCGTGCCCTGCGATTGGCTGGCAA
Organism: Phycodurus eques; assembly: GCF_024500275.1. Classification (NCBI taxonomy): domain Eukaryota; kingdom Metazoa; phylum Chordata; class Actinopteri; order Syngnathiformes; family Syngnathidae; genus Phycodurus; species Phycodurus eques. The sequence continues at coordinate 24,512,414 of NC_084527.1, forward strand.
ACCAGTTCAGGGTGTACCCCGCCTCCTGCCCGATGATAGCTGGGATAGGCTCCAGCACTCTCGCGACCCTTGTGAGGATAAGCGGCTCAGAAAATGAATGGATGGATGGATAGATATATTATTCATATTTAAGGATATTTGGCACAGACAAAAGATACATCTCACATTAGGTAATAACTTGAGTCTCACTCTTAAATACTCGATGCCTCCATTACTTTTGGTAATATTTTACCTCTTAAGTAGGCCTACAATCGTATACAAATTACAAATAAATATGAGCCTTACAATATGCAAATTCACGTCACGTATGGAGATGTTTCACCGTCTGAACATTTTCCAATCATCAATTGAATGATTGAAACTTACTTCGATGTGTCAAGAGACTTGTAGAATTGAATTACATCTTTTGTGTAGGCCGAAATTAAAAGTTGTCAATCCAATATATCCCCTCAGTCAGGCCAGGTGGATGGATTTGGGACACATTTGTGCGTGATTTCGTATTTAAGGCAAATTGTGGTTGCAGGTGTTGTACAGAAGCTTTGCTGCATAGCTTTGCTCGGCATCAGCTGGCCCAAACTTGCATACTGCGATAAAAAGCCATGAAGACAAGGTTTTCTTAGCCAAAATGATATGGGGGTGAATGGGACCACCACCAACCAACGTTAATGCGCATGCGCCAGAATTGTAACGATGATGTTTCACGAACACTCCCATAGGTCATTAGTGCCGGTTAGTTTGTTCTGTCCGCCTTTAGTTCATTTTAGTGTATTGTGTGTGTGTTTTTTTTTTTTTGTCACAACAACATTTTGCCCTCGTTGTTTTTTGGCATTCAGTTGTTTTGTATTTCACGCTTGCATGCTCCCTGGTTTGTGAATAAAATAGATCTAATGTTCAAGAGTTGCTGTGTCTGCTGAAGCCAATCATAACACTGGCCTCCTCCTTCTCCTTCCAAAAACACAAGTCATTTGAGCAGGGGTGTGTTGACTTTTTATATCCACAGTAGTCTCCCTTCACCTCCTCTAGTTGTATGATTGACAGCGTTAACAGAAATAACTACATAAGTTAAATGTTTTTTTCTGAATTGTATGACTAATTTTGGCGAAGGGTGCCCCTTTGTTGGCTACAGCACCTGCCCCCCATTTTTGCATTATATTTAGCATTGGTTTTGTGCGTAACTTTTTTCTCAAAACTGCTTTTTTGTAAGGTCAAGTTTTTTTCTCATAACATTTCAACTTTATTGTAAAGTAACTGACTTTTTTCACATATTGTGACTGTATTCTCGGAACATTGCATTTTTCTCCCCACACATTTTTATTTATATTTTATTTTTGTAACGTGCTGAATTTACTCAGGTTTTGCATTTCGGCTTATATTCAGCCTTTATTCTAAAGTGTGAACAACTTTATTGTGCGTGATATTTCAACTTTGTACTCAAAACATTGCAGCTTTTTTGAGTAATATTACAACTTTATTCTTGTAATGTTTCAAGTTTCTCGCAATGTTACTCATTTGTAATTTTCAGCCTTTTGCGCATTTTTCGACTGTACTCTCACAACATTTCACTTTATCGCATAGTATTCCGACTATGGTTGTACTGTTCTAAATTTATCCTTGTAACATTGCAACTTTGTTCGGATTATATTCAGTCTTTATACTCGTAACACTAGGACTTGTTTCTCACAATGTTATTGATCCTTTTTTCTGGAAACAATGTGACTTTATTTTCGTAACACCGCATATTATTTTTATTTATTCCCCCCCTTAACACCTACTAATCTGGCGGCACGGTGGGTGACTGGTTAGCACATCTGCCTCACAGTTCTGAGGACCGGGGTTCAAATCCCGGTCCCGCCTGTGTGGAGTTTGCATGTTATCCCCGAGCCTGCGTGGGTTTTCTCCGGGGACTCCGGTTTCCTCTCACGTCCCCAAAAACATTCATGGTAGGTTAATTGAAGACTCTAAATTGCCCGTGCGTGTGTATGGTTGTTTGTGCCCTGCGATTGGCTGGCAAACCAGTTCAGGGTGTACCCCGCCTCCTGCGCCAAGGTAGCGGGGATAGGCTCCAGCACGCCCGCGACCCTCGTGAGGATAAGCGGTACAGAAAATGGATGGATGGATGGATACCTACTACTCTTCCCCCATTAATTTAAATGTTACTTTTCATACGTCACTGAATTGCATTTGAATGTCTCTTTTGTACAGACGCCTTGCGAGCACGTCTGCAGACAAAAGACGAGGATGCTGAGCATGTAACGCGACGTTTTGGAGGCACCTGAAGGGAGGCTACGTGATGAAGATTCAACACGCCCTCCTCATCCTCCTCCTCCCCAGCCATATGCGGTGATGTCATCCTCCCCTGGTAGCCTGGAGGGGAACGCTGACTAATTAGGTTAATGACAATCAGAAGAAAACAAAACCACTGTCAAATTGTGTGTACAGCCGGAGGGAAGCTGTGGCATCAAGTTTAATCCAGATCTGATCTCGATTGCACATTTGGCAGTCATGTAAATGATAAGCATGTAAAATCAGTTGCAAGTACAGTGGACCCCCGCTATTCGCAGGTGATAGGGACCGGGCTGGACCGCGAATAGCATAAATGCGCGGATAATTGATGCCCTATATAATTGCAGAACTTTTTTTAAACTAAAAAAATTCTGGAATAAGCGGGCATAAACCGTCAATAGGCATTTTTGGGGTTGCCTACCCCCAAGAAAGAAAAATAATAACAAATTCCGCGAATAGGTGAATCCCTGGGTGCCGAACCGCGAGTATGTGGGAGTCCACTGTACACTGTACTGTAAACGATTAAGCCTTGGCGGAGGTCTTTAAGGGCTCACATCCACGCACTGGAAAGTTTCACAGAAGCTACACGACCATGTGAATATTTAACAATTACGACTGGAAGATGAACGAAAATTAAGTGGAAATATGAAAACAAAAATCATAATCTTACCAGAATCAAGTGATAGAATTTAGAATAAAATGTAGATTTCTTTTCATGCCCATGATATTTGTACTTTACTTTGGTAAAATTACGACCTTTTTTTTGTAGTATTACTACTTTATTCTCGTGGAAGTAAAAGTAAAACCTTTATAAAATATATTTCTTCTTTGTCTTTGTAAAAATATATTTTGTTGTAATATGACTTATTCTTTAAACTATTTTTTTTTAAATTATTATTATTATTATAATATAAACTATTGTAAAATTCAGATTTTCTTTGTAGTATTACAAATTTATTCTGGGAGATTTACTCTTTTTGTATTATAGAATTCTTTACATAATATTTCTACTTCATCCTACAAAATGGAGGGTTTCTTCAACCATAATATTACATCTTCAGTCTCGTAAGAAAAAATGTTTACGTAATATTTCGACAAAGATAAAGTAGTAATTTTAAAGTTTATTTTAAAGTTATGTTAAGAGTAAACAAATGCATTTTACTAGAATAAAGTCATAATATTAAGAGTAAAATAATGTAATTTTACCAGAATAAAAGCATAATAAATAAGACAAAAGGAAACAATTTTATTGTAAAAAAAAATCTGGATATTCAGACAGGGGGGAAAAAAAACAACAAACACATTTTACCTGATTAAAGTTGTAATATTACAGTTAGTTTATAGTATTAAGTCTTAATTCTGGTCTAATTACTCTTTTCTTACTGTATAATTATTTACATCATATTTTAACTTCACATTAAAAAAAAAATGTGTGCATAATGTTTAGACCCAAAATAATTTTACCATAATATAGTCATAATATTCAGAAGGGGGGAAAAAATTAATCAGGGGAGAAAAAAAAAAGTGAACATTCACAGGGGGGAAAAAAATCGTTTTACCAAATAAAGTGTGACTGACTGTTATGCTTATGTTGTAGTATGAATACTCTATTCTGGTAGAATTACTCTTTTCCTAAAATATGATTATTTATTTACATAATATTACAAATTTATCCTCGTAATACTAAGACTTTCTCGCAACATGGCAGTGTTTTTCACATATTACATATTTATTCTATTAACATTACAAAAATAAAATAATTTTAACAGAATAAAGTGATAATATTAAGATTAAAAAACTTTCTGTATTTATTCTGGTAAAATTAAGAAATATGTGTAATTCTATCAGAATAACGCCATAATAATCAGAGAAAAAAAATGGAAAAAAATCGGAATATTCAAGAGAAAAGTCATTTTACCAAAATGAAGATGTAATATTACACTTAAATTGTAGTATTACAATTTCATCCTCGTAATATTACGATTTCCTTTGTAAGATAGCAGCTCTTTCCCTGCGTAATATTACATGTTCTCAAAATTTAAAAAAAAATGTTCAGCTAATACAAAAAAAAGTAGTCATAATATTAAAGTAAACATTTTTATTTTACCAGCATAAAGTCAGAAAGTTATGAGAAATAAAACAAAGAATATTCTGAGAAAAAAGATCATTTTACCAGAATAAAGTTCTGCTATGCATACGAGAACACATTTCGCATGACCCTTGGAGGACCTTCTAAAAAGTCACCAAATTCCCCAGGTCGACAAAACCTTGGCGGAGGTCTCTGGGTGCTCTTTTCACCTATGAAGCTACACGACATGTAAATAATACTGCTGTTATCTTAAAGTAACATTTAAGTGTTTCCATGCATGATGTGTATGTGTACGTCCTACCGTCTTTTCTAATGTATAACTATTTATACTTTGTATATATGAATATGAATAAAGCAAAGACACTTTGGAAGGTGAGCTCAAGAGCTTTCATTTTTACGCGTGACAATCAAGAGCAAATGACAAGGAATCACATTGCACATTGATTAGTCAGAGGTCTATAATAATAATAATAATGTTGATAATCATAACAGATTGATCAGAGGTGTGGACAAGATGTTTGGTGATTTATTTATTGACAGTGTAGTGGGGGAGTGATTTCCACTGGTGTCTTTGTCAAAGTGTGACTGCATACTTGAAAAGCGCACATTGCTAAATCTACTAGTGCAGCCATATGAATGTTTCATTTGTCAAATAACGGCTCCCTAACATTGCAGCGTTATTCTCGCAACAGTGTGGGGTTTCTCACCTAATATTACAACTTGTTACATAACAACTTAACTCTTAGAATATTTGTGCTTTTTTCAGCCGAATATTTTACCTTTATACGCATTTGTTTTAAACATTATGACTTTACCCTCATGCCAATTTTTTTTTTTTTTTTTTTTCCCCAAGTAATATTCTGACTTTATTCTTATAACATTACAATTTCCTGCTCACAATGTTATGACTCCACATTGCTAACTCTTCACGTGGAGCCAAATCAGTGCTTTGTTTATGAAATGATGGCACCCTAACATTTCAACTTTATTGAAGCGAGAGCAACTTTATTCTCAGAACATTACAACATTGTAACATTACGACTTTATTCTTATACGTTTTTGTGTGCAAAGTTATGACTTTTCATATAATATTACAACTTGATTCTCAGAACATTGAAATTCTTTAGCGCAATATTACGCCTTCATCCTCGTAACATTGTAGCTTTTTTGTTTATTACGACTTCATTCTCATAGCATTACGACTTTAATTTGTAACATTACGCCTTTTTTGCCCAACTTTATTCTTTTAACATTAGTACTTTATTCTCATAACATTACAACTTTCCTCATAACATTTTTCACCCAAAATTACAACTTTCCCTCTTTTTTTCTTTTCGCATTATTCCAACTAGTCTCTTAACTTTGCGCTTTTTCCGCAAAATATTCCAACTTTATTTCATAACATTACAACTTTATCCTCATAACATTGCACCTTTTCGCTTAACATTACAATTTTAGTCTCATAAGTTTACTTTTTTTTCCCTCACCCATTATTCCAACTTAAAGGTCCCATATTTTGGCTATTTAGACCGCCACAGAGTGACTCTCTAACATTGATTTAGTCTAAAAGTGTCAATTTCATTAAAAAAACCACCTTGGTTTTGTCATATGAAAGTCCATAAAAGGCAGCCACATCACGTTTACTGAGGCACCAAAGACAAAATATTACATCCCAAATACTACAAAAGGTTGGTTTGATACAATATGGCAACTTTAAGTCTCATAAAATGACAACTTTTCTCACAACGTTAAGACTTTAAAGTGTAATATTACGACTTCATCCTCGTTATAGTACAACTTTTTTCCGACTTTTAATATAATATTCCCACTTTATTCTCAGAACATTACCACTTCCGCATTATGCAGACTTAGGTCTCGTAAAATTACAACTTCTTTCCTGCAATGCTACAACTTCATCCTCGTAACACTGCACTTTTTTTTTTGCCTAATAAAATGACTTTATTCTTATAACGTTAGGACTTTAGTCTCACAACATTATGACTTTAACCTTGTAATATTGCGCCTTTTCTTTTGCCTAATATTACAACTTTATTCTCAAAACTTCGTAACTGTTTTTCATGCATTGCTCCAACTTTAGTCCCATAACATTACAATTTCTAGCAATGTTTTACGACTTTGTGCTTGTAACATTACAATTGTATTCTTTTCACGCGACAACTTTTTTACTTTTTGAAAATCCTGACTTCATTCTTATAACATTACGACGACTATTGTGTTGTTGACTTTTTCCGTATTGTTATGACTTCTCGTCACATTGTGATTTGTATTACAACTATTTTCGGATACTGTTTTGACTTTTTTTCTAACGTGTTTAATCACTGTGCAGGTTTAGTAGATTTGGAAGTGAGCGGAGGTAGTGCCGTCCTTCCAGCATCGGACGGTCTCCACAACGGTGGCACGACACAGCGGGCACGCTCTCTCCCGGTCCAACCAGGAATTCAGGCACTCCTCGCAGAAAACATGCTAGCGAGGAACACAATTGGCCCATCACGATTTGGCGAAGAAAAAACAAACAAACAAAAAAATCCCTTCTTGTTTTACCTGACACAAGAGGGCAACGGGCTCACGGAAATCCGCCTGGCAAATGGCGCAGACGTCACCGGCCTCGCTGCATTGCTGGCTGCCGGCCCGCACGCCGTAACTCTGGAAATATTTAAATAGGAACAACCTCTTCATAAAATGTCATTTTCAACTCAAAAGGGGGTGTGAGCAAGATTAAATGCGTAATGCTATTTGGTATAAAAATTAACCATAAAAACGTGTGATGGTTGCATGGTAGAAATATTACAGATTGACGCCCCCCCCCCCCCCCCCCCCCCCAAGTGTGATTTTTAATTTTTTGTCCTTTACCAAATAAAATTACATTTGGGAATTTTACAAATAAAATGACATTCTAAATCAAAAGGGATTGTGCAAGATTTAAATTGTTCTGGCTGTCTGGTATAAAAATGACTCATTTGCATTGTTTTTCCAAGCCAAGTGTGTGTGGTATTATTTACCTCAAAGGGGGGTGTGCGAGGTAACGGGTGCAATGTTGGTCTGGTATAATAATAAGACAGTTACATTGATTATTTTTTTCCCTTTGCAATTTCTTCTTATCATGTTTTTTTAATTTTTTATTTTATTTTAGCAGGCAAGGCAATTAAGAAAGGTTTCTCATGTACAATGCTGACCTGACTGTAGAAAGCAGGGCAAAAAAAGGCAAACTAAAAGCAAGTACCGAAAAGTACAAATACATCCAAACTGTCGTATATGATGAACACAACCGACACACAAAAGATAAAATGAACCATAAAATAATACAATAACAAATAACCTGTCAAAATCTTCCTTAAAGGTCAACTTCGAGCATTTTCTCCGTAAAATGTCATCTTTAACACAAACAGGGGTGCACATGAGATTAGAAAGTAGTGGAAAGGCAGGTAAAAGGAAGCAGAGGCTCACCTGAGAATAGCAAAGCAGCACCAGCGCCTTGCGTAGGGTCGACGCACGGCCGCAGATGTCAAACGACTGCAGTGGACGCACAAATGACAAAAGAAAATGACAGCACAAAGTTCAGCTGACTCATTTCAAGCATGGTAATTTCCTTTTCACAACATCAAATAAAATAGGACCACTTATATATCAAATGTATTTTAACTGAAAAGGTGGTGCACAAGATTAAAATGCAGTGCTGACCTGGTACAATAATTACATGTAATTTTCTCGTAGCCCTTACAATTCCATCAGACAAAAGAAACTGAAACTGAAAGAGGATGCGCGTTGTAATTACACGTTATGCGATCTGGTGTAATAATTACACATGCCCGTGCAAGAGATTTTTTTACAAGCGGCCGAAATGAGTTTCCTCCGCAGGGTGTCCGGGCGCTGCTCCTTCACATCGAGAGGAGCCAGATGAGGTGGCTGGGGCATCTGATTCGGATGCCTCCCGGACACCTCCCCGGTGAGGTGTTCCGGGCACGTCCCACCGGGAGGAGACCCCGGGGACGACCCAGGACACGCTAGAGAGACTACGTCTTTCGGCTGGCCTGGGAACGCCTCGGGATCCCTCCGGAAAGCCTGGATGAAGTAGCTGGGGAGAGGGAAGTCTGGGCGTCCCTGCTAAAGCTACTGCCCCCGCGACCCGACCTCGGATAAGCGGTAGAATATGGATGGATGGATCGATGGAAAAAGCCACACTGGGCCACCATTGGCCACCGCAACAGCACACCACTGTCAGGTTAGCTCGGACCAGCGTCCTCCCCCCATTTCGGGGAATGACCAGCGTCCTCCCCCCATTCCGGCGAATGAGTGCCTCACGGTGTACTAAAAGAAACGGTGGTAAAGGGAGCTGACGCTATATCAACAAATTTGCGTTATTCATTGGCCATAACGTGACCACATGTTCACCGTCACTCAGCTCAGACAGGGAAGAAGAGAAGTCAAACGGTTATATTTACTTCAGTCTGTGTACCACATTCCATTTTAGTCATTGGTCTATATGTAACATATGTACATCATGTTTAAGGAATGCACATCTAATATACCAGAGTTATATTTAATGGTCGATACTTTTCTAACACACTTTATTAACAACATTTATGCAGTTTATGTTTTGACATCAGTGGCGACTGGTGGAGTTTTCGCCAGTGGAGGTGCTATAAAAAAAATGCAATATCAAGGGAAAAAAAAAAATGCAATATCAAGGGAGCTCCATCCATCCATTTTCTGAGCCGCTTCTCCTCACTAGGGTCGCGGGTGTGCTGGAGCCTATCCCAGCTATCTTCGGGCAGGAGGCGGGGTACACCCTGATCTGGTCGCCAGCCAATCGCAGGGCACATAGAAGCAAACAACCATTCCTACGGGCAATTTAGAGTCTCCAATTAATGCATGTTTTTGGGATGTGGGAGGAAACCGCAGTGCCCGGAGAAAACCCACGCAGGCACGGGGAGAACATGCAAACTCCACACAGGCGGGGACGGGGATTGAACCCCGCACCTCAGAACTGTGAGGCTGACGCTCTAACCAGTTGCCACCGTGCCGCCCAAGAGAGCTCTTATAGTTTAATTAGAAAATAAGATTTTATGCACTTATTTTATTTCAATTAATTTATTCTGCGTTTTTTTATGTTCAGTGCAGGACTTTGTTAAAGCGCTATACAAATAAAGTTGAGTGTTACTAAATTATTAAATTACATTTAAATTATGAAAGGCTTTTTAAAAAAAAAAAAAAAAAAAAACAACACGGGCAACAATTCAATAAAACGTACTCACGTTTACCTTGAACTTTGCATTTAAAATCAATTTGTAGTTATTCCACTCTTTGAATCCCGCTCGAACTCGGCAATATCTTTCTTATTATATATGACCCCACACCGCGTGTGGAAATTTAACGAGAAGTTAACTGTAAACGCCCGCGCACCCAAATAGGAAGTGGCGTCATTAAGCGAGACAAAGGGGATAAATGAATATATTTTACTCATCATTAACTGTATGCAATTTATACTACTCATCTAAAAAATAGGTATACATATTTGTAAATTTTGTATTATATTATTTTCATTCTTTCTTTCAATCACTTTTGTCCTTTTCAATGTGACTCAGCAGCGGTGGGGCTAGCACCCTCTATTGACCAGCTGCCACAAATTGACATATTTTATGAATGCACATCCAATGTGCCATTTCTTCAGCATATTCAATGGGCTTTACACTTCTAAGGTACCACATTTATGTATAATTTAATGATCAATGTACATCTAATGTCAGGACTTTTTTCTTTTTTTTTTTGCTTGGTCTAATGGAAACTTCTCCTTTCTGGGGAATTCCTTCCTGAAGGTACTGCGAGAGAATTATGACTCAAAGGTGTTCATGTGAACGGCCTCTTCCCAATTTAGAAGTCAAAGGGTTGATATTTAGCCTAGTAAAGATAATAATATTAATCATAATAATAATCATCTCATTTTTTCAATGGATCAAATCCAACCCAAAACAAAGCACCTTGCAGAGGCTATAGATGATAATGAGCGTGGCTCCCAGAAAGTAGCTGGCCGAGGGCTCTTCTGGCATAATGTACTTGTACCACAACTGGATGGGAACCAGTGCACGAAACAGCTGACTCAGCTCCTCGATCAGCAGGTAAAACTTGCCCTGGAAACAAAAAGGATAATACACAAAATTGACTCAATATTTACTATTCAGGACCTATAAATAAATTAAAATAATTTAAATGCGTGCATTAAGTGTTTTTTGTTTGTTTTTTCAATGTGTTAAAAAAAGATATGAGGAACACATTCATGTCATTTAGATGGTTCCCATCAGAATTATATCAGAAACAGCATTATGTTAAACTACACACGGAATTTGTCTCTGGTAGTTGGAGTCACTCTAGTACAACAACAAACAGCCATATATGAGAAAATATAAATTGAGGCCATAAAGAAGTACGGAGACTCTTTGAGGAAGGAAAGGAAGGGGACTAGTAATGTGATAATGTTGATACAACGACAATTGTGCAAATGATGCAGAGTCATCAAGAAATGTAATGTGACTAATAGTGCAATAATTTGGGACAGTAACAATTGTGCAAAAGGTGCATAGAGGTCTCAAGCAGGTAAGTGGCCAGTAGTAATCAAAAACAGTGGCTCGTTTTCCAAAGTAAAAGCAGATATTTGCAAATGTCTTATTTAGATTTAACACAAAGATAATCAGTCTGGTTTCATAGAGGACTACAGAAATGCGAGAACATTTACTGTTGAGAGGCTGCAATTCCGACGACTGACAATTTCAAGTTAAACAATGTCTCTAGGCGGCACGGTGGGCGACTGGTTAGAGCGTCTTCCTCACAGTTCTGAGGACCGGGGTTCAATCCCCGGCCCCGCCTGTGCGGAGTTTGTATGTTCTCCCTGTGTTAAGGGAGGTTAATTAACAACTCTAAATTGCCCATAGGTGTGAATGTGAGTGCGAATGGTTGTTTGTTTGTATGTGCCCTGCGATTGGCTGGCAACCAGTTCAGGGTGTACCCCGCCTCCTGCCCGATGATAGCTGGGATAGGCTCCAGCACGCCCGCAACCCGAGTGAGGAGAAGCGGCTCAGAAAATGGATGGATGGATTGATGGATAATTGCATAAACGATTATTTGTCGATTTCTTGATTAACTGTTGGACCCTCTAAAAGAGGCTTCTTGGTGTTTATTACCATTACCAGTTGAAGGTTACTGGAAAACTACACATGAAATAATAAGAATTACATGTGGGTATGTAGTTCTGCTTGACCTAGAAGCCGAATATGCCTGGTTTAAAAAAATTGTTTTTAAAAACCCATGAGAGTGAGTGTGAGGGGGGGGGGGGAAGAGAATTAAATGTTTTTTTTTTAAACAACCGTATAATTTGCCTGAGGAAAGTCTGCTAGTTTAATGCACACAATACATTGAAAGTCTTACAATACTTGCATCAATGTTGTAGTAGTTATAAGCCTTTTCAGTAATGGATATTTGAACACAAATGATGCAGAAAAAGATTGAGTTGGAAATTGTATGTTTCATATATACCAAATACCCCTCCTGGAGCCATCACCTTATCGTGGTGGAGGGGTTTGTGTCTCCCAATGATCCTAGGAGCTAAGCTGCCTGGGGCTTTACGCCCCTGGTAGGATCACCCATGGCAAATAGGTCCTCGGTGAGGGATCAGACAAAGCACGGCTAAAAGACTCAATTGACAAACAAAACAAATGGATGTCGGTTTCTCTTGCCCGAACGCGGGTCACCGGGGCCCCCCTCTAGAGATTCGCCCGGAGTTCCTCAAGGCTCAGGATGTTGTAGGGCTGTCCTGGTTAACACGCCTCTGGAACATCGCGTGGACATCGGGGACAGTGCCGCTGGATTGGCAGACTGGGGTGGTGGTCCCCATTTTTAAGAAGGGGGACCGGAGGGTGTGTTCCAACTACAGGAGGATCACACTCCTCAGCCTCCCTGGTAAGGTCTATTCGGGGGTGCTGGAGAGGAGGTTAGTTGAATCTCAGATTCAGGAGGAGCAGTGTGGTTTTCGTTCTGGCCGTAGAACAGTGGACCAGCTCGACATCCTCGGCAGGATCCTCGAGGGTGCATAGGAGTTCGCCCAACCAGTCTAGACGTGTTTTGTGGACTTGGAGAAGGCCTTCGACAGTGTCCCTCGGGGAGTTCTGTGGTAGGTGCTTCGGGAGTATGGGGTACCGAACCCCCTGATACGGGCTGTTCGGTCCCTGTACGACCGGTGTTTGAGTTTGGTCCGCATTGCTGGCAGTAAGTCGGACTCGTTTCTGGTGATGTTGGACTCCGCCAAGGCCGCCCTTTGTCACCGATTCTGTTCATAACTTTTATGAACAGAATTTCTAGGCGCAGCCGAGGCGTAGAGGTGGTCCGGTTTGGTGGCTTCAGTATTGCATCTCTGCTTTTTGCAGATGATGTGGTTCTGTTGGCTTCATCAAGCTGTGATCTTCAACTCTCACTAGAGCGGTTCGCAGCTGAGTGTTAACCGGCTGCGATAAAAATCAGCACCTCCAAATCTGAGACCATGGTTCTCAGTCGGAAAAGGGTGGCGTGCCCTCTCCAGATCAGGGATGACATCCTGCCCCAAGTAGAGGAGTTCAAATATCTTGGGGTCTTGTTCACGAGTGAGGGAAGTATGGAACGGGAGATTGACAGGCGGATCTGTACAGCGTCTGCAGTGATGCGGACTTTGTATCGGGCCGTTGTGGTGAAGAACGAGCTAAGGCCAAAGGCAAAGCTCTCAATTTACCAGTCGATCTGTGTTCCGTTGCTCCTTCACATCGAGAGGAGCCAGATGAGGTGGCTGGGGCATCTGATTCGGATGCCTCTCGGGCGCCACCCTGGTGAGGTGTTCCGGGAACGTCCCACCGGGAGGAGACCCCGGGGACGACCCAGGACACGCTGGAGAGACTACATCCTTCGGCTGGCCTGGGAACGCCTCGGGATCTCCCCGGAAGAGATGGATGAAGTGGCCGGGTAAAGGGAAGTCTGGGCGTCCCTGCTAAAGCTAATGCCCCCGTGACCCGACCACGGATAAGCGGTAGAAGTGGATGGATGGATGGATGGATGGATGGATCTGTGTTCCCACCCTCACAAGCTGTGGGTTGTGACTGAAAGAACAAGATCCCGGATACAAGCGACAGAAATGAGTTTCCTCCGCAGGGTGTCCATGCTCTCCCTTAGAGATAGATGCCTCCTGGACGCCTCCCCGGTGAGATGTGCCGGGCATGTCCCACCCAGAGGAGACCCTCGGGACGACCCAGGACACACTGGAAAGACTATGTCTCCCGGCTGGCCTGGGAACACCTCAGGATCCACCCCGGACGAGCTGGATGAAGTGGCTGGGGAGAGGGAAGTCTGGGTGTCCCTGCTAAAGCTACAGCCCCCGCGAGTCCCGACCTCGGATAAGCGGTAGAAAATGGATGGATGGATAGATATACCAAATATTAGTTTAAAATAAACTTTACATGTTTTATTGTTCCATAGCGCCTCGTCAGCACAGTACTCATGTGTGGCCTGGATTGTTTTGACTACTCGTTGTTCTTCTCTTCCGTTCTCATCCTCTGCATGCAACCATTCCCATAAAGATAACTGAGTGCAGCTGGACGGAGCTAATTGTGAGAGAATGCTGTGGGAATGAGAGGGGTGCATTTATTTTCTGTTTTTCTTTTCTTTTCCATCTCTCTCACTTCTGTATAACGAAGGTGTTTCTTTGCTTGCGTTTCAGTAAGGGGTAACAACTCGTGATGACTTTTTTCTTGTAATAAAAATCCTCAAAGATAAGATTGCTTCCTTACTTATTCTGTCAGAAAAAGATTTGCCAAAACAAGATGCGGTCAGACAACATAGCAGTATTTACAGGCAGATTTTCTTTTTTCTAAGCAACAGCCGACTAGTATTACTGCAGCTAACTGAATCAGTTGTGAAACTCTTTGTGAATGTCTGTGTATATTACCCTGGTGACCAAGGTGTACACACCAGAAGGAGCGCAATGTGGAGCTGGAACCAACTGATGTCATTTCAATTCATTTCAAGAAGGAAATATAATTGTATAATTTGAGTTACGGGTGTGGTCACCGAACTCAAAACACAGAACTCATAAGTCAAGGTAGCTTAAGGATAGCGGCTCCACTTTGAAGAAGGGAGCCACAAATACACAAAGCAGCCAAGCAACACTCGCTAACTGTGCTTAACACAAACTCAAACAGCTGGAGGCGCTCTTCTATCTGGTGCAGAACAGCGGTGCATTAAAAGCTTAAATTGGTTGGCCTGCGGCACAAACGTGGCCACCGTCCAGGCACACAATCTGCTTTGCCGACACTGCAAGAGATGCTGCCAGTGGCTCTGTCCACCTGCTAACACCCCCCAAAGGATTCAGAGTACAAACCACCCCCATGGCGCATTGTTTAATGCAGGGCTTCTCAAACCTTTTGGCTGCAGGGGAGAATTATTTTCCAAGGACCCCCTCATAATCATAACGCCAATTAAACATAATTATCCAGTGTACCCGAAAATGCCATAGGAATTAAAAAGCTGTCTTTTTTTCTTTTTTTTTTTTTTTAAAGGAAAAACATAAAAATGATTTAACAAATTTAACATTTATTAGTTGTAGAAAAAAAGTTGAATTGCTCTTCAGGCAGTTCCTTTGACCTCATTATTCTAATTTGCTCTGACATGCACTGTGAGCTGTAAGGTCTTATATAGACAGGGGTGTGGCTTTCCACATCAAGTCCAATCAGTATAATCAAACACAGCTGGACTCCAATGAAGCTGTAGAACCATCTTACGGATGATCAGAAGAAATGGACAGGACCCGAGTTAAATATGTGAGTGTCACAGCAAAGGGTCTGAATACTCAGTTTTTCTTTTTTAATAAATCAGCAAAAATTTCAACAATAAACATTGTTTTCTGTCAATACGGGGTGCTGTGTGTACATTAATGATGAAAAAATTAACAAATGGCTGCAATATAACAAAGAGTGAAAAATTTTAGGGGGTCTGAAAACTTTCCGTACCCACTGTAAATGGTTTATTCTGCTGGTTCTATTGTGCACCAGTCCTCATATATAGGTATGCACTTTTTCAGATGCTGACACAATCATTTATTCCAAATTATTTTGCATACCCTGAGCTATGGCTCACGCACAGACCGCAGAGAAGCACTGAATGACTTTCTGACAAAGACGGATGGCTGTGGGTAAAGAGGCGCTGGCAGCCAGGTAGGTCAGCAAGGAAGACCTCCGCTAGAGACTAATTCATCTTCCTTATTGTCCCCGGAGCCTTGGGTCCCACTGCGGCCATGACGCCCACACCAAAAATGTCAAATGGACACTTTGGACTCCAGCCAAGAGAGAAACTTAATGTGCTTCTGCTTTTGTTAGCTTTCATTACTACGGGTCCACTGGGACGAAAAACTTCCTTTTTAGGCCCTTACATATTGTTGTGCCACCAGTTTCACTGAGCTACATGATATTTGGAAAAAATGTAGACACTGAAAAGCTGGTTGGTCGCACCAGTGCTACAAGTGCAAAAGTCAGTGGAGTAATTGAGAACATTTTGAGTTACCACCATTTGGTGTGGACAGGAAATGGTGGCCAAGTTTGATATCTAATGCCATAAAAAACTAAACTTTAATAACTCATCTCCACAGGGTCAGATCTCTACACAACAAAATGGATGAGCTTCAGCTCCTCACAAGACCAGTAAAGACTTTGCACGCTCTGCCGCACTCTGCTTCACAGAGACTTGGATTTGTGAACACATCCCCAACGGAGGTGTACTGCTGCCCGGCTTCCAACAAAACCAAGCAGACCGTGACACAAAGCTATTAGGGAAAAATAAAGGTGGCGGAATATGCTTCTACATCAACGGGAAATGGTGTAGGGATGTCACAGAGTTCAGCACACACTGCAGCCTGGACTTGGAGTCGCTGTTTTTGAACAAGACGTTATTTGACTCGCCGCTCTGTGTGCTTTTACTGCAGATTTGAAAAGGACACTTTCACACCACACACCCACCAAGCAGCACCACTGACGACCACCATCACTCCTCGGAGCCCTCTTTCTGCATTGACCATTCATGAACAGGACATGAAACATGTCTTTAAACAGCAAAAGATCAACAAGGTGGCAGGCCCCGACAGTGTGAGACAAGCCTATAAACAACAAAAGAGCAACAAAGCCGCAGGCACAGACAGCGTCTGCGCGGACCAGTTTGCTCCAGTTTTCAATAGCTCTTTGGAACTGTGTGAAGTCGCATCCTGCCTCTACCATCATCCCAGTTCCCAAGAAACCTGCAATTTCAAGACTGAACGACTACAGACCCGTCGCCCAGACATCTGTGGTCATGACGTTCTTTGAACATCTCGTGCTGGACCACCTCAGGAGCGTCACAGGACCCTTGCTGGACCACCGAGCAAACAGGTCTGTGGATTACGCAGTCAACATGGGACTGCACACTTCATCCTGGAACACCTCGACGGCGCATGGACCTACGCGAGGATCCGGTTCGTGGACTTCAGCTCTGCGTTCAACACCATGCTCCCCAACTGCGCTCTGTCAACCGTCGAGACCTTCAAGTTACAGTTTCTCAAGACCTGAAGTTGGACACCAACATCAACTCCATCCTTAAAAAGGATGCCACAGGGGCTGTTGAGGCAGTGCTACACAGCAGTCATTAAATTGGTTTTGTGTTCATCCATCACTGTCTGGTACGGTGCTACCACAAAGAAGGACAAAATCAAACTGCAACGGACAGTCAAGGCCACCGAAAAAATTAGTACCCATCTACCCACTCTTGCATGCAGCCAAGACTAAATCAAAGGCACGCAAAATCCTCTTGGACCCTCCACATCCTGATCATCACCTATTCCAGCTCCTTCCCTTAGGTAGGCGCTATCAAATAATGCAAACTAAAACCAGGCATTCCAACAGCTTCTTCTCTCTTGCCATAAACTTTTTAAACAGTTAATTTACAATTTCATTGCAATATGCTGCCAGAATTTGTACATCTCTGTCAGGTCACTGCTACATTATTCGCACCCTCACTGTTTTATCACGCTGCACTGTTTGCATTGTGTTGTTGATTACTACTGGCCACTTATATGTTTGAGAATTCTCTGCACCATTTACACAATGGTCACTGCATCAGATCATTGCACTTCTTTTAGTCACTTTAAATTGCTCTAAATTGCTTGAGGACTATGCATCATTTTCAAAATTGTCATTATATCAGTATCACCACAATAGTGGTACACTTTTATTTCTCAATGACTCTCCACATATGTTTTTTATTTCCTAAATATATATTTCGTCATAGTGGCTGTTTGCTGTTATACTACAGTGGCTCCAACAACCGGAGACAAATTCCTTGTGTGTTTTGTAACATATTTGGGCAATAATAGGTGATTCTGATATGTTTCCCTTAGCAACATTTCATCTGGTGGGTAGGTTTATCATGAGTTGACACACAAAAAAGACTCAAGAAGCCATGCCTGAAAACACACAGGAAACAAGCCATTATGGTCTGAAGCAGCCATTTTTGCGTAATTACTGGGGCCCTTCAAAAACAAACTTTTCATCGGCTCAGATTCCAAAAATTGCACAACGTTCATGCGTTTGCAGAAAGGGAAACCAAAAGTCAGCAGGTTTTCTAGAATCGATGAATAATCTGGTGCTAAAATATTTACTATTGCTGTACGGTGACTCATACTTCTTTTGAAGTCTTTCCCTTTTTACCAGATGGCAACGGGTCAGCCATAACACTGAGAGGACCGCTGTTTGTTTGTTTGGTTGCTAGGTAGCTACCTAGTTAGTTAGTTAGTTAGTTAGTTAGTTCCCTCCAAAGGTATTGGAACGGCAAGGTCAATTCCTTTGTTTTTGTTGTATACTGAAGTCTACAAAACCAGTTTGCCTGGGAATTTACAGAAAAATGCATCCACACGAATCAGAATCAACTTTATTTCGCAGAGTATGTCAAAAACACACAAGGAATTTGTCGCCGGTAGTCGCTCTAGTACGACAACAGACACTCAATTGACAGAGAATACGTTTGAGACATAAAGACATTGAGAAAAACAGTCACTGACCAATAAAAGGCTAGTAATCTGATAATGCCGTTACAAAGTATTTTTTTTGGACAATTGTGCAAAAAGATGCAGAGTTCTCTAGCAATGAGAGCCGTTTGCATGGATAATAGAGCAACAGTGCAATAGTGCAATGATCATTGTGCAAAGGGTGCCGAGACTTCAAGAAATGTATGCAACTTCAAGAAATGTATGCAGTTAAAAGTGACGAGTAGTGCGATAATCTGGGACAATGTCAATTGTGTAAATGTTGCAGGGTGGTGAGACTACTACAGTGAGTGCACAAGTAATGTATAATTGGCCCGACAGAAATGTGACAACAAACTCAAGACAAAAAAAAAAAAAATTGGCAGCATGTTGCAATGGAATTGTAAGTTAACTGTTTAAGAAGTAAATGGCAAGAGGGAAGAAGCTGTTGGAATGTCTGCTACTTTTAGTTTGCATTGTTCGGTAGCGCCTACCTGAAGGAATGAGCTGGACGAGCGGGAGAACATTCATCATGCAACAATACAATGACCCAAAACACACTGCCAACACAACAAAGGACTTGATCAGGGGGGAAAAGTGGAAGGTCTTAGATTGGCCAAGTCGATCACCGGACCTTAACCCAATAGAGCATGCATTTGACCTCCTAAAGAAGAGACTGAAGGGAGAAACCCCCACAAACAAACAAGAATTGAAAGAGGCTGCAGTAAAGGCCTGGAAAAGCATTTCGAATAAAGAATGCAACAGTCTGGTGAAGTCAATGGGTCGCAGGCTTGATGCAGTTATTGCAAGTAAGGATTATGCCACCAAGTATTAAATGTTCTTCACTTCAAGTTAATTTAATAATGCCTGTTCCAATACTTTTGCTCACTTGAAAGGTAGGTGGCTTAAATCAAAAGGTGCTCTGTCCTAAGTTGTTTAACACATCTAGATGTATATACCATGAAATAAAAGATGGAATTCTGAACTTTTGTCTCATATTCATCTTTTGATCTGAAACCCAAATGTCTTCAGTGTACAACAAAAACAAAAGGAAGTGACCTTGCCGTTCCAATACTTTTGGAGGGGACCGTAGTTAGTTAGTTTGTCAGTTAGTCAAATTGGATTGGAATTGGCATTAAATCCGGTTGTTTCACGTTCAATTTAAACCATCTTTTATGGCAAGTCTTCAAACTTTGCTGCAATGCTCTGCTAGCGCACAATTACGAAAACTCAAACTGCTCGCAGTTGGGCAATGACGATCTCTCTAGTATATCTATCTGTTCCATTTTCTGTACCGCTTATCCTCAATAGGGTCGCGGGAATGTTGGAGCCTATCCCAGCTGACTCTGGGCGAGAGGTGGGGTACAGCCAGAACTGGTAGCCAGTACAAGGTTCAAATTTGGTATCAATCGTACATTTTGTTGAGGAGGAACAAAAAAGGAAAGGGCAAATATCCATTTTGGTTGAAAATAAATACAGCATGACGCTAAAATGGCCGCTTGAAACCAAATATGCAGACTTCCTTTGTCTTTTTGGCCTCTTGAAACTTTTTTATGGGCCTTACACACCTACCAAAGCTTCATGTTGCTCAGTGACACTGGCTTTTGGGGGCTGGATTCACATTTACATTTTTGTGTATTATTTTTTTTTTCTACATTTTCTATTCTTAACGCCCCAAATAAAAATCTAATTAGAGCAAAAAACTGTAAATCGGGATTTTTGCACCACTCTATGCTTCTTGTCAAAGTCAATTTAGTACAGATTATTCTTAGTTTGGTTCTGAATGTGGAGAAGGGATTCTGCTGCACCTGGCCAACCAAAACTCCTTCAAAATAAAATCCTTCACTTTTTGCTTGATTACCTTGTTTTTTTTAAATATATATACTATATACAACACCAATAAATAATTGCTTCGCATACCTTTATCTATACATCTATCAGTATAAAGTTTTAGTGCATTAAATAAATCGAAAGTGAAGAATGTATCTTTAGATTTTTTTGTATGCGCCCCTTGGAAGCAAATGTTTGTACACCCCTGATCTACAGCAGCTGCAAGATGCTTTTATTCAACACTTTGGGCCTGATTTCTATAAGTCTGCTCGTGCAAAAACAGGCACAAACTTGATTGCGCATTCAAATAGATGTGGACGCTGAGCTACTTACACACCAGGATTGTGTCTGCCAAACAGGCAAAACCGGGCAGCCACTTCATTTTGACAGAACACACAAAATACTGGGTGTAGAAGCAAATTAATTAATTTAGCACGTCCAATGTGATTTATCAAACCTGAGACGAACTGGAGTGGCTGATTTCGGATCTTGATATACCGCGTCTGAAAGGCAGGTGCAAGCCCGCACCACCATGAGTAACCATGACAAAGCGGCACAAGCAAAATAACAGATGACGAGGAGAATCTATCTTTTCCACTTGTGTAAACATTTTTTACATGCTTGAAACGAAAATTAAAAAGACATGGTCTATTCAGCAATCCAATTTTGTTTCTGAATAATGGAAGGCCTGACTTGTAGTCACAAGAAAGAGTTAAGCCATATTACCTATGACAAAACAGACATCCAGTTCCCATGCTAATGTGGTTGCTGGCTTCCTCAAAACTGTTGGAGCGATGGATTTCTTTTCTATAACTCAGTAAAGTTTGTTTGCCTGTTCCACTAACACTTCCCTTGCGGTGCTCTTCCAACTTTCCCAGGGTGAAAACCATCAGCGCTACCTAAAGTGTAAAACGCTCATTTAAATAGTGCTCTCTCCACCACTTTTTCACCTGTTGCCAATTGGTCCATAAACTTAGTAGCAATCTGTTCAAGTTAACACACAATTTAGAGCCACATTTTGGGATCTTAGTAAGTCAGGCCCTTTTATGTCTAAATTGGGACGAGACCCTTCACGCAAACACACTTGAGTCATAATTCTCTCACAGCAGCTGCAGGAAGGAATTCCCCAGAAATAAGTTTAACATTAGAGCAAGGAAAACAAAAGAAAAAAAAACTGTTAACTAAAACTATGGCACATTAGATAAATAGGATGAAAATATTGTATATGAAAACTGCAGGACCACTAGAAATGGTAAATATGACCTTGAAATTACCACTTCAAACCAAATTGGCTTTTTGGACATGGCTTCTTGAGACTTTTTTTCTGGGTCTACTCATGATAGACATGACTACCAAATGTTAGACTCCTCAGTGAAACTGATTTCTGGGGCTGAATTTTCAAGCAGTTTTAAAGATCCCCCGGAAATGGACAAACTGACACTAAAATATGTACGACACGACTGACTTCATGAATGACTGACTTCCTGTGTCTTTTCGGGTATGGATTCTTGAGACGTTTTTGTGGGTCTACTCATAATAGACATGACGACCAAATGTTATGTTTAGGGTTGGGCATTGTTTGAATTTAAGCGATTCCGGTCCCGATTCCGGTCCCGATTCCGGTTCCTCATTTCAATTCCGGTTCCAAATAATGCTCGATTCAGATTCTTTTAGGGGGCTGGGTCAAAAAAGTTTGCATGGTTTAAATAATGGGTGTCCAAATTATGAACATCCATTTTCTTAGCAGCTCGCAGCATAGACTAAAATGAACATTTGACTCGGGGGTTCTTTCTAAACAGTGTCAATATCAAACCTGTGAACTAAAAGGCAGTGTGTGTCGAACTAACCCAATTGACTTAATATTTATTCATGTTTAAGATAAAAGTTAAATATAGCATTTTTTAAACAAGTTAAAAATAACTTCACACAACACCGGTGAATTTTGAAAACAAAATCAAACCTGGACGGCAAGAAAAAGTAATAAATGGAACCAAATGCTACAAAAAGTTGACTCCTTTACCCACCGATGAGGCACAAAGTTAGAGTTTGTGATACTGTGAGACATTTGTGTGAATTTTGTCCCAATTCATTGTGTTGTAAAGTTGCTAGTTTGACCCTTGAAGTTTTAGCTCAATGTTAAGCTTTTTTCTTTGCCTGTTATGGGCTCTTACACTGGTTTAAAGACTAAAATAAATGCTAAAAACCATCAGTGCAAAAGTGCAACCCACTGTTTAACTTGTTAGCTGCCTCAATGTTGGCATAGACGTATTTTATTGTTTCACTCACCCAATTTGACTTCACTGAAGTTCCGCGTGGTGTAGGCTGAGGCTCAGAGCGGGTGGGAGACTTCTACACATGGTGAAAGCCTCCTTTGCACAATATAATCTTATTCCAAGTGTTGCACTGAGGCGACTGGTCATTTATTTTAACAAAGTTAAGACACACGTTTGTTTGCCGCCGCCGTTGGCCACAAACATGTCTTCGTGCGCGTTCTTCTTCGTTGGTTTTCACTACTTCTTGGGGTCGGCGTTCCGTGGGCCTCAAGACTGGGAACAGGGTTCCCAGTTTTTCTGCCCAGGGTTGCTCGAGAAATAAAGTTGACTTATTTCACGTGCTGCTGTTAACTATTGGGCAGTTTTGAAAAAAATAATAATAATGAATGTATTTTCTATTGTTTACTGATGAGCTCATCAAAATGTGCCTTCATGCCTTCATCTTTCTTACTGTTTCTCCACCTGCTCCCTACTTTTCACTGCAGATCACAATGTCATCAGCAAACAGTATTTATTAGTAATTAATTAAAAGCATTAAGTAAACATTGATGTAAATAGTGTCATCTTATTACAGATTGCTCTTGTTTTGGTCCTGAATATGAAAATCTGCTCAGGGCAGGATTGTATCTATTCCGGTGGGACACAGGGATGTGGGCAACCCCAAAATCAGGCAAAATCCCAAACTATTTACCTTATCACCTTAAACAGAAAGCTGTGATATTGCAGCTTCTCACTATAACTACAATAAACGATAGACATCCCTGATTTAAGGGTTGTTTGCACATGAAAAAATAATGTAAAATAGGAAGCAAGAAAAATTACACCAGCAGAACAGTTTCATCCCATCCATCCATCCATTTATTGAGCCGCTTCTCCTCACTAGGGTCGCGGGCGTGCTGGAGCCTATCCCAGCTATCTTCGGGCAGGAGGCGGGGTACACCCTGATCTGGTCGCCAGCCAATCGCAGGGCACATAGAAGCAAACAACCATTCGCACTCACATGCACACCTACGGGCAATTTATAGTCGTCAATTAACCTACCATGCATGTTTTTGGGATGTGGGAGGAAACCGGAGTGCCCGCAGAAAACGCACGCAGGCACGGGGAGAACATGCAAACTCCACACAGGCGGGGCCGGGGATTGAACCCAGGTCCTCAAAACTGTGAGGCAGACTGTCTAACCAGTCATACACCGTGCCGCCAGATTTAATCCCAAACATTTTAAAAGATATTTTAGGACCTAAAGTATGCTGCAATTCATTACACTTTCCATATTTTGACAAGATTAAAAACTTGAGCGTGAAATCTCACCCTGGACTTGAAGGCCAAGAGGATGCCAGGTAAAAAGAGAACAAAGCATTTCAGCCCAATGGTGACAAACTTGAGGACAAAGTCGGTGATGCCCACCACCCACATGAGGTCAAAGAAGTCAAACCCGTCTAGGTTGGGCTTGGAAAACAAGAGGCTGGAAGAAAAGAAGAGGAAATGTTTACGCCATGATTGCATGTGCGTGGTTGACACATGCAACAACTCAAGGTGTGACAAATAAGAATGTGAGCAAAACATAAAATACTCACAGGACAAAAACCACACGGAAGCTCTGCCAAAAGAAATGACACAAAATGGCTGACATACTAAAAAAACAAACAAAAAATGAACCTAATTGAAATGGCGGCTAAAGGAGATGCTAGCTGACATTCACTACCTGTTGTAGAGCTCCTCCTGGCTGAAGGCATAGTAAATATATGCCACATTCCCTGAAAGAAAGAGCGCGATCCACAGGGCCACCAGCACTGATCGCCCCTCCTGAAACACACGCAAGCACGCTAAGTTAGCATTCACCCTGTTAAGGCTTCTTTATACTCGGGTGGGCGGTGACCAGGCTGACGTCACTGCGGCTATCCAGCACACAGTTTGCCTTTATACTCGAGCTTTATCCACGCGCATTGTTTTGAAAATGTGCTGCAGTTCTCCTCCAAATCGGGGGTGTCGCTACGGCTGATATTGGCGAGGACACCACAGAGTGGAGTTTCCTCTGCATTTTATGGCCAATTCCGGTAGCCTTCTTTACTTTCCGGAACAAGGAACAAAGCAACAATGACGACGACCGTGGTAGAGTGCCTGCTAGAACAAATGGACCTAGATGACCAGATGCATTAAATTATATTGCAAAATCGATCAAGAAGGTGGCGGCGTTGGTGGTATGTGGGGTTGAGTACGTCATCACAGCATGTGACTAAAACGGACCAATCACGAGAGATGATCTCCGCGGCATTCTGCGCACGGCAACAATTTGTGCCATGTGCGCACGGACCCTTTGCGGCGGTAACCTGATGCAATGTGGGCGCGGGAGTATAAAGAGGCCTTTAGGCTACAAAATGGTGTTTAAATCCATCCATCCATCCATCCATCCATTTTCTGAGCCGCTTCTCCTCACTCGGGTCGCGGGCGTGCTGGAGCCTATCCCAGCTGTCATTGGGCAGGAGGCGGGGTACACCCTGAACTGGTTGCCAACCAATCGCAGGGCATGGTGTTTAAATATACAATATTTAATTCTCATGTTTTATGTGTTGCTGCTCCATCTTTGTTAAAGTAGCAGTTGTTTTATAATAACTAATTTCTGTTTGTCTCTATATGACATTTTGCATTCAATGGCAGGATTAAGTTTACAATTATATCATTTGGTTGAAAATTTTGTGGTTGAAGTTCAGTATAAAACATTTCTTTTGTTTTATGGGTTACTGCTCTGTGTGTGTTAAAGAAGCAGTTGTTTTACGTAACATTTATACTAATTTCTGTCAGCCCGCCTATGGCATTTTGCATTATATATTAGCATTAGGCTAGCAGACATTTTGGGTGTTTTACTATCCATTCATCCATTTTCCATACCACTTATCCTGACTAGGATCGCGAGCGTGCTGGAGCCTATCCCAGCTATCTCTGGGCGAGAGGCGGGGTACACCCTGAACTGGTCGCCAGCCAATGGCAGGGCACATATAAACAAACCAAATTTATTTTGTTTTATGTGACAGTTTTAAGTTGAACTTCAACTGGGAGGCACAAAAAGCTTGAAGCAAGCAAACTTTTGAGTCTTATTTGGCGAACTGTGCAACAAGAGCATGAGAACTAAGGAATATTTTAAAAAGTACTACTCATACTGTATTACTACTAATACGACTGAGGAATGTCAGTCAGTCGTATTAAAAGTGTGCTTTAAGAAGTCAAAGTGAGTTTCAATAGGTTTACATGTACTGTATGATTGTGTTGTCTTACATTATCCATATATTTTTTTTTATTTAGTACTGCTTGCTTAAAAGTAGATGTGGCCTGAAAGTAACCTTGGCGACGGGGATCTCTGCGCTAGTGTGGTTTGTTTGTCACAGGATGGCGCCTTCAGGACACCCAGATAAGGGCAAAGGACGCAGACGGATAAGATGGAACCACGTGAGGATGACTCGCCCCTCCTGCACTTGCATTGTTAGCTACAAATTGTAAGGGCTAAGAGGGGAAAAGCGCCCTTTTTCATCTCCTTGTGGTGCAGGTGAGAAGTCAGCTTCAGGGAGAGAGAGAGAGAGAGAGAAAAAAGCCCAGAATTATGTAACTCTGTACCTTTACTGAAGTAAATAGACGGAACAAATTGCAATCTTGTGTGAGTTTCTTAGTGACCCTTTCAGAGAAAAATGAACACGCAATGGTGAGTTTGGCAAAGGTTTATTAATTCGGGCCTCGGGCCCTGGGTAACAGGCAATTGGTGCAAACTCTCCAACAGTTGCCACTGTAGAAAGGAACCAAAGAGTAAATGCAAATTATTGCGACACTGTAAAGCGTCGGGCAGCATAGTGCAATCTTAACAGTACAGTTACTGAAATTTTATTTACATAAGCGCATTACTGCTACAATAAATAGCATGTAGCTACGTAGTTTCACTTTAGTTTTTATTTACTTATTACTACACGTTCTGACATAGTGGGAATGAACTGCGTGGTCAGGAAACATTGTGACTTACCCGCAGCGAAACCTGGTGTTTGAAGGTGGCGTTGGCATAGGCAAAGGTGCTGGCCATCCCCACGCAAACTGCGATACCTGCCGCACAAACGACATCGTCATCATCTTTATTTCCAATTGACAAAACACGCATTTAACAGGATTCGCGATTTATGTTGCAAGTTATTCTTTTTAGAGGGAAGTGTTCTCGCAAGCCTGCTAATAAGGACTGACACTATCGATTATTTTTTGAATCGATTGTTTTATTTATTATTCCATTGCGTAATCGAATAATCTGATGAAAACCGTATTAAACTTTACTACAAATTCATTTTCAAATGTGTCAGGAGAAGATGCACCAGCAAAAGAGATGACCGTGGGCTTCAGCGGATTACCAAACAGTGAAGATTCAAGAATCTAGAAGAGATCCAGAAAGAGTGGAATGAGGCGGGAGTCACAACTTCAAAAACCACCACATTCAGACGCATCCGGGAGATGGGCTACAACTGTCGGGTTCCTCGGGTCAAGCCACTTCTGAGCCTGAGCCAAAGTAGGAAGCGTCTCAACTGGGCCAAGGAGAAGAAGGACTGGACTGTTGGCTAGTGGTCCAAGGTCCTCTTTTCCGATGAAAGTAAAATGTGCCTTTCATTCGGGAATCGAGGTCCAAGGGTTTGGAGGAAGATGGGTGAAGAACAGAAGCGAAGCTGCTTGAGGTCCAGTGTGAAATATCCACAGTCAGTCATGATTTGGGGTTCAATGTCCGGTGCAGGTGTTGGTAAACTCTGCTTTCTTAAATCCAAGGTCACCGCAACAGTCTATCAGAATGTTTTAGAGGACTTCATGATTCCTTCTGCTGAGGATCTTTATGGAGATGCAGATTTCATCTTCCAGCAGGACCTGGTGTCTGCCCATACCCCCAGAAACCCCAAAACCTGTTTTGATGCCCATGCCATCACAGTGCTTGACTGGCCAGTCAAGTCGCTGGATCTAAACCCCATTGAGAATCTATGGGGTATTATCAAGAGGAAAATGAGGGGCACCAGACCCCAAAACAAAGAAGAACTGACAGCAAGCATCATGGAAATCTGGGCTTCCATAACTCCCAGGCAATGCCACAGGTTGATTGTCTCACTGCCAGGGCGCCTCGAGGCAGTGATTAAAGGAAAGGGATTCCCAACCAAGTATTGAAGATTAACATATCGATTTGAAAGTACCATATTTTGATTGATTTAATGTGACCCTAATTTCTCTCTTTTTTTCTACAAAAACTGAGAAGTAAATGGTAATTTCTTCACAGTATTCACATTTTTTTAAATCCTGATTTCATAGGTTTTATGAGCTGGAAGCCTAAATTCTGTAAAAATAAACAAATAAATACAAATAATAATTCTGGGCCCTGAATCTATAATCTATGAAATGTTTAACTTTTTGAATGGAATGATGGAAATAAATAAACTTCTCCATGTTAGTCAAAATTTTTTGGACAGGGTCTGTATTTGTTTATTAGTATCGCAACGCCTCGAGCCTTACCCAGAAAAGATGAAGGAAAAAGTTGCCCTACTCATCCACACATTATCTGAATGCTTTAGATGGATTTCTTGAATAAACGCTATTCCAGCATCTAGATTTTTCAGATGTGTAAGGGCCTTTTTTCTCTTAACGGAATGGTTCAAGCCTTCAACATTCTAGCCATGAAGCATAAGCTCAAAGGTCTATTCATAACTTAGATTTGGTATATTATTGAAGGCCCAAATACTCTGACTGAAAATCAAGAGCTCAATGAGAGAAAAATAAATAAATAAAACACTTTGGTCTATTAATAATAAGAGTGAGAAACAAATATCCCATCCTAGAAGCCCCAGGTGACTTAACTGCTAGAACAAGCAGCACACCAACCACACCTAATTCTAAGACTTCCATACCTAATCCTTTCTAAAAGAATCCCTCCATCCCACTTAATTAAATGCAAGCAGAAATCCACCAAATAAGATTATTCTAGGTAGAGAGAGAGAGAGAGAGAGAGAGAGAAAAAGTCTACTTGCATCAAAAGTGCATATTGGAAAGTATGTTATTATTATTACTGTAAAAGATAATCATTACAGAGATAAACAAGAAGACTATTTTATACCACAATATGAAAACAGTAGTCATTTCTTCAAACTAAAGTAGCTACACAATAAATATCTTCCGAGTGTCTACACTCACCGCTCAAGAGTCCTTTGAGTACTCAATAAACTTCTCAGCCACAGAGGTGAACGTCTAGTACGTGCCGTCCGTGTTGACAATATGGAGCCACGCAGGGAACAGCAGCAGAGGTTTAAGTCTCATCTTGTACAAGGCTTACATCACTACCAAGTATTTACTCTTTTGCCTCACCACGTCAGGGCTGGAGTCCTCCTAAATCTTGAATGCGTTGTTTTGGTAGGTCAAGTCACCCTTTTTCCAAGCTTCCCGAATCACCAGTTCTTTGTTTTGGTACCGGTGGAAGCAGATGATAACAGGGCGAGGTTTGTCAGCCGCACCAGGCAGTGTTGTACCTGAACGAGTTCAATGAACTAAAGTTCATTAACTACTTCATATTTTCTGCGAACGTGAACTGATGAATGTAATTGCGAACGTGCTCATTCTCGCGTCAAAGATTGGTTTTCGAACGAAAGTTCATTTTCATTCAAGAGTGCCACGTTTTGATCGGGACTTCCAGAACAACCCGTCTGAACAAATCATATCGAGTATGTCGGCGCATAAATGCTACATTTGGCAACCGATTCAGTGCGGCCACAGCTGCTATTCAAGGCAGGCACGTCGCAGCTGCGTGAGAAGGTGAGGTGCGTCCAGGGACACTACGTAATGTTATTCGGTGGTTCTTTTGTAATACAGTACATAATTGTAAAAATTTATTACGAGGAAAATTATTATTTGTATCGGTAGACTTTTGTTAAAACTGTACCATCAAACTGTCATGATATGGAATTTATTTTGTTTCGTAACATAAGAATATATATTTTGTTAATATAGTCAGCCAGAGCTGCGAGGAATGCAAAGTTATCAATGTATTTTCACCATCGGTCCTGTCATACTGTGCTGCATGTTTTTGTCGCACATTAAGTATAAAAGTCCTGTTTTTGGTTTAATTCTTTATTTTAAACAAGACCATTCAAGCAACACGTTTTTCTTCATGTTTATGAGATTGTAGGGTGGAAACCCCAGCTGGCTACTAGTGTGGACTGAATAGGTGGGAACAATGGGAAAAGGAAATGCCAGTATTTTAAGGGGAATAGCCCCCCAGTAACATATTGAGGGGGAAAAAAAAAAAAAAAAACTATGAACAAGGTCATTTTTGGAATGGTGAACTTAGATCAACATTTTTAATTATGAACTCTGAACTGAACTAGTTCATTCTTGGAACGGTGAACTGAACTTTGAACTCGTTCGCGTAGAAAATGAACTTTACCAACAATGGTAACAGGCTCCGGACCGAGGCAGTGGTGCGCGCGGTCC
Source organism: Phycodurus eques (assembly GCF_024500275.1). Lineage (NCBI taxonomy): Eukaryota > Metazoa > Chordata > Actinopteri > Syngnathiformes > Syngnathidae > Phycodurus > Phycodurus eques. The sequence continues at coordinate 24,542,442 of NC_084527.1, forward strand.
GATTCTGGAGGTGATGGGAAGGTGTCCCGTCCAAAAACATCCTGAAATTGTTGTGATAAGAACTTGCTGGGTTGTGAACCCTCAATTCCCTCTCATGAACCAATAAGACAGATGTTGTTTCTCCTGTTTCTCCCCTCCAAATCAGTCAGTTAGCTTTGTCGTTAACTTGGTGTTATCAGCCAGTAGCGTTTCACAGCAATCTTCCACTTTTGCAAAGCCGTTGGTCTAGCGATTCGGCGGTATCTTCCAGGGAATTGACCATCTTCTGAAGTCCATCCAATTTCCCATTCACTTCATCAAAATAGTTTTTTTTAACTCCACCAGCAGGGCAGTCTGAAGTGTGGCTAACGATGCTGCTAAATCAGCTTCGCTAATATCATTGTTTTCCAAAGTAAAAGCAGATGTTTGCACGTCTTATTTTGATTAAACAAAAAAATCATCAGTCTGCTTTCATTGAGGACTATGATCTGAGAAAATGTACTGTTGAAAGGCTGAAATCAGAGGATTTGGATATTTTTAAGTTAAACAAAGGCTGAAAACAATTAATCGAGTATCATAATAGTTGTCCAATAATTCGATAATAAATTAGTTATCGATTAACCAATTAATTGTTGGACTTCTAATGCTGATGGATGCTAGTGTGCTAACACGCTACCCAATGCTAGCTGGGAGCAGTGGTGACTCATCGCATGAGGGGTAGAGGCTGTATTCAAAATGAAATTCAAAATAAAATAAACAATTTTAGAGTTAAAGAAAAAATCTAATTTGAAAGCATGCGTTAAACAGTATTAGCGTTGTTACCGAGCTTATGCTGGAAGCAGACTTTGGCCAGCAGGATGAGGATAAACGGGAAGCCCCTCTGCAGCCACGTGACCACTGCCTTCAGCTCAGAGAGGGCTGGTGCTGGCGTGGACGGGTCCTCCAGGCCCACCTCCTCCCGGGGGCCATGGTGGTGCCTGTCTGAGCCGACCGCCGCTGCTGTGGCTTGCTGCAGGAGAGAGGAGGTCCTGTGCTGCAGGGGCGGGTGGTGGAAATTGTGGTGGTGAGGGTGGTGATTGTGGTGGGGCTGGCGAGCCAGGAAGGGTCCGCCTTCGGGGCGACGGGGGCCACCTTCTTCTCGGGATGACGCCGTCATGTGGATGAAGACCTCTGGGGGCGAGCCCAGCACTAAGCTGGCCGCCTGGAACTGGGCGGAGGAAACAGCGCCGGACGGGACGCCCACCAGACCCGAAAAGATCTGCTGGGGCAATGCGGGCGAATCGGGCTTCAAGCAGTCGAACACGGCGCTCTCGTCCAGACTGCTCTCTGATCCCAGAGTTTGGCTACGGCTCCTAAACAGAAACATCTCTCATCACATTCAGGAACAGTGTTCCCCCACTATATGGCGGTTCATATAACAGCAAGAATTCTATTCTTGAGTTTAATGATCAGTGATAAAACATAAATAAATAAATAAACTGAAACTACAGTTGTTTGAAGGTTTATAATTACTGTAACATCCATGCTCATTTCTGTTAGCCCATCTATGGCATTTTCCATTATATGTTAGCATTTAAGCTAGTGGACTTAATAAGACAAAATCACAGTATATGTTTTGGTTGAACAATTTGTTGATTCCTAACTTAGAACCCTGACACAGTCTTGAAACACTTACCTTTGCTTGAAACCCTATTTTTAAACCTTTGCTTAAAACCCTAATTTGAAACCCTATCTTAAAAACCTAACATTTGCTTGAAACCCTGCCCTGGGTGCTGCAGCAGGCACACCAGCAAGTCAACTTCTGAATGGCTTAAAAACAATGAAGGTCTTGGAGGGGCTTAGTCAAATTTCTGACTAAAATCTAATAGAATTGCAGCATTGCAAGAATTGCAGAATTGAATTGACCTTAAAAAGTACATTCATGCTAAAAAACCCTCCATTTTGCTGAATTCAAATAATTCTGCAAGGAAATATCTCCACAGATGTGAAAGGCTCATTGCCAGTTATAAAAAAATTAATAAACAACAAGAACAACAACAAAAACACTTGATTTCAGTTGTTGCTGCTGAGAATGGCCCAACCAGTTATTAGTTTTAGGGGGCCTTTATTTTTTCACACAGGGCCAGGTAACTTTGAATATTTAGTTTTTCCTTAATAAATAAAATCACCATTTAAAAACAGGGTTATATTTGTCAGATATTTACATCTGTTTGACGCTCTTAAATATTAAAGTGGGGAAACTATGCAGAAATATAAGAATTTGAGAAGGGGGCCAATACATTTTCACGGCACTGTATGTTTCCTTTAAAAACATTGGCAAAAGTCTGAGCTCTGCGTTTTTGTTTGGTGTCCAAAATGGAGGCTCGTATAGTTTAGTAAGAGGGTAAAACACCGTCGCTCCTGGTTCCTTTCCTCACCTTTCTGCGGGCATGCCATCCGTGTTGCTACTGTGTCTCCTCTGCATGGCACAGCGCTCCTCATCACATGAAGCTGCCCTATGGAGACCAACACACATTCGCACATTTGTACATTTACAGCTCTATTTAAAACTTCAGCAACAATACATTTGACAAATAAATGTTGTATTTGCTATATAATTTTACCTGAATACGATCAACGAGTCCTCCTCCTTGGAGTTTCATTGTTAATTTAAGGCGAACTAGCTTGATTATGTTGCTGTCAAAGATGCTCCGCTTGCCACTCCAATTATTTTTAGCCAATAACTTCCGGGCGTACGTCATCACCTATCTGCTTATCGACCAATCGCATTTGACGTTAACGCCGCTTCCGTATTGTGTGGCCAAGTTGTTTTGCTAACGCCAGTGGATAAACACGACCGCTACGCATTTCGTAAAATATAACTACGCTCTTGCTGTGTACTGCGTTAGATTTTTTTTAACAACTTGTTATATTTGTCTAGATATGAGTCCTGGTGTCCTTGTGACCGAGCTCGTTGCGAATGCTTCTTACGGCAAGCTATCAAGCTAACAAAGCAGGCCACCGACCCAACGCTGTTGCTTGCTTTTGTCACAGATTATGTTACTTTATTATGCAAAATGGGTTAATTGTAGATAATGCAGATCGTTCTGTCTTTGTAAACCTATCACCGTTGAAGCTAGCTAGCTTTTCCACACACCCGTCCACATCCAAGCGTGCACAATTGAACGATAGGAGGTTGGATGTTTGTTAACCGACTCGTGTCATGATGGTGCTCCGGCGGCTCTTGAGGAAGCGCTGGGTGCTGGGAGTCGTCTTCGGGCTGTCGCTCATCTACTTCCTCACCAGCACGCTGAAACAGGTGCAGCGTCGACACTCAAGCTGTCATGCAAGCGTTAAAATAAGATAACCTTGGGAGTTCGTGAATCAGCGGGGCTTCACTGTCTATACAAGACAACCGGTTGCCCTCTTGTTGACATGTGAAGGTGGCACTGCGTCGATTTCTGATGAAGATTGGACTTTTTAGCTTTTTTAACTGCCATGCAGGTGTAAAAATAAGCCCTGTGCATGTGTTCAGGAGGAACGGACCATACGGGACCGCACCCTCCTGGAGGTGAGGGACTTGGAGCGGCGCATCCCGTGGAAGGTGCGCTTCAACCTGGGCAACAGCAGCCGGCAGATGGGCCACTGCCGGAACTCCATCCAGGGCAAGATGCTGCTCACCGACGAGCTGGGTGAGCGAGTGGGCGTTAGTTCTCGTCATTGTGCTCTGTGGACTTTACACCGATCTGATCGGTATTGGCCGATAATTAACATTTTATGCTGATCGGCTCTCATGTCATAATTTGCCGATCCGATCAATGACATCATTTATCGGCTCCGCAAAAGACATTTACTCTGAGTCACCATCGTGTACAGTATATTTAAATCCAAAACCTAGTTTAGTTTTAGCCGTGTCACCTGTCTTTTGACGTAGTACTGTAAATATGACTGCCAATAAAGTTATTTAAAAAAAACATGTCTGCGGTGTGGGACAAACAACACATTATTCGTGGATCAGACTAAAAGACAAATTTGGTCTTTCACGATTGCCCTACGATGTCAGACTACTGAAATCAAATATTGTATTACGATACCGCCGCATCCCGTCTTTTACGATCACTGAGCTTTATCTTGCCAACTCAAACGCGGATACAAGCGTTACTATGGGGACGGCAACTACAATGGGCCGCACCGTGTGTATTATAAGAACAAAATGCGGGAAAACGTGGTCGTGGTAACCGGTGCTTAGGATAGGACTTTAACTCAAGGATTGCTTGAGGTTTGCTCACGTACTTTTAATACGATATGGCTCGCAAGCAGGCAACAAAACATTATGTAGCCTAGCAAGCTAAACATGCCGGCGTTCTGTTGAATCATGCTCTAAAGTTCGGTGTGTGTGAAACAACTTAATTACAGTAAGTTAGCACCCATTATTTCTGTCATGTTTTAATGTTGGTTTGACCTGACCTGAATAGAGAATACTTTTGAAGATACTCTGTCTACAGTACACACAGTAAATGAACAAGTCATTTAAATAGACACATTGCTACATCTTGTGATCAGATCGGTTATCTTTTTTTTTTTTTTTTAAAGTCGCTGATCGGTCCCAAAAATCCTGTTTGTGTAAAGCCTAGTGCTCTGAGAGCAGGGGAGTTCTCATGGATCATGTCCATGTCAGATGTACATAGTTAAGCTCCCTCCACACGACAGCACGTAAACAGGAGTTTGGAACATTCATGAAGAAAATAATAAATAATAAATTGATTTCTCATTTTTCGATACAAGTAAAAATGTCTTAGACTATAGCTTATTTCTCCGAAAAAAAGGTAGAAACTTGCTAGGATAGTCATTTTTATCCAGAAAAAATCACTCATTAGAATAGTCATATTTTTTGATTGAAAATTATAATCTTATAAGGATTAAATATTTTCTTAAAGTTGTCATTTTAGTTCTTAAAATAAAGGTGTTTGTTTTTTTAGAAAAACGCATAATCTTACGAGAATAAATTCATTTTTTTCTGAAATTAAGTCAAAATCACAAAAAGTCAAATGTCACAAGAATGAAGTTGGAATTTTCTGAGAAAAAAGTCGCATACTTTCAAAAACAAGTCGTAATCTTACAAGAATAAAGTTGTTTTTGACAAACGTTTAAAAAAAGTTGTTGCCTTTCAATAGTCTTTATTTTACTGAAGTTTGAATTTAAAGAGAATAAAGTTGTGTATTTCCGGGAAAAAGTTGTCTTTTTTTACAAAACGGAAATCGTTCAAGAATAAAGTCGGATATTGTTTCAGAAAAAACTTGGAATTTTATGAGAATAAAGTTATTTAAATAACAGATAGGCATAAAAAGTTGTCATCTTGCATGAATAATGTTTTTTTTTTCAATAAAAATGTTATCTTACTGGAAATATGACAATTTTTTTAGAAAACGTCATGTTTTTTATTTTAAAAATAATCTGGGAAGATAGTCATGTTTTTTCAACAAAAGACGAATTTTATGAGAATTGTTGATTTTGATTTCTTATTTTTTAAGTTACAAAATATTGGCGATTATTTTTTTTTTTTTTTTTTAACCTTGTGAATTAAGCTGTTTTTTTTATGAAAGAAAGTTTGAAATTTTTTAAGTCATTTTTTCATGGAAGAAAAGTTGTGATTTTAGGAGAATAAAGTTTTTTTTTTTTTTTTTTTCAAGAAAAAAATGTTGCAAACCGACAAGCCGGGTGATTGAGTCACACTTAATCGTTGTCATGGCAATGCAAATCACACCCTCTAGTAGAGGTGCTTTTCAAATAAAGTTGAGTTTAAATTAGTGTAAAAAGGACAAAATGTGTGTCTCCTTGTGAAGGTTACGTGTGCGAGCGCAAAGACTTGCTGATGAACGGCTGCTGCAACGTCAACGCTCCCCGCACGAGGCGGCACGTCTGCAAAAGCTGCCTGGCCAATGGCTGCTGCAGTATTTACGAATACTGTGTGTCCTGTTGCCTCCGGCCAGATAAGGTAACCTCTTCAGAGTGCAGAAAGGCAGACCACATCTGCATCTGCGCGAAACTACGACTTAGACTTCCGGATAGGGGGCTGTTTGAGTCATCCAATTTAAGCGTTAGTGAGGTTTAAGTCTAGTTCACCAATCAAACGACACAAGAAAGTCATATGACCTCACATGTCGTCTTCCATTGGGCTTCCCGGACGATAGGTTTTCACACTAGATAAGTCTGCCCCGCTGATCGTCGCGCGTACGTGGCGGCCATGTTGGGTAGGTCGTCGTCACCATGAAGGCAACGGCGCGATACTCGTTTACATTTAGATGAACAAAAACAACAGCTTTCATGCATTGTAGTATTTGTCTGGCACTGTCTGCCCAAATGTGGATTTTTCAGCTAACTTATAACTTGAGAAAACACCGTGCAGGAAATTGCAAGTGTTTTTTTGGAGTTTTGGCTTTATTATTGATGTTCATGCTGTGGTAAAAAAAATTTATAAATCGAAAGTTACTCTTATTTACTCAGTACTTGAGTAACAATTTCACTGCGTACTTTTTACTCTTACTCAAGTAATTCTTTGGAGGACTACTATTTACTTTGATTTGAGTCACATTATTGTCAAGTAACAGTACGCTTACTTGTAAATAAGTTTTTCCACATGAAGCAAATTTTTTTTGCCTTATTGTACTCTTTAGAGTCTTCCAGATTGCTTAATTTATGTTAAAATAAAAATAAATCTCTGCAGGGGCTCCCCCCAGACCCCTCCTAAAATGGTTTCTTTTCTTTTTTGTTTTGGTCACCTTTGGTGTTTGCAGGTCTGTTTTTTGGAGAGAAAAAAAAGGTCAAATTGTGCAAGAATACATATTTCAAGAATTAAAGTCAGAATCTTATGAGAATAATTTCATGTTTGTTTCTGAAAGAAAGTAGGTAATATTTTTCGAAAAGGAAGTTGTATATTTTCGGAAACTAATCTTACAATAATTTTTAGAAAGTCGGAATTTTATCAAAAGTCTTTTAAGAAATTGTTATTATTTCACAAGAATAAAATACTGTTTCCCACCTAAAATGGTCACATAAGAATAAAGTTAAAAAAAAATTTTGTGGGGAAAAAAAGTTGGAATCGAAATGAAAATGTAGGAATCTTATGACGTCGTCATGTTTTTCGAGAAAAAAGTCATTTTAGAAGAATAAAGTCATAATGAAGTCTTAATCTTGGACTCTTATGGGGTGGGAGGGAGTGGGAGGAAAAAGTCAAATCTTTGAGGTATCTTTTCGAGAAGCCCGCAATTTTACATGAATCAACTCATGTTTTTTTCAAGAAAAAAAAGTCATAACCTTATATATAACCTAATAATGTCATATTTCATAGTATTAAAAGTTGCCCTTTTTTTTTTTTTTTAATTATCCTGGGGGTAAACCATTTTTGGGGCGGGGGGGTGGATCAAAATGTTTTAACGCTTGAAGAAAATACTACAGACTCCTTGAAAACAAAATTGTGGAAAAAAATCTGAATCTTAGGAGAATAAAGGTATATTTTTATTATGTATATTATTTTAGCGAGCTCTCCTGGAGCGCTTCCTGAACCGCGCCGCGGGAGGCTTCCAGAATCTGTTCACCGCCGTGGAGGACCTCTTCGAGCTGTGCCTGGCCAAGTGTCGCACCTCCTCACAAGTACGTCTGTCCAAAAATCTCTTTGTCTTGTTACATTGGCGTTGCTTAATTTATGTCCACCTTGCTTCTTTCTTTTTTAATTTTTTTAAATATAATAATTTTTAGCAGTGCAAATGTGATGAAACTTGAAAGGTTGTGAATTTTTTGTCCGAGTTTATTATTTCTAACTTTAGCTCTTTAAATGTATCAATAATATACTGTTACTTGCTAATTAAGACCAAAATGGGGTTAAAATTGATTGAAAAATTGGTTTCATTCTAGATTCAACTTGAAAATTTTAGTTTTTTAGTTTTAATTTTAGTTTCCTATCAGATGACAAAGTTTTGGACAAGGGAGCAATTTCATGTAATATTCTGTAGTTTCTGTAAGAGGCATTTAATGGCACACTACACTCCAATTAAGAAAATTAATGACACAGACTGTGCTCTTTGTAATGCTGTGGTACTTTGACTTATGAGTGCCCCAACTTACGTTTTTCGAGTTATGAGCCACTCGAAAACATTTGATTTCAGTTGTTGCTGCTGAGGATGGCCCAACCAGTTCTTAGGTTTAGGGGGCCCATTACGTTTTCCACAACAAACAGCATTTTAAGTTCACTTGGGTTATACTGTATTTGTCTATTTATTTGATGATCTTGAACATTAAAGTGAGGAAACTATGCAAAAATATAAGAATTTGAGAAGGGGGGCCAATACTTATTCACAGCACTGTATATGAACCTTTTCCACTTCAAATTTAAAATAGAGCGAGATTTTCTTCATAAGAAACACGTAACCAAGAGAACGTTGGTGTTTGGGGGGACTGCAACAGTTTAATGGGAGAAATTTGCTACACGAGTAAATTAATTCAGAGTTTGGTCACGGAACGAATTCAACTCGTAAGTCAAGGTACCTCTGAAAAAGAAAAAAACTGGTGCTCGTGAGAATACAGTGAATTGAGATACAAATTTAATTTGTTATGTGACAACGCTCATAACTCAAAACATTTGTATCTCAAATCATCTTTCCCCATTGAAATAAATGGAAATGTCAACAATCCATTCCAGCCTTCCCTCAATATCCATCCATTTTCTGAACCGCTGATCCTTACTAGGGTCAGCTGACTCTGGGTGAAAGATGGGATACACCCTGAACTGGTCGCCAGCCAATCGCAGGGCACATAGAAGCAAACAACCATTCGCAATCACCTTCACACCTACGGGCAATTTAGAGTCTTCAATCAACCTACCATGTATGTTTTTGGAATGTGGGAGGAAACCAGAGCACCCGGAAAAAACCCACACATCCACGGGGACAACATGCAAACTCCACACAGGCATTTGAACCCCAGTCCTCAGAACTGTGAGGCAGAGGTGCTAACCAGGCGTTCCTGCCGCTGGGAACAATAAACGGTTCAATTCTTTAGTTCTTTAGTTCAATTCAATTCACAACAAAAATAACAACAAACAATTGTCATGTAACAACAGTCATAATTAAATAAAATGTAAAGAATTAAACCGTTTTTGTCACACTTTTTGGTTCAAATTAATGGCGTGAATGAATCTACAGTGTGGTACATAAAGAAAGAGGAAGCAAACATCCGCAAAACTGCTTCAATAACCTTCAATAAGGAAGCAAAACGTGTGGTAACGCCACGTAATAAGAGAATTGTGAAAATGGAAGCTGCATTGTGGATTGCTGATTGGGGGGAAAAGACAGTGAGTTTGGACACTAATATGATCAGGACAAAAGCCAAACCTCCGCCACCAACACAAGCCTCTTCGCCTTTCTCAGAAGGCAATGTTGATGAATGTTAATTACTGTATAAGGTTTTATAATTAAAGATTTAAGTAAATACGTGTACTGTTGTAATCTTTCTCTCAAATATAAAGTATAAATACTGTTTACATATTTTAAACATTCTGGTACCCACATACACATCCATGAAAATTCCTGGGGGGTGGCAAATCCTACTTGACGGTTTTTCACCTTTCGTGGGGGGTTCTGGTCCCCATTAACCGTGAAAAACGAGGGAACACTACATGAAGACAGAGGGCACGTCACGAATCCTCATCAGTAAGATTCTTCTTCACAGAGGATAAAAAATATATACCTGTGGCTATTGTTGTATTATCAGTCTACATGTGTTGCACCATCATTTGTGTTCAAATATCAGTTACTTAAAAGGTTATAACACAGCTACACCGATACCCGCGACAGCATTTTCCATTATTTATTAGCATTAGTGTTAAGTAAGCGGACTTAAAACAGATTTTTTTTTTTTAAAACAATATACAATTATTTGCGTTATGTTTAATTTGTCAGTAAACTTCAGCTGGGAGTAGCATTCAGTAGTTCACTATCTGCTAAACTGCTGCTTGTTGTGAAGTGAGTGGAATTCACTGCCACCATACTGCACTCGTATTTCAGATTTTTGCTTGCAAGTCAAAGCAAATAGTTGGCCAAACGACTGCTTGCATCTCGAAAAACTCGTAAGTGGAGTCACTCGTATTTGCAAGCACTACCGTAGATAAACATTTCATTTTTTTAAGTTGTTTTCAACCTGCGCCTTGTGCAAACAAACTGGAATTTGAAGTGTTAAAAAATAAAACTGAATGGATATGTTACACCAATGAGAAGAACTGATCAAAACTTGATGCAAAAAAAATAACACAAAACAAGGAAAGTTTGAAAAATTACAGACTTTGTAACTGTGAAACTATGAAACAGGGTTAAGGGAACAAGCCTGAAGTTTAACCAACAAAAATGTGTTGTTTGTGGCTCATGCAGAGCGTTCAGCACGAGAACACGTACCGGAACCCACAAGCCAAGTACTGCTACGGGGAGAGTCCTCCGGAGCTCCTTCCCATCTAAACTGTGTTACAACCCCCCTGGAATCACAAGAAAGACTTTTTACCCTCAAAGGACATAGGCAACAAATCCCTGAGTTACACTTCATAAGTGCATCCACACGATTTCCTTCCAGTCATCCATGATGATCGGCAGCTCCCGTATGATCAGGACGAGACTGATAAAATTACCCCCGCGAAGCACGTGGCAGGCAGGTTATGTTTTGATCAATTTTTGTTTGTTGTTGTGGAATGGTACTAATGTGTATGAAGGGCCACAATAAAGGAAGGTCAATAATTACACTATGGGGATAGTAGTGTTTTTTTCTGTGAAACACAAACACAGTTTAGGGAAAGGTCATAAGATTAAGAGATCAAGTTTGGTCTTTTTTTTTTTTTTTTTTTTTTAGGGAATTTTTTTTTAATTAGAAATATGTTTTTTGACAAATAGTCACAGGTGTGTGTGTGGGAGGGAAAGTAGGGTGGGTTTGACAAAAGGCTTTTTTTTAAGAAAAATGAACTTTTGAGTGAAAAAGGCATACACTGGTGGAAACAAAGTTGGATTTCATAGGTGTTATTTTTTTTACGTTTTTAAAATTGAAATCTTGTAAAAAAAAAAAAGTTATTTTGGGACAGAGTCATAATATTACATGAATAAAGCTTTTTGTTTATTTGTATTCTGACGAGAATAAAGTTTAATTTGTTCGAGGAGACGAACGAAGTTGGGATTTTCCTTAAAGCGGCTCAGAAAATGGATGGATGGTATTTTCTTTGTGCAAAAAACATCTTTTTTATTTTAGTCTATTAAAGTTTTTTTTAATCTTAGAACAATTGTGAAACACTGACATTTTTCTGTTAAATTTCGACTTTATCTAGAGGCATAATTTTTTCTTAAACAATACGTACTACTACTGTAATTATTGTCATGTAATACTCATCCAAACACATGCTGGGAACAATTCGTTCTATGTCACTTTTATGCTAACCCACAGTCAAAATGCCTTAAGTCCATGACATCCTAAGAACATCCTACATTAAGACGGTGCTGCATTATTATTATATTCTTCTTCCACTTTTATCAGTCCAGCTCGAGCGGAGGTCTGCACTCCCCTGAGTGCCATCCTACTAGTTGTGTCACGATGTCAAGTGTGTCAATGCATGGAAATTAATCGACTGTTTTAATAAAAGTGATTGTGAAACCATGAAAGACTTTCAAAGCGTCAAGTTCCCATTGAGTGCAATCAATTGTTCTGTCAGTTAACAAGCACAAGAAGCAAATGTTGCTAGTTTACATCTCCATTTATCAAAACAAATCGGCTCAAATGTCCATCCGTCTATGAAATGTGGATAAAATTTGGAAACAACTCAACTAAATCTTGAGGGGTTCAACTTTGAAGGACCCCTGGAAATGTCTCTAAATTGCACGCTTCAAATTAAAATGGCAAACTTTGTGTCTTTGTGGGCATGCCTTCATGAGTCTTTTTTTTTTTTTTTTTTTTTTTTGTGGGCCTACTCTTGACAGATATGTAATGCAGCCCTATGGGGGGCACAAGCCACTGCACACTGTAGGACGGTCCCAAGGCCCGGGTTAACAACGTCTGCCACCGGCGCCGTCAACCTGCAGGGCGCCGGTGGAAATTCAGCTACTCTGGGTCGAAGAAGAAGAAGAGGTGGAAAGCGGGTTCTTGGGCAGAAAGAAAAGAGGAAAGCATATCGCCGAGAATTGAATGTGGGGACTTAGAATGTTGGGACTATGACAGGAAAAGCTCGCGAGTCGGTTGACATGATGATAAAGGTTGATCTATTGTGTGTCAAGGAGAGCAGGTGGAAAAGCAGTAAGGCTAGAAGTTTAGGGGCAGGGTTGAAGTTATTTTCCCATGGTGTCGACGGGAAGAGAAATGGAATAGGGATTATTTTAAAAGAAGAGTTAGCTAAAAATGTCTTGGGAGGTGAAAAGAGTATCAGATCGAGTGATGAGGCTGATACTTGAAATTGAGGGTGTTATGTATTATGTAATGTCTCACAGGTAGGCTGTGACCAAGAGGTGAAACAGAAATTCTGGAAGGAGCTCGACAAAGTAGTTCTGAGCATCCCAGACAAAGAGCGAGTGGTGATTGGTGCAGATTGTAATGGACATGTTGGTGAAGGAAACAGGGGTGATGAAGAAGTTATGGGTCGGTTTGGCATCCAGGAAAGGAACTTGGAGGGACAGATGGTGGGAGACTTTGCAAAAAGGATGCAAATGGTTGTAGTGAACACTTTTTTTCCAGAAGAGGCAGGAACAAAGGGTGACCTACAAGAGCGGAGGTAGAAGCACACAGGTAGATTACATCTTGTGCAGACGATGTCATCTGATGAGGTTACTGACTGTAAGGTGGTGGGAGGGGAGAGTGTGGCTTGACCAGGGGTGGGCAAACTACGGCCCGCAGGCCGTATCCGGCCCGTTGACCATTTCAATCCGGCCTGCCAAAGATTGGAACAGAATCCGCCAAATAATCAAATTCATGACAACCTTCACTTGACCTTTTCCTGTAATGCCGAGTGGTTCCACCAGGTTGTGCTGTAATGTAAACTGGATGAGTTTTATGCTTTATTAAGCGCAGATAAATTTCCAAAAATCCGGAAGATGGCACAGAGGTTACCAGTGATGTTTGGCTCTACATATGTGTGTGAACAGACTTTTGTCTGATGAACACCAACAAAACATCCTACAGATCCCAGCTGAGTGATGAACACCTCAGATGTGTTCTGAGAATTGCCACAACAAAACTAACACCAGACTTTGATGCACTGGCAAAAACAAGTGATAAACAAAACAACACTGTTCCCATTAAAATTATTATTTGATATGTAAGCATCTGGTCCTGGCTTGACCCGCCTATCAAATTTTAAATGTCAATGTGGCCCCTGAGCTAAAAAGTTTGCCCACCCCTGGTCTAGTCATAATAGAAATGGCTGCCAAATTTTATTTTGCTAAGTGAAATTGACTTTGGGAGCTGAATTTTCCAAAAACACTCGCTCTTGTAGGAATTTGTCTAGTTGTAGCACTGGAAATGATCCTGAAACATTTGTCATGTTTAAAGGCATGTCTACTCATGATAGACATCCCTACCAAATTACATGTTTCTACATTTTTGCATATGGGAAATCGGGATTTATAATGAGAAGGAAACAAACCAATTTCAAAGGGCCCTCAAAATAATTGGAGAAGGCCCAAACTGTTAATGTTGTTGGGCTTTGGAAGGTCTTCGCCTCCTTCCATCTGTCCACACATTCAAACATGATTGGAGTCAAGTGGTGACCCATCCATGTGGTGTTGTCAAGGGACAGTTCTATCAGCGTGGAACTATTAATCATCCTACAGGCGGAACAAACCAAAATGACATAATTAGGGAAACATATCTGAGCTTGTCAGCCTCTTTGCCAGCCTGATTAATGACCATCACGAGGGAATTCATCCATTTTCCATACCGCTTATCTTCACTAGGGTCGCGGGCGTGCTGGAGTCTATCCCAGCTCTATTTGGGCGAGAGGTGGGCTACACCCTGAATTGGTCGCCATCTGATCGCAGCGCACATATAGACAAACAACCATTTGCACTTACATTGACACCTAAGGGCAATTTAGTCTTCAATTAAGCTACCATGCATGTTTGTGGAATGTGGGAGGAAACCGGAGTACCCGGAGAAAACCAGCGTAGATTTCGACCCAAGTCCTCAGAACCGTGAGACAGATTTGCTAACAGGTCGGTCACCGTTGCGAGCACGGGGGAACCATGACATTGTATTTCCCCAAAACTTACTCAGTAGTGCCCCCTGGAAAGTGTGAAAAGACTCGTTCCCAACACTTCCATGGCTTGTACAAACTCCCACAAGGGAATTGGTCCAGATGAGCCCCAGTCAAAAGGAGGTATCTTTTTTTTTTTTCTTCACCTATGTCCTACAATGTAGGTGGGGCATGCGGTCCAAATTTGATGGTTATTTCAAGTATTCGACATGAAAACTGGAGGTCCGAGGTCCCATTCATCAGCATTTGCAGCTTTAATTTGTGCCGTTTGTAATCTAACATTTAACTGTCACAAATCCCCTCACAGAGAGCGAGAAGGTACCAATCACGATCAGCCGGAGGAAGAGGGGGCGGGCGAGACAGGACTTGTTTGGTCATTTGATTTGTAGTGGTATTAGGTTAAAGTCGAAAAAGAGATAAAAGTTGCTTTGTTATTGAGTGAAATCTTTGGTGGATGAATCCCTCTTTTTCAAGTGGAGAAGCTGCATGTTTACAACAACAACAAAAATGGAAAACCTAACATACCGTTGCTTCAAACGTAATTTCCAATTAATTTTTGCAATCAGTAGTTTAGTTCGACAGTTCATCAAAGAGTTGCATTCCTTCATCAGTTCATAACTGGCCAAAGTTCAAGTGCATTTGCATTTAAATTAGATTTATTTAAACTTTTGGTAACATGATGTGCTATTGTAAATAACTGTAGGTCGTAACGGAAACATCAAGCATCAGCCTTCGATTTTTTTTCCCACATTTCTCCACAATGAATAATAAAGCCGCCCGTCCCTGTTGTTTTAACATTAAATTATTAAGGCATATCTTGTATATATACAGTATATACAAACACACACACAGACACATGTCTGTGTGTGTGTGTATAGGCGGATTTTGTCATGAGCTGCCCTGTAGTACTATTGTTGGAACCTGGGTAGCGCTTTGTGCCCTCTCTCTCTCTCTCCCCCCCCCTCCCCCCTCTCTTTCCAGCACTTCCTCAGCCGCGCACCTGTCACCAATCAGCCCTTGTTACCACCTGCATTTAAGCCTGCCTGATCCTGGAAATTCCCGCCAGAGTATTGCAGCTTCTCCAGCATTACAACATCTGCCCAGTCTCCAAGTAAGCTACGCAATTCCTAGTCATCGTTCTGACCTTTGTGTTTTTCCTTGTCCCCAGTGTTTCCTCCTCGTGCCCCGCCAAGTGGATTTCTGTCACCACGCCGCCGAGCCAGCCGCCTGTCCTCGTCAATACCTGACACGCGTCCTCTGCCTCAACAACCCGCCAGCGCATCTGAAGGACCATCTCCCTTTTCAATAAACTGTTCATCGCAACTTCTCAGCCTCTGCCTGCTCTTGGGTCCAGTCTCAATCCATTCGTGACAGATTTCAAACTATTTCACATGGATCCTCTTGGCTTTTTGGCAATCTTGGCAATTAATTGTTTACATTAATTTCAATGTACCCATTTTCCTCTCCTTAATGTTGAAACATTGTGACTTGAAATTAAGAGTTAATATTCATAATTTGTTTTAATGTACTCTATATTATTTGTGAATTATTACCGGATTTTTGGCCCCTTAGCATTTGCTATTCTTGGGTGAGCTGGCCCTGGTATTACTCAATACTAAGTATCGCTTACGATTTTTGTTAAGCTTCTGAATCGATACACAAGACAATATCAATATTTATAGCTGTTTGATGTCTTAAGTGCGATTTTGGTGTTTTTCATGTATTCAATCTCAGTTTCTACTCTCAAAAATGACAACAGTTGCATTTGTGTGTAAGATGACAACAAAAACCAATGCAAATAAGTCCATTCTTGATACTAATAAGGAGGTGTAATATTGTATACCTTACACATTTAAACGATGGCTGCGTATCGCTGATGATTTTCGTTAGGATAGTCAATTATTACAGAGGCAAATATCCATATAAACGTGTCCTATGTCCAAGTGCAATTTTGTTGTTCATATGTGTGGCTGACAATATTTACACAAGCAACAACAAAATCATTAAAAGGAACAAAAAACTATTTATAAACTTGGCACTTTAATTTATAACAATAAATACAACTATAACATAAGTAGTAACATTAAATTAAATAATCATAATATTGTACGGTGACTAAAGAACAACAGTGACATCAAAGGAAAGTGCAAAAACGTGACACAGATTGGTTTGGACCTGGCAAAGCTTTTGGCTCTGGATTCTGGGGCCTTGGCAGAGATCTGCACCCTCTGATTCCTTGTTCCAACTCTTTAGAGGCTTGGCCTGCGGACCAAGGAAGAATTTATTGTGGGGAAAATGAGTTCTCATAGAAGAACAACGCAGGAATCCACAGTGGAAAGTATCAGGCTACCTTCTGAATCCACACCCTCTGAGTTCCATGTCTGTCCAGTTTTTTCCACAACTTCACCGGACCTCTTCACTTACTACCCCAGGAGCTGGGCATAGACGTCCGTCCGTCCATCCATCCATTTTCTGAGCCGCTTCTCCTCATGAGGGTCGCGGGCATGCTGGAGCCTATCCCAGCTATCATCGGGCAGGAGGCGGGGTACACCCTGAACTGGTTGCCAGCCAATCGCAGGGCACATACAAACAAACAACCATTCGCACTCACATTCGCACCTACGGGCAATTTAGAGTTGTCAATTAACCTACCATGCATGTTTTTGGGATGTGGGAGGAAACCGGAGTGCCCGGAGAAAACACTTTCTGTGTAACACTGGTACCGGTTACGAACTGGCAACATTCTGGATTTTGGTTCTGCTTGGAGGTCTGCACCCTCAGTTAGAAGGAATCAGCAGTGGCAAATATCTAGCTCCCTTCTGGAACTGGATTCTGGTCAAAGGTCTACACCCTGTGAACAGTTTTTCCACAAAACTCAGCAGAAACCTTCATGCCCCAGGAGTGGCCAGTTTCGATTCGGGTGTCAGAGTTTTTCCCCCACAACTCTTCTCTTGGGAAGTCCTCAGAAAAGCATAGCACAGTAATCAGCAGTGAAACACAGTTCAGATCCAGCTACCTCCTTGAGCTGGATTTTGGGGTCCAGGTAACATCCTCCGACAGTTCTTCAACCACCATCAGGCCTGCTCAGCCCCAGTGGCATGGTTGTCACAGGGCCCCTGAGTCACCTCCAGGACCTTGTGGACATCGGTGATCCAGTCTTTCAGGCCTACAATGACCTTCCAGCCGTAGTACTTCTTGGCCCAACTGTGATTGTGGATCTGGTGCAGAGGCTCTACCGTTGTCAGGACCACCTCCGGGTAGATTCCCTGGGCCAACTGCATCAAAATGTTGTTATGCCTGAAAAGACTCCACTTGACTTGGTTTAGAGGCTCGGCAACGTTCTGCGGGTTGCCCCAGTCTCCCATCTGATACTCTTCCACCTTCACAATATGCTGGTTGAACACCACGTTCCGGGAGTAGATGTCCTGAAGCTGCTCGGAAAAGTTGGAGCCCATCACGGAGTAGTCTGGGATGTTGGGAGGCGAGCCATTTAGGCCGTGGAAGGCCATCTGGGGGGAGGCAGGGTAGATTAATGAGGACATAGTCATGAAAATAAGGACCATGAACTGTATGCGGTTCCTGGAGCATGTGTTCAAAAATGTCCAAAAATGGTCTGGAACCCTAAAAATCTTTGTTTTCGTACCCTTGATGTTTGACTTTTCCAAGATGGGGAACATAGCGTTTATATTGTTTGATGATTCATCGTTTATTATAGCCTCATTTTCTAATTGCATTTGAAAGCTGTATCAATTCACTTGGATTTCAAAAGAGTTGCAGGCAAGAAATGAAAAACAGGAAGCTCAATCCTTTGAGATAAGTACAGGGACAACGGTTGTGAAATCACATTAGTAAACGTGATTAATAAACTGCAGCTTGCCCGGCAGTGTGAGACATCCACAGCAGCTGTGCAAAGATGGTGGAGCAATCATCAACGTAAATGACAATGCCCCTTACTGTAAATGATGCCACAGAGTGCTAAAAATACTGTAAATTATGTCAAATTCTCTTTGGTCATGCGCTTTAAAATCGTGACTCAGCAGATTATCCTCACCTCCATGCCAAAGCATCGCACAGTGACGTACCGACTGATAGTTTGACTTTCGGCATAGGACAAATGTTCTGTTTTGTTCAGTGAGTACGTGATCAACTTTAAACACTAAAACACTTTTTTTTGCTCCAAGTGAGCCGTGTGTTTTTAATAAGGTAAATAGCACACAAGTCTTTTGTTTGTATTCATTTTGTAAAATACACTCAATTTATCCATCAATCCATTTTCCATCCCTTTATCCTCACTAGGGTTGCGGGGGGGGGGGCTTATCCCAGCTGACTCTGGGCAACAAGCGGGATACACCCTGAAATGGTAGACAGCCAATCGCAGGGCATTTATAAACAACCATTCACACCTACGGGCAATTTAGAGTCTTCAATTAACCTACCCTGGATGTTTTTGGGATGTGGGAGGAAACCGGCAACCCACGCAGGCACGGGTGTACCCGGCCACCCTAGTGAGGGTACGCGGTACGAAAAATGAATGAATGAATAAAATATTTCTGTTTACATTCATTTGCATGGCCAACAACAGAAAGCGAGCGAAGTCACGTGGTTTGTCGTGATGCATTTTGATAAGCTCATAATTTGGAAAAGTTCGTCTCAAAACGCCCCTGAACTGTTTATTGAGATATTATTGTGGTATCTATCAACCAGGCACACTTACATATTCCTTGAGCAGGTGGGCCGTTTCCAGGCGAAGCGTGCTCGTGATTGACTTGAGGATGAAGAAGGAGGGCTGGCAACGGATGGCCCCGAGGAGTGCCGGGCGACATTGAAGTGCCACGAGCGTCACGAGCAGCGCTGAGCAAAAGGGCAAATTCAGACACACGTTACTTAAATATTAAGCATTAGGCGATTCAATACAGATAGTAAAACAACAAGAATTTTATTTCTTTTTTTAGATAAAAAGGAAGATTTAAGGGTTGTGTTTTCACGTGCAAAATGTGGTACAATTTTTTTTTAAATTTAATTAGGTATTTTCTGGGGTTGAAACAAAGTAATTCAGTGAGTAAAATGTTTGTGCATAATTTATAACACGCTGAAAAAAAATAAAAATTGCAAAATGTGTATTTTTTTTAAAATAACGAACAAGGAGTCAAAACCATTTGTCAGGAAAAAGTGACTTAAAGTAATTCAAGTAATTTCTTTCTCAGGGGTTAAATTTTAAGAGTTTTGAAGTACATTGGTGATCATGTAATTCAATGATTGGACAGTAAATAGTTAATTTGCAGTATAAAAGTGCTGTAAATAAAATACAAAATAAAAAAAACTACAAAAAAACTAAATAATATTCACAGTTCCAATTATTCATCTTTCCATTCTCAACACCGCTTATCCTGTACAGGGTTGCGAGGTACTGCAGGCTATCCCAGCTGACTTCGAAGAAAAGATGGACTACACCCTGAACTAGTCACCAGGCAGCCACAGACACAGACAACCATTTACGCTCAGATTCACGTCACTGAGGGGGAACTGAACCCACGCTGCATGAACCAAAGTCAGGCAAATGTATCACTGCACCATCAGTGACGCTATTGCAAGTTATGCAGGGTTGAATTGTTTTAAAGTCATCAAGTGAGTTTCCAGTAGGGTTGACATTTTTCATGTGCAAAATCTGTTCAGGATAAATGAATGATAAATAAATGTATTTATTTATTTTAAAAAAAAAAAAAAAAAAAAAAAAAAAATTAAAAAGTTTGAAATAATCATTTGGAAAAAGAAAATTGTCAATTTTGGAAAAGTGGAAATTTGAAGGAATCCAACAAGTGACCAGAGTTGGAATGAGTTAAATTGTGTTGTTTTTTTTAAAGCACAAAAGTTAAATGCTGAAAATGCAAAGGGTATAAAATATTTTTTTTCAAAATGAATATTTAGTTCTTACCAAAGTGCAGTGTCTTGAGCGTGAAAGCCATAGCTTCTGTCCTACTGTATTCCTCACGTCACTTGTCGCGTCTTTTTATGACCCGACCTGCTTTTAAGGAAGCCAACTTATACGTATATAATCATCATCATATTCATATTGGACTGAACACTCCCACTGACACATCAAAATTCCAACACGTGACCTCTTACATGTGTCAAGCATCGTTGATGATTCTCAATGTTTCACTGACACATCAGCGTCCACCTACACACAGAATCGCCCAAACTTCACTTTCTAATCTAAAAATATGGATCTATGCTTAATTTGTTTCACTTCCAAGTGAATATTGGGTATTTAAAAAAAAAAAAAAAAAAAAAAAAAAAAAAAAGAATCGGGGGATCAGGTTAAATTATTTTCTGCAGATACGGGCAATAGGTTCCCTTCAAAAATCTGAGAAATGGTGAATTAGCAAAGAGCAAACTGCAAATATGCGAAGGCCCGCTGTTCACAGAATATATACATGAACGCAAATTCCTTGAAATTTGTTTTTATTGATAACGCTGTCAACAATACAGTAAAAAGTCCTTCATTAGAAAATGGTAAATTAACAGTTGCATAAATGTGTATTGCACAAAGATCATTTACACAACTTTAAAATGTTGTATAATAGTCTTATAATTTCATAGATACAATTTACGCAATGTTAAAACGCTGTTAATACTGTATGTTCTCTAAAATGTGCTGCTAAAAAATTTCTCCTTGATATGCCCCGACAGCGTTTCCACAAGGATCTTATCGTTGTGTAGTGTTAACGTTTCACATCTTATTATGTAAAAACAAGGCAGTTTCTCTCGTCTTCAAGCCGAGCGAGTGTGAGAGGGGGATAGGCGTGTTGCACTGTGACAGCAAAAAAGTTCATACATCGGTTACATCCATCCATCCATTTTCTAACGCTTATCCGAGGTCGGGTCGCGGGGGCAGTAGCTTTAGCAGGGACGCCCAGACTTCCCTCTCCCCAGCCACTTCATCCATCTCTTCCGGGGGGATCCCGAGGCGTTCCCAGGCCAGCAAAAGGAAGTAGTCTCTCCAGCGTGTCCTGGGTCATTCCCGGGGTCTCCTCCCGGTTGGACGTGCCCAGAACACCACACCAGGGAGGGGTCCGGGAGGCATCCGAATCAGATGCCCCAGCCACCTCATCTGGCTCCTCTCTATGTGAAGGAGCAGCGGCTCTACTCCGAGATCCTCCCGGATGACAGAGCTTCTCACCCTATCTCTAAGGGAGAGCCCGGACACCCTGCGGAGGAAACTCATTTCGGCCGCTTGTATCTAGGATCTTGTTCTTTCGGTCACGACCCACAGCTCGTGACCATAGGTGAGGGTAGGAACGTAGATCGGCCGGTAAATCGAGAGCTTCGCCTTTCGGCTTAGCTCCTTCTTTACCACAACAGACGCTGCACCGATCCGCCTGTCGATCTCCCGTTCCATTCTGGTTAGGGTTAGGAGTCTGATCCTCCTGTAGTTGGAACACACCCTTCGGTCCCCCTTCTTAAAAATGGGGACCACCAACCCAGTCTGCCAATCCAGAGGCACTGTCCCCGATGTCCACGCGATGTTCCAGAGGCGTGTCAACCAGGACAGCCCGACAACATCCTGAGCCTTGAGGAACTCCGGGCGAATCTCATCCACCCCCGTGGCTTTGCCACCGAGGTGGTTAAAAAGCTCCTCCTCAACCCCAGAGATAGGAGAGCGTGCCTCAGAGAACCCACACTCTGCTTCCTCATGGGAAGGCATGTCGGTGGAATTGAGGTGGTCTTCGACGTATTCTCCCCACCGGCTCACAACGTCCTGAGTCGAGGTCAGCAGCGCCCCATCCCCACTATACACAGTGTTGATTGTGCACTGCTTCCCCCTCCTGAGACGTCGGATGGTGGACCAGAAATTCCTCAAAGCCCTCCAGACGTCTTTCTCCATGGCCTCACCGAACTCCTCCCATGCCCGAGTTTTTGCTTCAGCGACCACCAAAGCTGCATTCCACTTGGCCAGCCGGTACCCATCAGCTGCCTCAGGAGTCCCACAGGCCAAAAATGCCCGATAGGACTCCTTTCTTCAGCTTGACGGCATCCCTCACCGTTGGTGTCCACCAACGGGATCGGGGATTGCCGCCACGACAGGCACAGACCACCTTACGGCCACAGCTCCGGTCGGCCGCCTCAGCAATGGAGGCGCGGAACATGGTCCACTCGGACTCGATGTCCCCTGCCTCCCCCGTAACATGAGCAAAGTTCTGTCGGAGGTGGGAGTTGAAACTCCTTCTGACGGGATTCCACCAGACGTTCGCAGCAGACCCTCACAATACGTTTGGCCTGCCATGTCGGACCGGCATCTTCCCCCACCATCGGAGCCAACTCACCACCAGGTGGTGATCAGTTGACAGCTCCGCCCCTCTCTTTACCCGAGTGTCCAAGACATGCGGCCGCAAAGTCGATCATCGAACTGCGACCTTGGGTGTCCTGGTGCCGAGTGCACGTATGGACACCCTTATGCTTGAACATGATGTTCGTTATGGACAATCCGTGACGAGCACAGAAGTCCAATAACAGAACACCGCTGGGGTTCTGATCAGGGGGGGCCGTTCCTCCCAATCACGCCCTTCCAGGTCTCACTGTCATTGCCCACGTGAGTCCCCCAGCAGAACGATCGAGTCCCCAGCGGGAGCGCTCTCCAGCACCCCCTCCAAGGACTCCGAAAAGGGTGGGTACTCTGAACTGCTGTTTGGTGCATAGGCACAAACAACAGTCAGGACCCGTCCCCCCCACCCGAAGGCGGGGGGAGGCTACCCTCTCATCCACCGGGGTGAACCCCAATGTACAGGCGCCGAGCCGGGGAGCAATAAGTATACCCACACCTGCTCGGCGCCTCTCAACGTGGGCAACTCCAGAGTGGAAGAGAGTCCAACCCCTCTCGAGAGGACTGGTACCAGAGCCCAAGCTGTGCGTGGAGGAGAGGCCGACTATATCGAGTCGGAACTTCTCGACCTCACACACCAGCTCGGGCTCCTACCCTGCCAGAGAGATGACATTCCACGTCCCTAGAGCCAGCTTCTGTAGCCGGGGATCAGATCGCCAAGGTCCCCGCCTTCAGCCACCGCCCAGCTCGCACTGCACCCGACCTCTATGGCCCCTCCCACAGGTGGTGAGCCCATGGGAAGGGGGACCCACGTTACCCTTTCGGGCTGTGCCCGGCCAGGCCCCATGGGTGCAGGCCCGGCCACCAGGCGCTCGCCTTCGAGCCCCACCTCCAGGCCTGGCCCCAGAGGGGGGCCCCGGTGACCCGCGTCCGGGCAAGGGAAACCTGAATCCATTAATTGTACTCATCATAGGGTTTTTTGGAGCCGTGCTTTGTCTGTTCCCTCACCAAGGACCTGTTTGCCATGGGTGACCTTGCCCGGTTACATACACTACTGACCAATGTGGAATTATCGGTGATACGCTATATAATCGACCCGCTGATTTATCAGTCAGGCATTTGTACACAGTAGAATGCAATCTTCGAATTTCCACTGCACTTTTTTTTGTGATGAGTTTGTCTTGGGTTGGAGGATTCAGAGTCCAGTCGCTGTGGCGTGTGTTTCATAGCACATTCCGCTTGCATAATAAGCAGTAAAGTGACCACAGACGTCAGTCAAGAGTGCGCTGAAATGCGGAGTTGATGCAGAGTTTTGTAAGAGGTGATGCATTACAGCATGACTCGATAGTTTGTGTTCTATTCTCATATTTCTGTTTCATTTTTTTTCTCAAATTTGTGTTTATTTTATCTATTTTTGTATCCCCCACCCCCCAGGATTATTGCATTTTGTTTTCTAATGACATCTTTTCGTCCTAATTTTTCTTTGGAATTATTATTTTTGATTTTAGTTTACGGATGACTGTTTTAAAAAAAAAAAAAAAAGACACCCATCTTTCAAGTTTCGATAAATTTGTCTTTTATTACAGTGCACAACACTCGAGCTCATACAAAATGTACCCAAAAAAGTATCCGACATCATATTCACCAAAATCTATTTTGTGCAAATAAAACAAGACTTATTGACCTGCTAATGGTGATTTGTCTTATTTGTTGTTTTTTTTTACCAACTTACAAAATGCTGACCTATTAAAAAAAGACGCTTAACCCCATGTTTTTAGTACGTTGGCTACATTTTCGAGAGAACTGCGTCTTAAAAAAAAAAAAAAAAAAAAAAAAAAAAACCTGACAGCGTCAGTACGCTTTTCCTGCGCTCTTGCGCTCCTTCCTGCAAGGGCGAGGGCGGTCACGGCTCAGCCGGTGGTCGGGTCCATCCTCTGCTTGTGGAGCATGTCGCTCACGCTGGCGATGTCCTCCTCGGGGACCTCCCAAAAACAAAGAATTCAGTTTTCTATGATGCCTTCAAACCCTAGCCAAAACTTGATATCCTAATTTAAATAATATGAAACAACCCCCTTTAAAAACCCTAACCCTTGTTTGAAATGTTAACTCTGGCTTCAAGTCCTACTTTGGAAATCTAAGTTTGAAACCCTATCCCACACTTCACATCCTAATTTAAAACCTTAACCCTCGTTTAAAACCATAACCCTGTCTTCGGGGCCTAATTTGAAATCCTAACTCTGTCTTCGCAGCTTGGTTTGAAACCCATTCCCTTGCTTCACACCCTAATTTAAAAGGCCAACCCCGACTTGAAACCTTAAAACCTTGTTCACAGCCCTCATTCTAAACCTTAACTTGAAACCCCAACCCTGTCTCCACATCCTTGTTTGAAGGCCAACCCAACACTTGTATGATATCCTAATTTGAAACCCTAACCCTGTTTTGAAACCCTGATTTGAAATACCCTTGTTTTAAGTTCAAGTTAGTCTTTGGTTTCAAACGTTAACTTGAAGCCATAACCATGTCTTTACACCAGGATTTGAAACCCTACCCCATTCTTGACCTCCTAATTTGAAACCCTTACCCATAAGGACATTTTAAGAGTTTTCACTGAACCACACATCATAAGTGTATATAGGAATAAAGATGTGTAGATATAAATATTTCCAACTGTATTATTGTTATTATATTATCATATTATAGTACTATATTGAAGTTCTATAGGATTATAAAGAAGTAGAAGTATGGGTAGAAATAAAGGTTTGACTTCTTCCTACTCCTTTTCGAATATGCATAATTTTCTGTTCAAATCTCTGACTGAGACAATGGAAACTGCGCGTTTATCAGGAAAGCCCACACAAACTTACACATAAATTCACTCTTAATTTCAGCGGAATTAAAAAAATACTCTTGACTAATCCATTTAATAGTCACCTCCCAGCTGCTTTCGAATACTCATCGTGGATATCAATCATGACTCATGCACACTGTTCTATTTCTTCCCCTTTTCTACTTTTTCTAATTAAGTGCGAGTGCTCGATGAGGGAAAACCTCAACTTTCTTTAACCTTGGCTGTTGTGTCAGACCGACAACCGCATAGAGTTCCGCGGGTGGGAGTGGGTGGGGGGGGGGGGGGGGGGGGTGTCAGTGCTTGTGTTTATCACAGGCCGCTAAAAGCACTAAGTTTAGCCCAATCCGCGCTAAAAATACATACACACCCCGCTTCCTGTAATCACGGCTTTCCGTGACACCACTCACGTCTTGCAGTAGCCGACTAACCGTGATCTTGCATTACCATAATACGCGGGAAAAAAAAACCAGCTAAAATTGCTCATGCAATTAACCGAATGTAGGGCTTTTCATGGTGAACAAAAGACAATGCAGTCTTTACTGAGCCTAATGTGTTTTTTTTGGTTTGTTTTTTTAATAATCAAAACCAAACGTACCTGTTTTATAAAAATCAAAGATGATTAACGTGCACATTTTTGCATCAGAAAATTTAGTCTTCAATGAGGAAAAGTGGTACGGACAATGGAAGTATGATCCTGAGGTAAAAGTTTTGTAAACAAAGACAAGTTACTTTTCCATGAACCAGGTGTACTTGTTTTTGTAAAAAATGACTTAAGCATCGATGTTTAAACAAAGACAATTTCGTCTTCAATCCACCTAACGTGCATGTTTTGTAAATATCAAGGGCAATTTAGTCTTCAATGTTCCAGACCTACTGTTTTGTTGTTGTCGTCGTTTTTTTAAAATAAAAATCAATGACAATTTCAATTAAATGAGACAAAGAAATTTGTTTAAAAAAAAAGACAATTTAGTTTGCAACAAATGTAACATACACATGTTGCAAACATCAAAGCCAAAGTGATTCATAATGAATAAACATATACTATGTGTTTATCAACATCAAAGACAAATTAGTGTGACCTGACATAGATTTTATTGTATTTATTCATCAAAGACTGGCTTTCAAAGAACCAGACCTACTCGGATTTTTATTGAAAAATAAAAAAAATAAAGAATCAATGACAATTTAACGTCATCAATTTCCGTTTTGTCAACATCAAAGAAAGCTATAATTTTGTTTTCCAATGTGCTCGTCACCTCACTGGTGAGTCAAATCTGTGGAACATGACCGGTCTACTCCCGGATGACAAAACGGAAGCCTTCAATAAAGGAGTGAGTTTGGTTTTCGAGTCACATGTGAAATCACGATTGGTCACCAGTCAGATTCCTGGTGGAATCACGGTCATCCACTCACCAGAGCGTGGTCGAAGCTGAAGGTGCTGATGTAATAGGCGGAGATGTCGCAATCGGCCAACGGCCGGGAGATCTGAGCCACGATGCCGCATTCGTCTGAAACAAACAGCAACGTTGGGAGTCCCTCTTTAAATGACCGACGAGACAAGAGAGCACTTGCTCACCGAAGCCGAGCGGTTGTCCGCCGATGCGCACCATCCTCCACAGTTCCCCGGAGGAGCTGGTGAAGAGGAGGTCGGCAGGGAACCTGGACGCATCAAAAACTATTTACGGTCTTCAATCAACCGAATGGACGGGTCTACATCAGTAGGACAATTTGTAAACATCTAAGACCATTTAATGCACCAATCGTACATATTATTTGAACATCAAAGACCATTTTGAGTCCTAAATGAACCTAACATAACATGCTTTTGTAAGCATCAAAGACAATTCAGTTTTCAGTGAAGCTAACACACATTATTGCAAATTTTATGAACTACAACATTTCTATATTTAACATAAAAGACATTTGTTTCTCCAATGGACTTAATATACATGTTTTGACAGCATCAAAGAGTTTTAAGAGTCATCAGTGAAGCAAACACACTTACAAGTTAGTCATCAATTAACCTAAAGGACGTGATTACGTACACATCAAAGACAATTTGTTTTAACATTTTAGACCAATGGTTCTCAGCTGTTTTCCCCCTGGGATCGGCATTTTCCTATTGTTGCGAAGCCGCAACCCACTTTTGTAGATGTTCAGAACAACAAAGATTTCTTTTTGTGTTTAAAAATAGTCCCTGAAAACATATGTACAATGTTTTGGGTTTTTTTTAAACACCATTTCAAATGATTATAAAGTACCGCCAATAGCCTATTGGTAGCCATGACGCGACATTGTTTGTTTATGGAGAAAATGTAGAGACTACAGAAAAAGCTACTAAGTTCCGCATGGGAAGTCGGTACCCCACTGTACCGTATCGAAAAAAATCTAAACACGGTGAATATATGTACATTTTTAATAGCTCTCCGTGAGTGTCCTTGACCCACCCAAATGGGTCGGCGACCCACTTTTGGGTCCTGACCCATCGCTTGAGAATGACTGTTTTAGACCATTTGGATCATTAAGTGCACCGAATGTACGTGTTATTTTAATATTAAGACAATTTTGAGTCCTCAGTGAACCTGACATACTTGCTCTGTAAGCAGCAAAGAACCTTAAAATGCTTTTGCAACTGTCAAAGACAATTCCATGCTCACTGACTCTAACAGCATGTGTTCACAAAGACAATTTGTAAACATTTAAGACAATTTAGACTGTTAAATGTACCTAATTTAGTTGTTTTTTTCTCCCCATCAAAGACAAGTTTGAATTGAATCTAATCTAACTTGTGTTATTGGAAGCATCAAAAATGCTCTGGAGTCGACAGTGAAACTAACCCAAGACTATTTAGTCTTCGATTAACCTAATGGACATATTTATTTAAACATCAAAGACCATTTTTAAACATCCAAGACAATTTCCAGCTTTAAATGAACCCAATATATGTGGTGGGGGGTTCATTCAAAGTTCATTTACTCTTCAATGAACCTAAGGTGCTTAGTTTTGTTAAAAAAATAAAATTTAGTCTTCAATGAACCGACACGTTTTTGTCAACATCAAAGACACTTTAGTCTTCAGTAAAGATAACAAATTTACACAAACATCGAAGACAATTTAGCCTTCTATGAACCTAGATTGTAAATTGTGCTGTTTGCATGGAAGCTAATTTAGACCTTGACAAAAACCAAAGGCACTTGTTTTCGTAAACATCAAAGACCCTTTCGAGTCATCAATAAACCTAATGGGTGTTAGCACGACAGCGATGAGTTACTTACTGTCTTTGAGCGTCCGTGTCCATGACAAGGGAGACGTAACCGTCAATGAGGGAGAAGGAGAAGAATTTGATCCGGTCCAAGTCTGGCCTGGGACCTGACGCCTCATCTTCTTTGGGACTAGACAAACGCAAAACATTTTAGTTTTTGTGATTGGAGCATGGCGGCGAAATTTGATGAGTCGTCAAACCACAAAAATGGTTTGACAAATGAAGCCCCCAAAGCCAATATCACATGGCCACTTGAAACTTGGTCGGTATATCTATCATGAGTAGACAAAAAAAAAAAAAAAAAAAGCCCTAGAAAAGACAGAATATCTTTACAATTTCATGGGAACAGTACTTGAAAGACAAACTTGTCAAGTAAGTTTCACTCAGTAACATGACATTTGGTAGACAGACGTGTCTATCACGAGTAGACCCATGTTGGAAAAGACATTTTGGTTTTGAAGCTTTCACTTTAGTCATTTGAGGGCTCCTTTATAGCAGTGGTTCTCACAACTGTTGTCACCCTGGAACCCGCATTTTCCTATTGTTACAAAGTCGTGACACACTTTCAAACAAGTTAAGAACAATGGGTTTTTTTTTTTCGTTTAAAAATAGGCTCTGAAAACATGTACAGTATAATATTTTGAAATGCCGTTTCAAATGAGTTTGCTGTACCGCCAAAGGCATATTGCTTGCCATGATGTCCACCAGCCGAAGCCTGAGCTGCACTGTATTTGTTTACCGTAAACTTGTGGCTAAAGAACAAGGATGTAACAGTTCTTGTCACTATATTCCTTGTGGGAACTGGAAATATCCGGAAATATCAGGATAGGAATACATGTAAATGTTTTTCTTTATTTTTTTCTGAGCTGTCTGCGACCCACCCAAAATGGGTCCATGACCCTTCTTTGGGTCCCAACCCACCAGTTGAGAATCACT
Organism: Phycodurus eques; assembly: GCF_024500275.1. Taxonomy (NCBI): domain Eukaryota; kingdom Metazoa; phylum Chordata; class Actinopteri; order Syngnathiformes; family Syngnathidae; genus Phycodurus; species Phycodurus eques. The sequence continues at coordinate 24,572,029 of NC_084527.1, forward strand.
GCTTTAGAATTTAGAAATGTTGTCCAACTCCTCCCAAATTTGAACGACATATACCTGTACTAGACAGGTGGACAGCGCGAATTCTGGTAATTCCGTGTGGTTGGGGCATGGCGACGAAATGTGATGAGTCGCCATAAAACAACAAATTCAATACCTCAGCCGCAAAACATGTCTATCATGTGTAAACCCATTAAAAAAAAGTATTTGGCTCATTTCAGTTATATTCCTTCCTGGATTATACAGATACTGGGCGCAACATTAGGTACAGATGCACTTCCTCTGTTGCTAAATCTTGAGCTATGCTGCCATCTTGTGTTCTAAGAGCAGCACTGCAGTCTCCCTGTGTGTCTGCCTGTCTGTCTGCCTCACCTGCCGGAGTAAAACAGCACGTCGATGAGCGTGGTGGCAATGGAGGGCAGCGTGTCCGGGTCCAAGGACATGACGCAGAACCGGTTCTGGGGGATGAGCACTGGGTGAAGTGTGGGCTGCACAGCTGGCAACAAAAGAAGAGGGGGGGCGGTTGGTGACATGATCCTTTTTTTTTCTTCTTTTTTGGTCATTATGACATCATATTTGCCACAATAATTAAATAACTGTCATCAAGACCTTTAATTTGAAGTATAACTTCATGTGGTTTGTTGACAATCCGTATGGCACTCAATGTTCTATTTCCAATTGACGATCGAAAAAAACAAAATGTAAAACGTGACACAAAACACGCAAAGCAAAACAATTACTCAGAGCGATAAAAAAAATCACTTCCAGAACAATTTTGCAAAATTTCATTGAATTTTCATATTTTCAAAACTTTGTCAAGAACATTACTTTGTGAGTCATAATCATAATTGTTAATAAATTATGGCTTCAATAATTGTCCTTCTATTGTTTTTATTACATCAACCTTGTAATGGCGGACGCAGTCGCAGCCTGAATCAAAGTACCAGTATATGAGATTTGACTCCATCATCAAAAATATCTGTCTATGAATTAATTGGCATTGAATTTGCAAATTCTATGAATTTAATTGTTTTAGCTTAGCAATTAGCATTGCTTTGACATCGTCTTCACCTATCCACTCCTCATCCTCCCTATGTGACACTTCCTTAAGAAGTGTAGCTTATTCGCAACCATGGAAGCGATGTTGACTTAGAATGCGTTGACACCGGACGCAAAGAGAAAATTCGCCTCCGCGACTTGGCAGCTGGCGGGTGTAATAAAATAGGGTGCACCAAGCAGCTGTTCAATGGATGCGACGGTAATGTCAGACGCTGGATTTTTATTATTCCACCCCCCCCCCCCAAGATCCGGAACAATCAGTGTTCTGTCCGTAACGAGTCAAGGGCTCACCCTCTTTGCCGTTCTCGTGGAGGCCGTTGGCGACGTCGCAGCCGCGGACAAGGAGCGACTCTCCTCCGACCTCGCGGTAGATGTTGAACTCCTCGTCCAGAGTGCTGACCACCACAGACAGGTCCTTCTCTCTCACCTGCACAAAAACACCGCACGCTGCTTGACCTCACTGCCAACTACTAAAACGGCTTCTCCCCATTGGGAAATGACCCGAACAAAAAGTTTAGCATATTGGGTCTTGCTAGTGAAATTTCAGGATAAACCTAAAATGTAGGATGAACTTAATTTGGCCAATTGTCATCTTTTGAATTGCTAGAAAGTCAATGGGTCAGTACTGAACAAAAGATGAGTTTATTCTCTTCTTCTTTTCTTGCAACATGGAAACTGCCCACTAAGAGTTGTGTGAAAAAGTGTTTGCCCCTTCCGGATTATTATTTTTTATTTTTTGCATGTTTGTCACTCTTAAATGTTTCCCATCATTAAACAAATTTCAATATTAGTCAAAGACGACACAAGTAAACATAAAACGCAGTTTTTATATGAAAGTTTTTATTATTAAGGTGGGGGGGAGAGGGGGGATTCCAAACCTACACAGCCCTGTGTGAAAAAGTGTTTGCCCCCTAAACCGAATCACTGGTTGGGCCACTCTTAGTAGCAACAACTGCAATCAAGCGTTTGCGATAACTTGCAATGAGTCTCTCACAGCGCTTTGGAGGAATTTTGGCCCACTCATCTTTGCAGAGTTGTTGTAATTCAGCCACATTGGAGGGTTTTAGAGCATTAACCACCTTTTCAAGGTCCTGCCACTGCATCTCAATAGGGTTCAGGTCAGGACTTTGACGAGGCCACTCCAAAGTCTCTTTTTGTTTTTCTTCAGCCATTCAGAAGTGGACTTGCTGGTGTGTTTTGGATCGTTGTCCTGCTGTAGAACCAAAGTCTGTTTCAGCTTTAGGTCATGAATAGGTGGCCAGACATTCTCCTTCAGCATTTTTTGGTACACAGCAGAATTAAAGGTTCCATTTATAACAGCAGGTTCTGAAGCAGCAAAACAGCCCCAGATCATCACACTACCACCAAAATATCTTACCACTGGTATGACGTTTTTTTTCTGAAATGCGGTGGTACTTATACACCAGATGTAATGGAAGACACACCTTCCAAAATTTGTTTTACTTTTGTCTTATCAGACCACAGAGTATTTTGCCAAAAGTCTTGGGGATCATCAAGATATCTTGTGGCAAAATTGAGACAAGCCTTAATGTTCTTATTGTTCAGCAGTGGTTTTCATCTTGGAACTCTGCCATGCAGGCCATTTTTGCCACTCTTTCTTATGCAAAGTGAGACCTGCTGTTCTTTGGATGTTGTTGTGGGGTCTTTTGTGACCTCTTGGATGAGTCGTCGCTGCTCTCTTGGGTTAATTTTGGTCAGCCGGGCACTCCTGGGAAGGTTCTCTAGTGTTCTGTGTTTTCGCCATTTGTGGATAATAAAGTCCCAAACCTTTAGAAATGGCTTTATAACCTTTTCCACACTAATAGATCTCAATGACTTTCCTTCTCATTTGTCCCTAAATTTCTTCAGATCTCGGCATGATGTCTAGCTTTTGAGGATCTTTTGGTCTACTTGACTTTGACGAGCAGGTCCTATTTAAGTGATTTCTTGATTGAGAACAAGTGTGGCAGTATCAGAACTGGGTGTGGTGAGAAAAAATTTACTCAGGTATGATAAACCGCAATTATCTTTTGACAGGGAGGGCAATCATTTTATTCACACAGGGCCATGTAGGTTTGGATTTTTTTTTATCTAATAATAAAAAAATTGTTTAAACTGCATTTTGTGTTTACTTGTGTTGTCTTTGACTATTATTTACATTTGTTTGATGATGGGAAACATTTAAGTGTGACAAAAAAATAAGAAATCAGGAAGGGGGTAAACACTTTTTCACACCACTGACCATACAGAGGGAACAATACCCAATACCTTTTGACTTTTTGTTTTGTATTTTTTTAAACAAAATTTTTTCTTGGATAAATCAGGAAAATGTCAACTTGCCTCCCACCAAAAAGGACTTTTTAAAAAAATATATATTTAAAAAGCAAATTTATTTCCCTACGAAGAAATTATAGTTATTAGTATAAATTATGTTTTAGTGCTTTTTTTATTGGTAAAACTCCCCCCACCCCCCAAAAACATGAAAAATATCTGACTTTACAAAAACAAAGAGATGACTTTTTGCAAAAATAAAACAAATTCTACCAAAAAATGTTTTAAATAATCTACTCATGTTTTTCCTTAAAAAAAAAATACATTTTATCTAAAATATCAACTGTCCTCATCAAAAAAGATTACTTTAAAAAAAAACAATTTGGAAAAAAATACTTTGCTTAGCATTTTTTTCGAAAAAAAACGTGATTTCACACAACAAAAGGATTATGAATGGTAGGGGTTGAGCATAAAGCCCGGCACAGTAGGCGACTGGTTAGCACATCAGTTCTGAGGACCCGTGTTCAAAGCCGGCCTCGCCTGTGTGGAGTTTGCATGCTCCCCTCGTGCCTGCGTGAGTTTTCTCCGGGTACTCAGGTTTCCGCCCACATGCCCAAAACATGCATGGTAGGTTAATTGAAGGTGTGAATGTGAGTGCAAATGGTTGTTCGTTTATATGTGCCCTCCGATTGGCTGGCGACCAGTTGACGGTGTACTCCGCCTCTCGCCCGAAGATAGCTGGGATAGGCTCCAACACGCCCGCGACCCCAGTGAGGTACGGAATATGGATGGATGGATGGATGGATGGATGAGCATAAAGCCAACTTAAGGGTCCCAGCTGGGTGAAAGTGTGGGCTGACCAGGATGAAGTCGGTCTGATAGGTGGACAGCATGAAGACGGAGACGTGCTGGCGGGCGAGCGGCGCGATGACTGACTTGGCGATCTTGGTGACGCCCAGAGCCTGCGAGCTGACCGAGTCGTTGGCGTTGTTGAGCACGTTGAGCGGCAGCCACACCGAGCTCTCCGTCTGGAGTTGCTCCGAGGACTCCAGCTCTGCGTGCGTGCAAAGGCAACACACTTATCATAACACTACAACATAGCTGCACAGATTGTAATGACTGATATGTGAATGTACACGATTGGAATATTTGCATACATGCGAATGGTTGTTTGTTTGTATGTGCCCTGCGATTGGCTGGCGACCAGTTCAGGGTGCTGCTGCCCGAAGATAGCTGGGATAGGCTCCAGCACTCCCGCGACCCTTGTAAGGATAAGCGGCTCAGAAAATGGATGGATATTTTAAATACAGTGGTGCCTTGACTTGAGTTTTATAGTGGTACGTGGGCATGTGAAAAAAAAAACAAAAAACGAATGTTCATCCGTCCATTTTCTTCTGCTCATCCGAGGTCAGGTCATGGGGGCAGCAGTATGAGTAGGAAGACCCAGACTTCCCTTTCCCCAGCCACTTTGTCCAGTTCTTCCGGCGGGATCCCGAGGCATTCCCAGGCCAGCTGCGAGACGTAGTTTCTCCAGCATGTCCTGGGTCGTCTCCGGGGCCTCGTCCCGTTGGGACGAGCCTAGAACACCTCACCAGGGAGGTGTCCAGTGGGCATCCTAACCAGATGCCTGAGCCACCTCATCTGTCTCCTCTCGATGCGGAGGAGCAGCGGCTCGCCTTTGAGCCCCTCCCTGATGATCGAGCTTCTCACCCTAGCTGTAAGGGAGAGAGCCCAGACACTCTCTGACACCTTATTCACAACCCACAGCTTGTAACCATCGGTGAGGGAAGGAGCGTCGATCGATCGGTAAATTGAGAGCTTCGCTTTTCGGCTCAGCTCCTTTTTCAACACGGCAGCCCGATACAGAGTCCGTATTACTGCAGACGCTGCACCGATCCATCTGTCGATCTCCCACTCCATTCTTCCCTCACTCATGAACAAAACCCCAAGATCAAGGATCTATTCCTCGACGCGGACGGGGCACAATACCCTTTTCCGACTGAGGACCATTGTCTCAGATTTGGAGGTGCTGATTTTCAACCCAGCCACTTCATACTCTGCTGCAAACCAGTCCAGCGAGAGTTGAAGATCACGGTTTGATCAAGCCATCGGAACCACATCATCTGCAAAAAGCAGGGACGTAATACTGTCGTCACCAAACCGGACTCCCTCAACACCTTGGCTGTGCCAAGAAATTCTGTTCAGAAATGTAATGAACAGAATCGGTGATTGCGGAGTCTTATTGCCGACAATGCGGATCCAACTCTGATACCGGTAGTACAGGGACCAAACAGCCCGTATCAGGGGTCACGTACCCAATACTCCCGCAGCACCCCCCAAAGGACACAATGGAACGCCTTCTCCAAGTCCATAAAACAGATGTAGACTGGTTGTGGGGGAACTCCCATGCACAATCAAAGATCCTGCTGAAGGTGTAGAGTTGGTCCACTGTTCCACTGCCAGGACAAAAAACACACTGCTCCTCCTGAATCTGAGATTTGACTTTCTGACGGACTCTCTTCTCCAGAACCCCTGAATAAACCTTACCAAGGAGGCTGGGGAGTGAGATCCCTCTATAGTTGGAACACACCCTCCCTCCTAAAAAGGGTACCACCACCCCAGTCTGCTAATCCAGAGGCACTGTCCCCGATGTCCATGTGATGTTGCAGAGGCATGTCAACCAGGATAGCCCCAACACATCCAGAGCATTCAGGAAGTCCGGGCGGATCTCATCCACCCCCGGGGCCCTGCCACCGTGGAGCTTTCTAACCACCTTGGTGACACCCCCGAGACACCAGATGGCGGACCAGAATTTCCTCCATGGCCTCACCAAACTCCTCCCATGCCCGAGTTTTTGCCTCAGCGACCAGCTCAGTGCCTCTCACCTTGGGCAAATGCAGAAAGGAAAAGAGGACTGGTACCAGAGTCCAAGCTGCGCGTGGAAGTGAGCTCGACCCTATCTTGTCGGAACTTCTCGACCTCGCAGACAAACTTGGGCTTCTTCCCTACCAGAGAGGTGACATTCCACGTCCCTAGAGCCAGCTTCTGTAGCCGGGGATCGGACCGCCAAGATCCCCACCTTCAGCCGCTACCCAGCTCACTACGCACCCTGCCTCTTTGGCACCTCCCACAGGTGGTGAGCCCATGGGAAGGGGGACCCACGTTACCCTCTCGGGCTGTGGCCGGCCAGGCCCTATGGGTGCAGAACCGGCCACCAGGCGCTTGCCTTCAAGCCCCACCTCCAGGCCTGGCTCCAAAAGGGGGGCCCAGTGACCTACATCCGGGCAAGGGAAAGCTAGGTCCATTTATATTCATCATTAGAAGAGGTCTATGAGCCGTACTTTGTCTGGTCCCTCACCTAGGACCTGTTTTCCATGGGTGACACTACCAGGGACGTAAAGTCCCAGACAACTCAGCTCCTAGGATCATTAGGACACACAGACCCCTTCATCACAATAAGGTGAGGGGAATTAAATGTTCAAACTGCATAATGTGACAGTGGCTTAAATTTATTTTAATCACAAAAGTACACATTATTACATAAGTACAATAGATTTGCATTTAACATTTTAGAACAGTTTCTTTCCAAATTTCAATTGGGGGGTAAACATTTTCTTTAACTTAAATACATAGAAATTAAATCATTATTTATATATCAAATAATTCATCCATTTAATTGCTCCAAAAAACACTGTCCACGTTTGGTAGAATACATAGTATAAAACTGAAGTGCATATTTTGTTGTTGTTGTACCTTTGAAGCCCTCCTCATCCAACACGAGAGTGTAGTTCTCAGGGCTCTCGGTCATACTGAAGAACTTGCATCTGAAAGCACCATTCATTGCTTGCTGTCATATTCAAAATGTTACAATCAAAAATACATGCAGACACACACATCTCTGTACCATTTCCTCAGTGGCAACTCCACATCACTGTTTTTTAATTACTTACCTGACTGTAGTTATTTCATAGTGAATACAATCATTATTTTTATGGTGTTGTCTTTTTGAAGTCATTTCCATAACTTCCTGTTCTACGTCAGCCATCTACAGCCACTACAACAAAGATTCCTTTTAAACTGAACATGTGGAATTCCACATTTGGATTTTCTTGTATATTGTAAAAAAACAATTGAAAAAAAATGACTTCTTACAAATCCGTGATATAGCGCAAATGATAATCCGCAATATCGTTTATAGTGACTGCTAAAACAACAATGGCTTGTATCTGGGCTCAGCGGCAAAGGAGAAGGGATATCCACGAATTGTTGTGGGGTTTATGGCTGGAAACACCCAAAAGAAAACATTTGTTGTGGACTTTCTTTTTTTTTTGTCTCCATGAGATTAAAGGATGCTCCACCCTCCTGTTGGTCCACACGCACCGCAGCCCGACCAACCGCTGACTCGACAAATCCAAGTAATCCTCGTCGCCCTGTGTTTGTGTGTGTCTCGACAAACTACACAAGACTAAGCGGCAGCACTAGCTAGGACACTGCATTGTGTTACTTCCTGTAGAGCTTTTTTCACCTTCCTCTTGGTCCAAGGACAACGATAACCAGAGAGCAGGAAATGAAACCGACTGCTCATGTATAATATGAGCAGTACACAGTAGTTCATTTAAATATCAATAATAGACATCTATTCCACCAAGGACAGTTGCTGGATGGTTTAGCATTACTGTAACATCGATGCTAATTTCCATTAGCCCATCTATGGCAAGTCACATTTTATGTTGGCCTTAAGATAGCGGACTGTTAGATTAAATAATGTGGTTTGGTTGAACATGTTGGTGTTTAAATATACAATGTTAATTCTCTTTTGTGTCAATTTTACATTAAGTTTCAACTGGGAGTGACAAATAAACAGCTTGATGCAAGCACGCTTCGCCTCCTATTTGAAGAAACTGTGAACGAGCAATGCTTCTTTTCGTTTCATCAACGTGATCTTATATGATAGTTTCCCATTTCTTGGCAACGAGAGGAGGTGCTAAGGAATACTTTAAAAAGTGTGATTCAATATGTTTAAGTGTGTGTTTTCATCGGTTTGTGTTTAAACCATGTGGGAAGGGTAAAACTTTTTTTTTTTTTTTAATCGTAGATTTTCATCTTGAACATCTTCAAAGGATGAGTATTTTTACAGTATTTTAATATTATTCAGCGGTTCACTTATGACAGATTTCATGACAGGGACGGAAAAGGTTTTTATAGGGAAAAGTTTGTTTTGAAATTAGAGCAACTTGAATGTCACCCAGTATCTTGGAACATCGTTCACTTGGGCTATCATCAATAAAACCTCCCTCAAACTACATAGCCATACTATACTATACTGTACTAATGATTCTGAAAGTGTGGTATGCGGGCTCCCTCTATTGGTACAGGAAAGAATCACTACATTAAATGTTTAAAGTGGCTGCAGTGGCTTAAAACTTTTTTTGTCTTATAGTCGGATCCACGCATTACATTGTCTGTAGCAGACGTGTTGTCTGTCCCACACCGCCGACGTTTTTTTTTTTTTTTTTTTAAATAACTTTATTGGTTGTCAGATAGTTACAGTGCTACGTCAAAAGACACGTGACAAGGCTAAACATAAACTAGCTATTGAATTCAAATATACTGTACAGGACGGCGACGCGGAGTAAATGTCTTTTGAAGATCCGATCAATGACCTCATTGATCGGATCGGCGAATTATGACATTAAAGCCGATCAGCCGATCACCATTAAATGCTAATTATCGGCCAATACCGATCAGGACGATCAGATGGGTGTAAAGTCTACTTTTGACATCAGCAGTTCCTTGAGTTCTTCCTAAAATCTGCTTTTGTGCATTTTTTCCCCTTGTTTTGCTTTGCTGTAGCAGCCTATACATAACCTATGCATACACATTTCTGTTCACTTCCCGTAGGCACCCAGACGCTTTTGTCCACAAACTAGCAATGAGCACTAAGGACACAGGGAGGCCATTCAGCCCAGAATGCCATTGCACTGTGTATGTACTCTGCTTTCCAGTAATTTGGCACGAGTCGTTTGGGAGTTCCTCGCTAATGAATGGCAGAGGGGCCCTGATAGGGGGAAGATGAAAAAAAAAAAAAAAAAACTTAAGTAAAGGAAAACCTGCTTTTCCTCACTGAAAACATATGGAGTACGTGTTATTTTCCAGACGATCCTAAATCGTCTGGAAAATAACACGTACTCCATATGTTTTTGTTTCATTTTAATTCCTACGTGGACTTTAAAAGGATATTACTATTTAAGGTAGTGAACACGGTTTGTTTGTTTGTAAAAGTTTGCCTGCATGGTCATAATTTAGCATTATACATCTGTTTAGTATATGTGATTCAAACTTGGTAGCAATCAGACTAAATCTAGGAGTTTGTGATGGAAGGACCTCTATAAAAGCCCAAAATGACTAAAACGGCTGATTCAAACCAAAATGGCAGACTTCCTTTGACTTTTTGGGCATGGCTTCTTCAGACTTTTTGTGTGTCTGCTCTTGATAGGTATGTCGACAAAAGTTCATGTCGCTTAGTGAAACGGGCTTCAACATTCAAAACCTCTTCGAAGAGTTTGAAGGACCAATGGAAATGGCCAAAATGAGCCTAAAATGACAACTTCAAACCAAAATGGATGACATCCTCTCTTTTCCGGCATGGCTTCTTCAGACTTTTTTTGTGGGTCTACTCATGATGCCCATCCCTACCAAACTTCACATTGCTAAGTGAAACAGGCTTCCTGGGCTGAATTTATTTTTAATTTTGGGGTGAACCACTGGGCCAATTTTTGAAAGTCACGCCCGAGATTGAAATTAAACGCAAATTTTCACCAGGATAAACACATCTTCAAAGTTGGGTGTTTTTTTTATTTTGTTTTTTTTTTGGACTACTGAAAGTAGTCAAGACGGTGATTGAGACGGCATCGAAGCCCTAATGAACAAATGAAGGCGCGTTCACTGAGGGGAGTTGCGTCATCATGTCTCAGCGTGTCTGATTGGATCACTTTTCTACTGAACACCGGCGACAGCCAATGGGGGTCGGCGGGCGTGGCTTCAACTATGAGCTGGTGTGCGGCGTGCTAAAAATGCTGCATTCGTGACCACTCGGGAGGAGGAAATTTCCTCACACACACCGAGGCGGGGACGACACACAAGCCTGATAGCCGCGGTCAGAATGTAAGGGGACAACTCCAACCTTTCATTTTGTGGGGAACATGACTACAAGGCGATCTGTGAAAGACGAGAGCGGTTTAAAAATCACAAATTTCCCAGGTTTATGGAACGCGACAAAGGCAATTGTTGCCTCATCAAAACATGATATTTTAGCACATGCAATACACATTTACATTGCAATAGTTTATCCGTGGATCAAGCGAACCTGGTCCTTTGGTCAACGCGACGCGGTGAAAGAGTCAATAAATGTGCTAATTGACGTGATTTATCCTAAATGAAGCAGCGGGGGTTGCAAGTCGAGGTAATCAATTGCCCCCGCTTACCGGGTCCGGCGGCGGAGGAATATCAACTTGATGAGCGGGTGTGTGAAGTGCGCCAGGCCGCTCTTGGTGATGCTGGTGACCCGCAGCCGGTGGTCCAGAATGTGCAGCTCCATGTCCAAATGATAGTTGGAGCTTGACGCGAACCACGACCAGTAACCGCGCACACGCTCACTCTCTCACTCACTCACACTCGCTCTAGTCTTCACAGAACGAAAAAACAGCCGACAAGTCCTGCCCCGCGCAACTACTGAATATTCAAATTATCAACGCAGAGGACACGCCCTCTTTTCCCAATTCTCTTAAAGTTACAGTGTTGCTTACTATCGAAAAAAAGTACTCAAAATGATTGTCGGCCCCGACTCGTTTCGGACCCTATTATCGGGTCAAATACACTCGGAACACACCTCAGACCCAGGGGCGTGCAGACACGTCTGGAGGGGCAGGTGCTCAAAGTTAAAAGGGGGGCACATGGAACAAGAGTTTGAAACACCTGAGCATAGCATTGCATTGCAGGCTATTCATAAAAACAGAATAAGAAAAGACACTTGCCTTAAGGACACCAGGAATTGCACTTTCTAGCAAACGTGCGCGCCATTTGCTTAGTTGTTAATCCGGAAGATAACAAACCCACCAGTTAGTATTTTGTGGGCAAACTACACGCATTGTGTGGTCATGTATTAGCATTTTGCGTGCATGTCACAGCATTCATTAAGCGCCTTCTGCAGGACAGCAAATAAAATATCGCAAGAATACATTCATAACACTCCTGATCTCGACTGAATTTACCAAACCATTGTCATAAGAGGAAAATGCATTCATGAAAATTGCACAACTTTTATTGCGCAAATGTAGGTAGTAAAAGTAACAAGTCGTCAGAAAAATACTCAAGTAGAGAAAAATCTATTAAAATGACAGTAACAAAGTCTTCGTACTTTGTTACTTCCCACCACTGCAAAATTGGACTCCATTTTCTAGACATTCTTTCAGTCCTGACAGCCCACCAATGCCTTCTCTGGTGGCCTAAACAAAATCAAAAGCACTGACCTACATTTACAATTAATTCTAATATTAACAAGAGTCTGCTCATTTCTTTTGGCTGCACTGCTGAAGGAACTAGTTAAAGACAAGTTGGCACCATGGCCTGTTTCCTAGCTTTTAGTCCGGCGGACACTCTCACACGTGGTTCAGTCGTTAAACTCGGAAGTGAAATTTATTATGAAAAACAAACTGACAGACCATAATTCCTGATTTAAAACAAACAAAATCACAAAGGATCACATCAGATTCTACATTAGGTTCACTCAATCACAATAATAATGTGCACATGTTCCCTGAAAGGCACTCATTTGAACATCAGGCTTCTTAAAACAGGAGCGTGCCTGACTTCTGTGTCGATACACTTGCTGGTCACTTTATTAGGTACACCTGCATAATACAATGAGGTCCAATACAAAAACTAATGATAGCCCAAAAAAGACTGAGCGGTCTATATTTAACCACGTTTTTTGGGGGGGTTGTTGTGATTGTAGCATGTAGAACTGCATGGAGTGGTTTCTAATATTTTGGTGACAGTGTCGCCCTGCATATTTGCAATTTGTTAATTGTGATTTTGCCAATTTTTAATTTGCTCGTTTTTCTGCTTAGACCAAAGCCCTATCTAATATAAAAGTATGGCTTTGGCGCCATATTGTGGCATCTTGGTGCAACAGACCTATGTTACACTGAAGAGATCCTCTCCTCTCTCTCTTCATTTCGACATCCCATAGCGTTGGCTACCATAAAAGTAGTGCTTTGTCACCATCTTGTGGGTGGGCGTCAATTACTCGAGGATTTTTGGTACAGCGGGGTGAACACTACTTTATAGCTACATAAAAGCATGGTTTGAAACAAATATATCACATATAAAACTGAGACTGTATCTGTACATCTGGTATTGGATGTCAGATGGCAGAAGTGTACCTAATGCTGTGTGGCCCAACAGTGTGGAAACAGTGTTGTTGTTTGCTGCTGGTTTTGTTTTCGGGTGCTCTGCCTTTTGGTGTCCTCACTGTAACGGAGAACTGGAGGTGGAAATCATTATCCTGGACTCCATGCTCCTGATGAGAGGCACTGCAGTAACCACAAAAGCCAAAAAGTAAGCAGAGTTGCAGCGTTAGCACAGATTAGCCTTAGCTTCTTATCCACAAAGTTGTCGACGTGGGGGTAGAGGGGGCCATTTGTGTTTTGTCGACAAGTGTAGCTGTAATTCGAGGGAACGTACACACCATCATTTGATTCTCTTTCGACTCTGGACAGTTTGAGAATAAGTTGCCGCTTGCCGTGCCGGCGGTTGTCATGGTAAGGAAAGCCGCTCACTGCGTTGGGCCCATTGGGAAATTGTGACAAAATTGGCTGTTGTAGCTTGGCGCATTTGGATAGATGCGAGGCAACAATCACTTTCAACGCAAAGGGACATTGAAAGTGAGTCTGGAATAATTCAAACATTTGAACATGGGCACGTAGTTCGCCTGGTCAACCGGGCTAGCTAAGCTTTCTCACGCTACAGACTGGAACGAGGCCTTGAGCTCGTCGCATAATGTTAGCATTTTGAGCTGTCCGGGTGGATTGCAAGGGTGCCGTCTTACCCGTGTAGTACACGTTGGCATCCCATCCCTCCTTGCGCCACGCAGACTTCCTGGTTTCATCTCGAGACTGAAGACTTTCATATGCTGCGAAAAAAGCACACACCAAGAATTAAAAATGGTAGTCCAATCATCGACAGGGAACAGGGAAGTAGCCTGCTAACGGATATACAGGACAAACAAACTTCATGTTCTATGATTTTTTTGTTTTCCTTTTTATTGTTTACGTAACAATGGAAGCATTATCCCCCCCCCCCCAACCAAAAATAAAAAAAGGTAAAGCAAATGTATTTATATAGCACATTTCATACACACGGTAACTCAATGTGTATATGCTTTTCAGCTCCAAGACATTCTTTGTGAACTCTTCCTTTAAAATAACCCCTCCTCCATTTCTCTTCCCATCTACACCGTGATAAAATCATTTGAACCCTGTCCATAAAATTCTAGCCTTACTGCCTTTCCACTTGGTCTCCTGGACACACAATATATCAAGCTTTCTCCCAATCATCATGTCATCCAACTCCCGAGCTTTTACTGTCATAATCCCAAAATTCAAAGACCCCGCATTCAGTTCTAGGCTCTGTGCTTTCCTCTTCTCTTTCTGCCTAAGAACCCGCTTTCCACCTCTTAAGGGCGCCGGTGGATGTTATTAACGACCACGACCAATCCGGAATTCTTTGGAAGAACGCTCAGCTTTGTTTGGCAAAGTTTTAAGACGGATGCCCTTCCTGACACAACCCTCTGCATTTATCTGGGCTTGGGACCGGCCTACACGTTGTGCTGGCTTGTGCCTGCCGCGGAAATATAAAAACTGGACCGCGAAAGGCGAAAGGGGATATTTAGTGAAAGAGTAAATTCCTCTACTTGAACGTGCCCAACAGGGTGTTAAAAGGAATAAGCTCTAATTAAGCTTTAATATGGTGAGACTCTTGCTCCTAAGTGATCAAACCATTGAGAACATCAACTTTATTATCCACATCATTCTGAAATTCCTGTAATAAAATAAACACTGGCAAGTGAATGTGAGTGCAAGTGATTGTTTGTTTAAATGTGCCCTGCGATTGGCTGGCAACCAGTACGGGGTCAGGGTCAAAGTCAGCTGGGATGGGCTCCAGCACGCCCACGACCCTAGTGAGGATAATCTGTACGAAAAATGAATGGATGAAGGTTGCGTGAATGAGAGAGAGCCTGCAGAGCGTTCATTTCGCAATACTTTGGTAAAAGTGCCAAATCTTTTCAAGTCGATGGGCTCGAGTCCGAGTGAAGTCACGAGTCGTTGCTGTTCAAGTCCACGATTCAAGACTTGTGACATTTTGTCAAGTCTAAAGTTATCAAATTCATGACTCGAATCCAAGTCATGTGACTCGAGTTCACATCTCTGGTGAGTTGCTTTACTTTATAGTAGTTTTGCGCTCACCCCATAAGTGATGGACGACGTACAAGTCGCCGATCTGCGAGAAGAAGCCACCCACAGCCTCGTTGTTCTCCTGACGGTATTTGATGGCCCTTGCCCTGGTCAAGACAGACATGAATATGACATGGTGGTCATAGATCATGAGGATTGTGCTCACCTGGAAGGCATTAGCGAGTTGGAGCTTACCAGTGGTTGCCCCATTCGATCATGGTCCCCGGCTTGAAGCAAAACAAGTGTCAGTGGTGCAATAAGTGTTTCATACTCATTCAAATATGTCAAATTGGACTTTTGCATGGACTTTTACATGAATTCACGGGAATACAAGGCTTTTTACAGGAATGGATGGGAGTCCGCGACTTCTTTTTTTACAGGACTTGATGGGAATACGAGGCTTTTTACGAGAAAGAATGGGAATACGCAACAATTAATGTGAATACATGGCTCAGTACAAATTATGTGCAGGTTTAAGAGAGCCAACCTTAAGCCGTAAGATGTTTTTAAAGCGATTTCAATGCAATTTAAGACCTCCCCAGTCGCAAAATGTGACCACTGGGAGTGCAAGTGAATAGTACACATTTTTCTATAGGAATGAATGGGAGTACAAGGGAGGCAGCATACAAACATGAGAGTTGTAGCTACCTTGAGGGAGTAGCTCCTCATTTCATAGATGTTTGGTCCTGGTCGGGGAAGAGGTTCATTCCAGAAACTGAACTCCAACAGGAGCTGATTCCGCCTGGAAATCAGCATTTTTGCTCTCTCTCTGCGGAATTCCAAATATTCCTGTGGGCAAACGGGCACGTTCGTTGACATAGCAACAGCATACACGCCACTGTGTCATGCCGAGCATGTTTGAGGCGGTGCTGTCGTGTTACCTTGTTCACGTTGAGCTTGTTGAGGCATTCGGTCAGGGCGGGGTAGCCCCCACTGTAGCGCCACAGGTGCACTGCAGAGAAGCCATGTGAGGATTTTAACCATCCAAAAGAAACTCATATCTTAAGACAGAACATGTTTGTGCATGGATCTCATTTCAGTTGCCTCCCGGAGTTGCTGTTTTGGGGCATACAGTGATCTCGGATTTATCACAGGGGATACATTCTGGACCCACCCACAATAGGAGAGAATCTGCGATATAGAGAGAACCTATAATTATTATTATTTTTTTTTTTAATAGTTTTATCCCTTCTACACGATTCAAACACATTAACACTTATTAAAACACACTTAAACCCTTTAAAAAAAAGGTTTCCTTCGCGCCTGTTGTCAGTCTTGCTGTCATGAAATGGGGGACTATCGTATAACATCACTTTGGGGAAAGGAAAAGAAAAGCATTGCAGCTGTCTATTTTTAACAAAACAGTCTTAATCAAATGTACCTAACCTAACTATTTTCACTTCTGTCTAAAAAAACATCCAAACTTTTAATCTTGAGGCAACATAATTCTGCACGGCTCCCGCAGAATGAGGATATCGTCGGCGGAATAATACAACACTTATCAGACAAGAGAGGTTCAAGATAGTTAGTTCATCTCAAACTATTTTCAGCAGCTTAAATGTGTTAACTCATTCGCTGCCAGTCCTCCACGTTAACATGGATATTTGGATTCAACAGCCGGCAATGCCAGTGAATTAATAATGCGTAAAAATAACAGATGATGTGGGGACAGACAAACAGTATCGATTTGTGAAAAAAGCTAAATTAACCATATTTGGACATGTGCATTTCCACCCAACAACGGCAATATGCAAAAACTACCCAGAAAAACGAATGAAACGCAAAAGTTTATTTAACTTCAACCCTAAATGCATAACAAGCACACAGTCTATATTTTGTAAATATATGTTCATGGAAATGTGGTGTTGTGCTTTAACCTGCTTGGTCCTGCTCTCCATACCAGGTGTTCCAGCTTCCTACGACCTCACACGGATAATCCTCATCCCGATGGAGCCTTTTTTGCACCTCTGCCCTAAAAAAAAAAAAAAAAAATCAAAATGCCAATTGCAACCTTTGGGACACCTTCAGACTGAAACTATTAAAATAAACAAGAAAAGACTCACTCCAGATTGTTATAAGCTTCCAGGCACTCTGGTTTCACGTTGTGAACTGAAAAAAGAACCAACGGAGATTTAAGCACATTATTTGTGTATATTTGGGAATACAGTTATACCGCTACTCACGAGATTAATTAATTGCGTGAACATGCTCATAACTCAGTTTACTAATACTGTGCTTCCTCGACTTACGAGTGACCTGACGTACAAACTTTTCGAGATACAAGCCAATGATTTTATTTTTTTTTGTCTTGAGCGCAGCAACATATGTAGACAGGCAATATAACCACTCATAGGCATATATTATTTATCTTCTGCAAAAAAAAAAAAAAAACAGCCAATACTACTGCAGGTTAGTTGCAACGGTCTGCTTCGTGTTACACCACCAAATCTACGTGTATTCTAGCTATGGTTGTAATATACTGCCCCCTGGTGGCCAAGGCACAGACCAGAAGGAGGCCCATTCAATTCAAGTATGAATTTAAGAAGCAAAAACTGTTTAATTCTTTACGCTAAATTTAATTATGTTATTAGTGTATGTTTTTATAAAGTACAATAATGTAATGTAATAATATGTTTTTTCCTGATTAAAACGTTACATTTTTTGTTGTTTTATGGGTAAGGCGTCTTTAGTTTTTTGCACATTTCATACACAAGGTAATGTGATGTACTTTACATGAGTAAAGGTAAAAGCATTTCAGAACTAAGTACAGAAATAAGACAGTTGAGGTGCAACATTTAATTGATTATCAAATTAAACGACAACTATTTCGACAATTGATTGTTTAATTTAAGATTGTCCAAATCCTTGGAATTTCAGCTTCTCGCGAGCAAATATTCTCTTTCTTTAATCCTCCGTGAAGTCGGACTGATTATCTTTGTGTTTAAACAAAATAAATCATTTTCCAACATCTGTTTTTACTTCAGAGAACAATGATCAACATTTGTGCCCATTTTATGGCATGTTACGGACCAAAGCAGTAACTGCATCATAATCAATTCATGTTTGTTATTTTTTTTTGCACTGTCAATTTGAAAAAATGTCCTATTTTTGAATAAAGCACAGGTGTCAACCACAAGGCCCAGGAGCCAGATCTGGCCCGCCACATCATTTTATTTGCCCACAAAAGCAAATCATCTGCGTCAGGTTCCATGATTCTTGCTTAAATATGGACCGAAATTTCAAATTGTCGTATGGAATAAATAATGTTAAAATATTCTACCAAGCCACTTTTTTACAGTATTGAACAAACTATTATCCTTGACTTGTGATTTCAGAACTAGTTATCCATCAGTTTGTTGTTTAAATGTAACAATATGATGAGGCGATTAACATTTTTTATGGTTTCACAGTCATAACAGCCCTCTGAGGTTAACCGTAACTACAATGTGGCCTGTGACAAAAATGAGTTTGACACCCCTGGAATAAAGGAATGGATTTATTGCGTGGGTTTTCTCCGGGCACTCCGGTTTCCTCCCACATCCCAAAAACATGCATGGTAGGTTCATTGAAGACTCTAAATTGCCCGTAGGTGTGAATGTGAGTGCGAATGGTTGTTTGTTTATATGTGCCCTGCGATTGGCTGGCAACCAGTTCAGGGTATACCCCGCCTCCTGCCCGATGATAGCTGGGATAGGCTCCAGCACGCCCGTGACCCTAGTGAGGATAAGTGGCTCAGAAAATGGATGGACAAGCCAAAACTCCCAACATAGTATTGTATGTGTGCCTTTAAGGCGCATGGCCTAGTAAGTGCCGTCAAGAACATGGCCAGTTAGTCTGCGTGAATGTCCAAGAGTGAGTTGTGGCCTACAGCAACTGCTTTCAAGTGTTCTCATTTGATATTTGTCCCATTCAATAAACAGTGAGTGTGGCTCTCTTGTCCACATGCGAGGGCATCACAGTACCTTAATTGCTCAATTTATTTTTTTCACTTCACTCGAGCAGCAGTGTGCCAGAAGCTTTCTCATACATCTAATTTTGGCGTTAAGTGTTTGGTATGTGCCTACCTACATTGGATTTTGTACAGGT
The DNA here is from genome assembly GCF_024500275.1 of Phycodurus eques. Classification (NCBI taxonomy): domain Eukaryota; kingdom Metazoa; phylum Chordata; class Actinopteri; order Syngnathiformes; family Syngnathidae; genus Phycodurus; species Phycodurus eques. The sequence continues at coordinate 24,590,955 of NC_084527.1, forward strand.
TACTGGTCTCCTGCTTGGACAGCAGGTTGGAGTGGGCATCTTCCCTGGCGCCCACGTTTTGCACCGAAGAGCGTGCAGAACGGAACCAGCCTCGAACACAGTTCTCGGAAAACCTCCGACTCGTGAGAACAACATGGAAGAAAGAATTTTTTTTATTTTGTGCAAAGCAGCGATTATCATACAGCACGGTGGAGTCTGCCTCACAGTTCCGAGGACCGGGATTCAATCCCCGTCCCCGCCTGTGTGGAATTTGCATGTTCTCCCCGTGCCTGCGTGGGTTTTCTCCGGGCACTCCGGTTTCCTCCCGGCACTCCGGTTTCCTCCCACATCCCAAAAACATACATTAATTGGAGACGCTAAAATTGCCCGTAGGTGTGACTGTGAGCGCGAATGGTTGTTTGTTTATGTGTGCCCTGTGATTGGCTAACAACTAGTTCAGGGTGTACCCCGCCTCCTGCCCGAAGATAGCTGGCATAGGCTCCAGCACACCCGCGACCCTAGTGAGGAGAAGCGGCTCAGAAAATGGATGGATGGATGGATGGATGGATGGTAGCGATTATCATAAATAAAAGGTGAGAAGAGTTACTCTTTTTATGGTCACGACTTTTTGGAATAGATACACCCCGAAAAAAACATCAAGCCCAAACTTGTTTGTAACTTCTGGTGATCGTTTTGTCCCCTGGCTCTTCCAGCCCACCATTACAGATGCCACATCTGTTGTGTGGTTTGGTAATAACATTTGTTGGGACATCAGTCATAGTAAAACAAAAAGAAATAAAGTACAAGACACCCCTCCTGGAACGGTCACAGTGGAAGGGTTTGTGTATCCCAATGATCCTAGGAGCCAAGTTGTCTGGTGCTTTATGCCCCTGGTAGGGTCACCTGTGACAAACGGGTCCTCGGTGAGGGACCAGACAAAGCATAGCTCAAAAAACCCCTGATGATAAGAACACCTCGTTTTCCCTAACCTGGACGCGAGGCCCCGTCTGAAGTCAGGCGTGGAGGTGGGGCTCGATGGCGAGCGCCTGGGCCGGCACCCACGGGGCCCGGTCGGGCACAGCCCGAAAACACAACGTGGGTCCCCTTTCCCTTAGGCTCACCACAAGTGGGAGGGGCCGAAGGGGTCTGGTGAAATGTGAGCTGGGCGGCGGCGGAAGATTGGGACCTTGGCGGTCCAATCCTTGGCTACAATAACTCGCTCGAGGGACGTGGAACGTCACCTCTCTGGCAGGGAAAGAGCCTGAGCTGGTGTTCGAGGTTGAGAAATTACACTACCTAAAGTAATGGTTTCATTTTAAAAAAAAAAGTATAACATTAATTAAAAATAAAATTTACAGCTAAATAAGGTATACATTCCAGGAACCAATATTAACAGAAATGACAACAACAGAGCAATTTCTCAAGATCTGGACTATCTTGGCCCTGAATATTCTTTTAGTATATTACAGAATGTCTCTGACTGTTCCCTGTGATTTTCTGTTGATCTGAGCTGTATTTGATTTTATTTTTGTTTTATATATAATACAGTGGCTAAATGTAGGCTGGCATTTGTGTGTGTTTCTTTTCGTATGGAAAGTTCAAGACAAATCAAGAAATATCAAGGGGGAAAACAACAACTTGAAGTCAAAAATACAAAAACAAAAACTAGAGCATGATTGTGAAGGAAGAGATAAGTGCCGGCTGGTGCAGGACGAAGGTCAGAAGTCCAGCAAATGATTAAATCACGTTTGTGATAGGGGCTTAAAATGTATTTTGGGAAAAATAAACCTGGTTTACTTTCCGTGAATTTAGCTAACTCGATGAGAACCAGACCAAACAATTTCCGAACGATCACAATCGCATAGTCTAAAAAAAATAACAAATAAATGAAGTGTCCTCGTTGCTCTCCGTAGATTAATTTCGAATGAGTAAACGTAGCAGGCGCTCGCCTGGCCTGTTGAGTACCTGTACAACAACACGTGTCCTCCGGACCGAACCGAGCCGGCGGTCGCCATGATGATGCCGACGACGACTCCCCGACCAACGTCTGGTTTTTGGCGTTGGTTAATCTTTAGTTTTCCTTGTTGTTTGCGACTCGCCGTCGGGGGGCGGGGTTAGGAACGCGATCGATCAGACGTGACTAATTGATCGCTGCAGTTGATCGCCTTGCCTTCGGTGAGCATCGTGGCTTCGAGGTGAAACAGGGGGGAAAAAATATGCATTCTTCCAATGCAAATGTAGGGGAGCTGCTGTATCAGAAATTAGGAACAATATGTATTTTTGCACCACATTAAAAAAAAAAACTTTAGTTGCAGATTTTGATTGAGAAAATCTTTTATTGAGAAAAGGCACGTATGTTACATTACACAAATGTCACAAAAAGTATGAATCGTGAAATAACGAGGCTGTTTCAATGTATTCACAAATGGATTCACTCAGCGTGACATCGGGGCCTGTTTAATTGAACACAAAACTTTGATTTGGTTGTATGAATGGCAAGAGATGGATGTACAGTATGTGTTAATTGTAGCATCTGTTATCGAGTTATGTGGCTCTTTCGCCCTTCTGCTGTGGATTACTGCGAATTCTGAAAATCATTACAACAGTATTTAATTGAAATGAGTTTGTTTTTTTCAAATGTAATTCTAAATTCGAAGATTTTGATGCTCTTGTAACACACACAAAAAACAATAAAGGTTTTTACAATATTTTTTTTGTCACTCAAAATACACGTGCTGATGTGTGACACCTGGCGCCAACATTTATTCAACTATTCGAAGCCAGCAAGCAAACCATGGCTACATCCAAGAAAAGAAAGCTTTCTGGAGAAAACTGAAGAGTTAATGCTATGTGCTACATGAACTATATTAAAAACAAACATCACTCACTCCTCACATACTGTATTACAATCATTTATCATTCAATCATTCCGAAGTTTGACGCTAATATTTTCTTGGTATCTGCTCGAAATATCGGTTATCGGCCTCATTGACTACTATCAATTGGCATTGGCCCCGGAAAAAAATAAAAAATAAACACGCCTCGCTCTCTTATATCTTAGTTAGTTCTCCTCCAACTGAACCAGACCAGTCTGGTCCTGGTCCAGGCGGTAGAAGCCGAGGTTGAGACGCTTGAAGTCGTCTGCGAACACTTGCCTTGACATGGGTGTTACGGTCTTCTCTGCTGCGACGCGACAATACACTGAATACAGAGCGGCCATTGACTGAAAGGCAGGTTCCAGATACTGTTTGCATGTGCCATAGTTGGAGGGCAACTTCGGGAGGTCTTGCAAAAAGCTGCGAATGAAATTATGGCCTGCCAAAGAACGACGTGCATTGCTGTGCATTTGTCCCGCTGTGTCTGCTTGCGCGTTTCCCTCCTTGACCCAGTTAATGGCAGACCACTCGCCTATTCCCAGGGTAGACAAAAACATACCTTTGCAGACGCGTCTTCTCTGCCCACTGACCAGTAAAAAAAACAACTTAGAATTTGATCTACGGGAACTGTCAGCCCCTCTTCTCCTCTGCACGGGGACCACGTCAATCAGACCACGCACATACGCCCTCTTCTGCTCCCAGGTCATCCGTCGCCAAAAGTCGTTGAAAATGGAATTCCTCTCGGGCTCGCTGATTGCGCTGCAGTGATGTTTGGCCGACTTGGCACATGCTGCCGATGAACATCTCGACCCCATAACGCGTGGCTGCCGCATGACCTCCTTTTGCTTGTGTTTTCCAACATATGGCTTCCCAACCATTCTTCTTGTCATGTTGATGACTTTCTTCCAGTTGTTTTCAGCCCTCTGTCTTTTCCTTGGAGGTGCGTCTTCCTCAACATTTGACCACGAACTCTCAGTAGCCGAGCCGTCTTTGCTTCCACCACTGGAAACTTGAAAATACACAAGACAAACGTGCAGGAATGAGTTGCAACAAAGCAAAAAAAAAAAGAATAATACTGTTAATTTAACACCTGTGTTGTTATTTGCAACATGGGTAGCGTCTATATAGCGTCTGTATTCACACTACTTGGTGTTCAAGTGACGTTTAGCAAAGTGTTAAATGTTTAACAATAACACAACATTTTAGGTAAATTGACACTATTTCTTGTTAACATGTAACTGTGCGAAGCTTAGGGCTTGTATTCACAATACACTGGTGATGGTGTTCAAATGTTGGGGGGCACTTTTTTAAACTAACACCAGAGTAGTGTTAAGAGCAACAAAATGTGGTCTCGAAAGTGTATTAATGACCCGATTAAAATAAAAAAAAAAAGAAAAATATGCTACCCTACTTGAAATAAAAGACATTACACAATAATATCAATTCAATACATTCATTTTTTTATTCAATCCATTTCAGTCAGTAGTTCAGACTTCAATCATTACACACCAGTACGGCACAACGTATGTGCTCTCATCATTTTCAGCTGAAAACTGCCTCTCATGACTTCGACAATCAGTCACTCATAGTCAGACACCAATGACATTGAACAAATCCTCCTCAATTCTAAATGCATTCAAGCGATGATCAAAACTCACAGTAAAAGCATTTGTGGCTTTAAAGGTTCTCAAAATAATTTATGCGCGCTCAGAAACCTCTGTTGTAAGACACTTGTGAAGAGTGTCCTGTGCTTGGACATGGAGGCCATTTACAATTTTCTCCACGGAACAAACCAAAAACTGCACGGCAATTTCAGCGACTCCACATGCTTGCAGTTGAGCAATAATGGAGACGTACAAATATCTACCAGCTGCCTCTTTTTCAGAGATGGTGAGGAGGGGACAGAGGAAGCAGCCTTTTTTGCAATGGATCAGGAGCACAAACATTGTCCACGTCAGCATTGTCCAAATAATTAACAGAATGTGAAGCCTCTGAAATGTCTTTTAATTCAATGTTTCTGAAATCCACAGTATGTGTAAAACACAGATACACGCAGAGGAGGAAAGGTTGTTCTGATCCAACACTGTGAAGGAACGTCGTCGTGCTTCTCCCAAACTAAGATTGAAGGATGGGATATATTAACAGTGAGTTCAGTTTGTTCTCATAAAACATTTTTTTAAACAGTTCTTTTATAGTTGAACCATTTGGCCACACGATTTCAATGCAAAAGCATTAAAAAAAAAAAAAAAAGCCTTATAGCCTTTTGCAGAATCCATCCATTTTCTATACCGCTTATCCTCACAAGTTGACTTTGGGTGAGTGGCGGGGTAAAGCCTGGACTGCAAAACAACCCGTTTTATATATAAAAATACTAAATACATTAACTGTACTGGGGGAAATGTCAATGCAAATGTGAAAAAGACAGAAACTAACAGCACTATAGTGGAGGATAGCTGTGAATTCTCTCAAAGTTCCCAAATTGTTTCCATTGTACGTCGGCGTGCAGAACCATGATGGAGCACTCGGTACTAATGATCTACTTTACAACGCTTACCTTCTTGAATGAATCTGGAGTAATCACAGCAGTCCTGACACATTTGTGGACTCCCCTGCGCTCCACTTGAATCAGAATTTCTTTGAAATAATAACAGAAAAAGTCAGCATTTGACTACAAAGTGTACATAATGTAGCACTACATAAAAATACAGCGGAACCTCAAGTTGTAAACAACCCAATGAACTACAGTACATGCACCGGCTTCGTGCAGCACTTCCGAACTCTGCGGCGGTGGGCAAATTAGTGTCTGGCGCAGCTGTCACGACCGTGGAAGAATGGATGAGCACGAAAACACAAGCGCTTCAACTGCCAGAAAAAAAAATAGTCAACATAATGTGACAGATTCTTTTAAGTTGCACAAAACGGCGGGAGGCTTAAATGAGAATTGCTGTTTGCCATTTTGAACCAGTGTGGCGCAAAGTGGCACACAGCAATACTCATTTGAGCCTCCCACAGCTTGGTGTAACTTAAAAGTATCTATTACATGTTATTGGCTTTGTTTTCCGGCAGTGAAAGCGCTTGCGTTTTTGTGTACGTGTATTCTCCCACTACTGTGAATGGAGAAGGAAGCTAACTATTTTCCATTTGCTGTCTGGCTTTTTTTCCCGCACACTGTGTAAACAATCCATTATTCCTGGGCGTCGCGCATTGCAATTGCAGAACTGCAGCTTTAATGGCACTTAAGAGGGAAACGGCTAGCGGGTGATATTAGGAAGCAAATTACGAAAAGAGAAACAATTAAGAAACCATCGCATGCTAAACGCCTAAGCGTGGATGTTGCATAGCGTTTTGCTGGAAATCACACCGTTATTTCTTCATAATAGGGTTTTTTTTTTTTACTTATTTCTATATTCTAAAGTACCGTCAAGTACTGCAGTATTTACTTTAACCACAACCACAATGTAACATGACAGACAGCTTAGCTTTCGCTATCGCTAACTGAGCACTGAAAAACAGTCAATCGTCAATCTTCAAATTCCAAACAACATAGCCAAGTAACTGCTCGCTTCAAAGCCAGATAATAGTTATGCCATGATCGCCAGCTGTCACAAATATTTTGGGAGGATACATTTACTGAGGCGAGACACTAGCTATATGTGAACAGGAGATGGAATCGGAACTATTGCCAAGTTAATCTCTGTTTCTAAAAATATGAAACAGAAAACAAATGTTATGAGGCACAAATATTTTTGCATCAAATACCAACATGTGAGAATTTTGCCTACCTGAGAGAAGTTGGATTCCACCTTGCAAGCGAGAAGAAAAATGACGCTGGAGAAAACCGTCTGGACGATAACCGGAGAATGTCAACGCTTACTTAAGGGCGTGGCTTCAACTTGAAATTGACACCAATCAGAGTTGAATTCAGGAAACACCATTATTTCAAAACATAACAGTGTGATATCTACACTAGATATTAAAGATGGGCGAGTACTGACAACAGGTATTGGTATCTGCCCGACACCGGCCTGATTTCAATGTATCGGGTAGTCGCGAAGACTGCCAATACCAGCCACCAATACTGACATGCATGGCGTTTTGCATCCTTCGCCATCCTCTCATATTCCCATTAAGACAACATTTCCGTTAATATATGCAGTATATGTCTATAAGGTTTATATTAACATTATTAGCGTGTTGCTACGGAAATGTATACGGTTATTTGCCAACTCAATTTGGGTGGTGTGACGACTTTCTACATTGCAGTATTTCATGCACATATTTGCTTCACACCTTTACCTGCTTTCATCAAGTGAGAATAAGATTATTCAGTGCATATTTTTCCTGTTGAATGCAGTACAGGCAAAATAGCTTGTTTACTTACCTGTGTGTATTACACAGGGTGCTATACTTACCTGTTGACTACTTTTTTGTATTTATGTACCAATATTGTGTAACAGTTTGTGTTACAGTTTCACACTGGTTCAGTAACGTCCAAAAACAAGTTCCGGCTTCAACTGGATTTATCGAACTCCGTTTAACTAACTGAGTAACTTCACCGCTGGGGAGACCGGCAAAACAGTCAGAAATGTATTTTGTTAATTGAAATTGTATGTATCAGAAGGACCAGTGGTATTGGTACTCGGTATCTGGAGTGAATACTCGTACTGGTATCTGTCCGGAAAAAAAAAAAAGTGGCATTGAACATCCCTACTAAACATGTTATTTTATTACAGAGTGTTGTTAATACAACACCATCACTCTGCATTTAACACCGTTCCCCGACGTTTAACACTTGTATATTTGCTGTGCATCTTTATGAACTGTCAACAGTGAGGGTGAAGGTTGACGGAGCTTATCCAATTTCATGAGATATTGAGGAAAAGCATTTCACCTACCCGTGGCAAACTACACTTGCTCTGGAGCCAGCAGCGAGGCCTCCTCTGGCTCCAGACCAACAGAGAAATCTATTCAAACACATGGTACAATTAGTGTGAATAGCTCTTTTAAGTCATTCTCTGCCATGGAAGTTTCTATTCTTAAACTGGAATCCAAGTGTTTTCTGCCACTGACGTATTTATAAGTACCAACATTTCTCATGTATAATGCAAAATTTATACTACCACTACGTACTTCAGTTGTGCACAGACTGCAAATAATTTACATGTTGTTTTTCTGAGACACTGCAAAATAGTCCCACACCGACAACGTGTTTTTTTTTTTTTTTCACCGACACGATTGAAAAAAACTTTATTGGCTGTCAGATAGTTACAGTAATACGTCAGACACGTGACAAGGTTAACAATAAACTAGCTTTTGGATTAATACGTGACGGCGACGCGGAGTAAATGTCTTTTGCGGAGCCGATCGATGACGTCATTGATCGGCACGGCGAATTATGATATGAAAGCAGAACAGCGTAAAATGCCAATCATCGGGCGATACCGATCAAGCCGATAAACAATACAGTCATGTCTAAAATAATTGGCACAATTTTAACCATGACTGTATTTGTTTTTATTTGTTATTTAAATGTATATTATTTTGATATATTATTTTTTTTATTTCTCACTAATTTATGTTATAGTTGTTCTTTTAAGTTATATTTAAAGTTTAGCTTTGGTACTTGAATAAATACAAAGTTTTGAAATCAATGAATAATTGTGTTTATTAATTGTGATTTATGTCCATCCATCCATTTTCCTTTCCGCTTATCCTCACGAGGGTTGCGGGTGTGCTGGAGCCTATCACAGCTATCTTCGGGCGAGGGGCGGGGTGCACCCTCAACTGGTCGCCAGCCAATCGCAGGGCACATAGAAACAAACAACCACTCACATTCCCAGCTACGGGCAATTCCGAGCCTTCAATTAACCGCCCCTGCATGTTTTTGGGATGTGGGAGGAAACCGGAGTACCCGGAGAAAGCCCACGCAAAACTGTGAGGCAGATGTGCTAACCAGTCGTCCACTATGGCGCCCGTGATTTCAATGTCAATGAAAATAATTGTGATTATTATTTTTTCCATAATCGATTAACCCTACATCATGGAGTCACGGGCAAACGGCATGTAAAAAAAAAGCCACTGACGTTCGACGAGAGCCATGCAGTGAGTCAGCATTTCTTAGTTGTATATCTAGTAATCTAGTAATTAATTATTTTGCTATCAGAAGCGCATTCCTAGTCTTGTTTTTATTGTTTTATAGTTTGAGTTGTAACAAAAGCAAATCACATTTTGCATCAAAGTCACTGTTCTGAATTTGTTTGATGATTTTAAACATTAAAGTGGGGAAATTATGCAAAAATCTAAGAATTTGAGAAGGGGGGCAATTCTTTTTCACGACACTGCATCACGTCAGTTTTGGGTTTTTTTTTGTAGAGCATTTCGAGTGTTTGTCGTCACCTTCGAAGTCTACATTGTTCATACCTTCGGTGTTGTCGCTGTATGAGAGTGGAGATAAGAAGTGGGGAGGTGGGGGTCCTCCGCAGTGGTCTCCACCTGGAATGAGATGCTGAAGCTGTGAGCACTCAGGTGGTTTGTCTTCGTCCTTATCGCTTTTTACACAGACACTAATCAGTGGCAACTTGCTGACATCTGCCTCCTCCTCTTCTTTTTTTATGTGGGGCAGATGAGAATGCTCCAAATTGGAACTCGCCCCCTGGGGGTGAGGGGGAAGTACTTCCGCACAAGAATTCCGCTGCAGGACATCTGCAGGACAACAGAAGCGCAAACACACTTTAGCACAGGGGTGTCCAAACTTTTTTGCAAAGCGGGCCAGATTTGGTCAGATGAAAATGTATGGGGGCCGACCATTCGACCTGACATTCCTCGAACCATTACCATTGTAAATTAATATGTAAATATGTAACTATATTACTTTGCTGTCTGCAGCTAGGTCGATAATGCAAATGAGAATCTGTTTTCAACTGCATTACCAGGATAGTTAAAGGTTAAAACAATAATAAAATAAATACAAATGAACTATTTTATGAAAGTTAACTGAAATTTGTTAGGAATTTTGACAAAGAATAGGAAAGTGACTATACTATTCAGAAATTTGACAAAACTGTGGTTTGATCATCACAAAAAAATCTATTCACTGAGACTCGTAGCTCGCCTTTGTAGAATTTTCAGTGAAAAAGCGCTGCTGCGCTATCAAAACAGCTTCCAGTGGCTTGAGTTTTTCGGCGCATTGGTTCGCTGTTAGCTTGTCGTAGTTAGCATGTTTCGTCTGGTAGTGCCTCTTAATATTAAATTCTTTGAAAACAGCCACAGTTGTTTCGTACGTCAGTGAAAAAATCCACTTGTCCTGGACGCGGCGGCCCCCCATTGTCAACTTGCCTCTTTTTAGTTTCAGTTGCCATTTTAATGGGAAATGGGCTAAAAACATACCACAGGGTTAAAAGTTCACACAGGGGTCATGCGACGAGTGCGCGGCCACAGGTCTACTGCCACCCTCTGGTGAAATATAAAATGGCTTTTTTTGTATGTGTGTATTGTTTATTGTGGTAAACTGTGCTGGCGGGCCACACATTATTGATTTTATGACATGATGCTTCGGGCCCGCGGGCCGGACTTTGGGCATGGTAAAGTTTAGCACATCTACTCTAGGTTCACTGAAGATGTTCTAAAAATTATGTTTACACGCTGCAAAAACTCAAAATCTTGTCTTATTTCGAGTCAAAACTAATCTGATTGCACTTAAAACAACTCCTCATGCTTAAAATAACACTCATCAGCCAAATTCAGCTTGTTTCAAGCTAAATTTCACTTGAAATAAGCCGTGAAATTTGCCATTGTAATAAGAAAAAAAAACATACATGTCCACTGCCATTTTTTTTTTGGACTTATTTCGTAACTCATAGCTTTCAGACCATTTTGGAATAGAGTTTGGGAAGAAGTACTTGAGACTTTTTGGTCAGCGGTAGCAGACATTCTTTTATGAGCACGTCTGGCGAAGTGTCTTGCCAATGCTATTTTACTTTTTAAATCAATGACAGTGTAATGAATTAGCCATTGAACGTGATTTGGGGGTGGTGTGTAGTGCAAAATGGTGTACGATAGCAATAAAAAGAACGACACCAACGAACGAACGATGCGGTGTCTAGTAACTCAAGCAAGATGGTGTTTGTTTAGGTTTTATTTTTAATATCCTGAAAAGTAGTAATTTTGTCGTTGCGAGGATTTGTGCTCGAAAGCGACGATGTGCTCAACGATTCATCGTAGGAAACAAACCTTCGCGGTGTAGCACCATGTGACTCTTGTAAACATCTTCCAGTTGTCGTCGGTGTCGCTCGGTCTCCTCTCTCGCTCGACAAAGTTGCTCCTCGTACGACGCTATCGTTCTTTCAAACAGTCCGAAGATTTCGTCGGCTGCAGCAATGAGTCGCTCCCTCACCAACTCTTTCAACATTGTTATGTTTTTCCACTCCGTCTCGCATTAAATTGACGTTAGCTTCCCGTTTTCCACTTCTTCGACTGCTGTTGTGAGGCGAAAGTAACAAACCCGTACTGTGCATGCGTCCGCCGGCCGCCATCTTTGAAAGGTATCTTCTACGGTAAGACGTGGGGACAAAACAATTTGCTCCTTTAATTAAGCGTGGAAAATAATTTGGCATCCATTCATCCAGTCTAGCGAACTGATTGATATTAGATTAAACGAGTCATCAATCTCAACACACTTATTATAATTTTCATTGCTCTTGTTATGATTACGATTTAGGCTTTTCTCTTTCTCTCTTTTTTTGAGTGTTCATGTTGAGCCAATAATGTAGTGGACATGACTTCTTGCATCTGAACAAATAAGAACATTGTGGAACACGTAATTATTTCAGTAGTTCCACGAGGGGGAAAAAAAGTTACATTCAAATACTGTATAGTTTCACAAGTCTCAGAGTGAAAATCAGTGGTGACTGGAGATACGAATTATTTTGTTCTGTGACCACGTTCTTATGTGAAAATATCTTTCCCCACTGAAATGAAAGGAAAAGCCATTTCTTAGGTATGTTCCTAAAATTTATAAAATACCTTTATATCAAAATATCATCAGATAGAGAGAATAAAAATAGCCCTACTTTGTAAGAATTGGATAAGGATTAAGGATTTTATGCCACTGTTGATGTCGAAAATATGCCAACATTTTCTTGCCCAGAAATGAATGGAAACAGGAAAATTGTGACTGGAACCTTGACTCTTTGATAGAAAAATGCCCGACTGTTTCTTATTAGTTGCGATGAAAATGTAATGTTTAAACAGTTTTCAATTGTGGCAGTCCACTCAAACCATTTAATTTTTAGGGTCAAACTGCGAGCAATTGCATCACCAGAATTTCTTCAATCTTCACAAAAAACAACAATAATACTAGTGAATCATGTACATATAGTTTTCCATACACAAGTACTACCTTGCACGAAACAAGGAGAAAACACGATCTTGGTGGACCTTGATTATTTTAGCGGATCCGCTAAATTCATGTGCTCAAAATTCGGCAGAAAAAAATGGAAAGAATATGGCAGCCGTTTTTACCAACATAAATCCATTCCAGCCTCCCCCCAAAAAAATGTTTAATGAGAAAAGCAATGCTCTATAATATTGCACTTTGTGGAAAAAAAACTAATGATAATTAAATAGAATGTGAAGAAATTGTTTTTGCTGCAATTTTTGCTTCAATTCAATGATCATTGTGCTGCTCCTTCTGGTGTGCGTGCCTTGGCCACCTGGGAGCAGTACACTATAGGCATATGGCTATACTGTACATGGAGTCTCAGCTCCTCAGTCAGAGGAAGTAATATTATCCATTCTTTGTACAGAATAAAGACTACATGTGAGAATTGTTTTTTACGTGTTGCACCACCGTTTGTGTTCAAATATCTGTTGCTTAATGGGTTAGAACACCATGACGCTAATGCTATTCGTTAGCCCGTCTATGGCATTTCCCACTATGTTAGGATTAAGCTTACAACTTTAAGGAAAAGTGATGTGGTTGTTTTAACAACACGAGATGTACCTGTAACTCTCTTTGCTTTATGTTTGACGGTATACCTCACCAGTGAGTGGCATTAAAGAAGAGATAGCAATGGTGGAGGACTTTAAATACTTGGGGTCAACCGTCCAGAGCAATGGTGAGTGTGGTCAGGAAGTGAAGAAACGGGTCCAAGCAGGTTGGAACGGCTGGAGGAAGGTGTCAGGTGTGTTATGTGACAGAAGAGTCTCTGCTAGGATGAAGGGCAAAGTTTATAAATCAGCGTTGAGCCCAGTGGTATCTTGGGTGATTAGCATCTGAAGGCACTACTGTATTCCATCCATTCATTTTCTGTACCGCTTATCCTCACGAGGGTCGCGGGCGTGCCGGAGTCGATCCATGCTATCTTCGGGCGAGAGGCGGGGTACACCCTGAACTGGTCGCCAGCCAATCGCAGACCACTGCATTCAATTTTTCAAAACGATAACCACAAATTCTCCATGTCAAGAAATAAAAATATGAACAGAGAAACACAATTATTTTAACAGAAATTAGGCAGGACTTGTCTCTCTGAAAAGTATGTTCAATGAATCTGCATAATAAAAGAAATTCATTCTACTAAAATAGACATTCAAATTTATTGAGCTGTATATACAGTGCTCAAAATCAGATGAATCAGAGAATAATAAATGCAATAACATTGAAAAGTGCAGCAAATAACAAGTAACAATACCACCATGTGTAACAAACAATAAATCAGAGTGAGCAATTACTGTAAATGTTATTTTAAAGTACATGCATTGCTTTAAATTAATATATATATAAAGTATATATATGCCGTTATCTATCCACTGCAGGATGTAGGCCTCTTCTTCACGTTTCCAACTACTACAACATTTTGCAATTTGTTGCCAGTGTATTCCGGTGTGTTTTAATGATTTTATCTGTCCATCTACTTTTCGGTCTTCGCCGTGGTCGCTTTGTGTCCAGTGGTATCCAATTGATAGTTTCTGCGGTCCACCTTTTGTCAGCTCTTCGGGCAATGTGGCCAGCCCATTTCCATTTAAGGCTTTTTATATTCAATTTTGTATTCAATTAAATATCGGTTTAACATGATTTGCAAATCATTGTATTCTGTTTTTATTTATGTTTAACACAACGTCCCAACTTCATTGGAATTGGGGTTGTGTGTGTGTGTGTGTATATGTGTATATATATATATATATATATATATATATATATACACACACACACACACACACACACACACACACACACACACACACACACACACACACACACACACACACACACACACACACACACACACACACACACACACACACACACACACACACATACATACGCACGCACCCACACAGACAGCACGGTTGACGGCGGTTGACGACTGGTTAGCACATCTGCCTCACAGTTCTGAGGACTGAGGTTCAAATCCCGGCCCCGCCTGTGTGGAGTTTGCATGTTCTCCCCGTGCCTGGGTGGGTTTTCTCCGGGCACTCCGGTTTCCTCCCACATCCCATGCATGGTAGGTTGATTGATGACTCCAAATTGCCCTTAGGTTTGAATGTGTGCGCGAATGGTTGTTTGTTTGTGCCCTGCGATTGGCTGGCAACCAGTTCAGGGTATACCCTCCCTCTCGCCCGAAGATTGCTGGGATAGGCTCCAGCACGCCCGTGACCCGGCCACCGGGAGCCACTATTCTACAGGACAGTCATGCAGACAAACAAAGAAGAATGCACTTCTGCTTTTCTACTACTCAGTCAGTTACTGTAATATGAGTCATTTTTTTTGTCAAGGATGAAGAATATATGCCTGTGAGTAATGTTATATTACCTGTCAATATCTGTTGTTCACCATATGCATTCAAATAGTCGTTTCCCAAAGGGTTCTAAAACTGTGAATGTCGATGCTAACAGTTAGCATGTCAATGGCGTTTTACAATAATTTCGTCGTTTGTTAGCATCAAGCTAGCGGACTTCCCTACGACAAAGCTGTAGCTGTTTTACACATACTACTAATTCTCTTTATTGCTTAGTTTGACCATAAACCTCAACTGGGAGTGGCATTAAACAGCTTAAAACCTCTCTTTTTTGATGAAATGTTCATCATTACTATGCCCTGCCTAATTCATTGTATAGTGCAGTTACTTATTGATGTTTTAGCACAAACAATGCAGGAAAACATTTAATCACCATTGTGTTTCCGCATGTGTGCCGTCAAACTGGACTTCTTAAAATATCTTTTATCACAAACTGAGCAAGTAAAAGGTTTTTCTCCCGTGTGGGTTCTCACGTGTGCGACCAAGTGTGCCCTTTGAGAGAACATTTTGTCACAAACTGTGCAACCGAAAGGTTTTTCGCCTGTGTGTGTCCGCATGTGTGCTACCATGTTTGCGCTCTGAGAGAATATTTTACCGCAAACTGAGCAACTGAAGGGTTTTTCTCCTGTGTGTTTGTGCATGTGTACGCTCAAAGAGAAGCTGTGAGCAAATGTGTCACCGCAAACTGAGCAACTAAAAGGTTTTTCTCCCGTGTGCGTTCTCATGTGTTTGATCATGTTTTGCTTTTGGGGGAATGTTTTACCACAAACTGAGCACCTGAAGGGTTTTTCTCCTGTGTGTGTTCTCATATGTGCATTCAAACTGTGCTTATAAGAAAGGCTTTCGCCACAAACTGTACATGTGTAAGGTTTTTCTCCAGTGTGTGTCGCTGTGTGTGCAATTAAAGCTGCTTTTTTTGCAAATGTAGAATGACAAACTGAGCATCTAAAAGGCTTTTCTCCCGTGTGTGTTCTCATGTGGGTAATCACATGTGAGCCTTGAGTAAATCTTTTACCACAAACTGAACAACCAAAGGGTTTTTCTCCGGTGTGCGTCCGCATGTGTACGTTCAAATTTCTCTTATTTGTAAATCTTTCACCACAATCTGAGCAACTAAAGGGTTTTTCTCCTGTGTGCGTTCTCATGTGCACACTCAAACTGTGCTTATAAGGATAGCTCACACCACAAACCGAGCAAATAAAGAGTTTTTCACCCGTGTGTGTCTGCATGTGTCGAGTCAAATTGTAATTATAAGTAAAGCTTTCGCCGCACTGTGAGCACTTGAAAGGTTTTTCCCCCGTGTGTGTTGCCGTGTGTCCAATCAAAGAGCCCTTGCGAGCAAATTTCTCACCACAAACTGAGCAACTAAAAGGTTTCTCTCCCGTGTGCGTTCTCATATGTACATTCATATTTTCTTTTCGAGCAAAATTTTCACCGCAAACCGAGCAGATAAAACGTTTTTTATCTGTGTGACATCTCACAACAGATGTTTCCTTTTCAGAGCTTTTCAAGTGTTTGTCGTCACCTCTCAAGGGTTCTTCCACGTTATGACTATGTGAAAAATTAGCAAATAGCTTGTCTGCTGGTGGTCCTCCACAATGGTCTCCGCTTGGACTGTGATGATGAAGCTGTGACCACTCGGATGTTTCATCTCCATCATCTTCACCCTTCACAACGACGACAGTCAGTGGCAACTTGCTAACGTCGATCTCCTCCTCTTCCTCTTTGAAGGTGGGAATCTGTGCATCCTCCTCGTCCTCCGCATTCGGGGCTGCGAGACACAAGCAACAGAGACACAGATTCAGGTCAAACGAGACAAATGAACTTAGGTCCACCCAGTGTGAAGACCTCTGCACAGCAACATTTTCAGGCAGAGGAGCAGCTTCTGTGACAGGTTACTGTCGGACTTTCAGACCACACTGGAAATATGTGCTCTCTTGATTAATGGTAAATGGACTGCAATTATATAGGAGCATCTTATCCAAGATAGCGTCTACACGGGTGGACGCCTCCGTAATGTGCTCTCTAGTATTGTCCTTGTTTTTCTTTTTCATTTGTCTTTGGAGACATCACGCGACTTACTTACACGAGGGAAGACTTGTTCAGCACTGGGGAGTACAAGCCGGACCTTTTTCTGCCAACTTTCACAAATCAACAACGTTTTTTCTTCGAGTTACTCACCAGCGGAGTGAATATACTCTATGGGGCATAGAGAAGGCGAAGACGGCGCCACAGAGGGAAGCGAGACAGCGAGGATTTCCAATGCCACTTCCGTCGATTCACCTTGCAAATCTAGAGCTCTCTACTAGGGCTGGTCATTGTTTGAATTTGAGCGATTCATGTCCCAATTCCTCATTTTGATTGTGGTTCCACACAATTCCCGATTCCAATTCTTTTAGGGGGCTGGGTCAAAAGAAGTTTGCATGGTTTAAATAAAGGGGGTCCAAATTATGAACATCCATTTTCTTAGCAGCCCGCATCATAGACTAAAAGGACTAACATTTGACCCGGGGTTCTTTATAACCAGTATCAATATCAAACCTATGATCATAAAGGCAATGTGTGTGGAACTAACCCAATTGACTTAATATACATTAATGTTTCAGCAAAAAGTTATTTGCAACTGTTTTGTCACACTTAGACTTCTACACATCGTGAAAGCCTCCTTTGCATAATATAATCTTATTCCAAGTGTTGCAGTGAGGCGACTGGTCATTTATTTTACCAAAGTTAAGACACACTTTTGTTCGTCGCTGCCATTGGGCACAAGCACGTCTTCGTGTGTGTTCTTCATTGGTTTTCTGGACTTTTTTCTTCAGGGTTTGCAGAATATAGCCATTGAAACTGGGAACCGAAATTGAATTTGTTTAATTTTTAAATTTTTCTCGATTCCGGGAGAAGCGGAATGTTAGTCGCGGTTCCAATCGGTTCTCGATGCCCAACCCTACTCTCTACCCAACAAAATGGAAGAGTTTCATCTCCTCACAAAGACTTCGCACATTCTGCCTTGACTTAGATTTGTAAACGAATCCCCGACGACGCCGCACTGCTGCCTGACTTCCAACAACACCGAGTGAACCGTGACACGGAGCTATCGGGGAAAACAAAAGATGCCAGGATATGCTTCTACATCAACAAAAAATTGTGTACTGATGTCACAGCGCTCATCACACACTTCAGCCCGGACTTGGAGTTGGTGTTTTCTAACTGTAAATCATTCTACTCGCCGCGCTAGTTTGCTTCATTCATATTTCCCGGTGTTTACATCCCCCCAGGCTAACAGGAACGCCACACTGCAAACGCTGGCTGACCACGTAAACGAACTTGAAAAGAGGCACCCAGATTCACCCGTCACTATTCTTGGGGACTTCAACAAAGCTCCGGTTTCCTCCCAAATCCCAAAAATATGCGTGGTAGGTTGATTCCATCCATCCATCCATCCATTTTCTGAGCCGCTTATCCTCACTCGGGTCGTGGGCGCGCTGGAGCCTATCCCAGCTGTCATCGGGCAGGAGGCGGGGTACACCCTGAAGTGGTTGCCAGCCAATCGCAGGGTAGGTTGATCGAAGACTCTAAATTGCCTGTAGGTGTGACTGTGAGTGCGAATGGTTGTTTGTTTATGTGTGCCCTGCGATTGGTTTATGACCAGTTCAGCGTGTACCCCGCCTTCTGCCCGAAGTCAGCTGAGATAAGCGACAGCACACCCGTGACCCTAGTGAGGATAAGGGGTTCAGAATCAACCACAAACTCCCTAAATACAAGCAGCACATTGAATGTCCCATCAGGGAAAACAACATTTTGGAGCACCGCTATACCACGCTGAAATTCTCGTACCGTGCTGTTCCCCGTGCAGCTTTGGGCTCGTCTGATCATTGTATATTTCACTTAATATCAACATACAGGCACAAACTTAAATGTGGAAAGCTTGTGGTGAAAACAGTGAAGTGGACCAATGAAGCTAAGATGGAACTTCAAGACTGTTTAGAATGCACAGATTAGAGAGTCTTAGAAACTTCAACTGGCAGCTTGGATGAATATACGGACACTGTTACATCCTACATTAGCTTCTTTGAAGACGTGTGTACCAACAAAGCCATTTCGCACGTTCAATAGCAACAAGCCGTGGTTCACTGCCAAACTTCGCTAACTTTTCGGAGTGGGAACAGAGCCCTGTACAATCAGGCCAGAAACCAGCTGACAAAAGAAATCAACATTGCAAAGGCAAATTCAATTATGCAGAAAAGCTGGACAAACAGTTTGCTGCTATCAACTCTGCTTCAGTTTGGTAAGGATTACAATCGCTAACCAACTACAAGCGACCATCCCCCCAAACGGAGAACAATGAAGGACTGGCTAATCAAAACTAATCGGGGGAAGCTTCATCGTGCAACAAGACAATGACCCACATACTGCCAACACAACAAATGACTTCATCAGGGCGGAAAAGTGGAAGGTCTTACTTAGACTGGCCAAGTCAATCACTGGACCTTGAACCGATAGAGCACGCATTTTACCCCATGAAGAGGAGACTGAAGGGAGAAACCCTAGAAATAAGAACTGCAAGAGGCTGCAGTAAAGGCCAGGAAAAGCTTTTCAAATGAAGAATGCAACAGTCTGGTGAAGTCAAAACTCAAAGTGTAGGACTTCCGACCTGATGTCTTGGGACTTGACTCGAGACATGCAGGCCAAGACTTGAGACTTACTTGTGACTTCCAAAGCAAGGATTTCGTCCCACCTCTGCTGTTGCCACAAATGTTGATGTTATATCGTCACTGGAGAAAAATGTGACACTTTTGTGTTTGGTATCACTTTTCAAGAGCTGAACTCAAAGATTCAGGACTTTTTCTAGGTCCACAAAAGGGATACTTATCTCAGATATTGTGCTTAAATCTGTGTTAGAGAGCAGTTGTCCATTTTAGCTCAGTCATCCACTTACTGTTGGCAGCCTCAAGCGCACCTGTGCAATAATCGTGCCGTTTCGCATCTACCGTTATTAGTGCCTTGTCGCAAAAATAATGTTGTAGCGCCACCTGTTGCTTTGCATAACCTGTCGACACGCGTTTGACCTATTTTTAAATGAACATTTGTCTTGTTGAATATTATCATCGTGGAGTGAAGGGAGCTTATCAGACATAAATATATTGAATGATTACGTTGTGTAAACATGTTAACAGACCTTCGATGTTCTGCACAATCGCGTCCAGATGTCGCTCAGTCTCCTCTCTCGTTCGACAAAGTTGCTCCTCGTACGACGTCATTATTCCTTCAGAAAGTCTACAAATGTCGTCAGGAGCCCCAATTTGTCACTCATTCGCCAGCTTTTTCGATATTTGGATGGTTTTTACTCGATTTCACTTCGTAGAATCGCGCTATTTTCGTTCCGCCTTGAAACCAAGCTAACTTCCACCTTTTCTTCTTCGATGGCGTTTTTCGGCAGTGAGGCGTTTGCGTAAGCAAACTGCCTCCATCTTCCGACAGGAAAAAACGAGAAAAAAGGCATTATTCGGATTCCCCCCCAGTTTCCAGGCAGGACACGCCGTGCTTCAACATGATTGGCAGGCTCCGCAGAATTAACGAGATGACCATCGCAAACGTGTCACATTCGAATGAGACAAAAACGAAGACGTTTGTTATAGTTAGGTTTAGGGCTGGGTTTGGGTCTTAAGGCAGTTTAGGAAGGGTTAAGGTTAGGATTAGGGTGGGTTAGTGGGAAACACGAATGCTGCCACAGCTACGTCACATCGTTTCCCGTCATGAAAAACGTAGGGCGTGTTCTTCAGGGAGAATAGCAACCAATCAGTGCAGTGGCGCGCGTGCTGGAGCCAGTAATAATTAAGAAGGGCGTGTCCTGTCTAGAAACTGTGGGAATCCTATTAATTCCTCAGAAAGCGTGATTGACCAAGCAAGAAAAACATACAGAGGTCAAAATCATCTTTATTGCAAATAATGTGAGCAAAACAATCATATTATTTGATTTATGACTGTACATGGATGATTTATACTGATTTTTTTACTTTGTGGTCCTTACAGTTTGACAACGTTCAGTTTGGCCCAGAAGGATTTGCAAAATGACAGCGTATTCCAAGTTTGCGGCCGGGATGAAAACCAAAATAACAAGGATGACTGCACATTTTGCTACTGTTGCTTATAAAAAGTTAAAACAAGAGAATTGGAAATAGACTATCATCGGTAAGAATTTGTTTTGGGCTCTTTTTTCAAATGTTCTGCATTAATAGCACAGACTTTGACATTGACAAAAAGTAAACCTCATGAAAATTGTTTTCTATATGATCAAACTCATTTATTTGTAATGTCCATGCATTGTCTTTAGTAGGAACGTCGACCTCCCCAACATGGCCACCACGTAGGCACATTAGTTAGCTTGGTTGCTCTAGTCCACTAGCTAGCTAGTAAGTTTTATATTCATCTCTATGTTGTCCTGTTAGAGCTCTGAAATGTCTCCACCAACCCCCCTCTTGTCTCGGATGCGCCATCTGACACCACGGCGACGGCGCTCTCAATTCAACCCACCTTGAACCTGACTACGTGAACGACAAAGGATTGCGTCGTCACGTCTCCGCAGCACATACACAGTTAATGGGTTTGTCAATGTCGCGCCGCAACCCTGCTGAATGCAGGTGTGAAAAGGCTTTTACGGGTGGACGCACGGAAGCACGGACGTACTGTACACTGCATGTGACTTGTCCTCCGCCAAACCCGTGACTGACTCACCAAACCCCTTGAAATCGATCGAAGGTTGAGAACCACTGATGTAGACAGACAATATTACAATACTCACAGGCATATGTTCTTTATCCCCTGCAAAAATAAATCGTATTACTGCAGCTTACTGACTCAGTTGTGAAACTGTTCTTTAACTGTCTGTATTATACTGCCCCTGGTGGCCAAGGTGCACATGGGAAGGCGCACAAGGGCTCATTCATTTCAGTGAGGAAAGATGATTTGAGATACGAGTGTTTTAAGTTACGAGCGTGGTCATGGAAAGAACTAAACTCGTAAGTCAAGACACCACTGTAATAATAAAAAAAAAAGTTTCAGCTCAACTGAGCAGGATTGTATTTATTCTCAATCATGTTTTCGCATATGTGCGGTCAAACTGTACTTATAAGAAAAGCTTTCGCCACAAACTGAGCATCGAAAGGGTTTTTGTCCCGTATGTGTCGCCGTGTGCGCGATCAACGACACCCGGTGAGCAAACTGATCGCCACAAACTGAACAACGGAAAGGTTTTTCTCCTGTGTGCGTTCTCATGTGTGCGACCATGTTTGCCCTTTGGTTGAAGATTTTACTGCAAACGGAGCAACGAAATGGCTTCTCTCCCGTGTGCGTGTGCATGTGTCTGTTCAAATTGTAATTATAAGCAAATCTTTCTCCGCAAACGGAGCAGGTGAACGGTTTTTCTCCCGTGTGCGTGGCAGTGTGGCCAGCCAAGGAGACCTTGCGAGCAAATGTTTCGCCACAAATTGAACAACAAAAAGGTTTTTCTCCGGTGTGCGTTCTCATGTGCGTCACCATATTTGACTTTCGAGCGAACCTTTCGCCACAAACCGAGCAGGTGAAACGCTTTTGTGTCTCCTTTTTAGAGCATTTTGAGCGTTTGTCGTCACCTTCGCACTCCGTGCCGCTCCTCGACGATTCTTCCGTGTCGTCACTATGTGACAGTGGAGCTAAGAGGTTGTCTCCTGCTGGCGGTCCTCCATGGTGGTCTCCACTTGGACTCCGTTGAGGTACTTGTGATGACTCGGGCGCTTCGTCTTCGTCATCTTCACTTTTCACTGAGATGACAGTCAGTGGCAATTTGCTGACATCGACATCCTCCTCCTCCTCTTTAACGTAGGGGGGCAGATCCGAGTCTGCAGCACACAAGCAACACAATCACAGTTCAGCCCAAAAAAAGTCAAAGGCAAGTGGGTACAAGGGTAGAAAAATTTTAGGAATTGTCAAAGTTGGACACTTTCCATGGAAATTAATTTATGGTAAAAAAAAAACAAAAAAACAGGAATTTCCCAAATTGAAGGTTGGCTCTTAATAGGGAACTGGATTGATTGATATTTTTTTATTGAATATATAAACATGTAACAGGAGATATTTTAATAGAAAGTAAAAGAAAAAAAAAAAAAAGAAAATCAGTTGAGTCATCGTTTAGGACAGTTTACATGTTCAAAACAGAGGAGGAAGAAGTACAAAGAAATGATTTAGTCCTGAAATAGTCATGAAAAAAAATATTAGACCAACCTTGTTTGTTCAGTTTCTTTTTCAATTTTAATGCCTGGTACAAATAAATGTAAATTTCTTTGTACAAATATAAAGATGACAAGAAAAAGAGCTCATACTAGTTTAATTTAAGAGCCATTTTCTATGCTTTTCTTGATAGCACCCAAAATCACTGGGAATAAATTAAGCTTAAGAATGTCAATAGGACATAAGGTATTATGGAATAAGATGCATTTTTGTCGTGTTCATTTTATTGAAGGGGCAATATACCTTTAGAGGTACCAGGCATTAACATGAACATGAAATTGAAGAAACAAAGTGGTCTGATAATTCTTTTCCATGATTATTTTTGGAGCATAATCTTAATTAAAACAACCGTATTTTATGCAATTACAGTGGTAACTTGATTTACATAAGAGAGCCCCAACTTACCAACTTTTACAAATAGTCGCTGAATCGATTTCTTTTCATTGACTTGCGATGCAAAATTAAAGGTACGTACAAATTTGGAATACACTGCCACACAATTACCATACAATTAAGATACTGTCACGCTATCTATTTTGCATGGATGTCTGCTAATGACCAAATAAAATGTTTAGATTTTAATATGATACCTTTCCAGTAGCTCATTCACTCCCGTGGACGTTTACTGTCACCCACCTACATATTCGTTTTGTACGTTTTTTTTTTAAACGTGTAGGCTTTAAAGAGGGTCTCGGCCAGCTTGTCTGGAAAATTCAGCTTTGTTATTCACTGTAATGACCAACAGATCCGTGTAGACGGTAGATGACATCGCTTGGGATTTGATGTGAGCACAGCTTTTGAGTAGATGATAAAGATGAGGCGGTCAATCTCGGCAATTACGAGGGAGAGAAGTGCCAACAGGTTGGAAGTCGGAAAAATGTAGGCACCTCACATTCGAACAGAGTATGTACTGTATTAAAATATGTACTGTATATAAAATATATTTTTTGGTTTAAAAAAAGCCACCGACGTTCAACTCCAGCCATGCGGTGAGTCAACGTTGTTGAATATCAGTTAAAAACCAACTGTTGCAGCTTTCAGTTTGTCAGTAAATTCTCAGTTTCTCAGTCTAGTTTTTGTTTTTATAGTTTTGGTGAGACAAAATAAAAGTGTATTCTTTCTGTAGATTTGATGCTTATTATTGCCACAGAACACAGGTTTTGTCCGAATTTGACTTTTGGCGAGAGGCGGGGTTCACCCACCCAGAACTGTTCTCAGGGCATAAACAACAAAACAACCATATACGCTAACAACTATGGACAATTTCGTCTCAAATGAGCATAGCATGCAAGTTTTAGAATGTAGAAAAAGAAACAGACCAAAACCATTTGTCTTTTGAGAAAAACTTCAGGTTGGCTACAAGGACCATTTACGGTTAGTGCTATAGCGCCACCTGTTGCTTACTGTGCAAAATGCTTCCGTTTAAGTTAATTCAACATAAACGGACCTTCGATGTGAGTCTCTGAGCAAACAGCTTCCAGTTGTCGACGTTGTCTCTCGTTCTCCTCTGTCGCTCGACAAAGTTGCTCCTCGTAAGACGTTATCGTTCTTTCAAACAAGTCGAAAATTTCGTCGGCGGCCGCAATTAGTCGCTCCCTTACCAACTCCTTCAACATTGTCGCAACAATTTTGTTTCAAGGTCAAATATTTCACTCGCGCGAACTTGTGTCTATTAATCGTGAAATGAAGCGGAACCAGTGGCCACGGCCAACCGTACTGCGCATGCGTAAATCAGTCGCCATGTTGACCGTTTTTTTTAAACATCTTTATTGACCAAAGTGAATTAACAACAAACAAAATAGTAGCAAACTAGAGGCGGAACTTGGAAGACACCAAAGTAGGAAAACGCTTGTCAGATGGCATAAATGCTTTTCAGGTAAAAAAAAACAAAAAAAAAAACGTTCTTGTTCCATATTTATAAGGGGCTATTAATCATCAAGTCTTCTTAAAACACACACACACACACACTAGAAATTCATTACGACCAGCCTCCATGAAGCACACTGCCGCCATCTTGCGGCGGTCTTAAAGACTGCTCGAGAGACAGTGAATGTAGCAAAGAGAACACAATGAATGGTCCTTTTTGCAAAGAATGCTTGGAACGAAAATGTAGTATTTGACTTGTTATGACAGCTCATACAATAAAATACAGCAATGACCAAAATACAATATTCTAATGCAAATTTAAACGCAATAACATTGTAATGTGTAGTAAAGACAACAGACACTGATCAAATGGGATTTATCAACGATGGTTGTGTTGGAATATTTTCATATGCCGTAAACCCAATTTATTTGCAGTTCATTATTCACAAATTCACCTATTTGTGTGTTTTCTGTGCAACCTAACCCCAGGTTTGCACTTAATAACTCAAGTAGTCATGTTTTTGTGAAATGCCCTACGAACGCCGTCAAGAAAGTATGTTGAAGAGATACATCTCAGCTGAGAGACATTCTTTGTTTGTCAGGGAGGAGCAAAATTTCGCCTGGGTTGTGAGTCAGTGACGGAGAGTCTTTTCCGCATGCGCATGTAAAAGCGTACTTACAATCCAAAGATCTGTAAGACATTTTGAAGAGTGAGGGTTGTAACATGTGTTTGAATGATATTACACTGTTTTGGATTCATAGATTGTGATCATTTTACGGTTCAAACTTTTAACACATCCACCGCTTGACCGCTTTCAAAGCAGAATTCCTCTTATTGTTTGTCACTATGTTGAGCATTTTGATGTTTCAAATATAAGCACGGATCGAGCCTGCTAAAAGAGAGAAGACTCTTCTTTCACCAGAAACATTTTTTTCTTGCTTTTTGTATTCTTTAGTAATCAGCAGTAGAACATAGGTTGCTGACCAAAAAAAAAAAGAAACATGTCAAGCTGAACAGTGACTTTGATGCTAATATTTTTGCTTTTCCGACACCTCATACTTGAAGAGAAGACCGAGAAAGGCTTTTGATGGCAAGATCATTTATTTACAGATATCGAACTAAGACATGCACCATGAACAACACTGATTGACTGCATGGCGTGCCTGTGGCTTTTTTACATGGCATTCGCCATTCCCTCCAGTGAGCTAATATAGCAATTCTAAAAAACATTTTTGGGCGGGCATCAATTACTGGCCTTTAATATAAACGTAGCAGGAAAGCATTCATTCACCATTGTGTTTCCGCATGTGTGTCGTCAAACTGCACTTCTTGAAATAACTTTTATCACAAAGTGAGCAAGTGAAAGGTTTTTCTCCCGTGTGTGTTCTCATGTGTGCAACCACATGTGCCCTTTGAGAGAATATTTTACCGCAAACTGTGCAATTGAAAGGTTTCTCTCCCGTGTGTGTCCGCATGTGCACATTTAAAGAGAACCTGTGAGCAAACACATCGCCGCAAATTGAGCAGCAGAAAGGTTTTTCCCCCGTGTGTTTCCGCATGTGTACACTCAAGGAGAACTTGTGAGCAAAGGCGTCGCCACAAACTGAGCAACAAAACGGTTTCTCCCCCGTGTGCGTCCTCATGTGTTTAATCATGTTTGGCTTCTGGGGGAATCTTTTGCCGCACACTGAGCAACAAAAGGGTTTTTCTCCCGTATGCGTCTGCATGTGTGCATTTAAACTGTGCTTATAAGAATAGCTTTCGCCGCAAACAGAGCACGTGAAAGGTTTTTCTCCCGTGTGTGTCGCTGTGTGTGCGGTCAAAGAGACCTTCTGAGTAAATTCATCACCACAAACTGAGCAACTATAGGGTTTTTCTCCTGTGTGTGTTCTCATGTGTTTTTTCAAATGTTCCTTTCGAGCAAATATTTTGCTGCAAACTGAGCAAGTAAAACTTTTTTTGCCTGTGCGACATTTCATATCAGTTGTGCCCTTTTCAGAAATTTGAAAGTGTCTGTCATCACCTCCACAGTCTGCATTGCTCCTCAAAGATTCTTCTATGTCGTCACTGTCTGACAGTGGAGCTAAGCGCGTGTCTGGTTGCGGTCCTCCATGGTGGTCTCCACTTGGAATGCGAAGATGATGCTGTGATGACTCAGGCAATTCGTCATCATCATCTTCGGTCTTCACGACGACGACGTTCAGTGGCAACCTGCTGATGTCAGCCTCATCCTCTTCTTCCTTAATCTGAGGGGACCGTGGAGCCACTTCTTGCTCGTTGATGCGGAGAGACCGTGGTTCTGAGTATGCAAGCAAGACAATCGCAACTTAGGGACGTAGCGATTTAGTGACTACTAATAGGGTCGCAGATTGAGTCCTATTGCGCCCAAAGGAAAAGCCCTGTTTTTTTAAAAAATAATTTAAAAGGGGACATAGAAGAACATTTGCATGTAAATATACCAGATTATAGCCATAGGCTAGTTTCCATCTGTAGTCCCTTGGCAGGTTGTTGTAACATTTTAAGTATAAACACAGTAAAAGTAGGACATGAAAAGTCAAGACATAAACAATACAAGTACCCAGATCATTCATTCATTCAGTGGTAGGTGACCATCAGAGCAAGTGTGCAAGAGAAGTGCCATTGTGTATCAGAAAGTCCTAATGAATATTGCACATTGCCTTACTGCATATCACTAAAAAGTACTACGAGTTAAAAATATAAAATCTTTTGTTTTTAAATATACGACTTTAGAAACAAATACTCAGAAAAGTAGTCCAACGCAGATTTGTATGAAATACATTTTATTTGGCTGAAATATCAGAACAGTGAGCACTCAAGTAATTATAAAAAATAAAAAAGTTCCAGTCTATATTTTATGTTTAAACGGCATATAACAAATATTAAGGGTAATTTATTAATATAACATTCGTGTTTTTAGACAAAGTGCCATCCATTTTCAAACTTGCTTAAATGCATATTCAGTATCGTGCATAAAATGTTTAATAACAAAAAGAAACATCCTGTGTAAAAACACATCAGAGGAAGGCAGAGGAATCGACGGGCAACAGTGCATCATCCTCTGCACACACTACATTCTGAAAAACATAAAACAAGATTTTAAAATGAACATTATAGTAAACAATCCAAATAACATTTTACAAATTGTAAAGTCGAACATTATAAACGCTTACACCAAGAGTTATAATTGTAAATCTGCAAGTATTGAAATTGACTTACACTGTGCTGTTGCATTTCTGCTACCACAGCATCAGTCAGTCTGGAGTAGAAGTGGGCAGCCTCTTCATCAGACAGAAAGGGTAGACACTTGAACCATGGGTCCAATGCAGATGCCATGTTCAGGGTCTCCTTTTCATTGGCATATCTTTTCGACAGATCTTGTGCTGCCTTGAGGTCCCTAACGGTATCTGAATCCTCAGAGTTGTCACTAATGTGGCATCTTTCATTGGCTTCAGTGTATGTAACATCAGTCTCACTCAGTGTGAAAACATCCTTTCCATTCTCTCTCACTTCATTGGAAAGGAGTGCTGCACACACAGCTGGTTGCTATGCGAAAAACATCTCAGTCATGTTATAGGAACTGTTCCATCTTGGGACCACGGTCTATATTTTGGTAGCTACAGTTAGGCCTGTTTGAGCTGAAGCCGGTGACTTGCTATAGTACTGCATCTGATGAACCATGTTGGGGGCATGATCAGTGACCAACACTGGATTCTTTTCACTTAGGCCCGTCACGCAATAGATACGCAATGTTCTCTCCCGTGTGGCTGTCATACATTGGCCGCGTTTCCAACACACGAGAAAGCATCTTCCACTCGTCGTTGATGTTAACTTCTACTTTTTGTTCTAAACTCTGCAAGACGACAGCTGACTTCAGTGTAAAAAAAAAAAAAAAAAAAAAACGCGAGCCAGGTTAACTCCCGCGAGACCTCTAATGCTTCTCTGGGGGGCTGCAAGGCCCTGGTGTGGTGTGTGCCATCTAGTGGACGGGAGTTTAGGTGCACCACAAAAGAAAGATGAGGCATTGAATATTTCAGCCAAAAATGAATGTGTAAAAGTCGATTAGGACGCATTTTGAATCGATCCAAGAATTGCGCAACGTAAGATGGCGCTATATCCCCGACTCGATCATTTTTAAACACCTCTAATGAGTATAATACAGCACATTTAATTAAATAAAATTAGCTGCGTGGGTTTTCTCCGGGCACACTGGTTTCCTCCCACATCCCAAAAACATGCGTGGTAGGTTGATTGAAGACTCTAAATTGCCTGTAGGTGTGAATGTGTGCGCAAATGGTTGTTTGTTTATATGTGCCGTGCGATTGGCTGGGGACCGGTTCGGGGTGTACCCCGCCTCTCGCCCAAATATCCTGGGATAGGCTCCAGCACGGCTGGGACCCTTGTGAGGATAAGCGGTCCAGACAATGGATGGATGGATGGAAATTAGCTCAGACATGTCAAATGCAGTTAAGTCGGTTTTAACATCAAGTTCAGGAGTAAATCCATTCTCCCTTTCCTCAATTCACATTCATCCACACTGTTGTTAGAAGGGATGAGCGAGTATTGAGAGCAGGTATCGGGCCCACACCGGCCTTATTTCAAGCTATCGGGTACTCGTGAAGGCTATTGATACCAGGCACCAATACATGGGCAAAAAATGTTTTTTTTAAATCTGATGTGGAGTGAGTCGTCCTTGCCAGTAGTTGGCACTGCACTGCAGTAGTTTGACACCTCATCAAATCATCATGTGCGTCAGTAAGAAAGAAAGGTCTTTGTTCACAATTATCTGTCAATCGTCTTCTTTTCCTTTGGGCTTGTCCTTTTAGGGGTTGCCACAGCGCGTCATCCATCTCCTGCATCCTCCTCTTGAACACCAACTGCCCTCATGTCTTCCCCCACGACATCCATCAACCTTCTCTTTGGTCTTCCTCTAGCTCTGTTGCCTGGCAGCTCCATCCTCATCATCCTTCTACCAATATATTCACTATTTCTCCTCTGGACGTGTCCAAACCATTGAAGTCTGCTCTCTCTAACTTTGTCTCCAAAACATCGAACCTCGCCTGTCCCTCTGATGAGCTCATTTCTAATTTTATCCAACCTGGTCACTCCGAGAGTGAACTTCAACATCTTCATTTCCGCCATCTCCAGCTCTGCTTCCTGTTGTCTCTTCAGTGCCACTGTCCTTAATCCGTACATCACGGCTGGCCTCACTACTGTTTTATCAACTTTGCCCTTCATCCTAGCAGAGACTCTTCTGTCACATAACACACCTGACACCTTCCTCCACCCGTTCCAATCAGCTTGGACCCGTTTCTTCACTTTCTGACCACACTGATCACGACTCTCTCTCTGTCTGCGATCTAGCGCCTTCCAGAATTTCTCTTTCACCTCTAGGTCACATCCTACCTGTGGGTCATAGCCGCTAATCACATTATACATAACACCTTCAATTTCAAGTTTCAGCCTCATCACTCGATCTGATACTCTTTTCACCTCCAAGACATTCTTAGCCAACTCTTCCTTTAAAATAACCCCTACTCTATTTCTCTTCCCATCTACACTATGGTAAAATAATTTAAACCCTGCCCCTAAACTTCTAGCCTTACTGCCTTTCCACCTGGTCTCCTGGACACACAATATATCAACCTTTCTCCTAATCATCATGTCAACCAACTCCCGAGAGTTTCCTGTCATAGTGCCAACATTCAAAGTCCCCACATTCAGTTCTAGGCTCTGTGTTTTCCTCTTCTCTTTCTGCCGAAGAACCCGCTTTCCACCTCTTCTTCTTCTTCGACTTTGACCCACAGTAGCTGAATTGCCACCGGCCCCGGTGGCTGACGTCGTTAACCCGGGCCACGACCGATCCGGTATGGAATTCTTTGGATGAACGCTCATATTTGTTTGGCAAAGTTTTAAGCCGGATGCCCTTCCTGACGCAACCCTCTGCATTTATCCGGGCTTGGGACCGGCCTACAGTTTGCAGTGGATTGTGCCCCCCAATTGTGCATTACAATTATCTGTTAATGTGTTAAATAATTGTGCATTACAATTATCTGTTAATGTGTTAAATAAAATGATATGTATCAAAAGTACTAGTGGTATCGTAATCGGTATTGTCAAGTACTCAAGAGTGAATCCTTGTCCTGGTATCAGTCTGAAAAAAAGTGGTATCGAACATCCCTTGTTGTTAGATTATCTTTCTGGTGATGATTGGCTAAAATAACATGAGCACAAGAGAGCATTCGAAGTGGCGGCTGTAACCGACTTGCAGGCTTTCATCGGGGAAAGTCATGTCGCTGTGAACGACTGTGCTTTTCCTCACATTTACGTTATATTTTACATTGGCTATCAACCTCAACTGTTGTAAAGGAAATCAAGTTGTTTTGTATGGCTCACTACAATCTCATAGGGGGAAAAGAATTATTCATCGAAAGGTAACGGCGAGACCACTTCAGGCTTGACAACAATGGCGGCTGGAAAGGAAAGTGACCCAACGCTGGAATCTGTGCTACATGCTATACAATCTTGACAATGTTATATATAACGCATTGATTTTGATGTAATTTATGATCCTATTATTTGGTTGTTAGGTGATGTTAATCTGCTTCATGTGAACTTTCATTCATATATATATATTTGTTGCTGCTAGCCACCACCGCTGGGAAAAAAAGATAATAGTTGTCAATTGGAAATCTGAAAGGTCAGCATCACTGAGTCACTGGGTGAACGAACGCTCTTCTTATTGTACGCTGGAACACATATTGTGTGGGATTAGGAGAAAACCAGCAAGTTTTGAAAAAATCTGGAGAAGTTGGGGAATGTAGCCTCTCATTAGTTAACAAGGCCTAATGGGCTTGGGGTACAACTATTATGCATACCGTTCTGGGGTAGGGATGGGGTGTGTTTTTTTTGGGTGGGATAAATGTTTTGTATTATTTTTCTTTGTCTTTGTTCTGAGTAATTTATATATGTATAATTTTTCCTTAAATCCCTGTTTTCTGTCTTGTTACACACACACACACACACAATGGTGACTGATGGGATTGATGAACATGTGAACAACAGAGAACTCAATTAATTTCATGAATTGCTGATTGTGTTAAATGTTTAAACTTTAGGTCGAACTTTACTAAACGTAAACCGACCTTCGATTCGAGTCTTCGAGCAAACCTCTTGCAGTTGTCGTCGTTGTCCTTCGTTCTCCTCCCTCGCCCGACAAAGTTGCTCCTCGTACGACGCGATCGTTCTCTCAAACAGTCCGAAGATTTCGTCGGCGGCCGCAATTAGTCGCTTCCTTACCAACGCTTTCAACATTTTGCTGTTTTTTTTCCCGCCCTGTTTACGTGTCAGGTTAAAGCGACGCGTTCGCTTACGCCTATTTTCCCCCTTCTTCGACCGCTGTGAAGTTGCGCGTGCGTCTAAAATGTCTTATCTACGGTAATTCGAGAGGGACAAAACACGTTCAAATCTCGCGATGGTGATACAGCCTGAGGGCAGAGTTTGAATTTCTC
Source organism: Phycodurus eques (assembly GCF_024500275.1). Lineage (NCBI taxonomy): Eukaryota > Metazoa > Chordata > Actinopteri > Syngnathiformes > Syngnathidae > Phycodurus > Phycodurus eques. The sequence goes on from NC_084527.1 coordinate 24,623,263, forward strand.
ACCGTGCCGGGTTCTCCGGTTTCCTCCCACATCCCAAAAACATGCATGGTAGGTTGGTTGATTGAAAACTCTAAATTGGACGAATGGTTGTTTGCTTTTATGTGCCCTAATTTTAGTTAAAAAAAAATAAAAAAACAAAAAAATATATATTTTCTTTTAAGGCAATGTTGCCCATGCTTAACTCGTGGCAGTATTAAAGACAAAAGAGGAGATGCAAAGAAGTCCGAATCTGTACAGTATCGTCTTTATTGCAAAGATTATGACCAACAAAAAGATCACCTTTGAATTGTTACGAAAGTTCATGAAACAAAACATAGCTACAACACATTAAAATACAAGAATCTAAGACAAGACAAAGAAAATACAATGTTAAGTGCAATAACATGTTCATGTCCCACGGAGAAAACAGTAAATATAACAACTGAGTAACAAACCATAAAAGACGATTCATAAAGGCATTTTAACTCATTTTAAATAAAAAGTACAGTGGTGCCATGAGACACGAGTTTAACTTCTTCCATGACCATGGTCGAACCTCAAAACACTTATATTTCAAATCATTTTCTTCCATTGAAACAAATGGAAATTCCAGTCATCTGTTTCAGCCCCCCCCAAAAAAAAAACAAGAAAATTTATTCATTCATTCATTTTCCGTACCGCTTCTCCTCACCAGGGTCGCGGGCATGCTGGAGCCCATCCCAGCTATCTTCGGGCAGGAGGCGGGGTACACCCTGAACTGGTTGCCAGCCAATCGCAGGGCACATACAAACAAACAACCATTCGCACTCACAGTCACACCTACGGGCAATTTAGAGTCCTTAATTAACCTATCATGCATGTTTTTGGGATGTGGGAGGAAACCAGAGTACCCGGAGAAAACCCACGCAGGCACGGGGGAGAACATGCAACCTCCACACAGGCGGGGACGGGATTGGAACCAATGAACTCAGAACTGCGAGGCAGAACCAGTCAAACCGTGCCGCCCCGGAAATTTATTTTATTCAGTTATTTTTTATTGGAAAATGATGTTTTCTGTTATGTGTTAGCATAGGCAGACTTAAGCTATGCAGTTGTTTTAAATACCCAACATAAATCTTTGTTTAATGTTTAGTTTGATGGCCAACTTTAACTGGAACTGACAATAAACAGCTTGAAGCCTCTTTTTGGGGAGAATTGTTTACCACATGCCAAATTGCTCTTTTTGTGAAGTGAATTGAGTTCACTGCCACCATACAGCCAATCGCATCTTAAGTTTGCACTCGCAACTCAAAGCAAAAAAAAAAATCGTCTGAACGATGACTCGAAAAATTTCTATGTTGGGTCACTTGTATCTCAAGGCACCACTGTATGAATATTGATGATCAGACTTATGCTTCCCTGATTGACACTTCATTTCGAGTTCATTCATCATACAACTGATCAACTGTGAAGTATTGATTAAGAAAGAAATAAGGCAGAAAAACATTTATTCTGTGTTGTGTTTCCGCATGTGTATGGTTAAACTGCACTTCTTGAAATAGCTTTTATCACAAAGTGAGCAAGTGAAAGGTTTTTCTCCTGTGTGTGTTCTCATGTGTCCGACCAAGTGTGCCCTTTGAGAGAACATTTTATTGCACACTGTGCAACCAAAAGGTTTTTCTCCCGTATGTGTCCGCATGTGAGCTACCATGTTTATGCTTTGAGAGAATATTTTACCGCAAACTGAGCAACTGAAGGGTTTTTCTCCTGTGTGTTTTTGCATGTGTACGCTCAAAGAGAAGCTTTGAGCAAATGCATCGCCACAAATTGAGCAACAAAAAGGTTTTTCTCCCGTGTGCGTTCTCATGTGTTTGATCATGTTTTGCTTTTGAGGGAATGCTTTACCGCAAACTGAGCAGCTAAAGGGTTTTTCTCCCGTGTGCGTCCGCATGTGCGCATTCAAACTGTGCTTATAAGAAAGGCTTTCGCCACAAACCGAGCATGTGAAAGGTTTTTCCCCCGTATGTGTCGCTGTGTGTGCAATCAAAGTGGGCTTGTGAGCAAACTGTCTACCACAAATGGAGCAAGTGAAAGGCTTTTCTCCCGTGTGCGTTCTCATGTGCTTGTTCAAATGGTCTTTTATCAAATACACTTTGCCACAAACTGAGCAAGTGAAAGGATTTTCAACCGTGTGTGTTACTTTGTGTACAATTAAAGAGACCTTTTCTGCAAATGTTTCGCCACAAACTGAACAACTAAACGTTTTTTCTCTCGTGTGGGTCCTCATGTGTCGAATCCTGTACGCCTTGGTAAAGCTTTTACCACAAACTGAGCAAATAAAATCGTCTTTCTGTGTGTGAGGTCTCACGTGAGTTGTCTCCTTTTCAGAGCATTTCAAGCGTTTGTCGTCACCTCCGAAGTGTGCCTCGCTCGTCAAAGGTTCTTCTGTCTCTTGGCTATGTGACAGTGGAGCTGACAGGTTGTCTGCTGGTGGTGGTCCTCCCCTTGGACTGAGATGGTGAGGCTGTGACCACTCGGATGTTTCGTCTTCTTCATCTTCGCTCTTCACAACGACGACGTTCAGTGGCAACTCGCTGACGTCAAACTCCTCCTCTTCCTCTTTGATGTGTTGGTGCTGGGGCTCCTCCTCTTTACCGCGGGGTGGCTGTGGACGCTTCCGCTCCAAATCGGAGCTCCCTGCTTCCAGCCGGGGGGGAAGTTCCTCTCGGCGACCAGTCAGCCTCTGGTTGTCTGTGGGACACAAGCGACACAAACACAGTTTAGCTCACACACGCCGGTGTTACATAGTCCATCCAAATATTTTGCAGGTTGGCAGGGCCCTTCTACTTGACATGGAATGCTCGCCATCAATTTTCTATAGCGCTTGTCTTTCTTAGAACGAGCTGGAGTCTATTCCAGCTGACAAGAAGCGATTCACCCTTAACTGTTCACCAGTCCATCGCAGAGCACAATAGTATGTAACTGTGCAAAATACATCACCTGGAGCATTTATCTAATAACATGACAAAAAAATTTAAACATAAATGAAATACATCATACTCACCAGAGATGCTGAATATTAAATGTATTAATATCTGCAGACGTGTTTTGATAGTCGAAGTTGGCTGTGACAAGGGTTGCGCTAACCATCCAATGAGACAGCATACAAATGCTGACGTCACAGAGGGCCAACTCGAATTTGAAATCTGATTGGTAAAACAAACAGTCCCATCACTAATAATCAGTAACAAAAAATTATTAGCCCACTTTGTTTCTTCAATTTCTTGTTCATTTTAATGCCTGGTACCAATAAAGGTAAGTTACCTCAAGAATACAATGAACACAACAAAAATGCAGCTGATTCTGAAATACTTTCTGTACGATTTGACATGCTTACGTTTAATTGTATTCCCAGTGATATTGGTTACTACCCAGAAAACCATCGAAATGGGTGGATATCGTCTTAGAAATTAAACTATGATGAGCTATTTTTGTTGTCATCATTACATTTTCCAAACAAATGTATCTTTAGCTGCACCAGGAATTAAAAATGAACACAAAAGAAACAAGGGTGGTCTAATTTGTTTTATTTGTATTTTTTCCCCGTGGCTGTCGTTTACATATTTTTTTTTTTTTTTTTGCCAGCACTACCGATTATGAAGGCGGCGGGCATATTAGTTTGACATGGCAACACGCAGATGATTAAATTTGATTGGACAGCAAACTCTAACGTGCACATACTGGTCAGTTTAGGTTGTAAGTGTAGGTAGTCTGATAGTGTTGAAATAAACAGATACGACCTCGCTTGGTACTACTACTTCGTATTTTCTGTCAGTCTGGATTCCCTTTGCGGCATAATAGCAATCCCGCAACCCTACCACAACACGTGAACACACCTTCCGTGTACAACAACGCAGCCGGAGCCAAGAAAATGTCGTCCTGTTGTCGAGCTCCACAAAGTTGCTCTTCGGAAGACGACATCGTTCTTTCAAAAAAAAAAAAAGAAACTTCCGAAGTTCGATAGTTTTACACAAAAACCACCTCGCTCTCGAGCTCACGTCGACCAATTTCCCGACTAATGCTGTTTTCTTCTTCGATTGTGTTTTACGGCAGGGAAACCATCCGCAACGTCACAGGGCGACACGGCGGCCATCTTGCAACGGTACGGCACGGTCGAACAAAATATCACGTTTTCTCCCAGATTCCGTCATTTGTTAAACATTACAAATGTTAAGTTATTAAGTATTGTGTTTACGTACGTTTTGACCAAAGGGCGAAGAGGAAACGCTTATTTTCATATAATCTGTAAAGATTTATTTTTTTTACTTCTATTATTTCAATGTAAATTGATACAAGTTAATTATTTTGTTTGGGATCATGAGAAAAAGGAATACAAAAAGGGGGGGAAATTTTAATTTTTTAAAATGTTTTTAAAAATATGATTTGAATCAGAAATTGGGTTTCATCATTTAACAAAAGCGGGAGATTTTATTTTGAGACCGTATCACACAGGAGTACCTCAAGGCGATGACATCACATGTACTCCCAAATCCCAAAGACACGACTCGTATAGAGTTTCTTGATACAACTATTAAAACTCCCCCCCCAGCCCCCCCCCACAGTCACTTTTAGCACATAGTTTAAACAATGAAAAGGTCTGTGAAAGACTAAAGAAGAGTTGCAAAGATGTCCGAATATGAGCAGTCTCCTCTTTATTGCAAACATTGTGACCACACAAACAAAGCATTTGACTGACAATTAATAAAACAAAATATAACAACAACAAATTAAAATACAAGAACCCAAATCAGACTCCAAAATACTCAATGTGATAACATAGTAATGTGTTGTAAAGTTAACAGAAAACAATACAAACCAAAATATGATTTTTAACTATTATTTTAAAACGGATTTATAAATACGGGTCAGATTAAAGTTGCCCTGAATGGTGCTTTCCATTTTCACTTCAATCATCACACAACTGATCAATTCTAAACAACTGCTGAAATCGACTGTTATGTCCACCTCTTTGAGCACAAACATGGGAGGAAAGCATTTATTCTCCGTTATGTTTACGCATGTGTGCCGTCAAACTGGACCTCTTCAAAAAGCTCTCATCGCAAAATGAGCAAGTGAAAGGTTTTTCATCCGCATGTGCCTTCCTGTGTCTACTCATGGCGGACTTGTGAGAAAAGTTTTTCCCACAAACCGAACAAGTAAAAGGTTTTTCTCCCGTGTGTCTTCTCATGTGTGCAACCATATTTTCTTTTCGAGCAAAACTTTCACTGCAAACTGAGCAAGTAAATGGTTTTTCTCCCGTGTGCATCCGCATGTGTGCGTTCAAACTGTGGCGATATGAGAGAGTTTCGCCACAAATTGAGCAAGTGAAAGGTTTTTCTCCCGTGTGCGTGGCTGTGTGCGCAATTAAAGAGACCTTGCGAACAAATTTTTCACCACAAACTGAGCAACTAAAGGGTTTTTCTCCTGTGTGTGTCCTCATGTGCTTAGTCAAATCGGACTTATGAGAAAACCTTTTATCACAAACAGAGCAAGTGAAAGGTTTTTCTCCTGTGTGTGTTCTCATGTGCTTATTCAAATCGGACTTATAAGAAAAGTTTTTATCACAAACAGAGCAAGTCAAAGGTTTTTCTCCTGTGTGTGTCGCTGTGTGCGCTATCAAAGTGGCCTTGTGAGCAAACCTTTCACCACAAACTGAGCAACTGTGAGGTTTTTCTCCTGTATGCGTTCTCATGTGTTTATTCAAATAGTCTTTGATCAAATATACCTTGGCGCAAACTGAGCAAGTGAAAGGATTTTCTGCCGTGTGCGTTACTTTGTGTACGATCAAAGCGACCTTTTCTGCAAATGTTTCCCCGCAAACAGAACAGCCAAAACCTTTATCGCTGCTGTGTGTTTTTATGCGCATAATCTTACCTGCCTCGGTAAAGCTTTCGCCACCAATAGAGCATTTCAAGCGTTTCTTGTCACCTTTGCAGTCTGTGCTGCTCCTCAAAAGTTCTTTCATGTCTTGGCGATGTGGCAGTGGAGCTGACAGGTTGTCTGCTGGTGGTGGTCCTCCCCTTGGACAGTGATGGTGAACCTGTAACCACTCGGGTGTTTTGTCTTCTTCATATTCGCTCTTCACGACGACGACGTTCAGTGGCAACGTGCTGACGTCAACCTCCTCCCCTTCCTCTTTAACGTGGACAAGCTCCGGATCCTCTGCTTCCTCTTTGGTGTAAGGGGGCTGCGGACGTAAACTGGAGCTCCCCGCCGGCAGCTGAGGGGGAGGTTCCTCTCGGCCATCTGTGCGACACAAGCCACAGAAACACAGTTTAGTTGAGGTGCAATAATTAATCAACAACTATTTTAATAATCGTTTCGAGATCTTCTTTAACTTAAAATTGTCCGAATCCTCAAAATTTTAGCCTCTCAACAGTAAATATTATTGTATTTCTGCAGTCCTTCATGAAAGCGGACTGATGATCTTTTTTTGTATGTTGTATACTGATTGTATTATTGTCTAGATACTAAATAGCTATATATATACTGTACATATATAAATAAGTGAAAAAGTTGGATCGAAACATCCCTATACGCTACTATCATGTTGGGGTTGCTGTTTTAAATATTGACTATTAGTGTTTGGCATGCTGGAGCCTATCCCAGCGAACTCTGGGCGAGAGGTGAGGTACACCCTGAACTGGTTGCCAGCCAATCGCAGGAATTTCCAGGCTTCAATTAACCTACCACGCATGTTTTTTGGATGTGGGAGGAAACCGGAGTACCAGGAGAAAACCCACGCAGGCACGGGGAGAACATGCAAACTCCACACAGGCAAGGCCAGATTTGAACCCGGGTCCTCAGAACTGTGAGGCAGATGTGCTCACCGGATATCTACACACATGCGTGCGCGAATGCACACAGACACGCACACGCACACGGCCAATCAGACGGAGGGTCCCAACTCCTCACAGTCAACAGGGTTGGGAATCTCTAGCATGGGCGGCGTTTGAAATACGAGTGCTCACGTGCACAAAGCTAAGTTTTCTGATGACGAGCCGGTAGGTGCACAGCTTTTATCACAAAGTAAGCAAGTGAAAGGGTTTTCTCCTGTATGTGTTCTCGTCTGTCTGACCAAGTGTGGCCTTTGAGAGAACATTTTATTGCACACTTTGCAACCAAGTGGGTTTTCTCCTGGATGTCCGCATGTGTGCTACCATGTTTATGCTTTGAGAGAATATTTTACCACAAACTGAGCAACTGAAGGGTTTTTCTCCTGTGTGTTTTTGCATGTGTACGCTGAAAGAGAAGCTTCGAGCAAACGAATGGCCACAAATTGAGCAACTAAAAGGTTTTTCTCCTGTGTGTGTTCTCATGTGTCAAATCCTACACGCCTCGGTGAAGCTTTTACCACAAACTGAGCAAATCAAATCGTCTTTCTGTGGATGAGGTCTCACGTGAGTTGTCTCCTTTTCAGAGCATTTCAAGCGTTTGTCGTCACCTCCGAAGTGTGCCTCGCTCGTCAAAGGTTCTTCTGTCTCTTGGCTATGTGACAGTGGAGCTGACAGGTTGTCTGCTGGTGGTGGTGGTCCTCCCCTTGGACTGAGATGGTGAGGCTGTGACCACTCGGATGTTTCGTCTTCTTCATCTTCGCTCTTCACAACGACGACGTTCAGTGGCAACTCGCTGACGTCAAACTCCTCCTCTTCCTCTTTGATGTGTTGGTGCTGGGGCTCCTCCTCTTTACCGCGGGGTGGCTGTGGACGCTTCCGCTCCAAATCGGAGCTCCCTGCTTCCAGCCGGGGGGGAAGTTCCTCTCGGCGACCAGTCAGCCTCTGGTTGTCTGTGGGACACAAGCGACACAAACACAGTTTAGCTCACACACGCCGGTGTTACATAGTCCATCCAAATATTTTGCAGGTTGGCAGGGCCCTTCTACTTGACATGGAATGCTCGCCATCAATTTTCTATAGCGCTTGTCTTTCTTAGAACGAGCTGGCGTCTATTCCAGCTGACAAGAAGCGATTCACCCTGAACTGTTCACCAGTCCATCCCAGAGCACAATAGTACGCAACTGTGCAAAATACATCACCTGGAGCATTTATCTAATAACAGAACAAAAAATGTAAAACATAAATGAAATACATCATATTCACCAGATATGCTGAATATTAAATGTATTAATATGTGCATACTTAGTCGAAGTTGGTTGTGACAAGGTTGGCTCTAACCAGCCAATGAGAGGGCATAAAAATGCTGACGTCACCGAGGGCCAACTCGAATTTGAAATTTGATTGGTAAAATAAACAGTCCCATCACTAATTAACAGTAATAAATAAAAAAATACGAGTCCACTTTGTTTCTTCAATTTCTTGTTCATTTGAATTCCTGGTACCAATAAAGGTATGTTACCTCAAGAATATAATGACAATTTTGTTGTCATAATTATATTTTCCAAACAAATATACCTTTAGCGATACCAGGCACTAAAAATGAATACGAAAGAAACAAGGGTGGTCTAATATATACATCTTTTTTTTCTCCGTGGCTGTAAATTAAGCATTTGTTTTTCGCCAGCACTACCGATTATGAAGGCGGCGGGCATAAGAGTTTGGCACGGCAACACGCAGATGATTAAATTTGATTGGACAGCAAACTCTAACGTGCACATACTGGAAGCAGTTTAGGTTGTAAGTGTAGGTCGGTCAGCACGTCTGATAGTGTTGAAATAAACAGATACGACCTCGCTTGGTACTACTACTTCGTATTTTCTGTCAATCTGGATTCCCTTTGCGGCATAATAGCAATCCCGCAACCCTACCACAACACGTGAACACACCTTCCGTGTACAACAACGCAGCCGGAGCCAAGAAAATGTCGTCCTGTTGTCGAGCTCCACAAAGTTGCTCGTCGGGAGACGACATCGTTCTTTGGGGGGGAGAAAAAAAACAACTTCCAAACTTCGAGACTTTTACACAAAAAACACCTCGCTCTCCGTCTCACGTCGATCAGATTCCCGACCGCTGCCTTTTTCTTCTTCGATGTTGTTCTACGGCAGGGAAACCATCCGCAACGTCACAAGGCGGCCATCTTGCAACGGTACGGCACGGTCGAACAAACACGACAAAGGGTCATAAAATATATGAGATACATTTTGTTTCAATAATGCAAAAAAAATATATAAATATAAAAATAGTGGATGAATGCTAACGTCAAAACATTTTATATGGCGGAAGTTAATGCCTCTTGTCAACACGTTTTACAGAATGGAACACAAGCTTGTTAAATTCATTAACATTCATTCAATTTGAGCAAAGAGACTAAAGTTTAGTGTCTTTGTGGAGTTATTGGCGACTTCTAGAAACTTCCTCCCAAGCAGGAGATTTTCACCCTTTCGCGTCCAGATTGTAAATGAATAGGGCAAGCGCAAGCCTGTCCCAGCTAACTTTGAATTAGAGAAGCGGGGTACACCCTGGACGGTTGCCAGTCACATTTTAAAAATATGATTAGAATCAGAAATCGGGTTTCGTGATTTTAAAAGAAAAAGAAAAAGTGGGAGATTTTATTTGAAGGCTGTATCATCATCATCGCTTCAAGGCGATGACATCACATGTACTCACAAATCTCCAAAGGAAACAAAGCCTTCAAAGTCAAAATGGTCTAAATGGCTCGAATGACGACTTGAGACTTCTTCTCTTCTGCCCTCGTGTGAATGTGTGAAGTGTTAGCCAAAAACAATTACATTTCAACAAGTAAACTGATTCAAAAATTCTGTATGTGTGGTTGAAATTCAGACATACAGTGGGTACGGAAAGCATTCCGAACCCCTTCATTTTTTCACTCTTTGTTATATTGTAGCCATTTGCTAAAATCATTTAGGTTCATTTTTCCCTCATTAATGCACACACAGCACCGCATATTGACGAAATTGGAATTGAAAAAAGGGGAATTGTGGAAATTTTTGCAGATTGATTAAAAAAAGAAAAATCACACAGCCATACGTATTTAGACCCTTTGCTGTGACGCTCCTATATTTAACTCAGGTGCTGTCCATTTCTTCTGATCATCCTTGAGATGGTTCTACAATTTCATTGGAGTCCAGCTGTGTTTGATTATACTGATGGAACTTGATTAGGAAAGCCACACACCTGTCTATAAAAGACCTTACCGCTCACAGTGCATGTCAGAGCAAATAAGAATCATGAGGTCAAAGAAACTACCTGAAAACCTCAGAGACAGAATTGTGGCAAGGCACAGATCTGGCCAAGGTTTAAAAAAAAAAAAAAACTGGAGAGGATCCCCAAATCCAGGTGTGAAAAACTTGTTGCATCATTCCCCAAAAGACTCATGGCTGTATTAACTCAAAAGGGTTCTTCTCGTAAATACTGAGCAAAGGGTCTGAATACTTATGGCCGTGTGATATTTCAGTTTTTCTTTTTTTAAATAAATCTGTAAACATTTCAACAATTCTGTTTTTTTCTGTCAGTATGGGGTGCTGTGTGTACATTAATGAGGAAAAAAAATAAAATTATTTTAGGAATTGGCTGCAATATACTGTAGTTAACATCATAATGATAATTGAGGGACTGGCTAAAGAATAGACTCTATATCCAACTATTACAACTTCCACCCCACAGTCACTTTTAGCACATAGTTTAAACAATGAAAAGGTCTGTGAAAGACTAAAGAAGAGTTGCAAAGATGTCCGAATGTGAGCAGTCTCCTCTTTATTGCAAAGATTGTGACCAACACAAACAAAACATATGACTGACAATTAATAAAACAAAATATAGCAACAACAAATTAAAATCAAGAACCCAAATCAGACTCCAAAACACTCAATATGATAACATAGTAATGTGTCGTAAAGTTAACAGAAAACAATACAAACCAAAATATGATTTTTAACTATTATTTTAAAACGGATTTATAAATACGGGTCAGATTAAAGTTGCTCTGAATGGTGCTTTCCATTTTCACTTCAATCATCACACAACTGATCAATTCTAAACAACTGCTGAAATCGACTGTTATGTCCACCTCTTTGAGCACAAACATGGGAGGAAAGCATTTATTCTCCGTTATGTTTACGCATGTGTGCCGTCAAACTGGACCTCTTTAAAAAGCTCTCATCGCAAAATGAGCAAGTGAAAGGTTTTTCATCCGCATGTGCCTTCCTGTGTCTACTCATGGCGGACTTGTGAGAAAAGTTTTTCCCACAAACCGAACAAGTAAAAGGTTTTTCTCCCGTGTGTCTTCTCATGTGTGCAACCATATTTTCTTTTCGAGCAAAACTTTCACTGCAAACTGAGCAAGTAAATGGTTTTTCTCCCGTGTGCATCCGCATGTGTGCGTTCAAACTGTGGCGATACGAGAGAGTTTCACCACAAATTGAGCAAGTGAAAGGTTTTTCTCCCGTGTGCGTGGCTGTGTGCGCAATTAAAGAGACCTTGCGAGCAAATTTCTCGCCACAAACCGAGCAACTAAAGGGTTTTTCCCCTGTGTGTGTTCTCATGTGCTTAGTCAAATCGGACTTATACGAAAAGTTTTTATCACAATCTGAGCAAGTGAAAGGTTTTTCTCCTGTGTGTGTCGCTGTGTGCGCTAGCAAAGTGGCCTTGTGAGCAAACCTTTCACCACAAACTGAGCAACTGTGAGGTTTTTCTCCTGTATGCGTTCTCATATGTTTATTCAAATAGTCTTTGATCAAATATACCTTGCCGCAAACTGAGCAAGTGAAAGGATTTTCTGCCGTGTGCGTTACTTTGTGTACGATCAAAGCGACCTTTTCTGCAAATGTTTCACCGCAAACGGAACAGCCAAAAACTTTATCTCTGCTGTGTGTTTTCATGTGCCTAATCCTATCTGCCTCGGTAAAGCTTTCGCCACAAACGGAGCAAATAAAATTGTCTTCATTTGTGTGTGCTCCCACATACGTTAAGTCTTTTTCAGAGCATTTCAAGTGTTTCTTGTCACCTTTGCAGTCTGTCCTGCTCCTCAAAAGTTCTTTCATGTCTTGGCTATGTGGCAGTGGAGCTGACAGGTTGTCTGCTGGTGGTGGTCCTCCCCTTGGACAGTGATGTTGAACCTGTGACCACTCGGGTGTTTCGTCTTCTTCATATTCGCTCTTCACAACGACGAACGTTCAGTGGCAACGTGCTGACGTCAACCTCCTCCCCTTCCTCTTTAACGTGGACAAGCTCCGGATCCTCCGCTTCCTCTTTGGTGTAAGGGGGCTGCGGACGCAAAGTGGAGCTCCACGCCTGCAGCTGAGGGGGAGGTTCCTCTCGGCCATCTTTACGACACAAGCCACAGAAACGCAGTTTAGTCGAGGTGCAATAATTAATGAACAACTACTTTAACAATCGTTTGATCATTTAGAGATCTCAAACTTAAACATTTTCCAAATTGCGGCCTCTCAACAGTAATTATTCTCACATTTCTGCAGTCCTTCATGAAAGCAGACTGATTAACTTTTTTTGTAAATTGTATACTGATTATATTATTGTTCATATACTAAATAGCTGTGTATATATATATATATATATATATATATATATATATATATATACTATATATACTATATATATACACACACACACACACACACACACAGACGCACACATATATACATACACAGATAAAGTGGCTGAAATAATTATTTAACACATCACAATTTTTCTCACTAAATATATTTCCAAAGATCCTTTTGACCTGAAGATTTCACCAGCTGTTGGGAACAACCCAAGTAATCCACACATACAAAGAAAGTACAACAAATAAGATCAGAATGTAAATGTGTGTAATAATGTGAAATGACACAGGGAAAAAAGTATTAAACATGCCAACTGGTATTTATTTAATACTTTGTACAAAAGCCTTTTTTTCCAATGACAGCTTCAAGACGCCTCCTGTATGGAGAAACTAGTCGCATGCATTGCTCTGGTGTGATTTTGGCCCATTCCTCCACACAAGCAGTCTTCAAATCTTGAAGGGTCCGTGGGCGTCTTTTATTGACCTTGAGTTTGAGTTCTTTCCTTTGATTTTCATTTGGATTCAAGTCAGTTGTTTGGCTGGGCCATTCTCGCAGCCTTATTTTTTTTTTATCTTTGAAAGCAACAGTTTCCTGGGCAGTATGTTTTGGATCATTATCCTGCTGAAATGTCCACCCTCGTTTCATTTCCATCATCCTCGTAGATTGCAGCAGATTTTTGTTCAGAATGTCTCAGTACATTTGCTCATTCATCCTTCCTTCATGTGAAGTTTACCAGTACCATTTGCTACAAAGCAGCCCCACACCATCATATTCCCAACAATTTCACTGTTGGTATGGTGATTTAGGGTGATGTACAGTGCCATTTCTCCTCCAAACGTGATGTCCCTTATGGCAGCCAAAGAGTTACATTTTGCTCTAATCTGACCAGACTATATTCTCCCAGTATTTAACTGGCTTGTCCAAATGTTGTTCTGCAAACTTTAAACAAGCTTTGACATGCTTTTTTTTCCAGCAATGGCATCTTGCATGGTGAGGTTGCATAGAGGCCATGGCAGTGGAGTACCTTACTCACTGAAAACTGTACCTGCTAATTCCAGGTCTTTCTGAAGCTCTCCACAGGTGGTCCTTGGCTCTTGGACAACTCTTCTGTTTATTCTTTGCACTCCTCTGTCAGACATTTTGCGAGGAGCAAATAATGGTGGCAAAATTATGGTGGTATGATTGGCTTTCCATTTACCTATTATGGCCCCAAGTCCGCTCACTGGAACAATCAGAAGCTTAGATATACGGCTGTAACCAATGCCATCATTATGTTTTGCAACTATTAGTTTGCAATGGTCTTGAGACAGCGCTCTGCTCTTAACCATCATGACGTGTCTTGACTCACACCTTGGCAATGACGACTTTTTGTAGGCCATCAATTAGGACTGAACCCAGCTCATCCCTGTATGCTAGTATCATGTTGAGGTTTTAAATATTGACTATTAGTCTTTGGAATGATAAACTGATGCGACCAGATATCCGTTCATAAAGGCGAGGGATACGACTCTCAGTAGCAGACTCCGTAATCGATACAAAATCTACCAGGAATCCTTAGATACGTGGGTTGCAGGGCCGTGAGACTAGGAATCGATTGCCTGAGGTTTTAGAGTTTTCATCTCTTCAAGCAAGCACGAGAGCTCTCGCAGCTGTGCGGCGCGAACAAAAGTATGCTTACAACAAAAAACATCAGTGGTGGCTACTAGCGAAACTAGTAGCAGGGCCGGCCCACCCATAGGGCGCAGTTAGCAAATGATGAGAGCATCGCAGCCTCAAGGGGAGGGGGACTACGTACAGCATGTTGAAATCAGTTCACCTCGAGACTCTCTCGCTTTCTCTCCCGTTTCTCCTGACAGAATGGGGATTGACCAATCACGATAATCTTTGCATCTGCAAAGTGTAACATAGCTGATTATATTTGACTTTAATGTAATCCCACTTAATATGTAAAGCATTAAGTGGACATTTGTGGTGATTGTAATAATTTAGCCATGCAGACGGTTCATTTGTGACACGTCAATGACGTGACATAATCTTTAGTAGAAGACTTCATGAAATCATGTCTTCGAGGAACGCTTGTCTTATTTTTCCCAAAGATTCTGAGCTCCTCCTGCATCGCTCTTCTGTCAACATCCACGCTCCCCGATGACATTTCTGGTGGGAGTAGCTAGCATGTAAACAGAGGCGCTAGGACCTAGGAAGTTCCAAATATAGAAATGAGATGCACCTAGTCTGTGGTGCTCAGTAGGAACTCAAAGGATAGTGTGTGCATCATTGATACGCAAGTAATATTATTCACGTGCATACAAAACCCTTGTTCAAATTTGCCATAATATCGTTTTGTCAATGGCGTTGTTAGAAGCTTTTATGTGACTTTCTGTAGTAAAACTGCGGCCAGTTGACCACTGTTAAGCTTATGTCAGTCACCCAGTACTGCACCGGAGGCAGTGCACACCCGACTGCCAAAATAAGATCGTCTACCAGAAGTGCCGTGTTGGCCATGTAAATGTTGATGGCGTGACAGAGTTTGCTAGGGTTGTATTGTAAATTATGTATTCGTACTATATATAAGGTTCAAGGAGGCTAAGGGGGCTGGCTGTTCACAGATTGCTATGTCCAAGCACATCAATGGAAAGTCTAGTGTAAGGACAAAATGTGTCAGGAGATGATGCACCAGCAAAAGAGATGACCGTGGGCTTCAGCGCGTTATCAAACAGAGAAGATTCAAGAATCTAGCAGAGATCCAGAAAGAGTGGGATGAGGCAGGAGTCACAACTTCAAAAACCATCACATTCAGACGCATCCGGGAGATGGGCTACAACTGTCGGGTTCCTCGGGTCAAGCCACTTCTGAGCCTGAGCCAACGTCGGAAGCGTCACTACTGGGCCAAAGAGAAGAAAGACTGGAATGTTGGCCAGTGGTATAAGGTCGTCTTTTCCCATGAAAGTAAAGTGTGCCTTTCATTCGGGCATGAAGGTCCAAGGGTTTGGAGGAAGACGGGCGAAGAACAGAACCCAAACTTCTTGAGGTCCAGTGTGAAATATCCACAGTCAGTCATGATTTGGGGTGCAATGTCCGGTGCAGGTGTTTGTAAACTCTGCTTTCTTAAATCCAACGTAACCGCAACAGTCTATCAATGTTTTAGAAGACTTCATGAATTCCTTCTGCTGAGGATCTTTATGGAGATGCAGATTTCATCTTTCAGCAGGACTTGGTCCCTGCCATACCGCCAGAAGCACCAAAACCTGGTTTGATGCCCATGCCATCACAAGTCAAGCACCATGATGGCAGCTCATCAGATCTAAACCCCATTGAGAATCTATGGGGTATTATCAGGAGGAAAATGAGGGGCACCAGACCCCAAAAAAAAAAGAACTGTCAGCAAGCATCAAGGAACTCTGGGCTTCTATAAGTCCCAGGCAAAGCCGCAGGCTGATTGTCTCACTGCCACGGTGTATCGAGGCAGTGATTAAAGCAAAGGGATTCCCAACCAAGTATTGAAGATTAACATATCTATTTGAAAGTACCACATCTTGATTGATTTGATTAATGTGACCCTAATT
Organism: Phycodurus eques; assembly: GCF_024500275.1. Lineage (NCBI taxonomy): Eukaryota > Metazoa > Chordata > Actinopteri > Syngnathiformes > Syngnathidae > Phycodurus > Phycodurus eques. The sequence continues at coordinate 24,639,322 of NC_084527.1, forward strand.
TCTCTCTTTTTCCTACAAAAACTGAAGTAAATGGTGATTTCTTCACAGTATTCAATTTGTTTATGAATTTTTAATTTTGTGGGTTTTACGAGTTGGAAGCCCAGATTATGTAAAATAAACAAACAAAAAAATACTTGAAATCGTTTAAATTGTGGGCCCTGAATCTATAATCTATGAAAGTTTTAACTTTTTGGAATTATGGTCGAGCTGAGTAGTACTACACCAGACTACAAGTTTGGATCACTATTGATTGTCAGCGTGTTGATCGCTTAATACTAAATAATAATGTTGAGCATTTTTGCCTGTAAATAACAATACTGTACCGCATCTAACCTAACCCTCCACAACTCGACCACGACACAAACACTGACCTTGAGTGAACACGACTGGAGGCGTCGTCTTGTCGTCCTGCTGTCGTTCGTTCTCTCGACAAGGTTGCTCCTCGTAAGACGTCATCGTTCTTTCAAACAGTCCAGATGGCTAATAGAAGTTCGATGCTCTTACACGACATCAACCTCGCTCTTTGTCTCACGTCGACTCGCTTATGGACTTCCGCCTTTTTCTTCTGCGGCGGTGTTTTAAAGGCATGAAAAAAATCCATCACCTCACACGGCAGCCATCTTGTGGCGGTACGTGGAAGCGCAGAAAGATGAGCTACAAAGAGGTCAGAATACAAATCGTCCTTATTCCAAACAATAGAAGCAGCAAAAAACATAACATTTGACACAAAACAAACCCTTTCAACAATACATGGTCGCCAAAATGTCTCTTTACAATTTATAAAATGTTTTCCGTGGTGCTCAGTTACTGTTTCTGGTCGGGCCCTTTTTAGAAACGAACCAGTCACGAAGCATGGTCCGATGATCTGTCTGTCAGTAAATACGTGACAATGTTTTTAAAACATCTGTATTGTACACGTTTATTTTGTGATGGCTTTTGCTCATTCGTGCCTGTTTTGTTATGTCAGGATAAGTTAACTCGCGTTTAAACGCGTTTCATTCTCCCAGCAGAGGGCGTCTGCGCTCCACTCCAGACAGAGTCGGCCCTACTCAATGTGGCACCTGAAATTAAGATTTGAAAATTGTCTTAAATTAACACGTCGCGCAATTTAAAATTAACTCCACGCGGGCTTTGTTCTGACATGCACTGTGAGTTGTAAGGTCTTATATCGACAGGGGTGTGGCTTTCCTGATCAAGTCCAATTAGTATAATCAAACGGAGCTGGACTCCAATGAAGGTGTAGAACCATCTCAAGGATGATCAGAAGAAATGAACAGCACCCGAGTTAAATATAGGAGTGTCACAGCAAAGGGTCTGAATACTTATGGCTGTATGATATTTAAGTTTTTCTTTTTGAATAAATTGCAAAAACTTCAACAATTAAATGGGTTTTTTTCTGTCAATATGGGGTGCTGCGTGTACATTAATGAGGGAAAAAATGAACTTGATTTTGTACCAATTTTGTTGCCCCCCGGAAGTAATTGCACCCTTAGCATTTGCTAATTTTGACTGATTGGCAATCAAGCTCAGGCTAAATAGGCCATTTAAAAACAAAATATATACCTTTTTAGTCAGCTTTATTATGTGTAATGGTTATCTATGGATGTTAGTTAATTTCTGTACTTGAGGAACATCTGTAGTCTTTTGTGTTAAGTGTTTATATGATAAAACTTTGTATTGTTATTGTGTAAAAGACCCAACAGACTTTATACTACAGTAATGTTCATTTCCAGTCTATTACTTCCATCTTGTAGACTAAAGTAGCAAAAATAAAGTTATTGTGTAGAAGACCCAACAGACTTTATACTACAGTAATGTTCATTTCCAGTCTATTACTTCCATCTTGTAGACTAAAGTAGCAAAAATAAATCAAACTGAGGAAGAAAAGAGTTTAAAATTTGAACATCACCCCTCAATAAGACTTCTGGAACCTTAGTTCATGCTGTGTACGTCAACGCTGAAAAGGTGTTGCAATGGGAAAATAAATGTATTACAAAAAGCAATTTATAAGGTATGTTCATCAGATTTATTCTATATCGATAGTGGCTGTCACAATTTTTAATCAAAATGTATTTGTGTATTTCAGGTACCCTGTTGAGGAAACAAATTATGTTGGATAAAGCTGAAAAATGTCTACTCCCCAAGAAAAGACGGAACGTGTATTGGAGTTTTTTGAAAGCATTATGAATGGTAGATCAGTGTTTAAAATTGAGCAACTCTGCTGACTCTTCTTTTCCGGCTGCTTGAGCAACAGTTTTTCCAAAAAGTGCAAAGCGCAGCAACAATTCTAGCAAGTTTTGCAGCAGCATCCAGACTGCAAATCAATGGCTATTCCATCTGACTTTGTGTGAGAGAAGCTGGGTACATCCTGAGCTGGTCGCCAGCCAACAGCATGGCAAATATAGACAAACAGCCATTCGCACCTATGGACAATTTAGTCTTTAATGAAGCATGTTCTTGGAATATGCAAACTCCACATGCTGTAGAAAGGCCGGAGCCCACATTTGAACCCAGAACCTCAGAACTATGAGACAGATGTGCTGCCTTGTGGATTACAGTGAGTCAATATATTTCCAAATCAATTAAGTAACAAAGACAAGGAGAACTGTTGACTTAGTTGGCCTGGTCTGCAAAAAAAGCTGAAGATGACTCGAGAGTCAGTAACTGGTGGCAAAAATTTTCTTTTTTGCAAAAAATGTCAGCAAGACAAAGATAGAACATTCGACATGTTGTGACATTCCAAAAGATAACAATAAAATACCATAATCTAAAATGTTTATTCTCGGTTTTGTTTCTGCATATGCATATGCAGAAACAAAAACCTGTCAAACTAGACTTTTTAAGATGCATTTTATCACAAACTGTGCAAGTGTGTCTGTTTTCCTGCGTGTGTTCTCATGTGTGTGAGCATGTTTGCCCTTTGCGAGAATATTTGACCGCACACTGTGCAACTAAAAGGTTTTTCTCCTGTATGTTTACGCATGTGTACGCTCAAAGAGAACCTGTGAGCAAACCTAGCGCAACAAACTGAGCAACTAAAAGGTTTTTCTCCCGTGTGCGTCCTCATGTGTTGAATCAGGTTTGGCTTTTGCGGGAATGTTTTACCACAAACTGAGCAACTAAATGGTTTCTCTCCTGTGTGTGTCCTCATGTGGTGAATCAGGTTTGGCTTTTGGGTGAATTTTTTACCGCAAACTGAGCAGGTGAAAGGTTTCTCTCCCGTGTGTGCTCTCATGTGTCTCAGCATGTGCTGCTTTCGACCAAACGATTTACCGCAAACTGAGCAACTAAAAGGTTTTTCTCCTGTCTGCGTATCTCTCATCAGATGTTTTGGAGAAAATCCTTCACCGCAAAGAGATAATTTAAAGTATTCTTTACATGCGTGTGTTTGAGAATGGATACTTAAAGCTTCTGTGTCTTCACTCTGTGACAGTGAAGCTAAAAGGTTGTCTGCTGATGGTCCCCCATAGTGGTTTCCACTGTGATGATGATGATGTGACCAATCGTGTGCTTCATCCTTGTCATCTTCACACTCTACAGATGTCTCCGTCAGTGGCAACTGGCTGACATCAGCTTCCTCCTCTTCCTCTTTAATGTGGGGGAGCTGAGGATCCTCTAAACTGGGGCTCCCGCCAGGCGAGTCATCTTCGTGACCAATCAGCTGCTGGAAGTCTGCAGCACACAAGCAAAAAGGGATTTGAATGCAGAGATGCCAACCCCTATCATCACCTCTCAGGAATATACAGGATATTTTGTCAGGAACATTTTTGATTTTGTCAGGAACATTTGCATCTCACCCTAAACAAACACACCATCAAAAAGACTCTGAACAATACCATTTTCTTTATATTTTCTTTCTTTGAATAGTTTTGAGTGACAAAATATTGATAGTTTATTTTTATTTGGGTTTTGATTGATTTACTACAATGTCTTGCAATTTAGCCCATATTGCTGTGAAGAATATCGCCGACTTCAAAACAACAGAACTCCAAACCAAAGGACAAATTGCCGTCCAAACCAGCCATTAGTAATACCGTCACGCCTCATACTTCCTTCTAAAGACAGAGCGGTAACTGAAGACCCCCACTGGGTAAAGACAGAAGGTCTGGACTAATGTATTTAGCAATAGCTTGATAAGTCAGCTCCGCAAAGCCACAATCTGGTGAATCAAAGAGAATTTGTCCCTTTTGAAGGTGCCATTATTAACAACAAGAGGACCCCTGTGGTGACAAAGTATAGTTGAAGAGTCAAGCAACAGCACCCCTAAGAGGGGAAAGCTTGACAAACTGTTGATGCATAGCTTAAGCTCGTGTTTTGGTATATTTTTCTTATATTGCAGATGATGAAATGTTATTTTATTACTGATGTCTCTGAAGCTGTGCTACTTGTTCCCTGGCATTCCTTCTCTCTTTTATGAACAAATATACGGAAGACCAGTATTAGGGTGAGGATGAAGATAAGTTTAAAATGATACAATAAATCATGTTTAGATTTATCCATCCATTTTCTGTACCGCATATCCCCACTAGGGTCGCGGAAGTGCTGAACCCCATCCCAGCTAACTGCGGGCAGGAGGCGGGACACACCCTGAACTGGTCGGCAGCCAATCGCAGGGCACATAGAAACAAACAACCATTCGCAATCACCTTCACACCTACGGGCAATTTAGAGTCTTCAATCAACCTACAACGCATGTTTTTGGGATGTGGGAGGAAACCGGAGTGCCTGGAGAAAACCCACGCAGGCACAGGGAGAACATCCAAACTCCACACAGGCGAGGCCGGGATTTGAACCCCGGTCCTCAGAACTGTGAGGCAGATGTGCTAACCAGTCGTTCACTGTACCGCCAGCCTACAAACTTGTAATAGCATAATTGTCTCAGTCATTTTTTGGTCAAATTGTGTTATCTGCGTACTCACTCTCATGCCACTGCCGGAGAGTGACACACAGAGATATGGCACGAGAAAGTGGGCTTTGCTGACCACAAACATTAGTTCTACAATTTGATTTACATGTTCAGCTAACAAGCCAACTTCAACTTTCTTGACAGTAAATGTACTTTCAGTCAATAAAAGGGAATATTATATTATATGCATCCATCGACATCCAAGGTCACCCAGCTATACAACAATGACTTCAGGAAGTTATCATGAACCTAGGTCACCAACTATTGACCAGGTAGAAAAGTTGCCAACCTCACAGGCCATAACTTTGGGACTCTCCAGTACTTGGCAGACTGCATACTTTGGTATGTTGTTTAGACAATTAAAACAGCCTGGTTAACTTTACATTAAAAACAAATAACTTGTTTAAGGTTAGACAAGCAACACAACTTGCTTATGTTTGGGAAAGTGGTTGTCTTTGTATTTATATGTAAGAGGGAAAAAATGCCTAAGTCCTGGCATGTTCTGCCCACGTCATTTTTATCTGTTGTTCTATGAATGGCATTTAAAAAAAAAAAAAAAAAACTTGGTTACATATCAGGGTGTTACAATATACATTTTAAAAAATACCAGTGTCTTTTTCGAACATTTTTATTACTTTATGTTTTCCGAAAACGTTCAAATATGTCTTGGGCCGTTATTCTATTCATTCATCTCCCGTTCTGCTTATCCTCACTAGGGTCGCAGGCATGCTGTAGCCTATCCCAGCAATCTTCGGGCGAGAGGCGGGGGTACACCCTGAACTGGTCGCCAGCCAATCGCAGGGATCATAGAAGCAAACAACCATTCGCGCACACATTCACACCCAAGGGCAATTTAGAGTCGCCAATCAACCTACCACGTATGTTTTTGGTATGTGGGAGGAAACCGGAGTGCCCGGAGAAAACCCACCCAGGCACGGGGAGAACATGCAAACGCCACACAGACGAGGCCGGGATTTGAACCCCGGTCCTCAAAACTGTGAGGCAGATGTGCTAACCAGTCATCCACTGTTCCACCCACCACATAGTGCCGTGCCGCCTTGTTATTCTATTACATACAGTGTTCCCTCGCCACTTCGCGCTTCACGTTTTCAGTGCTTTGCAGGTTTTTCCAAAATATTAATTTATATATTTTTTTTCAAAATACAGCCATATCGGCAGCCATATTGCGGAAAAACACGTTGTTTCATGTTGATGCGCGCAAGAGAAGGTTTCCCTGCATGCCAAACAAAGAGATGGGTTGACTCAGAAGCCTTGTACATGCCTGTACTGTACGGGCACTCATACAAGGCGCGTGATTGGTTCCCGGCGCGACATCGATCAAAAACAGCACGAGTGGATTTATCCCGTGAGCTGATTGGCTGCGCATCATCGTAGCCTCACCCAGCATCTTCCCTTGTTGTGTCTCGCCAGTCTCGTCCACGCTGTTGTGTTCGCAATAACTTTTTTTGTTTAAGCGACAATTTTTTGGATTAGTTAAGCAAGCCCTTACAATGCCGCCGAAGCGCTGTGCCCCTGCGAAAGCTTCCTCCGGGGCGCCCAAGAGAAAGAAGATGACCATCAGCGAAAAAGTGCATCTGTGGCACGCCATTGTGGCGTGACTGAATCTCCAATGCGGTACATAAAGAAAGAGGAAGCAAACATCCGCAAAACTGCTTTAATAACCTTCAATAAGGAAGCGAAACGTGTGGTAACTCCGCGTAATAAGAGAATTGTGAAAACGGAAGCTGCATTGGCATTGTGGATTGCTGATTGCAGAGAAAAGACTGAGTTTGGACACTAATATGATCAGGACAAAGTAAATGTTAATTACTGTATAAGGTTTTATAATTAAAGATTTAAGTAAATACGTGTAAGGTTGTAATCTTTGACTCAAATATGTAAAGTACAAATACTGTTTACATATTTTAAACATTCTGGTACACACATACACGAAAATTCCTGGGGGGGGGGGGGGGCGCAAATTCTACTTCGTGATTTTTCACCTTTCGTGGGGGGTTCTGGTCCCCATTAACCGCGAAAAACGAGGGAACACTATATATATATATATATATATATATATATATATATATATATATATATATATTTATTTTATTTTTTTAATGCTTGTTTCCAAAAATATTGGTGTGGTGGGTCATTTTATGACGTTCAGTCGATAGACTTGCATCAGTTTACAGGCAGATATGCCACATCCAATATGGTGGAAAAACTGACTGCAGCAACGGGCCTAACACTCAATGACGCGTATGCGTGTCTACTTGTCGATGAGCTAAAATGACATTCGGTGGTCAGTAATTTAGCGCCACCTGTCGCTTTGCTGCCAAAAAAAAGTGTCAAATGATGAAGAAGAAGTTTGTTGAACAGACCATCGTTGTATAGCACCATCTGAGTCATGCTAACAGCTTCCAGTTGTCGTCGTTGTTCTTCGTTCTCTTCTCTCGCTCGACAAAGTTGCTCCTCGTACGACGCTATCGTTCTCTCAAACAGTCCGAAGATTTCGTCGGCGACCCCAATGAGTCGCTCCCTTACCAACTCTTTCAACATATTGATATTTTTCCCTGACTGGATTTAACAAGACTGCCTCGCGTTGTTCCTGCCTTTTTTTATTTTTGCGACGTTAACTGAGCCTTTTTCCTCTACGGTAGAGGTTTTACGGCACTATGACGTCACTCGGCTACCATCTTGTAATGGTGAAGAGAGAGCTGCAAAGCGTCTTTTTTTCTGCAATGAATGTGATCAGAACAAACATGTTAGGTTTGTTCTGATCACATGACTAGACTTATTGCAACTTAGCGGTAAAACTACTTAAAAAATATCATATTAAGGGCCACTGTGGACTAATGTTGATAAATCTCGATTAATACACATTCGGTTTTATTTTGTAGAGGCAAGCAGTTGGCATCTCTAGGCCTTCACCCCCCTAAAAACTGCTCAAGCACCGCCCCCCCACCCCGCAAAAAAATAAAATAAATAAATATTTAGTGTGTTTATGGCGAAGTTTGTCCTACTCCCCCCCCACCCCCTAAAACCGATCTTCAGCTTTCCTAAACAAGTATTTGTATCCACAAAATCCCAACTACCCCCCCCCCCCCACCCCCCACACACACACACACACCCACCCCTTAAAAAAATAAGCAGAGGGAGGATTTCAAACTCCCGTTGCACAGCAGAACTGTTCCAGCACAAAAGGCATACAGATCCACCATGGCCATGCAGCTGAACAGGACAGGTATATTTTTTTTAAATCACATTTTGGGGCAAATAAATTTAAATAATAAAAGACCCCCCACAAACCCGGACAATTACGTTTTGGGAACCCCCCCCCCCTCCCCCCCACCATTCAAACCCCCCCCCCCCCCCCCCACCATTCAAAAAAAAAACCTAGCGACGCCCCAGGAGGCAAGTAAACATGACAAAAAGTGATTATGCACACTTAACACGTGTTTTATTGAAACTAAAGAACAGATGTTTACCAGATGTTACAACTGATCAAATAAATAAAACACCAATCACACCATATTTAATAAACACATTTTCCCTTGGAAAACGACAACAAATATTAGGAATGTGTCTCTCACCCATGTTATCTGTGACTGAGGACACAGTCAAACGGAATTTCGAAAATGAATTCTTACGACTTAGTTGAATTCAAAACAGCACAGGTAATGTATAAAATACACAACAATTGACTTAGCCACAGTACTGAGAAGTTGTTTGAAATTAGAGAGTTGTTACAATCTCAGGGGAACAGGTGTATTTAAAAAAATCCAAGAGAAGAATAAACAAAGTGTGTTTTACTTCTTCCTACACCTATTGAACGTGTACATTTGGATCAAAGGACAAAATCTACTGCTGCATTCTATTTGTTTGTTTATTCACATTATTTATATTATTTTATCTTCCTATTGTTGTATGGCCTGTTCTGTGTTGAAATGTTTGTATATGTTCAATAAATAATTGTAAAACAGCAACTAAAGCCTCACAGGAAGTGCTATAAAAAGCCCAGAACAAAAATGTAACCCATAAACGGTCATAGTAATACCATTTGTTCATCTTTTTTTTTTTTTTTAAATCAGTTTCATAAAGTCCTCAGAGAAAAACTGAAAATGCTGAAAAAAGGGTCGCCGCATTTATTCCCCGTTGTGTTTCTGCATGTGTGTGGCTGTGTGTAAAATCAAAGTGATCTTGTGAGCAAACTTGCTACCGCAAACTGAACAAGTGAAAGGTTTTTCTTTTGTGTGCGTCGTCATGTGTCTCGTCATGTTGTACTTATGGGAAAAGCGCTCGTCGCACACAGAGCAAGTGTAAGGTTTTTCTCCCGTGTGCGTTCTCATGTGCGGTGTCAAATTGTGTTTGTACCTGAAGCCTTCACCGCAAACCGAGCAACTGAAGCGTTTTTCTTCGCGGTGCGTCCACACGTGCTCTTTCAAATGGTGCCGACGAGAAAAGCTTTTAGCGCAAACTGAGCATGTGTAAGGTTTTTCTCCCATGTGTGCCGCCGTGTGCGCAATCAAAGCGACATTGTGATGGAACCTATCGCCACAAACTGAACAACTAAAGGGGTTTTCCCCTGTGTGTGTTCTCAGGTGTGCATTTTCACAGTCTGTGTGGCTCTGCAAAGGTTCTTCCATGTAGTCGCTCTGTGACAGTGGAGCCAAAACGTCGTCCGGAGGTCGTCCTGTGTGTGTCGTCATGTGTCTAATCATTGTTCCTTTTTGAGCAAAACTTTTACCGCAAACTGAGCAACTGAAGGGTTTTTCTCCCGTGTGTGTCCTCGCGTGTGATTCCAAATGTACCTTTTGAGTAAATCTTTTAGCACAAACTCCACAACTGAAGGGTTTTTCTCCCGTGTGCTTCCGCATGTGTCGAATCAAAATGCACTCGTAAGAAAAACTTTTGCCACAAAGTGAGCATCTACAACGTTCATTACTTGTTTTCTTTTCAAAGTCTTTGTCGTCACCTTCACAATCCGCATCGCTTGTATCTTCCATGTTGTCGCTGTGTGACAGTGGAGCTAAGAGGTTGTCTGATGGGGGTCCTCCACTTAGACTGTCATGGTGAAGCTGTGGCCAATCGGATGCTTCATCTTTGTTGTCTTCATTCTTCACAACGACGACGTTCAGTGGCAACTGGCTGACATCAATCTCCTCCTCTTCGTCCTTAACGTGGGGGGGCTGTGGATCCTCCTCTTCTTCTTTAACACTGGGGGATAGTGGCTCTTCCTCTTCCTCTCTGACGTGGGGGGATTGTGGATCCTCTTCTTCTTCTTTAATTCGGGGGGCTATTGGCTTCTCCTCTTCCTCTCTGACATGGGGGGGCTGTGGACGCTCTGAACTGAAGCTCCCAGCCAACAGCTGTTGGACGTCTGCGGGCCACAAGCAACACAAACACAGTTTAGCTCACAAACGTTTTTGACAATAACAATACCGCAACTGCCTTGCAACTCAATCCGCATTTAGGCCCATCCCTCCATCTTCTGTAACGCTCGTCTTCATTAGTTATCGCAGGTGAGCAGGAGGTGGCGTGTACCCTGGACTGTTTCCCAGTAAATCAGAGCCCACATATATAGATTAGTGCTGCAGCTATCCAATATTTACGATTATTCCATCAAGTAACCCAATAATAGGATAAAAATGTATTTTGCATTCCAGTTCATTGCAATTATTGATTAGTTTATCAACTGATTATTATTCTTTATTTTGTTTTGTTTAATGATTAAACAGAGCAAATAAACAACAACAAAGCTGTATCACATGAGACAGAGTCAAACTTTTTGAAACAGAACTATTTCTTGGGTATTGATTAGGGTTGGGCATCGAGAATCGAGAACCGAATGGAACTGGGACTAACATTCCGGTTCTCCCGCAATCGTTCAAATTAAAATATTTCGGTTCCCAGTTTCGATGCCCACAGTCCGCCGACCCCGAAGAAAACAAACCAAGAAGAATGCGCACAAAGACGTGCTTGTGCCCAATGGCCGGCGCGAACAAAAGTGTGTCTTAACTTTGTTAAAATTAATGACCAGTCACCTCAGTGCAACATTTGGAATAAGATTATGTTGTGCAAAGGAGGTTTTCACGATCTGTAGAAGTCTGAAACGCTCCCTCCCGCTCCGAGCCTCAGCCTACACCGTGCGGAACTTCAGTCAATTGCATGAGTGAAACAATAAAATACGTCGATGCCAACATTGAGGCAGCTAACAAGTTAAACGGTGGGTTGCACTCTTGCACTGATGGTTTTTAGCGTTTATTTTAGTCTTCAAACTAACATAAGAGCTGATGACGGACACAAAAATAAAATATAAATTACTTTACCATACTGGAAAGAACGTACAGTGGCATTACAAGCTTAACATTGAGCGAAAACTTCACCAAAGGTCAAACTAGCAACTTTACATCACAATGAATTCATAAAAACGTTGTCTCACAGTATCACAAACACAAACCTTTTGTCTCATCGGTGGGTAGGTAAAGGAATCAACATTGAGAGCATTTGGGCATTGGAGAGCATTTGGTTATATCCATTACTCTTTTATCCATCCATCCATTTTCAACAGCGCTTATCCTGGTTGTGGTCGCGGGGCGCTGGAGCCTATCCCAGCTGAGTTCGGGCGAAAGGCGGACTACACCCTGAATTGGTCGCCACTCAGTCGCAGGGCACATATAGACGCGGACAACCATTCACACTCACATTCACGCCGTCACTGAGTGGGAACTAAACCCACGCTGCCCACACCAAAGTCAGCCGAGTGTACCACTACACCATCAGTGACTCCATTACTCTTTTACCGGTGTCGTGTGAAGTTATTTTTGTGCCAAAAAGATGAGTTCCGGTGCAAATCCTTCAAAATAAAAGGCTACATGCTTACACAGGAAGTCAAGTTAAAGCTTGCACATATAAATCATTTGACGTGGTAAAACAGTCGCAAATGACTATTTTAAAAATTTTATATTAAACTTTGAGCTGAAACAATAATGAATGAATATTAAGTCAATTGGGTTACTTCCACACACATTGCCTTTTATTTCATAGGTTTGATATTGATACTGATTATAAAGAACCCAGAGTCAAATGTTCATTTTTGTCTATGCTGCAGGCTGCTAAGAAAATGGATGTTCATTATTTGGAGACCCTTTATTTAAACCATGCAAACCTTTTTGAGTTGGCCCCCTAAAAGTATCGGAATCGTTTGGAACCGGAATCGAAATGAGGGAATCGGGATTGGAATCACTCAAATTCAAACGATGCCCCACCCGAGTACTGATTAATGCAAACAAACAGCTACTAGTTTGATATAGACTTCTGAGGCTGCTTCAAGTACAACTACATTGTAGGTTATTTCTATATGTAATAATAATAATAATATAATTAATATAAAATACTTCATAATATATATTAACATGATTATTATTTTTTTCCATAAACTGATGATAATTCAGTTATTGTTTTGGTCCATAAAATGTCATAAAATGGGCAAAAACGTTTATAATTTTTTTCCAAAGTAAAAGCAGATGTTCTCAAATGTCTTATTTTGATTAAACACAAAGACAACACTGGGGAACACATGTTTTTTTTGTTGAAGGTCTGACAGCTGTTTTTAACTAATTTTTGGGTGTGGAATTCAAAGCTGATCTCAGTTTTTCTCTATCACGTCACGTTTTTGACCGACAGAGCCCCGTTTTCTAAAAAAAAATGTGGAAAATACTGTTCTTTACAGGTATGTACTTGTTTTACAAAACTTGGCAAATATTGACATGCAATGAAATATGAAAGAAAAAGGCATGACTCCAATGTTTATTTAACACTGTTGTTTTACAAAGGATATGGCACAAACCCTCTTAATTCCTACTATGCGAGCTTTCTGTTTGCAGATAGATAGTATTGACCTATTGGAAGCTGCACACACCTCTCACCGCACTGTCTCAATTGTGACTGCACAAACAAGTTGTTACGCAGCTGTAGATGAGTCCAATCATAATCAGCTGGCAAGTCTTACTACAGCTAATCAGTGGAATTTTGCTCATCTGCGAGGGTAAACTGTGGAGAAAAAAACTTGTCGTGCTAGAAAAAAAAATGACTGAAATTTTGGAATCAGCATACCAATTTTAGTTTTAATCAGTATAAAAATCTAACTCAACAGAATTTTTTTTTTTTAATTGTCTGCTTTCATGGAGGACTACAGAAATCAGAGAATATTTACTATATGTGTACTGAATGTTTAATATTACTACTGGCTGCAATCAGAGGATTTGGACAGTTTTAAATTCGACAATGGCTCTAAACTATTAATTGTCAAAATAGTTGTTGATGAATTTGATAATCGGTTAGCTGTCAATTAATTGTTGCACCTTTAACAGAGACAAACAACCATTCAAACTCACATTCACACCTATGGACAATTAAGTGTTCAGTGAACCTAACATGCCAGTTTTCGGGATGTGGGGGAGAAGGTGGAGTACACGGAGAAAAGCCACGCAAGCACGGTTCTATTTGAACACGGATCTTCTGACTGTGAGGCAGACTTGCTCAACGGTACATAGCACTGTGGGCCACGATCAAAGCGCAAATAAACATTGCATTTAACGGAGACAGTGTCAAAGACAGCTAATTGGATTGTACAGCTGTACATATAATCTTGTGTAGTTAAGTAGGGGGTGGCGATGCCTGGGTCTCCAAGTGCTTGGGCCTGGCTTCAGGTATTGTTCATGCTGCCATTTAAAATATTTATTTTTAACATTTTGAATTTCATTGAATTTCATTTGAATTTAATTTCATTCATCAATATAACAAATATTGATACAAATCTCCTCGATGACGTTCCTCTAAACGCAGCACTCTCACGTTCTGGTTTTCCACCAATCAGCAGCCACTCCCTCGCCCAAAACGGGGTACGGGGCCTTCAGGGACCTCCAGAATTCAGGAAGACAAAATAACGTTTGTGAACGTATTGAACAATCACTAACCCATAACTACTGCTGCAAAGGTACACGCGGTGCGTTAAAATACCACCTGTTGTTGTCATTTAAATGTTAAAATAAGTCTGCATCCGTCAAGCGATGCCTTGTTCTTTTGTTTGGCCGTGCCCGGACTAGTGGAACAGCCCCCCAGCTACGTATTGTGTTTAATTTCTTCGGATCATGTCCACCGAATTTAAAAATGTCTTCATACCTACCCCACGGCAGAACCATTTAGTTCACATATTATATTTATGAAAGTGTAGGACTTGTGAGCAAACCTTTTATGTGCAAGACAATCGGAGTAAAGAAGCAAATGGCGTCCTGTTGTTGTGGTTGTCGCTCCTTCTCATCGCTTGCTCGGCAAACTTGCTCCTCGTACGACGCCATAGTTCTTTCAAACTCTTCAACGGTTCCTTACAATAAGACGATCCCATTAAAATGTTTCAGTAGACTGCTATTTTAGTTTAGTGACCATAACAACACAACTTCAAGCTCGCACTTCTGTCTCTCGTAGTCCATTGGAAGCCTCGTCAACTTCCGCCTGTTTCTTTTTCGATGATGCTTGTGCGGCAGCCATCTTGCAACGGTATTGAAACACGGCTCCCGGGACCAGAGCCGTAGTCAATGTAAACAATGTGTACAATGCTTTAGATTAAAAGAATTTGGGATACATGTACTTTTCTATTCTACTTTGCTTTTATATTATCGTCACCTAGTCGTGTTTTTTTCAGCAAATATTTGACACACCCTCTTAATCATAGATCACTTTGGAGTTCTATAAAAGACAGCTGATATTGATCGGCTTGTGCATTAATTCTCTTTACAACATAATTACCATCTTCACTATGGCAAATTGGCTTCTCCCGGGTGTCAGATGGAAGCGATGACAGACAATATCAATGTTCAATTCGTATCCTCTTTGGCAGTTAAGACGACAACTGATCTCTGCTTCGCTCAAGACATCTCCTTGGCCGCACAATTTTTCTAAGTGGCGTGAACATGAACAGTGTAGGCACAGCATTCGGTTTTAATTTCCTCAGGTCATCAGCTCTGTACTGCTCATTGTGGGTGTCATCAACATGATCTTTAAAAAAAATATGGGAAAAAGCAACACTTGACTGCACTGCACTGTATGGGATTGCATGGGTTAAGGAATTTTGCCAATGTTTTCAAATGAAGCATTAAAAATACTACAATAACATACACTGTGTTGCGGCCGACACAACCTGGAGCTGAACACGCTCAAGACTGTAGAGATGATCGTGGACTTCAGGAGGCATCCTTCGCCACAGCTGCCCCTCACGTTGTCCAGCTGCCTTGTGTCAACCGTCGAGACCTTCAAGTTCCTGGGAATTACAATCTCTCAGGACCTGAAGTGGGCGAACAACATCAACTCCGTCCTCAAAAAGGCCCAGCAGAGGATGTACTTCCTGCGGCTTCTGAGAAAGCACGGCCTGCCACCGGAGCTGCTGAGACAGTTCTACACAGCGGTCATCGAATCGGTCCTGTGTTCTTCCATCACAGTCTGGTTTGGTGCTGCTACAAAAAAGGACAAATTCCGACTGCAACGGACAATCAAAACTGCTGAAAGGATTGTCGGTACCCCCTACCCACCATTGAGGACTTGCACGCTTGCCAGAACTTAGACAAGGGTGTGCAAAATCCTCTCGGACCGTCTGCACCCCGGTCACCGGCTCTTCCGGCTCCTTCCCTCAGGTAGGCGCTACCGATCAACGCAAACTAGAACTAGTAGACATTCCAACAGCTTCTTCCCTCTTGCGATCAACTTCTTAAACAGCTAACCTATAATTCCATTACAACAAGCTGGACATTTTTTGACTTGAGTTCGTTGTCACAATTCTGTGGGGCCAATTATGTATTACTCGTGCACTCACTGTAGTTGTCTCGCCATGCTGCACTATTTGCATATACTGGCCACTCATGCCAGAGTAGCATCTGCTCCATTTGCACACTGACTGAGGAGTATCTGCAACATTTGCACAACCGACATTGTCCCAGATGATCGCACTACTCGTCACTTTAAACCGCATACACTCCTTGAAGTCTCGTCGCCCTTTGCACAATGGTCATTCCACCGGACTATTGCAATATTAGTCATTCGAACTGCTCTAAGTGCTCGAGGACTCTGCATCTTTTTGCACAATTGTTTTTTTGTCAATGTCTTTATGTCTCCAAAGTGTTCTGTAAATTGACTGTCTGTTGTACTAGAGCGGCTCCAACTACCGGAGACAAATTCCTTGTGTGTTTTAGACATACTTGGCAAATAAAGATGATTCCGATTCTGATTCTGATTTTCCAACTTTTTCAAAAAGAAATTTATGCACTTCAAATCCTCCTTTACAATCAAATGAAGGCGCAGAGCAAATAAACGATTCAAGTTACAAAAGAAATCATGGAATCAATCTACAAACAAAAATGTATTCTAAATCTTTGACTCATTAAAGAAGCCACCTTGTGCAGATACAACAGCTGAACAAACTTGTGGCATTAAGTCTAAAATGGAAATCAACTATTCTTCAGAAAGTTCCTCCCAACTCTGTTGCGGAAGTTCCCATAATTGTGTGGTACTTGTAGCTTGTATTGCTTTCATTCTTTTGTCCAGTTTTGAATAAATCTGAAATGTACATTATTTCTCAGTTTTGGGTAACTTTGCCCAGTTTTTTTAACCTCTGGTGGTTCACCACTTATTTTAGTTTGTACCATTTCAAGCTATTTATTGGACTTGAATTCTTGACTTCCCAAAAAGACAAGATTCTGATTAAGACGCTAAGATGCATCTGTGGAAGTTTCTTGGAAAACCGATATTTAGCAAGAGGGAGAAAATCCTATATAACGCGAAATGTAATTAGCATCTTCAGACAACATGTTACAAATCATGAAATTTCATTTGGGACACATAACGGTAGAGACATTTTGGCATTAAAATAGTGAAAAATATTACTTTAGAACTTTGTTTTCATAAAGACAATAGCTAGGACAGGCTCCAGCACCCCTCGCGACCCACGTGAGGAAGATGAATGAATGAATTAATGACTGATAACGACTGCCAATAATTCAAATACTCATATCAGTGAAATTTATTGATTTTCAAAATGAAAATCAGTGGTGTATGCCTTCAGTTATTAATAAAATTTTATGAGAATGACCTATATACTGTATTTCCATAAATCTCTGGCAAAAGTGAAATGGCCTCAAATGGGAAATAGGGAGGGGGCGCATGGCGAGTGCATGTTTTAGCACAGATAAACGTTTATTTTCCGTTGTGTGTCCGCATGTGTGCATTCAAATTCTGCTTATAGGAAAAGCTTTTACCACAAGCTGAGCACGTGTATGGTTTTTCTCCCGTGTGTGTTGCCGTGTGCGCAGTCAAAGAGGCCTTGTGAGCAAATTTTTCACCACAAACTGAGCAACAATAAGGTTTTTCTCCAGTGTGCGTTCTCATGTGTCGACTCATGTTGTCTTTTACCGCAAATCTTTTACCACAAACTGAGCAGGTAAAAGGATTTTCTAAGTGTGTTATGCTGTGTGCAATCAAATTGGCCTTTTGTGCGAAGCTTTCACCACAAACTGAACAACTAAAGCGTTTCTCTCTTGTGTGTGTTCTCACGTGTCTTGTCAAATCGTACTTATATGAAAAGCTGTCATTGCAAACTGAGCAGCTGAAAGGTTTTTCTCCCGTGTGCGTCTGTATGTGTGCTTTCCAACGGTGCTTATAAGAAAAGCTTTTTTTACAAAAGGGGCAAGTGAAAAGTTTTTCTCCCGTATGTGTTGCTGTGTGGGCAACCAAAGAGACCTTGTGGCGGAATTTATCGCCACAAACTGAACAACTAAATGTTTTTTCACCTGTGTGCGTTCTCATGTGTACCTCCATGTCTGACTTTTTCATTAGTCTTCGACCACAAACTGAGCAGGTTAAAGATTCTTTTGGTCTGTGACCTCTCGTGTGCGCGTGAGACGTTTTCTTGTCAAGAGTCGTCTCCTTTTTGGAGTGTTTCTCATCACCCTTGCAGTCTGCATCGCTCTTCAAGGGTTTTTCCGTGCTGTGACTATGTGACAGTGGAGCTAAGAGCTTGCGTAGTGGTGGTCGTCCGCGGTAGTCTCCGCTTGGACTGTGATGATGAAGCTCTGACCACTCGAGTGCTTCATCTTGGTCGTCTTCGCTCTTCACGACGACGACAGTCAGTGGTAACTCGCTGACGTCCACTTCCTCTTCTTCCTCTTTAATGTGGCAGGGCTGTGGATTGTCCACACTGGAGCTCCTTGCCTGCGGAGGAGGGGGAAGTTCCTCTTGGCGACCAATCAGCTGATGGATGTCTGCAGGACACAAGCAAAACAAACACAGTTTAGCTCACACAAACTCCACCCACAGATGTTCCTTCAAAGATGCCGTCTGGCCTCATCCTCTGACTTGGGGGCTCTTCTATCCCTCCTCAACCACTGGTTTAGACAGCTATTTTACATGTTTAGTTATTAGTCTATATAATGGAACCTCGGTTTTCGTATGATTCGTTTTTTGATGATTTTTTTTCGGCTGAATTTTGTGCCGTTTTTCATACACCCTTAATCACACTATTTTTGGGAGTACAAGGTGTCTTACAGTGTCGTTCAATAAACAAGCACAAAATTGTTTCAGCGTGCTTTTGGTCTGCTGAAGACCTGATTTGTTACAGAATGTTTGACCAATGTTGCCTTAACTTAACAACTGTTGTTGAGTAGACTAGGGGGCTTGTTATTGCCTTCAGTTGTTTATGTAAGATTACATTGTGGAATATGCCTTGCCATCTGCTGAACACGTTTTACACAAAACGACAGAAAGTTCTGCGTCGAAACACTACAGAATTTAAGAAAGAACTCGGAAAAGGCCTCCCCTTCGTGCTGTACACACAATCAAGACTCCTCACTAGGGTCGCGGGCGTGCTGGAGCCTATCCCAGCTGTCATCGGGCAGGAGGGGGGGTACACCCTGAACTGGTTGCCAGCCAATCGCAGGGCACATACAAACAGACAACCATTCGCACTCACATGCACACCTACGGGCAATTTAGACACACAGGCACGGGGAGAACATGCAAACTCCACACAGTCGGGGCCAGGGATTGAACCCGGGTCCTCAGAACTGTGAGAACTGTGAGAACTGTGTTTGCATGTTCTCCCCGTGCCTGCGTGGGTTTTCTCCGGGCACTCCGGTTTCCTCCCACATCCCAAAAACATGCATGAATTGGAGACTCTAAATTGCCCGTAGGTGTGACTGTGAGTGTAAATGGTTGTTTGTTTCTATGTGCCCTGCGATTGGCTGGCAACCAGTTCAGGGTGTACCCCGCCTCCTGCCCGATGACAGCTGGGATATGCTCCAGCACGCCCGCGACCCTAGTGAGGAGAAACAAAATGGATAGATGGATATATGCTTGTTATTTTTAATTCGTTTTTATTTTACTAATCTGAATTAAATCGCAGCCCAATCTTCTTTAGAGTTCTCGTAAATTCTTACAATGGTATTTTATTTGATTTTTGGTATATTTGCCAGGTGAGTTCCTTTACTTTATATACAGGAATGAAAATGTATACAAAGTGAAAGACGTTGAACAGACCTTGAATGTGCAACACGATCGGAGCCAAGAAACTGTCGTCGTGCTGCCGCTCGTTCTCTTCCCACGCTCGACACACTTGCTCCTCGGACGACGCCATCGGTTTTTTTCGACAGTCTTATCAACTCTTTCAACGATTTAATGTCCTCTTTTTGCGACCAAGATCACACAAACTAGCACTTTTCCCAATCGTCGTTCCTTCTATTACAAACTTCCGCCCTTTTCTTCTTCTTCGCTGGCGCTTTTTAGGCAGCTAACCATGCAGTCCCACGGCAGCCATCTTGCAACGGTATAGAAGACGAAACAGATACACAAAGAGGTCACCTTCTGGATACAGTTGTTTTTTATTACAAAGATGAGAGCAACAAAAATGGAACAATGACTCCTTATGACTGTTATACCCCGAGTGAGCATTAAAAACGCCATATAATGAACTCCCAAATGCTCACAATAAACATAAACAATTCCGGTTGCCTGCGTTTTGCATACAGTAATCCCCGCATCGCCAAGGTTCACGATTCACAAATTCATTATTTTCTGTCACACACACACACACACACACACACACACATTAATATATAGCTATAATTTCTGTGCAACCGACACCCAGCGATTCTCTAAAAAAATTCACCTATTTGCGTTTTTTGCGCAACGAAATTAGTCTTTGCCACATGTCCATGTATGTGCATGCACAGTGCATTAAAAAATAAAAATCAAATTATCTGTAACCAATTTATTAATAAGGGTAATGTAAAATGTATTTGTAATTATATTAGGCTGTTTTGGGATTTACAATTTAAACCATGAATAAAAGCAATTATAAACATTTTTAGGAGTCAACTACTCGCTGTGACTAGCGGGAAATTACTGTAGTTGGTTTTGGACCCATTCAGGTGTTGTTGTCTGTTGGCATTGTAGTTGTTACGCATTTTCACTGTCGAAGCTTTTGTCCCGTGTGTGTCTGCATGTGTGCTTTCAAACCGTACTTATAAGAAAAGCTTTTACCACAAACTGAGCAGATGAAAGGTTTTTCTCCTGTGTGTGTTGATTTGTGTGCAGTCAGCGAGACCTTCTGAGCAAATGTGTCACCGCAAACGGAACAACTAAAAGGCTTTTCTCCCATGTGTATTCTCATGTGTCTACGCATAGTTTCTTTACGGGCAAAACCTTTCACCACAAACTGGGCAACTAAAAGCCCCTCCTTCAGCTGTTACCTTATCGTGGTGGAGGGGTTTGTGTGTCCCAATGATCCTAGGAGCTAAGTTGTCTGGGGCTTTATGCCCCTGGGAGGGTTACCCATGGGAAACAGGTCCTAGGTGAGGGACCAGACAAAGCACGGCTCAAAGACCCCTTATGATGATGACAAACAATGGACTCAGGTTTTCCTTGCCCGTACGCGGCTCACCGGGGGCCCCCTCTGGAGCCAGGCGTGGAGGTGGGGCTCGAAGGCGAGCGCCTGGTGGCTGACCGGAGCTGTGGCCGTAAGGTGGTTGGGAGTTCGCCCAACCAGTCTACATGTGTTTTGTGGACTTGGAGAAGGCGTTCGACCATGTCCCTTGGGGAGTCCTGTGGTGGGTGCCTTGGGAGTATGGGGCACCGAATCCCCTGATACAGGCTGTTTGGTCCCTGTACGACCAGGGTGAGTGTTTGGTCCGCATATCCGGCAGGAAGTCGGGCTCGTTTCCGGTGAGGGTTGGACTCCGCCAAGGCCGCCCTTTGTCACCGATTCTGTTCATAACTTTTATGGACAGAAGGGGTCCGGTTTGGTGGCCTCAGTATTGCATCTCTGCTTTTTGCAGATGATGTGGTTCTGTTGGCTTAATTAAGCCGTGACCTCCAACTCTCACCGGAGCAGTTCGCAGCTGAGTGTGAAGCGGCTGAGACCGTGTTCCTCAGTCGGAAAAGGGTGGCGTGCCCTCTCCAGGTCGGGGATGAGATCCTGCCCCAAGAGCCCCCCCATAACGTTGCAAGCCATGTCAAATATAATTTTTAGGGGATGCCGTGTGCAGCTTTAACATTTGTTGTTTCACCGTTAACCGGCAACCAGAACTACGCTACGTGGCCCACGATGAAAACAAGTTTGCCAACCATGTGTTAAATGGTCGAGTAGACATTGAGTGAGAAGACCTTGTGCGCATAGCAAATTCTGACTCTTGTAAACAGCTTCCAGTTGTCGTCGTCGTTGTTTCTCATTCTCCTCTCTCGCGTGACAAAGTTGCTCCTCGTACGACGTTATCGTTTTCTCAAACAGTCCGAAGATTTCGTCGGCGGCCGCAATGAGTCGCTCCCTTACAAACTCTTTCAACATATTGATGTTGTCTTTTCAACTTCAACCTGTCACTGTCCAATTGAAGCCGTGCCGACTTGTGGCCTTTTCTTCTTCGATGGTGCTTCTAATCACATCCGCGACATCGCACGGCTGCCATCTCGCGGCGGTGTCGAAGACGGCTCAAAATGGCATCCCACACGTCACACGGCCGTCATCTTTCTCAAGACAAGAGCCAGGAAGGAGGTTAGAATGAGCCAGGAAGGAGGTTAGAATCCAAATCGTTTTTACTGCAAAGAATGAAAGCAACAGAAAACATATTTTGTCTTGTTATCACATTGATACGAACTGAGAGAACATTTGAACTGCCCCTTTGCAATTCTAACCCTGATTAAAACCTCACAGGAACTGTTAAAAAATGTAACCCACACAAATGGCCATAATAATACATAATTTTGGTTGCCTGCGTGCTTTATTTCTTGGTTCATGTTTGTGTGTTTTGTATTTGGTTTACTGTCGCCTGCTTGCGGCACATTTTTTCCTGTTAGCATTGTGCTGTTATATCTTTTCATTGCTTTCAAAGCTTTTAGAAACAGTCTGATCCCAAACGGAGCAAGTGAAAGGATTTCCTCCTTTGTGTGTCTGCATGTGTGCTTTCAAAGTGTGCTTGTAAGAAAAGGGTTTGCTGCAAATTGAGCAAGTGAAAGGTTTCTCTCCCGTGTGTGTTGCTTTGTGTGCCGTCAAAGAGACCTTTTGTGCAAATGTATTGCCACAAACTGAACAACTAAAAGGCTTTTCCCCTGTGTGTATTCTCATGTGTGTGTTCATATTTTGTTTCTGAGCAAATGTTTGACCGCAGACTGAGCAACTAAAGGGTTTTTCTCCCGTGTGTACTCTCATGTGTAAATCCATATGTACCTTTTGAGTAAATCTTTTAGCGCAAATTGAGCAACTAAAGGGTTTTTCTCCCGTGTGTATTCTCATGTGTGAGTCCATATGCACCTTTTGAGGAAATTTTTTAGCACAAATGGGACAACTAAAGGGTTTTCCTTCCGTGTGTTTTCTCATGTGCGATAACATATTTGCCTTTTTAATGAATCCTTCACCACATACTGAGCATCTAAAGCGGTGTTCTCCCGTGTGTGTTGCAATGTGTAGAGTCAAATTGTACCCATAACAAAAGTTTTTGCCACAAACTGAGCAGCTCAAACGTTTTATAGCTGTGCGACGTTTCCTGCGTGTCTGAGAAGTGTTCTGGTTGTTAAGAGTTGTCTCCTTTTCAGCGTTTATCAACCGTTTGTTGTCGGAGAATGCATCGTTCCTCAAAGATCCTTCTGTGTGGCCAAAATGTGGAGCTAAGCGGTTGTCTGGTGGTGGTCCTCCATGGTGGTCATGTTGAAGCTGTGACCAGTCGGGTGCTTCTTCTTGGTCGCCCTCAGAGATAACAGCCAGCGGCAAGTTGATGTCCTGTTCTTCCTTAATGTGGGGCACCTGTGGACCCTCCTCTTCCTCTTTGACATGCGATTGCTTTCGATCGTCGTGCTCCAACCTGGCGGCTGACGGCGGAAGTTCTTCCTGATTCCCTATCAGCAGCTGGACGTCTGCAGGACAGAAGAAACACAAAACAGTTTAACTCCATCTATCCATTTTCTAGCTCTTGTCCTCAAGGCCCATGGAGGGTGAGGTTTGGGCGAGAGGTGGGGTAGAGACAGGACTGGTTGCCAGCTAATATGCGAGGGCATCTTACAAAATTAATACAATCTCCTCCTGTGTTGGGATGTGTCGCTGTTTCCGTTTCCAATGCATCATGTACTGATTTTCTAGTGGCCATGGTTGTTCACTACTTAGGGATATTTTGTGGGATACATTGCGGGCACTATTGCAACTAACTATACAAGGGTGTTAATCTCATTTGGGTTCAGGGGCCACATTCACACCAATTTGATCTCAAGAGGGTTGGACCAGCATATTTGTGGCTCAAAAATCTATTATTAACCGCTATCCCCCGTAGAATTCCCATACTTTTTTTGCAAGCACATCCTGAAAATATTCAAATTTGTTGATTATTATCTTGTTGATTGCAGGGTGGTCGACTGGTTAGCACATCTGCCTCACAGTTCTGGGGACCGGGGTTCAAATCCGGCCTCACCTGTGTGGAGTTTGCATGTTCTCCCCGTGTCTGCGTGGGTTTTCTCCAGGTACTCCAGCTTCCTCCCACATTCCAAAGAGATGCATGGTAGGTTAATCGAAGACTCTAAAATGCCCGTAGGTGTGAATGTGAATGCGCATGGTTGTTTGTCGATATGTGCCATGCAATTGGCTGGTGACCAGTTCAGGGTGTACCCCGCCTCTCGCCCAAAGTCAACTGAGATAGGCGCCAGCACACACGCAACGCTGGTGAGGATAAGTGGTATGGAAAATGGATGGACGGATGAATGAATTATCTTGTTGCAAATAATTTGTATTTATTTGTATTTGCTTTTATTTTGCTTTGTTGTACTCGGCTGTTTTCAGCCAGGTCAGCATTGCAAATGAGAATCTGTTCTCAAATGCCTTACCTGGATAAATAAAAGTGAAATAAAATAAATACGAGTAATCTGAAGTTTCTTAACAAAAATGAGTGCAATTTCAACAATATAATGAATCGGTTTTTCATTTGCACATGTGCAATTTACAGCTCACAGTGGACCTTTCATAAAACAACTTGTTTTTAAGCTCTAGAAATCATTTTAAATGTACATAAACTTCCACATCCATTTGGAAATGTCAACATACAAGTTGTGGAAGTGCATTAACAAAACACAAAAGGGTTCCAACAAAGTAAGGGGGACAACTGCACCCTCTTTCTGAAAAGTACCCACTTTAATTTGGATTGTGTGATGAGTCAGATGAGGTTGTCCAGATTTCAGATGGATGTGGAAATCTATGTAAATTCGAAATGATTTCTTGCTCAAAAGTTGTTTTATAAAAGGTACGTACATACAGTGTATTGATCCACTGTGATCTGTAAGCTTCACACGTGTAAATGCAAACACTGATTGATAATATTGCACAATACTGCACTCATTTGTATTGTGACGTTACAGATTGCTCATAAGATTTGCAACAAGATTTGCAACAAGATAATAATCAATAAATGTGAAAATTTTTCAGATGTACTTGTAATTCTTTGCACACCAAAATTTGAATTGACGTTATTTATAGCTCACGAGGCCACTTGAGATCAAATTGGGGTGAAAGTGGTCCCGATCAAAAAACGAGTTTAACCTTACAGTTAGTGATATAGCGCCACCTGTTGCTTTGTTTTGCCAGGACACCTGCGTTTATGTTGACAAATATTCTTTATACCAATGACTCAAATACGAAAGGTTATTAGTGAAAGTAAATATGTTAAATGTTAAGAGTTTGGTGAACAGACCTTCGACGTGGAGCAACATCTGAGTGTTGCTGACATCTTCCAGTTGTCGTCGTTGTTTGTCGTTCTCCTCCCTCGCCCGACAAAGTTGCTCCTCGTACGACGCTATCGTTCTTTCAAACAAGCCGAAGATTTCGTCGGCGGCAGCAATTAGTCGCTCCCTCACTAACTCTTTCAACATTTTGATGCTTGCAGTTGACTCTCCGCTCGTGACGATGCTATCGTTGATCTTTTCCGTCTTTTAGACCGGTTTTACGGCAGCTGGGCATCAATAACGACACACGGCCGCCATCTTGGGACGGTATTGGAGACAGGAAAGAAAAGGCCAGAATATGTACACTACACAACTTGGTTACACGTATTTCTATTATATAGTCGTTTCTGTTTTTACATGTTGGAACAAAGATTTCTACGAAATTCTCCTCAAATGTTAAATTTAAAAAATAATTGTTTTTTCTTGTGTTGCATACTGCTGTACATTGTTTATTGTGCTTTTCAGCATTGGCGATAGGAGAGATGATACGTCTTGAACCAATCATACAATGGTAAATACTGTGCCCAAAACTTTGAAGTATACAACCTTATAGTTGTCCAATCATACAGTACAATCCAAAATGAAAGATTGAACCATTGGTGGGCCATGCATTTGGTACCCTGACCTTCATGGGAAATTAATCCACCTGTGCCACATATATCATCAATCAATATTTGTCTAATGACAAAAACATAAATAAAGTGGGAAGAATATGACAAACTACTTTTTTTTCTTGGTGCAAAATTTATTATGTGTGCCATAATATGATGTTTCGGTGACCCAGGTACAACTGCGTAGCTGTGTTTTTTTGGGGGGTTCAGATTAGACAGAATATTGTTTTAATTCCATAAACTGGTGTTTTTTAGGATGGCACAAGACACAAACTTTCTGCCACTAATCCTTCTTGCAGCTGACAACGTCAAACATTTTCCCAAATAAGGCCAAGGATTGAGAATGTCTTGCTTTCCCAAATTTGTTGCATCATCATTAATGCTCCCTGGTTCATGTAACTCCATCATGTAACTCCATCTCCGTGTTTTTATGCCTTTTATGACCCAAAGATCTCGATCAATCAATCAATCAGGATCTTCACCACAGTTGATTTTCCGTCTTTATTTACCTAGATTTCACGTTGTGTCCTCATCTGTGGAGGTTAAAAAAAAGTGACAGGCCTATTATGACCAAGTAAGGAGCAGAAAGTGCAGACACTGTAACTGAAAAATCTACTCCAGTACAGTAGCAAAGCATTTGTACGTAGTTACTTTCCAGCACTGAAATACTGAGATGGTCATCTGATTATACACAAAGGCATTCGTGGCGATTTTATTAACACAAACAATAATGAAAACAATAGAAACAACAACCATTTAAAATCTTAAAGTTCAACATGATATCAGTAAACATGAGGGGGCACAGTGAGATGAATCTGTAGTACAGTATGAAGAAGAGGGGAGATTGTTGTCAGAAATTCCTGCAGCTCTTCCAACATTGCTGTGGGTGTCTCGGCAGCCTTCCTGACCAGTTTTCCTCTCGTCATTTTCATCAGTTTAACTGTCTTCATTGTGTTCCATGGTGTATGTCATGCCATGGGAATTCTTTTGTACCCTTTTTCTGACTGATACCTTTGAACATTGAGATCCTTCTGTTGTCGTGGAAGCTCTTTGTGGACCATGGCTTGTGTTATAAAGTGTAACAACAAAAATGCCTGGAAAAGCCTCCTAGAACAGTTAAACGTTAGTTGGGGTAATCAGAGGCACTTTGAATGCTATTAATTCGGAACGCAGCCGCATCATCAGTCATAGGAGGGTGTGCACACTTGTGCAACTACATTATCCGTTGTTTCTATTTATTTTCACCTCTTGAAAAGGTTTTCTCAATTGAGTTATTCAGCTTATAGGTCACATTAATGGTGGAAGCAGTGTTGATTCCTTTTGGTAAATAATTTTTTTTTTTCTCGCGGGAAAAACCTGGCATTTCAACGCGATTGTGTTGGTCTTGACGTGTGTCTAATGTATGGAAAGTTGTTTGCGCATGTATTCGATATCGAGCTTGGGCTCTTTCCAATATGTGTCTATGATTTGTTTTCCCCCCACTACTTATGCCACTTGTGGCCTCCTTGCATGTAAGTTAGCCTACTGTGCTGCACTAGTAACAGTACTAGGCCTAGTTAAAAGGCAGGTGTCATGCACATGTAGTAGCCTCTCAGACCCTAATAGTACCACCCAAATGCTCACTAGTAGGTTTTGCTTTACTCGTAACGTAGTTTATTTTCTACTACTGGGTTGAAATGTCAGACAGTAGTGTTAGCAGTGTGCGTCAAAGGGGATGCGCTATGAACTATAGAAGCTGCGCAAATTTTTTTTATATTTGTCATGGCAAATTAATTGATGAAATTCATTAATTGATCAGGCCTAGTTTCTATGCGACGCTTGTCTAAGGAGTGTCACGTGTGTTTTATGTACCCCATTTACTCAATAGAATTTATAATTGCAGTCACCGTCATGAATGAAGTATCAGTAACAAGGAAGAAAGAACCTTTTGACTTTTGTCCAATTTATTGGGTTCAGCATCACATCAAAGCCCCCAGATGACTGAAATGGCCGCTTATGATAAAAAGGTTCCGCACCATTGCTCTAGCACAACTAGGCAGAAAAACATGTTATTGTCTGTTGTGTGTCAGCATATGTGCAGTCAAACTGTACTTATAACAAAAGCGTTTACCACAAACTGAGCAGGCAAAAGGTTTCTCACCTGTGTGCGTTCTCACGTGTCTGTTCAAATCGGACTTATTAGCAAAGCTTTTATCGCAATCAGAGCAACTAAAGGGTTTTCCTCCCGTGTGCGTTCTCATGTGTTTTTTCAAATAGGTCTTAATAGAAAAGCTTTTATCACACACGGAGCAAGTGAAATGTTTCTGTCCGGTATGTGCTAATGTGTGTGCAACCAAAGAGGCCCTTACTGCAAATGTGTCGCCACAAATCGAACAAGTAAAAGGTTTCACACCCGCGTGTGCTCTCTTGTGTCTGTTCAAATCGGATTTATTAGTAAAGCTTTTTTCACAAACGGAGCAACTAAAAGGTTTTTCTCCTGTGTGGGTTCTCATGTGTTTGTTCAAATAAGTCTTAATAGAAAAGCTTTTGTCACAAACGGAACAAGTGAAAGGTTTTTCTCCTGTGTGTGTTCTCAAGTGCTCCACCATGTTTATCTGTTGTGTGAACGATTTAGCGCAAACTGTGCAACTAAAGGGCTTTTCTCCTCTGTGTGTCGTCCGCATGTGTCGATTCATATCTGACTTTTTAATGAACCTTTGACCACAAACTGAGCAACAAAAACGTTTTTCTCCAGTGTGCTTCTGCATGTGTACATTCAAAATACTCTCATATAAAAACATTTTACCACAAACTGAGCATGTGAAATCTTCTTTATGTGTGTGACGTCTCCTGCGTGTTTGACAACTTTTCTTGTTTGCAGTTGTCTCCTTTTCAGAACTATTCGAGTGTTTGTTGTCGCCTACAGAGTCTGCGCCACTACTCAAATGTTCTCCGGTGCCGTCGCTGTCTGATGCTGGAGCTAAGACGTTGCCAGGTGCTGCTCCTCCACACTGGTCTCCACTTGGACTGTGATGCTTAAGCTGTGCCGACTCAGGTGGCTCGTCGTCCTCGATCTTTACAACGATAATGTTCAGTGGCAACTCGCTCACATCAAACTCCTCCTCTTCCTCTTTGACCTGGGGGGGGTGTGGGGCCTCCTCAAACTCTTTAACGTGGTGGGGCTGTGGGTGATCCAAACTGGAACCCTCCCTTTGTAATTGTGGAGGAAGTTCTTCATGACGACAAATCAGCTGCTGGACATCTGTAGGACACGAGCAACGCAGTTAAAGATGAGTATACACACACAAAGATAATTTGGATGATTTTGAGCCCCATTCCTGCCTTCCGGCCAAAATCTGCAAAGGCCCGACATAGTCCTGAAAGGTTCTCCTGTGCCGTGAGGTGCGTTGTAGGGGATATGTTAGGGAAAAGGGACTTTTTCATTGCTTGTTTACAACTAGTTGGGGACTCTGGACTGGCCCACCCATCAAATGTGAAATTACTTAACCAAGAAAATCATTTGTGAGCTGCTTAGTTCCATAAATGTGTCTCAGAATGACAATCTCCTGTGTTGATATAATATAATATAATATAATGCGTTAGGAATTACATAATAATAATAGTGTTAGGAATGTGCTAATGACTACAGTATAACTGAGCATGAAAAACAATTATTTTAACTTCATGTCAGGCTGGACTATTGCTCAATACTAGAGTGCATCTAAATACAGGTAGACTTCAAACAAATTACTCTGCATACTTTTGTGCATAGTTTTACCCGAGAGGGAAAAATAAATGTGTGCTGGTTTTCACGTTATGTGTATGTTATCCTGTATTTTTTAACATTGCTACATATGTCGCAAGGTTAAACAAAATCGCAATGTCATTTTTTTTGTCCAATATCATGCAGCTCTAACTGATATGAAGGTATAAATGATAATAATAGAAAATAAATCCTAATGTTGTGGTTACGTTGATATCTTGTAGGTTACCGATATGCGATTAAGCAATCCCGGTTAGTAATAGAATATGCGTTTGGTGATGTATTAATGTTAGTATGAACATTGGAGGTTATTTAAGTCAGTGATTCTCAAAGTGTGATATGAGTACCACTAGTGGTACATGGACTCACTCTATTCGGACACGAAATAATCATTTAATTGAGTACAAATCAAATTTACAACAATTAAAACATCCAGTACTATCAAACAAAGTGGAATATAGCTTGTAGCTATGCATACATTACACCCTGTTTAGACTTACTTTTAATCCAGCACAGTACTTTTCATTTACAGTACATTTTACATTTCAAGTATATTATATTTAAAAAGTAATAATAATTCAGTTGTATTTAACTTTGAAGTTCAGTACAGTACAAAATTGTTTGTTTTAAAAATTTACTTCGGTACAAGTTATTTAACTTTTTATCACCTAAACAAATTCGTCTCCATTTATCACCATCATGACCAACAGTGGCTTTATTTTTAAAAAGCATATTTAATATTATTCTAAGCCACATTAACACTGCGCTTAAATAGAGGAAAATGAAGAAAATAAACTATAATGATTCGATTATAATGTATTGCACATAAAAGTTAAAAATTGTACATAAATAAGTGATACAACGGCTGAAATAAGCATTTAATACGTCACCATTTTTCTCACTAAATATATTTCGAAAGGAGCGATTGACATGAAATTTTCACCACATCTTGGGAACAATCCAAGTAATCCATACATACAAAGAAAGTAGAACAAATAAGACAATGAAGTTGTCTGTAAAAATGTGAAATGACACAGGGAAAAAGTATTGAACACATGAAGAAAGGGAGGTGCAAAAAGGCAAGGAAAGCCAACACAACACCTAAAATCTAGCAATAATCACCCTGTGTCATTTCACATTATTACACAACTTTCTTTGTATGTACGGGTTACTTGGGTTGTTCCCAACATCTGGTGAAATTTTCAGGTCAATAGCACCTTTGGAAATATATGTAGTGAGAAAAATGGTGACGTGTTAAATACTTATT
The DNA here is from genome assembly GCF_024500275.1 of Phycodurus eques. Taxonomy (NCBI): domain Eukaryota; kingdom Metazoa; phylum Chordata; class Actinopteri; order Syngnathiformes; family Syngnathidae; genus Phycodurus; species Phycodurus eques. The sequence continues at coordinate 24,670,143 of NC_084527.1, forward strand.
TCAGCCGCTGTAAATGATAAACAGATGATCAAATGCAAATATATTGAACTTGTATTGAAATGAAGTTTAATACAACTGAACTGTACTTAGGCAGTGATCCTTTCACTCTCCATTAGCAAGCCCTGTTCTTGAGTTACGGGCTGTCACTTGTCAATTTTTTGCTTTGGGTTCGAATTACGTGAGCTTCAGAAACTGAAACCCCAGAAAAGTAAACCGTTTTTTTTTCTTGTGTTTGTATTTCTTACAGTTACCACTGCCGACATGCTGCTCTCTCTCTCTGCGCTCTACAGCAGAATAGACAATAGATATAACCATCATGACATGGCTGCCATATCAATGCCCCACATTCAACATGGCCAGATTTAGGCACGGGAGGCACGCCTTTTGGAACTGGATCTAGTCATATTGTATATCTGTTACCAGGAAATACGTCAGCCCCATTCATTGCCTGCATTGTGTTACAGCGCAAAGTAAAAAACAGCGGCCAATTCTGGAACTAACAGACTTTGTCAACGGCAGTTAAAGTGACAAATGGAAACTATTTTTGGACACATTGTTCAGTCCTGACGGTCCGTTTTATCCGATATCTGTTATATCAGGGTCCATTTAATCGAGGTTCCACCGTATTGTAATGCCCTTGCATGTGGACAAGGAGAGCCACAGTCGCCGATGCACTTTTACCCATCTATTGAATGGGACAAACAGTCAAAGACAAAAATACTCACAAGGAGCATGGACACAATGCTCACACTGACTTCAATGCGCGGTAAATGGCCCACCGGAGGTGGCATCACAACGCCTGACATCCCTCACTCGGCCACGCGCTTTTAAGGCACACGTCAACACACACATACTACAGTGTGCGCGTATATATATATGTGAGTGAGTGAGTGAGTGAGTGAGTGAGTGAGTGAGTTAGAGAGAGAGAGAGAGAGAGAGAGAGATTTTTGGGTAAATTCCACTTCACAGAACAAGTTTTGTAATTAATGTCTTTTAAGCATGTTATTAGATTTACCAATACAGTGCTATTTTATTTTATTTATTTTAAAACGCAACCAAAAAGTGTGGTGTTTTTAGCCAGTGATAGAACGGATTGAAGCATTTCAATTTCCTTCACCGGGGGAAAGTATGCTATAATTGAGTAAAATGAGTTACGAGTTTGGCCATAGAAAGAATTAAACCCGTACGCCAAAGTACCATTGTATTAATAGTTTTAACTGTAAATATACCACAATGATCTCAAAACAGTTCAATGTCATTTCCTCCTGTATGTGAAGTGCCAATGTGACAATGATAAGATTCTCTCTGCTCATTTGTAATTGTTATTTTGTTTTGTTTCATCCACACCACATTGTTCAGTTTATTTTAATATGTATTTGTGTAATTACTTTTATTTTGCATTGTTTTACTCTTCTGTCTGCAGACAGGTTGGTAGTGTAAAACCTGCTCTCACTTCCCTTACCTGAATAAATATAGGTTAAATAAATACAAATAAAACAATTTAACTCATCTCACAACTTAACCCTACCATATATATTCGATATATGGTTATTTATCCCGAACGACTACTTGTAAGAGCTGTACGTCATTTAAAACCTTCCCCGGAACAACAACAACACCAGAAAAAACTATCCTGGGATAAACACTAGGAACTGTTTCAACCCTAATTTGTTCGAAAATAGCAAAAGAGTACTGTATCTTCCCCGCAACCCCACCTGTTCATGTGAACATTGAACAATACACGTTGAACGCACCTTGCATGTGCAACACAATCGGAGCCAAGGAAATGGCGTCCTGTTGTCGTCGTTGTTGTTGTCGTCGCTCGGTCTCCCCTCTCACTCGACACAGTCGCTCCTCACATGACGCCATTGTTATTTAAAACTGCACGAATATTTTTGACTCACTCCTTCAACAGTTTCGCTGTTTTGTTAAACACAACCTGTTAACCTCGCGCTTTGTTTCTCGTCGTCGTGGTCCGGTCAATGTTCGTGGCAACCCAACTTCCGCCTTTTTCGACGTCGATTGAGGTTTTACGGCAGCCAAGCATCAATGACGCGTTATTATAATTCCCACATAGTTTCTGGGCGGAACACGTCCTGCTTAAATATTACTGGCTCCAGGACACGCGCCGCTGCACGACGATTGGCTGCTGTATCCCGGCAGAACACGCACTACTGCTCCCCGACGAGAAAAGATGTGATTTAAGTGTGGGGGCGTTAACATGTTTCCCATTAACCCTAACCCACCCTAATCCTAACCTGAACACATCCTAAACCGTCTCAAACCCCAACCCTCGCCATAAACCTAACCATAACAAATGTCCATCCATCCATCCATCCATTGTCTTCCGCTTATCCGAGGTCGGGTCACGGGGGGAGCCACCCTCAGCAGGGAAGCCCAGACTTCCCTCTCCCCAGCCACTTCCTCTAGCTCTTCCGAGGGGATCCCGAGGCGTTCCCAAGCAAGCCGAGAGCCGTAGTCTCTCCAGCGTATCCTGGGTCGTCCCCGGGGTCTCCTCCCGGTGGGACGTGCCCAGAACACCTCACCAGGGAGGCATCCAGGAGGCATCCTAAACAGATGCTCAGCCACCTCATCTGGCTCCTCTCAATGCGGAGGAGCAGCAGCTCTACTCTGAGCTCCTCCCGGATGACCGAGCTTCTCACCTTATCAAAAGGGAGAGCCCGGACACCCTGCGGAGGAAACTCATTTCGGCCGCTTGTATCCGGGATCTTGGTCTTTTGGTCAAGACCCACAGCTCGTGACCATAGGTGAGGGTAGGAACGTAGATCGACCGGTAAATTGAGAGCTTCGCCTTTCGGCATTAGCTCCTTCTTCACCACAACAGACCGAAACAAAGTCTGCATCACTGCAGACGCTGCACCGATCCGCCTGTTCATCTCCCGTTCCATTCTTCGCTCACTCGTGAACAAGACCCCAAAATATTTGAACTCCTCCACTTGGGGAAGGATCTCATCCCCGACCTGGAGAGGCCACTCCACCCTTTTCCGACTGAGGACCATGGTCTCAGATTTAGAGGTGCTGATTCTCATCCCAGCCGCTTCACACTCGGCTGCAAACCGCTCCAGTGAGAGTTGGAGATCACGACCTGATGAAGCCAACACAACCACATCATCTGCAAAAAGCAGAGATGCAATACTGAGGCCACCAAACCGGACCGCCTCTACGCTTTGGCTGCGCCTAGAAAATTCTGTCCATAAAAGTTATGAACAGAATCGGTGACAAAGGGCAGCCTTGGTGGAGTCCAACCCTCACTGGAAACGAGTCCGATGGACTGCCGGCAATGCGTACCAAACTCTTGACACTGGTCGTACTGGCCGTACAGGGCCCGTATCAGGGGGTTCGATACCTCATACTCCCGAAGCACCCCCCACAGGACTCCACGAGGGACACGGTCGAACGGCTTCTCCAAGTCGTCAAAACACATGTAGACTGATTGGGCGAATGTTGCATTCAAACAGGGCTTTTTCGCCCATGTGTCACCTCATGTTTCTTCAAGTTGTTCATGACAAAATCTTTAACAAGAAAATGAGCATCTGAAGGTTTATCTCCCATGTATGCGTGCTCTCGTGTGTGCATTTAAAGTCTGATGATAGTGAGGATCAGTGGTACAGAAAATGGATGGATGGAGGAAAACTTAAACCTTCTCCACAAACTTAACAACTAAAGGGTTGTTTGCTTTCATGTGTCGAATAGTACATATCTTACCATAAACTGAGCAGGTAAAATCTTTTCAAGTGTGACATCTCTTGCATGTTGGAGAAGTGTTTCAAGTGTTTGTCGCCAACAGCACAGTCTGTTGCTCGTATCTTCGGTGTCGTCGTTGTAAGACAGTGGAGCTAATGCCTAGAACAGACTAAAGGATTTTAGCGCCGATATTGGCCCGATTAGCTATCGCGGGCGATTTTCCCAGATCAGGCCCGACATATTTTGTCGGGAACGATAAAACGTCTTGTAGTGTGACATGATCTACGACCAACGATTTGGCCCTACTATAACCCTACGACGCCAAAATGAAAAGTCTAGCATGTGTGATTTTTTGGGATATCTTCCGTGTAGTGTGACAAATCAACAACAAGAGCAGAGACAATATAGTTTATGCATGGGAGTACTCCTGTATGTTCTACAGTATATGTAAACGTTTATGCTGTGTTTGTATTAAAGTAACGGTTGTTTGACGGTTTAAAATTGCCACAGTATCGACATCCAGTGGCGGAGCAAGACTTTTATCCTTGCGGTGGCTATGACAATGAATTTGTTTCTCAACCAATTAATTGCAATCCGAGTCTCTAAATGTTGCAATGTACATACTAAGCACACAGAAGATGAGGTTTGTGCACATCAAATAAAGTTTATTAAGTGTGTTTACAGCACAATGTACACAGAAACACAACTGCAACAATTTTTCAATAATCACAGAGTGACCCACTCACACGCACACACATACACACAATTACCCACTCACAGTTACTCACGCACACACACGATCTATTGACTCACACTCTCTCTGCCCACCTTACCGTTGCCTGACTTGCTTCTCTTTAAAAATAAGTTATATAGCTTGTCGCCCTGTCTTTTCATTTCTCAACGGACCCAATGAAAAAGAAGGCCAGTTTTGTTACTCTTATCATCACTTACAATTGCACAATGTTATCAAATCCCCACTTGAAGCCTAAAAAAATGTCAGGGGAAATAAACCACTGTAGATGTAAGTTTAATATTCAAACTTTCAGCTACTCATTGGTTTCCCAACTGGTTTTGCCTCAGGACCCAAAAGTCAACTTAGCCATTAAGTCGCAACCCAAATTTTTGACACTCTTTAGCAACTCAAATTTATTTCACAAAAATAACCATAGCCCAGTAATAGAAAAGCCTTTATGCACTGTTGAAAACATGAAAACAGTCCTGACGTTTTTTTTTAAAGCACTCCACTCGTTTGTCTTAAACGTGTTTTTAGCTAGCCTGTTGTGCAGCACATTATGCATGAAATAAGATAATGCATAGAAGAGAGGGGGGGGGGGGGGGGGTGTGAATGCAACAGCAACACTTTTGACACTGTAGCGGTGTCAGTTTTAAAGCTTTTAAACAAACATATCAGTATACGAACAGTTTAGAGGCATAACAAAAGGCAAAACGTGAAGGAGACACACTGCACTGGCTGCGTAGTGAAACACTTCAGGTGCTGGTGACACGTTTTCGTTTTTACCGCAGTCAGACGTCACTTCATGCTAAATTTAGCTTGATACCCGTGGCTCCTAGCAAAACGCTGTCCTATCGGATCGGAAGTGATTTTAAACAGTGACTCATTAGGACACCACCGTAAAACTTACTTTAGATTAGGGAGTGACGTAGACTGGCTCCTCTTCTTCTGTGGCGATTCTTCTTCTTTTCCTAATAAATGTGGATGACAACTCTTTGTTATACATAGCGCTAACTACTGTACAGGAGGGTCTTGGTCAAAAGGCGTCACAAATTTCAAAATGCAAACGGCTTCTTTCGACGAGACGTGCGGTGCTGTGATATGTTAATCATCTGGGGGCCCCGGGGGGGGGGCCCTGGGGGTTCCGATCAGATTTCAGGAGGGCCCAGCAGCTACCCCGGCCTCCCCCTGGGTCTGCCCCTGAGCATGGATATTGACTAAGAGTGGTGTGCACCTAAACACGAAATGTACACGTCCAATAAAGTTTCTCGAAACGTGTTTGACATTTCATGTAGATTTCACAACTGTAATCTGCGTGCAAGAGTCCATTTAGCCAGATAAGATGCTTTTTATATGCTATTTTTCGGGGGACTATAAACACAGTATGACCTTGACCTTTTATTTTGGTACTTCCAGCTGTTGGCGGTTTGGATTTGCATTTTAGCTAAATATTTAGTTTCACCCGAAACATTTAGCTATAACAGTATTATTTAAGAAATCTACTTCACATTTGGATATAGATTTGACATTTATATATAAATTTCACAGTTAGCATTTAACATTTAGCTAAAAAAAAATTTCGGGGAGCGACTGGTTATCACATCTGCCTCACAGTTCTGAGGACTGGGGTTCAACTCCCGGCCCCGCCTGTGTTCTCCCCGTGCCTGCGTGGGTTTTCTCCGGGTCCTCCAGTCAAGTCGGCGTCTCGATCTCGCAACACGCCGAGGAGGCGCGGTTTGTTTACTCCCGTTACTTGCAAACGGAAGTGGAGCACGATAGGACGGCTCCGATTGGCTTTTGTCACGCCCCCTACGTCATGTTAGCTCATGGAAATACGCACACAGCTGATAACGGACATCAGCGTTATGGGAATCCCACGCACTTTCCTAGCAGGACACGCCCTGCTCCAATATTACTGACTGCAGGACACACGCCGCCACAGTATGAATTGCTCGTGTATATTTGTGTACGTGGGTACAAACCGCTCTAAGATTCACTGGCCAAACGGATAATTTAGTCGCATTTGGCGACTGGCATGTGCTAATTTCGGACCCTGATACTTGCGCCTTTGTTTTTTTTGTTCTTGTTATAATTATATTATTTTTTGTTCTTTCCAATTTTTCACAGTGTAATGAAAGTCAGTTGAGGATGTGGAACAAGTGATTTTATTTGAAATTGTGGAAAAGGGGGTGGGATTTAATAATCACAGCTTCTTCTCACTACTTTTCAAATGTGCATCTTATTTGATTTGCATGTTTGAAATAACAAAGGTTAAGTACACAACACAATGGTTGTTCTGTCACCGATAAAATCATTGGGTTAGCTTCTTTTACATCATTGTCATAAATGTCATATTTTATCCAAAATCATTTGCAAATTCCCACAGAGTCAGTTTCTTGAGTTTTGTTTTTTTTAAAGCTGCAACCATCACTATTCTCTCCAGCACACTTGTGTCTCCGAACAAAACCATTACACTTTTAGCACACACGCTGAGACTGAATGGTTTTTCCAATGTGTGTGTTTTTGTGCTTTCCTAATTGTCGTTTTTGGGAGAATATTTGACCACAAATGGAGCAGACAAATGGTTTCTCTTTAGTGTGCGTTCTTGTGTGAGATGTTAAACTTGACTTTACAGAGAAGCTTTCACCACAAACTGGGCAGGTAAAAGGTTTCTCTCCAGTGTGTGTTCTTGTGTGTATTTTTAAGTTTCCCTTCTGACTGAATCTTTTGCCACAAACATGACAAGCAAAAGGTTTTTCTCCACTGTGTGTTCTTTTGTGTCTTTGTATATGTGCCTTACGAGAGAATCTTTGACCACAAAGTGAGCAGGCAAAAGGTTTCTCTCCGGTGTGTGTTCTTGTGTGTTTTGTTAAACGTTCCTTTTCAGAGAAGCGTTCGCCACAAACTGAGCAGACAAAAGGCTTCTCTCCAGTGTGTGTTCTTGTGTGACTTGTTAAACTTGCCTTTGCAGAGAAGCTTTTGCCACACAATGAACAGACAAAAGGTTTTTCTCCAGTGTGTGTTCTTGTGTGACTTGTTAAATTTGACTTGTCAAAGAAGCTTTTGCCACAAACTGAGCAGACAAAAGGTTTCTCTCCAGTGTGTCTTCTCATGTGACTGTTCAAACTGTGCTTTAAATGAAATTTTTTCCCACACCGAGAACATTTCCATACTTTGCTGTCACGTGGCATATCATCTTCAGAGTGTTCATCATCCTCATCGCCGTCATCATCATCATCATCATCTTCTTCATAATCATAATCATCATCATCATTATAATCCTCCTCCTCATCATCATCATCAGTGTTCGGCGAGTGTGACGACGTGTTGTCACTATCTGCCTGTGAACCTCCACAGTGGTCTCCATCACCTTCTGTTGTCATGTGTTGACTTGAGCTGCTCCTCGGAGACTCTGTTCCCCTGTTTTCCTCACTTTGACCCTTGTCTTCATCTTCAATCTTTAAGGGGACAAAGACTAATGTTAACCTGGTAATATCCTCCCCTTCCTCTTTAATTTCTGCTCTTTAATGCGAGGGTGATCTACCTCCTTTTTTATTTGACAGGGCTCCTCCTCTTCCTCTTTAATGAGAGGGGGCTCTTCTTCCACCGGTTTAACGTGCGGTGACTCTGTCTCCTGCTGCCAAGGACGAAGATATTTTTCACTGACGTCTGCAGGACACAAGAAGATAAACATAAATAACACATTTGATAAAGTCTAATCCCAAGCCGTGACTTTGATGTTGTGCATCGTTGTTTCTACAGTGGTACCTTGACTAAAAAGTTTAATTTATAACTGAAAAAAAACAAATAACTGAAATTACTCGTATATGACATCAAGTTTCCCAATTGAAATGTTATTAATGCATTTCAACCCCTGAAAATATTTTTTTTTTTCTGAAAATACAAACGGCACTGCAGAGCGGTGACCGACTGGTTAGCACGTCTTGCTCACAGTTCTGAGGATCCGACTGGGTTCGAATCCGGCCTCACCTGTGTGGAGTTTGCATGTGCTCCCAGTGCCTGTGTGGGTTTTCTCCGGGTCCTCCAGTTTCCTCCCACATCCCCAAAAACATGCATGGTAGGCAGAGGTGGGTAGAGTAGCCAAATATTGTACTCAAGTAAGAGTACTGTTACTTTAGAATAACATGACACAAGTAAAAGTAAAAAGTAGTCATCCAAGTATTTACTTGTGTAAGAGTAAAAAGTACTCAATGAAAAAACTACTCAAGTAAAGAGTAATTTCTGAGTAACTTCTGTTTTATCTTTTCTTTTTCTTTTTTAAATCAGAGCATGAAAATAAATATGGGAGTCGACACACACCTGCCACAAATAAAAAAATTTAATTGCCTAAAAATCAACAACACAGGCAGTGGGCCCTACAGAAACATTATTTGCTTGATTCACTTAAATGACTTCATGAAGAAGCTTGTTTGCTGAACAGACTTAGTGATTGTGTGTGTGTGTGTGTGCTACTTTTGCCACATCCGCTGCCAAAACAACAGCAAAAACTTCTGCAAATTACTGCAAGGTGTTTTCTAAAGTTAGAAGTGGGCTGAAAATTTTGGGGATGTGGAAACCGGCACTCCGGTTTCCTCCCAGCAGCCTCATTTACTTAAACTACCCTGAACTAATAGTGCGATGGAAATGCAAACCACATGGGCCACAGGAATCTTTTGCTATCAGGAACTCAAAGTTCCTGGGCTGGTTGGTGGAAAAGCCCCTATTGCTGACATCACTCCGGGGCTAATGCTAACGCCATGCGACAGGAGTTTCATGACGTAATTAGCTCCCCCAACAATCCAAACACCGAGACGGAATTGTTTTAAAGTCTGACACTTCCATGTCACAGGTGATCTTCACATATGCCGAATATAAACTAAGTGAAGGGGTACCTGCTTTCACAGGAGTAGAAATTATCTGTGAGTCAGCAACTTGTTGTACAGGAACCTTGCGACGCCGGCCTCTTACTGGAGCTGGCTTGGCATAATTGTGCAATTTTTCAATCATTCTAACGGCAACAACAGGTTTGAGACAATCAAGGCAAAATATTGGCTTGTCCCGTGGAGAGTCTGTTTGCGCTGATGTTGAGACCTGCAAGAAAATAATAAAAAGAGAACATTCAATCAGGGCAAGAAATATTTTCTGACACTTGCTCTAAGTTTGTTCATTCTTGTAAACCTGCGGAACAAATACATCATCATAACAGTAAACTTATCAGTAACAATAACTATGTTTGCATGAAAGAAAAATGGTCTCCTCTTTGCATCCTATTTTGTGTTAATAGCCTAATTAAGTTGCTGACTGTGATTAAAGCAGTAAAAATCTCAATTCAGGTGTGCAATAGAGAGCGACTATTTATATACTATATATCTAGCACTCGTGCTAAAATACAAAGCAATTAATCCGGTTTGCCAATGTTTTTGTAATATCCATATATAAAAAAACTAATTCTCATCTATAGACTGTATGAGGTATGGATTCGTACTTTGTCTTTAAGAAGGAAGTTTCTCCTGGAAAATTGGGACAGTTCCGGTCATCTTCCCACAATAATGCCAGCCAGGATAAAATGTTCATAAATATATGGCAGGTACCAGCAATATGGTGCACGACAAAACACAATAGAACCAGTCAAACATATATAATATATAATTCTGACATAAGCAAAATTAGAGATGTGCTTTGGAAGTATTTTGCAACGATAGCCACACATACCATATGTTTTCCTGCAGTCTGCACTGTAGATGTGTTTGGTACTACAAGTACCTCACTAGCTGAAATATCTGAGGGTGTGTTCTAGAAAAATAGAGAATTAACAACGTCATTTCTTGATCAGGCTAGCTAGGTAGCTTTGCACAAAACTGATTTCCTGAAAGAAACAAAGGACATCTGACATTTTTGTTCTCCCAAAACTCGATTTTGGAAAGCCGGGCTCTTCAGTCTTTGAACGTCATTTTGGCACAATGTCCTACAACCAATTATCTTGTAAGTGGCTAGCTGCTGTGGGCAGCGTGACGCAGAGGATAAGAATACGCCCTGCAACCAGAGGCTCACCGGTTGGGATCCCCGCCCCAGTGCATGTCGTCGTTGTGTCCTTGGGCAAGACATGTAACCCACATGAATGAGTGTGATTGGATGTTTGGTGGTGAAGTTTGGAGGAGTTCTAGGTGCACAATGGCGGCCAATGCTTTTGTCAGATTGCCCCAGGGCAGCTGTAAGATAACACACGTAGTAAAAAGAAAAAAAAAAAGAAAATACACACACATACATACATACACACACTGGGGCAAAAAAGTATTTAGTCAGCCACCAATTGTGCAAGTTCTCCCGCTTAAAAAGATGAGAGAGGCCTATAATTTTCATCATAGGTATACCTCACCTATGAGAGACAAAATGAGAAAAAAAATAATCCAGAAAATCACTGTCTGATTTTTAAAGCATTTATGAACAAATTGTGGTCGAAAATAAGTACTGTATTTGGTCAGTAACAAAAGCTAATCTCAATAGTTTATAAACCCTTTGTTGGCAATGACAGAGGTCAAACGTTTTCTGTCAGTCTTCACAAGGTTTTCACACACTGTTGCTGCTCGAGAGCAGTGATGTTTTGGGGCTGTTGTTGGGCAACACTTTCAATTCCCGCCAAATATTTTCTCAGAGGTTGAGATCTGGAGACTGGCTTGGCCACTCCAGGACCTTGAAATGCTCCTTTCGAAGCCACTCCTTCGTTGCCCGGGCGGTGTGTTTGGGATCATTATCATGCTGAAAGACCCAGCCACGTTTCATCTTCAATGCCCTTGCTGATGGAAGGATGTTTTCACTCAAAATCTCACGATACATGGCCCCATTCATTCTTTCCTTTACACGGCTCAGTCGTCCTGGTCCCTTTGCAGAAAAACAGCGCCAAAGCATGATGTTTCCGCCCCCATTTGCTCACCGTTCTTGTGCTCATTTTGACCTCACGGGGTGAGATTTTGCACGGAACCTCGATTGAGGGAGATTATCAGTGGTCTTGTATGTCTTCCATTTTCTCATAATTGCTCCCACACTTGATTTATTTCACACCGCTCGTTGGTCTTGGCCATAGTGGAGTTTGGAGTGTGACTGTTTGAGGTTGAGGACAGGTGTCTTTTATATTGATGAGTTCAAACAGGTGCCATTAATACAGGTAACAAGTGGAGGACAGAGGAGCCTCTTAAAGAAGAAGTTACAGGTCTGCGAGAGGCAGAAACCTTGCTGATTTGTGGGTGACCAAATATTTATTTTCCGCCATAACTAGCTAATAGATTCTTCAGACAAAATGATTTTTTGGACTTTTTTTCTCATTTTGTCTCATAGGTGAGGTATACCTATGATGGAAATTAAAGGCCTCTCCCATCATTTTAAATGGGAAAACTTGACAATTGGTGGCTGACTAAATACTTTTTTGCCCTACTGTACGTATATACATACATACATATACATATATAAACACACGCACACACACACACATATACAAACAACCATCCGCACTCACATTCAGACCTACGGCTAATTTAGAGTCTTCACTCCACCTACCATGCATGTTTTTGGTATGTGCGAGGAAACCAGAGTACCCGGAGAAAACCCATGCAGCACAGGGAGAACATGCAAAATCCACACAGGTGGATTTGAACCCCGGTCCTCAGAACTGTGAGGCAGATGTGCTAACCAATCGTCCACTGTTCCACCCACCACATAGTGTTGTGTGGAATTGAGCAGGAAATGTTAACTTTATTGTAAACTCTCGACATCACACCTTGAGGCTGATCAACTGGCTTCCTTTTACCGAGACCCTACACACTCGGATGACGTCATATGACCTTCCGCCATAATTAGGCTTGGGCATCGTTTGAATTTGAGCGATTCTGGTCCCGATTCTGGTTCCTCATTTCGATTGCGGTTCTAAACAATTCTCAATTCAGTTTCTTTTAGGGGGCTGGGTCAAAAAAGTTTGCATGGTTGAAATAAACTGTGTCCAAATTATGAACATCCCTTTTCTTAGCAGCCCATAGCATAGACTAAACATTTGACTTGGGATTCTTTATAACTAGTATCAATAACAAACCTATGAACTAAAAAGCAATTTGTGTGGAACTAATCCAATTGACTTAATATTCAGTGTTTCAGCTAAAAAATTAAATATAGCATTGTTAAAATCGTTATTTGGGACTGTTTTATCACGTCAAATGGTTCTTATGTGCAGCTTTTAACTTTCTGTTTTAAGCTTGGAGCTTTTTATTTTGAAGGGCCCGCACCGGAGCTCAGCATTTCGGCACAAAAAGTAACGGTGAATTTTGAAAACGAAAACTAAACCTAGACGGCAAGAAAGAGAGTAATGAAGGGAACCGAAAGCTATAAAACCTTGCTTCCTTAACCTACCCACAGATGAGGAACAAGGTTAGTGTTTCTGATACTGTGAGACGTTTGTGAATTGTGTTCCAATTCATTGTGATGTAAAGTTGCCAATTTGACCTTTGAAGTAAGCTTTTTTTTCTGTCATCGTCTCTTGCGTTGGTTTGAAGACTAAAATAACGCTAAAAAAACATCATTGCAAAAGTGCAACCAACTGTTTAACTTGTTGGAGGCCTCAATGTTGGCATAGACTGTATTTTATTGTTTCACTCACCCAATTTGACTTGACTGAAGTTCCGCGCGGTGTAGGCTGAGGGTCGGAGCTGGAGGGAATACGTCAGACCTCTACACATCGTGAAAACCTCCTTTGCACAATATAATCTTATTCCAAGTGTTGCACTGAGGCGACTGGTCATTTATTTTCACAAAGTTAAGACACACTTTTGTTCGCCGCTATTGGTCGCAAGCACGTCTTTGAGCATGTTCTTCGTTAGTTTTTGCCACTTTCTTCTTCGGGGTCGGGGGACTATATGCATCGAAACTGGGAAGCGACATTTTTTAATTTGAACGATTACGGGAGAACCGGAACGTTAGTCCCGGTTCCAATCGGTTCTCGATGCCCAACCCTAGCCATAATATAGAACCAGTCAACACAAACCCTAACTGTACAAGGGTCTGAATACTTATGCCTGTGTGATATTTCAGTTTTTCTTTTTAATAAATCTGCGCAAATTTCAACAATTCTGTTTTTTTCTGTAAATATGGGATGCTGTGTGTACATTAATGAAGAAAAAATGAATTTAAATGATTTAGCAAAGGGCTGGAATATAACAAAGAGTGAAAATTTAAGGCGGTCTGAATACTTTCCCTACCCACTGTATATTTCCTTTGTTCCACTTTGTTCTCATTTTGTTAAAAAAACTAAATGTGATAGAGAAAAACTGAGATCAGTGTTGGATTCCACACCCAAAAATTTGTTAAAAACAGCTGTCAGACCTAATTCAACAAACATTGTTACCCAGTGTAATAGTATGAATTTTAGTTTACATTAACATTTTGTCTTACCTGAGTATTTTCTATCTTGAGCAGCACATTGGTTGACAAAATGGTGCCCTCTTTTTTCACACGTCCCAGAAGTTTATCTGTTCCCTAAAATGTAAAAGGAATAAAAATGTAGTATCAAAACAGACAACAGGTAACTGTTTCAGAGCTTTATGATGTCTGAGAATTTGCTGTTTAAACCAAAAAACACTCATGCAGTGCCAACATAAATTGGTGGTTTCGCGACATGCGCAGCCTTTGCCACGAAGCTCAAAATTTAGCTCAGTTGCATCATGTTTCCACTGATCATCCTTGAGAGTTTCCTACATCTTAATTTGAGTCCACCTGTGGAAAATTCAGTTGGGGGCGTCGGGGGATTACACACCTGTCTATATAAGGTCCCACAGGTGAAAGTGCATGCCAGAGCACAAACCAAGCATCAATTCAAAGGAATTGTCTGTAGACCTCCAAAACAGGATTGTCTCAAGGCACAAATCTGGGAAAGGGTACAGAAAATGTTCAGCTGCTTCAAAGATTCCAATGAAATCAGTGGCCGCCATCATCCGTAAATGGAAGAACTTCCCAACCACCAGGACTGTTACTAGAGCTAGCCGCTCAACTAAACTGAATAATCGGGGGGGGAAGAAGGGCCTTAGGGAGTTGACCAAGAAACCGACGATCACTCTGTCAGAGCCCCAGCGGTCTGCTGTGGAGAGAAGAGAACCTTCCAGAAGGACAGATCATCATTTCAACTGATCATCCTTGAGATGCTTCTACAACTTGAACGGAGTCCACCTGTGGTAAGTTCCGTGTATTGAAGTTCATTTGGAATGGCACACACCTGCCTATATAATATTTCATAGTTGGCAGTGCCTATCAGAGCAGAAACCAAGCAATGAATTCTAAGGAACTGGCTGCAGACCTCCGAGACCAGATTGTGTCAAGATACAACTCTGAGGAAGGATAGAAAAGAATTTCAGCAGCATTGAAGGTCCCGAAAAGCACGGTGGTCTCGATCATTCGGAAATGGAAGAAGTTTTTAACCACCAGGACCCTTCCTAGATCTGACCGTCCGACCAAGTTGAGTAACCGGGGAAGAAGGGCCTTGGTCAGAGAGGTGAACAAGAACCCGATGGTCACTATGGCGGAGCTCCAGTGTTCCTTTGCGGAGATAGGCGAACCATCCAGAAGGTCAACCATTGCTAGTGCACTCCACCAATCAGGCCTTTTTTTACATGAGTCAAGGATGGCGGATTTGAGAAGACCCCAATGTCCCGGTCACAATTTTTTTTTTTGCACCCGAGTCTGAGTATTTGATTTTAAGTATCTGCCGATCCAAAGTCCCAATCCGATACCTCGGCAAGGCATTAAGAAAAAAAGAGTGTGCATCCAAATTAGCAACTGGTGCCAGAAATATCGTGGGATAAAAATCCAAATAATGTCCAGTAGAAGCAGAATGCTACCTGTAGGCAGCATGGCTCAGGTGGTAGAGTGGCCGTCTCTTAACCCAAAGGTTTTGGGTTTTATCCTCTGTCCCTGTGAGCATGTCCGGGTATTCTTGACCAAGATAATGAACCCCCAGTTGCTTCTGATGTTGTGTCATCAGTAGGTGAATGAGGAGACAGTGTTAAAGCAGTTTTAGTACGTTGAAGATAAAAAAGCTGCTGTACAAGTGAAAAAAACATTTCCCCATTACCTTATAATGAAATTGCACAACCAAACACAGTACAACCAGTCGAACACGATATCGTTCAGATATTGAATGAAATTTTTGATAAATGCTTCAGATGCATTTCTCAACGATATACTATACATACCATGTGTTCTTCTTCAGTCTGACCTGTAGAAGTGTGGGGTACTATGAGTTCCTCATAAGCTGAAATATCTGATGTAGTGTTCTAGAAAAAAATTCAAAAAGTTAAAGTCACATCTTGATGAGGCTAGGTAGCTTTAAGCACAACTGTTTTCCTAATGGAAACAAAGGACAGCTGACATTTTTGTCCAACCAAAACTAAATTTTCAAAAGCCAGACTCCTCACAGTCTTTGAAGACAATGTTGCCACAATGTGCTGCAACCAATGAGGTCATAAGCATACCACATGTATAATAAACAGTAGTGCTATTGTTCATCAAAAAATATCCACTAAAAGCAAATTCAACCATGACTTTACTAGTATATTCCCCTGTACTATTACACTGAAAACTTTTACTTTGCTATTCTATTTTTCATTCTTATCATTCATGTGCTTAAAATGTCTTGACACTTACAAAGACTTAAGTACACACACACTCACACCAAGATAATCAGAATGTTTTTGTCCCAATTTTACCACTTCCCGACCCAGTAAAACAAACGCCAGATCATCTGCAGTGTTATGAGATTATTTTAAAAGATTATCCAGTGGTTTGAGGTGTTTTAAGAGTGAATTTGTCCTGATGGCAGGATCTGAAGTGGGTCAGGGTGACAATCCTAAATATTAAAGGTGTTCAATATTTAAGGCCAAAAATCTTCATTAGTGTAAGGGAAAAGCTGACGACTCCCAAGCCATGACTTCGACCTAAGGAACAAGGAAGCGGCGTAAATAAAAACAAATATGTCCTACCCAAAACACGAAGTTACTCGGATAATAGAATAATCCATCCACCCATTTTCTGTACTTCTTATCCCCACTAGGGTCACGGGCGTGCTGGAGCCTATCCCAGCTATCTTTGGGCTAGCGGCGGAGAACACCCTAAACTGGTTGCCAGCCAATCGCAGGGCACATAGAAACAAACAACCGTTCACACTCACATTCACATCTAGGAACAATTTAGAGTCTTCAATCAACCTGCCGTGCATGTTTTTGGAATGTGGGAGGAAATCGGAGTACCCGGTGAAAACCCACGCAGGCGAGGCCGGATTTGAACGCCGGTGCTCAGAACCATGAGGCAACTGTACTAACCATTCACCCACCGTGCCGCCTAATCGAATAATAAAATAAGAATTTGCCCCAAAACCACCATCATTCCCTCTTTTAGTGTGTTTGCTGGTTGTTGCTATGTTTCTTCTTCTTAGATTTTGTTAAAGGGAACTCCGTTTTCAATTACGTTTGGTATATATGATCTCTTCCAGCTTGCGTAACATAACCATAAGATACAACTTTCGATAATCACTTCCAGATTTATATATTACAAAACGTAATTCAACATAGGCCGCCATTGTTTTTTCGTCCCAGTGCATTCTGGGTAGTGACGTCAAATGGGGGATGTGCCCGACGCCCGGAGTATTTTTAGCAGTAGCCACAGTAGCAGCGATGAACGCTGTCCAGCCATTTCAGTTCGAGCCAGAGTGTGATCAGGAAAATGAGGAGAAACGGAGGTGAAGATGACACGTGTGAAGAAACTCGAGTTGGTCATTTTTAGTGGTGTATTTGTAGCTACCGCTTTGCCAATGCCGACTTAGAAAGCGAGTATCTGTTGTAAAGAGCTCCCATTGCATTTCTCCCCATGGTACTTGTTCGTTTTATAAATGTATTCAGTAATAACTGAGAGTAAAGTTATATGCATCCATATCTTACTATTTTTCACTGTTAACTCAGTATCCGGTGGCGATGATTTGTTTATACAACAGTTGCTGCTGGTAACGCGGTCAGCGCCCCCTGTCTTCCGCTTGTCACACGCGGCCGTTTAGGCTCCTTGTGAGGAAACTTAGTCGCCACTGCATTGGATTTAAGCCGTCGTTTACACCCAGACACACCGGTGAGCTCTCCCGTGAGACGGGGAGGCGAGCAAAGGCTTCGAACAAACGCGGATCTTTCGGCGGCTCTTCCGGCCACATCCTCCCACCGTTTCCTCAACTTGATCTTTTTGGGAAAGCTACGAATGCTTACCTCCTTTTTTGCATTCCGTCCTGATCGGAAATTGCATCCCAAAGCGGCGCAGTATGGCATGTTTAACTCTTTTCGCTGACGATAAGTTGTTCGCAAGTGGCTAGCTTTAGCTCCGCAGAGAGCAGCAACGTAATTTTACAACAGGCATTTTACGTCATCATTCCCAGAATTCTTTGCGCACGCTAAAAATGGCGGCGGCAGTGTTTCAAATTATGGTCTAAACAAAATCCATCCATCCATTTTCGGAGCCCCTTCTCCTCACTAGGGTCGCGGGCGTGCTGGAGCCTATCCCAGCGATCATCGGGCAGGAGGCGGGGTACACCCCGAACTGGTTGCCAGCCAATCGCAGGGCACATACAAACAAACAACCACTCACACGCACATTCACACCTACGGACAATTTAGACACACTTCTTAGGTGGATTGGATAATTAAAGTCAACAACATGAACTAAACAAGTCATGTTGACAATTTTTCAATTTATTCTTTGAACAAACGGTCAGTGGCGTGTGGAAGAACCATACAGTCAAAACAGCCTGGCACCCCCTCAATCCACTCGTTCATAAAAATATTCCCCACCAATGTTTTAGCCCCCGAAAACATTTATTCTCCATTGTGTTTCCTTACGTGTGATTTCAACGTACTCTTATAAGCAAAGCTTTTACCACAAAGTGAGCATGTGAAAGGTTTTTTTACTGCATGTGTCAGCATGTGTGATTTCAAACCATTCTTATAACAAAAGTTTTTACCACAAACTGAGCATGTGAAAAGTTTTTCTCCCGTGTGCGCCTGCATGTGTGAATTTAAAGTCTCCTTGTAGGTAAAGCTTTCATCGCAAACTGAGCAACTGAAGGGCTTTTCCCCCGTGTGTGTTCTCATGTGTCTCGTCACACAGTGCTTATAAGAAAAGCTTTCGCCACAAACGGAGCACGTGAAAGGTTTTTCTCCCGTGTGTGTCGCTGTGTGTGCAACCAAAGAGATCTTGTGAGCAAATTTTTCACCGCAAATAGAGCAAGTGAAAGGTTTTTCACCCGTGTGCGTTCTCATGTGTCGACTCAAATGGTCTTTTATATAATACACTTTGCCGCAAATTGAGCAAGTGAAAGGATTTTCTACCGTATGTGTTACTTTGTGTACAATCAAAGAGACCTTTTCTGCAAATGTTTCACTGCAAACTGAACAACGAAACGTTTTTTCTCTTGTGTGTGTTCTCATATGTCTGTTCCTATAAGCCTTAGTAAAGCTTTTACCACAAACGGGGCAGGTAAAATGGTCTTCAGGAGTATGACGTCTCACGTCGGTCGTCTCCTTTTCAGAGCATTTCAAGCGTTTGTCGTCACCTTCGCAGTCTGCACCGCTTCCCAAAGGTTCTTCTGTGTCATTACTGTGTGACAGTGGAGCTGAGCGATTGTATCCTGGTAGTCCTCCACTGTGGTTTCCACTTGGACTGTGATTGCAAAGCTGCGACGACGCAGGTGCTTCGTCTTCGTCGTCTTCACTCTTCACAACCACGATGTTTAGTGGCAACTCGCTGACATCCACCTCCTCCTCTTCCTCTTTAACGTGGGAGTGCTGCGGACGCTTCTGCTCCAGACCGGAGCTCCCTGCCTGCGGTGGCTGAGGGGAAAGTTCCTCTTGGTGACCAATCAGCTGATGGATGTCTGCGGGACACGGGTGACAAAAAAACACGGGTCAAATCTTTTAAAAACGTTATACGGTGTATGCGGTAACAGCGCAAGGTTCAGGTCACTTCCTAATGTGCTGTCGTTCAATTTAAAGTTACAATTACGAAGCCCGTGGCTCGCCCCAACTCGGTCATACCACCAAAGATCGGGACTTGAGTCATTGTGACTTGGACTTGAGTCCACTCGTGTCACCGTTTTGATCACCTGTGACTTGACTTGACAACAAACAAAGACTTGAGACCAGCATTGGGAGTTGAAAACAACTTGTTGTTGATTTTACTGTGACAATATAAGCACCGAACCTAGCAATAGAAAGAGTAGACTCTCTTCTGTCACCAGAAAAAAATTGTTTGTTTCTAGCTTTTTTTATTCTTTAGTAATCAGCAGTAGAACATGGGGTGGTTTCACCCCAAAACACCAGTTCCTGGCCAAAAAGAGGGGGGGAACCCCAACTTTTTTGTGCCAAGCAGAATAGTGACTTTGACGCTAACATTTTTGCTTTTGTGACACCACAAACTATAAAACAACAAAAACAAGACTGAGAAACTGCTTTTGATGGCAAAAGAATAATTTATTTACAAATGTACAACTGTGTAACACTTTGTTAGCAATGGTAACTCACCGCATGGCTCGAGTTGAACGTCTGGCTTTTTTACGTGGTGTTCGCCCTTTCACTCCATGAACTGCATCATCTTTTCTCACGATCATGTCACACACTTTGTACTACTTACTCAAGTTATGTACGCTATACTCTGCTCGAATGTGAGGTGCCTAAACTTGTTCGACTTAGTTTTGCTCCATGTTCTGTCTTGTTTTCCTGTGTCCTTCGTTCATGTCGTTATGTTTTGTTCTCCGTCTGACCTCATTAGCCATGCTCCTTGTGTCACCCAATCAGCTCCCCCCAGCCACTTGTCATATCCAGGTGCGCCTCATGATTTTGTCAGTCTGTTTATATTTAGTTGGCTGTTTTTTTTAATTGTCATGTCATGTTGTCCGTGCCATCATCTGTGCTGGTGAGTTCTCCTGTATTTCTTTTACTTTGTATCTTGTTAAGTTAGCCTTTTATTTTCTACGCTTGCATTGAGCGTCCTGGCAGCTCTCCAGCAGGTGACAGGGAAGGTTGAAAAGCGGAATGTCTCTGCAAGGTTTCTGAAGCGTCTGGATCGTTGAATCCTGTTGTGGAACCATTGCAGCTCCATCTTTCCAGCATATAGCGTGTCCTCCTGCTGCGCATTGGTGTCTTTGAGGCAACGGCCCACCTCCTCAGCGCCAGGATCGACTTCTGCACAAACTGCTTCATCTTGAGGATTTGCACCTTGGTCGCTTTACTGTCTCGTAGCACCTCCATCACCCTGTGTTGACCTTCAAAGTTCCTGAGGTGTGTCTGTAGGCTTTTCTCACTGCACACCCTCTCCAACCCGGACGCAGAGGATGCCCTGCAGCTTTTCCTTTGTATTTGCTGAGCTGTTGTGTAAACTTTTCATCTGTTGTTTGTATATGGTAGGAAAACTGCCATAACGTCATTAACTCCAACAACACTTGAAGCAAAAGCATCACGCTATTCAAATATTCATGAAGTATTTGATCCTCTTTGAGTGTGGCGCCAAGTCTATTTGTCCTGGCTTTGACCTGAGCCCTTTCTGTCCTTTTTAATTTTACTTAAATCACCAAGACATCACACACAACAAGCGTGCCCTGAAAACCGTTTGTTTTGGAGTTTAGTTATGGAGAACTTTTCCCCTTCCATTTCAAGCCTGTCATTGAAATCTTGAAGGACCATTGAGGGCAAGCACTCATGTTCAATGATGTGGTGAGAACATAGTCCAGTTTTGAAGAAAAACAGCTGACTTTAAAAACGTACATTCGAGGGCAATGAGGTGCTTCGGAAGCGCAAATCATCCCCTGCTTGTTGCTTTCTGTGCGTTACGGTGCTGATTTCATTTCCCGAGTTGTCAGCTAAGGCCAGATTGTTTCTGAGAGGATCCTGGGTGTGTTTAGAGTGATGTTTACTGGGAGATCTGCTGGAAAACAATCGTGAATGTTTGACCTATTCAGTATTTACGATGCGCATATTGTGTCCAACCCGAACGCTAATATATATTTTCTTGTCTGGTAATGAATAATATGCATCCGTGAACAGACCTTGCATGTGCAACACGATCGGAGCCAAAAAAATGTCGTCTTGCTGTCGGCGTTGTCGCTCGGTCTCCTCTCTCGTTCGACAAAGTTGTTCCTCGAACGACGCCATCATTCTTTCAAACAGTCAAAATATCCAAATGTAGATGGTTTTACACAAAGTCCAGCTCCCTCTTTGTCTCACGTCGACCCATTTACTGACTTCCGCCTTTTTCTTCTTCGGTGGTACTCTGACGTATGATGAGCCGATGAAACCCTGACCCGACGAACCAACGTGCCTCCGTAGCGGCCATGTTGGGGAGGTCGACGTTACCGCTAAAATGAAGTCGTAACTTGCCCATTTCTCAACTTATTTTTATGAGGTTTACGTCTTTGTCGACGCCAAAGCGTGTGTTATCAACATAACATTTGGAAAATGTATATATTTACTTGTGAAATGCTATCCCATGATCCCGTGTCGTACACAATGTGCTGGCATCCTTCTTCTTTGTGTTTTCTTGCTGTCCCCACACAAGAAATGCGCCGACCAATTAGCCCCCCTACTAGCATAGCGTCGCCTAGGCATGCAGTTCAAAGGGGCCGTGTCGCATCTACCTATGGTCATATCGATGCAAGAAAAAACAAATTAAACCTTATGAATCCTTTTCCATCCATTTGATCCACCAAAATATGATGACACGCCTTCCTAACATTTCACACACAAGTTTCACCATCTGGATTCAACATTGTAGATATCAACAACGTCTTTCATTTCGTAACGAGGTTTTGAATAGTTAGAATTTATATTCAGAATTACAGATATCTGCAATGCAATTTCGCCGAGGACAAATGTAGTTACTGACATCTCAAATGTTCTTTTTGACCAGGCAAAACAGAACCAGTCCAGGTGTTAAAAAAAGGTTCTTCACACAACTCCCTCTGTTGACCAACATTTTGATTGTCATTTGTGTGATGGATTTTTGCAGTCTTGCTAGCAGTGTCCGTGTGGAAATATTCACTGACATTAATTATTTATCGGGTGTAAATTAATGTAATCTGTTTATGATTCATTTGTGGTGAACGATATGGTATGACTATGAAATCCAGTAGGACATGCTACGCCTATGAGGTGACCACATAGGCGTAGCCTGTCACCTGTCAGAGGGGCCTGACAGGTGAGGTCTACAACCATGCAGACGTCACCTCTCTTTATGGAAGGACTCAGAAGTTGCAAGAATTCACAGCTGCAACGGGTCATAATCTCAGTCATCGTCATTGCAAGCAACATAAATATAATATTTGACTTTTTTAGTAGGCCTTCCAATAATCCAATAAAACAGAAGAATCTCAATCATGGATGAATGCTAAATGTCAGAATCAGAATTAT
The DNA here is from genome assembly GCF_024500275.1 of Phycodurus eques. Classification (NCBI taxonomy): domain Eukaryota; kingdom Metazoa; phylum Chordata; class Actinopteri; order Syngnathiformes; family Syngnathidae; genus Phycodurus; species Phycodurus eques. The sequence continues at coordinate 24,693,045 of NC_084527.1, forward strand.
CTTTATTTGACAAGTATGTTAAAACACACAAGGAATTTGTCACTGGTAGTTTGAGCCTCTCTGGTAGTACAGCAAAAACAACAACACGAGAACAAAATATACATATACAACACTGCATACATATTTTGTTTGATACATCCCATTACAGATACACGCTCAGCTCTTCTCATAAACATATACAGTCGTTGCATTACACTTAAGTCGCACCGATATAACATTCACACAATACATCAACAGATGGTACGTCCGGAAGTTTACTCCGGGCGCAGTCTCTGTGCCCCGGAAGGTTGGGAAACTCAGGGCTTGCTGGAGTACAGGCAGAACTGACACATTCAACATGGTGGACGCATTGAAGTATCCCTGCCAATGGCCAAAACGTTCATTAGTACATTTATAGACAATAGAGCACGCTCTGTCTCTGACTACCGCAATCTCAGGGCACAGTGAGAGCGTCAGACTGAATTTCCGAATGTCCTTGAAGGTGACTGACCTCGGACTTGACTAGGCATTGAGACTTGCTTGAGATGTGCATGTGTAACTTGATCGCATCTGTGTTGACCACACACATTAGAATTTGTGAGCGTAAAAAAATACTGAAGACGTTTTTCATTTTCGTTGGCCCTGATGGTTTTTGGAGCAGATCGGTGAGGAGAAATCCCTCTTAAAGGGGCCATATTTTGCCAAACCAATTTTTTTCTCATATTTGTAATGTTATATTGCAATGTTTTTGCCAAATTCCTACAATACTGGATCTATGGTGCCTTAGTAAGCGTGAATGAAAATCCTCCACGCATTCCTGAGTCTCAGACGGTTTTCTGCCGAGAGGCCTGAAATCAGGTCATTCGAATTTCTCAAGCTTATTTACATCACTAGTGAAGATCTCTGCCTTCCCTTTCCACTCCCGCTCTGTCAACATAACAAGCACATGTGCTCTCACGTGGGTCTTCTACACGGAGGCCAATCAGAGGAAAGGGGGAGGTTTTGGCCAAATATGGACAAAATGGATACAAAACTGGGTCAAACAGAAGTAGCTGTCAGAGGGGCTTTTTTTTGGGCACTCGTATTTTTCTTACATGAAATTGACAGTTTTATACCAACTCAGTCTATATGAAGGTATAAACAGACAAAATATGGGACCTTTACTACACCCCAACTACAAGATAATCTTTTGGAGACATCTGACAGTAGGACCTTTGCTGACTTTGATCACAAGTGAGAGAATCTTCCCAAATTTAGCCCAATTGTCGGTTTCTGGCTGACACACACACACACACACACACCCATACACGCACGGATGCACGCAGCACGCACCAATAATAATAATGCCCCCCCACACACACACCTCCAATAAACGTCTGTGAAGGCCAGATAGTCTCTGAAAGGTTATCCTGAGCTATTATCCTGTGTTGTGAGGGGTGTTAAAAGTAATTTTCCCTCCCCGATCTGCTTGGAAAACAATCGTGAATGTTTAACCTGCTCAGTATTCCAGATATCATTATGAATATCTTTGTTGTCTAACCCAAACATATAAAAACCACAATTACAATGACGTTGGGATGTTGTGTAAAATGTAAAAAAAAAAAAAAAAAAAAAAAACCCAGAAGCATCACAGTCTGAGAAAGAATTCCACCTACAAGGCTTCAACAATTAGTCTCCTCAGTTCCCAAATGCTTATTAAGTGTTATTAAGGGTCAGAGGACAAAGATGTTAAAAATTCTCTTCAGCCCCTTTACAAACCATATCTGCCATTTCGAAGTGATTATGTAGAAGATATACAGCAGTTAAAAATTATTCAGAATGCGTCTTCCGGTCTTCGGCTCGATCCGGCGCTGTGACGTAACACGAGCCAAACAGCCTCTTCATTCAGCGTTGTGTGCTATTGTTCTATGCTGTTGTTCTCGTCCTCGTACTTGTATATTTGTTGTCGTATGACTTCGCGATTTCACGATGGTTTATTGGGTGGCATTTGGTTGTACAAATGGTTCAGGCAGTGGCAAGAGTTTCTTTGGCTTTCCAAGTGCAAAAGGAATATGTGACCAGTGGACAGGGAAAGTCAATCGACAGAGGAAGAAACGTGGTCAGCTGTGGGTGCATAGCATGCTTTCCAAACTCTGTGCTGATCACTTTGCACCGGCGTGTTTTGAGAAAGACTAGGTAGAAAGCATTGGATACACAAGTGTAGTTTGGCAGAGGCTGAAACCAACTGCAGTGCCAACTATTTTTCCTATGGCCATCATGACCTCAACTGCCAGCAAGAGAATTAAATCTCGCAGCCGCCACAGTGCAGTGGCGAAGCGGCGCAGACAAGAGCTGAGGATTTCCTTGTATATACCTACAACTCTATTATGGTTATTATGCACTGGGCAGTAGGAACAAAAGACCCACGCAGTACTTTTCAGTACTGTCATCTGTACTTTTGCCTATATGACAGACACGACAAAAGACTTTCTGTGCGGCGTGTTATAAAGGTAATCGAGCGAGGGGCATGTAGTATATTGGAATACTGCACACTATGTAAAAGCTTGTGCCGTGTCACTGAAACATACATGAATATATAATACGTACAGCCATACTCTTGGGTGCCAATATTTCTAGCCATGACTGTATAAAAAGACGTGCTTTTTTTTCCCTCAACTGTCTGACCCCATGAGAAATGCCTGTTATATTTTATTCATGACTCAATGTTTCTATCGACTGTACGTCATAATCCTCCTCCTCATATTCTCCTCCTCAAGAACGGCATTGCTCGGCGCCTGCATTCAAGCTTTGAAATGACTTTTTTGAGGATTGAAATGTTTCAGCACAAGAAAACATTCTCCATTATGTTTCAGCAGGTGTTCATTGAAAACGGTGGTTTGTGTTCAGGTGTTCATTGAAACGGTGCTTGTAAGAGAATCTTTTGCCGCAAATGGAGCAAAGGTTTTTCTCCCGTGTGTGTCGCTGTGTGTGCAAGCAAAGAGGCCTTCTGAGCATAGATATTACTACAGACTGAGCAACTAAAGGGTTTTTCTCCTGTTTTTTTTCCCCCATGTGTGACTTCAAACCATTCTTATAAGAAAAGTTTTTAGAACAAACTGAGCATGTGAAGGGTTTCTCTCCTGTATGTGTTCTCATGTGCGCACTAAAAGTCTGCCCATAGCTAAAACTTTGCATGCACACTGAGCAACTATAGCGTTTTTCTCCCATGTGTTTCTGCATGTGTACTTTCAAACTGTTCTCATAAGAAAAGCTTTCGCCACAAACTGAGCATTTGAAAGGGGTTTCTCCCGTGTGTGTTCTCAAGTGTGCATTAAAAGTCTGCCTATAAGTGAAACCTTCTCCGCAAACTGAGCATCTAAAAGGCTTTTCTCCGGTGTGTGTTCTCATGTGTCTGTTCATATCGGACTTACCAGAAAAACCTTTATTGCAAACTGAGCAAGTGAAAGTTTTTCCCCTGTGTGTATTCTCATGTGTGCGGTCATACTTTCCTTTTGAGTAAATCTGTTAGCGCAAACTGTGCAACCAAAAGGGTTCTCTCCCGTGTGCGTCCTCATGGGTCTAAGCATCTCTGAGTTTTTGACAAACCTTTTACCGCAAACTGAGCAGGTCAGATCTTCTTCGTGAGCGTGACATCTCTTGTGTGTTTGGGTTGTTTTCTTGTTAATTGTCTCTTTTTTCAAGTGTTTGTCATCACCTTCACAGTCTGTATCACTAGCATTGGTGTCGTCACTGTGTGACAGTGGAGCGATGAGCTTGTCTGGTGGTGGCCCTCCACAGTGGTCTCCACTTGAATTTTTTTTTTTTTTTTGGTCAATGTCTTTATGTCCCCAAAGTGTTCTGTAAATTGACTGTCTGTTGTACTAGAGCGGCTCCAACTACCGGAGACAAATTCCTTGTGTGTTTTGGACATACTTGGCAAATAAAGATGATTCTGATTCTGATTCTGAAATGTGATGATGAAGTTGTGACTGCTTGGGTGGGTCTTGGTCTTCTCCTTCACTCTTCGCAGAGACACCAGTCAGTGGAAACGTGCTGAAGTCCTCCTCCTCCTCTTCCTCTTTGACATGGAGGGGCTGTGGATGCTCCTCTTCCTTTTTAATGTAACGAGGTGGTTGTGGATCCTCCTCATTTATACAGAGGTGTTGTGGATCCTCCTCTTCCTCTTTAAAGTGGGGGAGCTGGGGATGCTCCAAACTGGAGCTGCCCCCAATCAGCAACTGGATTTCTGCAGGAAACAAGTAACAAAAAAAACCTTGCGCTCAAACAAGTCAATTTTTTACACTATACTAAATCAAAGTATGCATTATTTTGCAGGTGGTAGTGCGCCACGGTTGATGGAAAATAAAGTGGGTCTGGAGCTATGGGATGGACTTCTCTGTACTCTATGTAATTGTCGTTGCTGCAAGGTTTTTTTTTTTTTTTTTTCCAAAGTACACAATATTATAGAGTGATATTTTATTCTTAAACACATATTACAACATTTTTTTTTTTTTTTTAGGGAAGCTGGAATAGATTAAAGGCATTTATTTAAATGGCGAAACATCATTTGAGATACAAGTGTTTTGAGTTATGAGCATAGTCAATCATGGAACAAATTAAACTTGAATCTCAAGGCACCACTGCATGTCTCCTTTGATGTCAGCGACAAGGAAGAAATATGACATGTTGACAATTGTACAAGTTGTTCCTATAACCAATGGTCAGAAGCGTGAAGAACCATACAAAGAAATTCCACTCCTAAACCAGCAGTTGTCGCAAGTCAACCAAAGAAAACAAGTTAACAGGAAGGAAATGTAAAAAAAAAAAAAAAAAAAAAAAAAAAAAAGTATTTGCTTAATTGTTGTATCATATATATACTTTTTTCCTAACAGGAAAATTCTCTCATGGGCCTGCATGTTGTTTTTTATCACGCTTCCTGATGTTTTCTCAATGTGCGAGGAAGCTGGATTACCGGGAGAAAACCAAGGCAATCACAGGGAGAAGATGCATACTCTTAGACAGGCCGGAATCAGGATTCAAACCCTGAACCTGAGAATCGGGAGCCAGACGTGCTAACCACTAGGTCGCCATGTTGGTGGGTCCTCATGTGTGCCGTCATATTGTGCTTATGAGAAAAGCTTTTGCCACAAACTGAGCATGTGAAAGCTTTTTCTCCTGTATGTTTTCTCATGTGTGCCAACAGTGTTGACTTTTGAGTGAATCTTTCGCCGCACACGGAGCAAGTGAAGGGTTTTTCTCCCGTGTGTGTTCTCACGTGTGCTACCAGTGTTGCTTTTTGAGTGAATCTTTCATTGCAAATTGAACAACAAAAGGGTTTTTCTCCCGTGTGTCTTCTCATGTGTGTAATCATATTTTCTTTTCGGGCGAAGCTCTCGTCACAAACTGGGCAACTAAAAGGTTTTTCTCCTGTGTGCCTCTGCATGTGTGCATTCAAAGTCTGCTTATAGGAAAAGCTTTCACCACAAGTTAAGCAATTGAAAGGTTTCTCTCCCGTGTGCATTGCTGTGTGTGCAATCAAAGAGACCTTTCGTGCAAACGCATCACCACAGACTGAGCAGCAAAAGGGTTTTTCCCCCGTGTGTGTTCTCATGTGCGTCATCATATTTGATTTTCGTGCAAATCGTTCACCACAAAATGAACAGCTGAAACGTTTTGAACCGATGACAGTGGTCGGTTTTTCAGAGCATTCCAAGTCACCTGCGCAATCTGCATCACTCGTCAAAAGTTCTCCCGTGTCATTACTATGTGACAGCGGAGCTAAGAGGTTGTCTACTGGTGGTTCTTCATGGTGGTCTCCACTTGGGCTGTGATGATGAAGCTGTGATGACTTGGTTGGTTCATCTTCATCGTCTTCACTCTTCACTACGACATTCAGTGGCAAATCTCTGACGTCCACCTCCTCCTCTTCCTCTTCCTCTTTAACGTGGGAGCGCTCTGGCACACAAACACAATTTTGGTCAGACATTTCAAATTCAACATACGGATGCATCTTGATACGGTACATTTGATTATCCTTGAATAGTTCATCTAATTAAGTAGTTCAATTCACAAAGTGAAACTCATATTATACAGTCAATAAACAAATGAAAATACTTTTCAGAACGCTAAGTCCTAATTACTATAAACAACATTTTATAAGATCTTTTGTAATATTCAATGTTTTTGAGATAGTGAGTTTATTACCCCATGGCTCAACACTAACTTTTGCACTAGTAGCACTGGTGTGACCCATTTTTTTCAGTTGGTCGCACAAGCACATGATTTGGTCGCACTCTTTTTTTTGAGGAGATACAGCACGACCACTACGCAGGTTAACCAATAGACGGAGACCTTTTTAAGTGTGTCAAAAGCTTTGAAACAGTGAATCATTTTAGGCCAATTGTCTCAAAGTGATTAATTGCTTCAAAAAGCATTGGTTTCTCCATCCCTAGTGGCCACTGGCCAGACACAATAATGCACTAGCCTGTCTGTGATGTGCATATGTGATGCCCATGGACGCTACGGTCCTATTGATAGCGTGTCCTATCTGGAAGAAGCAGCCAATCATATTGCAGTGGGTTGCTTATAACGCAAATGGAATTCATAACAATGACTGGCACAGGCATCACTGCTCTCTCTCTCTCTCTCTCTCTCTCTCCTGTAGGAGGAGGAGATTGCAGTGGAATTAAGACAACTTTCAATCACTAAAACATGCATTCGCACTAATGCAACAAGATGGAATTTTTAATCACACAACCTGGGGAAAATAGGTCACGTGTGCGACCATTTTGTCGCAGTCTCAAGCCCTGTTAGCTGTAACCTATTATCATCCAAATTATTATAATATTGAGCTAAAAGCTAAAATAATATTGAACTAAAAAGTGATACGTGATAAAGTTGAGTGAACATGTGAACAGACCTTCCCCGTGTATGACTTCGAGTTGCAATCGGTGGCGCTCGGTCTCCTCCCTCGCTCGACAAAGTTGCTCCTGGTAAGATAATATCGTTCTTTCAAACAGTCCGAAGATTTCGTCGGCGGCCGCAATTAGTCGCTCCCTCACCAACTCTTTCAACATTGTTATGTCTTTTCCCCCCTACTCGATTTCACTCGTCACTCAAGTGGTGGTTAGCCAAAACGTATACGGAAGGATTCTGTCAACAAACCATACTGCGCATGCGTACATTTTACGGCCAATTGAGACGTTAAGCTGCCGTAAAAGCTCCATCGAAGAAGAAAAGGGCGGAAGTTGGTCCGTCGCACGACGGGAGACGTTGACGCTGTGTACTTTTGGTCGCAAAGAGAAAACAGCCCACTGTCGAGAGATTTGGATGGAGTGTAACTAACTGCAATATTTGAATATTATTATCAACATCAACAAAAGCGAGATGGCATCGGCCCTGGCGCAACCTTGTCGAGCGAGAGAGGAGACCGAGCGACGACATCTGGACGCTGTTTGCAACACTCATACAGAGCTACACATCGGAGGTGTGCTCTCTGTCGACGCGAGATCCAACACGCACAAAATTGGTAAAATATTATGATATTTAGAATTTATTTACGATATAATAAGATTACTTTCCCCACAGCAATCGCTTGACGACATCGCAAAACAAACCGAACTGCAACCATCTTGATTTTGCAACCAATAAGAGAAAGAACTGGACGTCACGTGACGCGGTCTGTTTTGGGACACCCAGTATATTAAAAAAATCTATATATAATATTTGATTTCTTCGTGTTTCACGTGTCCTGCAGACGTGCAGCAATCAGCTTTTCGCCAAGAAGAAGTTCCACTTCAGCCGCAGTGGAGGATGTCCTGTTTGGAGCGGAAGCGTCCACAGCCATCCCACAGTAAAGAGGAAGAGGAGGAGCCACCGGCCCCCTACGTTAAAGAGGAAGAGGAGGAGGTTGATATCAGCGAGTTGCCACTGACTATCGTTGTTGTGAAAAGTGAAGATGATGATGATGATGATGATGATGATGATGATGACGAAGCATCCGAATGTTCTCAGCTTTATCACCACAGTATAAGTGAACACCACTACCGCGGACTACAAGCTGACAACCTCTTAGCTCCACTGTCACATAACGAAGACACCGAAGTGTCTTTGAGGAGCGAAGTAGACAATGAAGGTGACAACAAAGGCTTGAAATATTCCGAAAAAGCAAACAACTCTTGACAAGAAAACTGCTCAAACATTCAGGAGACGTCTCACACGTAAAGAACATTTTAGCTGCTCCGTTTGTAGTAAAACATTTCCATATGAGAGCACTTTGAATGAACACATGCAGACACACACAGGCGAAAAACCCTTTACCTGCTCGGTTTGTGGTGAAAGTTTTGCTCGAAAAGGAAATATGAATGTACACATGAGAAAACACACAGGTGAAAACCCTTTTAGTTGCACAGTGTGTGGTAATACGTTTGCTCGCAAGGTCAATCTGATCGCGCACACGGCAACGCACACAGGAGAAAAACCTTTCACATGCTCAGTTTGTGGTGAAAAGTTTTCTTATGAGTACAATGTGAATGCACACATGAAAACACACACAGGAGAAAAGCCTTTTATTTGTTCAGTTTGTGGTAAAAGGTTCCTTAAAAAGTCAGTTATGGTTAAACACATCAGAACACACACAGGAGAAAAACCGTATAGTTGCTCAGTTTGCGGTGAAAGTTTTTCTCATAAACACAGTTTGAATGTTCATATGAGAACACACACAGGAGAAAAACTTTTTAGTTGCTCGGTTTGTGGTAAAAGATTCACTCACAAGCAAAATATGATCCAACATATGAGAACACACACAGGAGAAAAACCTTTCACTTGCTCAGTTTGTGGTGAAAGCTTTTCTTATAAGCATGGTTTGAAATCACACATGCAGACACACACAGGAGAAAAACCTTTTAGTTGCTCACTTTGTGGTAAAAGCTTTTCTAATAAGTATGATTTGAACATACACATGCGAACACACACAGGTGAAAAACCTTTTAGTTGCTTAATGTGTTGTAAAAGATTCACTGTGAAGCAAAACATGATTCGACACATGAGAACACACTCGGGAGAAAAACCTTTTGCTTGCTCACTTTGTGATAAAGGTTTTTCTAGTAAGTCTGATATGAATAGACATGAGCACACACACAAGAGCAAAACGTTTTAGTTGCTCACTCTGTGTCAAACCTGGAGACTAAACGTTTTCCTGCCCAATTGCACTAAAACGTTTGTGAGAAACCCCTTTTTCCTATATGTAGCCATTTGAATTTTTATGAAATTACCTGAGAGCCAAATATAGGGGTGGGGTATGATAATGCTTGAAAAAATATTATATATATTTTTTTTATTCAATCTTTTGACCTTTGGATGAGAATTCTTGTGAGGTTTTATTTGTTTTTCGTATTGCACTATGGTTCTTATAACGGTCAAATATTGTGTTTTCGCTGCTCTCGTTGTTTTTTTTTTGCAGTAAACACGAAACACATTCTGACCTCGTGCGTCTCTTCTTCCAATCTCTTTTGGAGTAGTCTTCAATACCGCCGCAAGATGGTGGCAGGTATTTCGTGAATGCCGCAAAACAACATCGAAGAACAGAAAGGCGGAAGTTGAGGCCTCGACGATGACAGAAAAAAAACTGCTAGTTCGTTTACTTTTAGCCGCTAAAAGACAAAATTGCAAAAAGGGTGACTAGTGGCGGGTTTAAAGAAGGATGGCGTCATACAAGGAGCAATTTTTGCGAAGAGAAGAGAACGAACGACAACAGCAGGACGCCATTTTCTTGTCTCCTACGGTATTCAACATTCAAGGTGTGTTCACGTCACAGGTCTTGCACGTTGAATACTCTTGCATTAATAAATAAAGGTTGCTCGCGCCAAGTATTCACAGACAACCAATTTGGATTAAAAAATAAGCTTTGTACATATCAATGAATATAACTTGTTATTACTTGTAGAAGACACCATACAACAATATTTGTTTTTAAATGTTTCCAAAGCCCCTTACCGTATTCATTTTGGCAAAGAGTGCCACCATATTTAATAATAATTTGACATGACGATAAGCGGAAAATTGATGGACGGTCCGAACACCATGAAGGTTAGATAGGGAAAAACCATGTCAGCACCAGTTCCTGTTACCAGTGGGCTCAGACAAGGTGCATTATTGTCACCAATGCTTTTTAACCTGTATGTGGTTGGTCTGCCTAAAGAATTAGAGGGGTTTAAGACTGAATGTGTGGTGGGAAATCAGCTTATTAATCATTTAATGAATGTTGATGATGTCGTCATAAAGGCTTCTTGTCGTGCTGGTTTGCAGCAACGGTGTGGAATAAGAACGAGGTATGGTATGCAATATTTCCCAAAAACAGTGTCATCACGAGAGCAGTGTTTTTCAACCTTTTTTGAGCCAAGGCACATTTTTTTTTCGTTGAAAAAAAATAATAATCACGAGGCACACCACCAGCAGAAAATGTTAAAAAAATTTAACTTTGCAACCTATATTTACAATATACAGTCGTTTTCATCAAACGGTCTTCAATGAGAATCAAATAAACACATCGAGAAAGTATGTTATAATAAAACAATATTTCTACTCACTCAGTGTGAAGCCTGGGCCTGTTTGGATGAACACAGAGCTGATATCCTGGGAGGAATCGAAGACAGAAATACACAAAGCTCTTCCTCAACAGCTCTCAGTCTCTCTGTGTTTTTAGTTTTTATAGCAGGCAGGCTTGAAAAGCTCACCTCACACAGATATGTCGTGGAAAATGGGAGCAATGTCAAAATAGCTTTGGTTGCCAGAATGGGGAACTCCTTGGCAGTTAGCCAACCAAAAAGGGATCCAAAGGCAGATCAACAAAGCTTAGCTTTAAACCGCGGTTTTGTCTCAGTTCAGTTAGTTCCTCCCGCTCCTGTAAAGTCATGAAAAATCACAGATGCTGGCTTTTGAACTTTGCGTCCATAACGGTCCGGATGGTTCTTTTCCTCTTTGGCCCGGAGGACACGACGCCCACAATTTCCCAAAACAATTTGAAATGTGGTCTCGTCGGACCACAGAACACTTGTCCACTGTGCATCAGTCCATCTTAGATGAGCTCGGGGCCGGAGAAGCCGGCGGCGTTTCTGGGTGTTGTTGATGAATGGCTTTTGCTTTGCATAGTAGAGTTTCAAGTTGCACTTACGGATGTAGCGCCGAACTGTATTTACTGACATTGGTTTTCTGAAGTGTTCCTGAGCCCATGTGGTGATATCCTTTACACATTGATGTCGTTTTTTGATGCAGTGCCGCCCCATCTTTGCTTGTGAATGACTGAGCAATTCAGGGAAGCTCCTTTCATACCCAATCATGACACCCACCTGTTCCCAATTAGCCTGTTCACCTGTGGGATGCTCCAAACAGGTGTTTGATGAGCATTCCTCAACTTTCCCAGCCTTTATTCCACATCGTTGTTTGTATAATTTTGTATCGGCCTACTGTACTATTTATTGTCAAAAGTAGTCTTTTATGAACTAGTATTGAGATTCCCCTTTGTCTGACGTTATAAAAAGCAGAGATAGCCCGAGTGAAAGTATTTTTCTTCTGATTCGGTTAGATGCGTTTCTTGTATTAGGAGATCTGTTTTAAATGTAATGATATGATCCATAATCTTAATTGTTTTTGCCTGTGCTCAAATGCCATTGACATTCCACGATACAGAAGTGTGACATATAATGGGGGTGCGTATATTAATTTTGAATAAATTGGGTACTATGTATTCTTTGTTATATTTTTTTTTTTTTTTGACAGTTTGCAGCAAATTTTATGGTGTTATGTTGATAGATGTTATTTAAAGCGGGTGATAGGAGTGATAGATATATTTAAGTACAGGAAAGCCAAGGTACAATAAAAGGGTGGCAAACAGACAAAACATAAAAAACTAAAATTAGTGCTGGGGGAATAATATGGTGTGAAGTGGTTTGTAGTATTTAGCGTATGTGAGTGGAAGGAGAGCAGTGAAACAAACCTTAAGGGGTGAGGATATATGCTTGTGGGCATGCATGGTTACCTTTTTTTTTTTTTTTTTTTTGTCTAAGCAAAAGGAAAATAAGGAAACAAAATGCAACAAGCTTTAGACATTTAATAAGAGACTAAATCAGAAGTACTTATCTCGTAAAGCCAAGGAGGGGGTGATGTTGGCATCACGAAAGAGTTGACCGTCAGCATACAGCTTGTCGACAACCAGCCACGCTCGCTTGCCTTTCTCACTGTTGTTCTTCATAAGCGGGTACAAGAGTTCACGCCTCCTGTTGATTTCCTTGGGGAATGGATTGTTCATTCCAAAAGATGTCCCTTTGAGCTCACGACCTTTTGTTTTCACAAACATTTTTTGTTGGAAGTGTTCAAACTTAGCCATGATGGGACGTGGTTTGTTTCCTGGAGAGGGGCCTCCTCATCGATGAACACGGTGAAAGGTAATCTTGTCGACTTGTGTCTTGTATCTTGACCGCGGACATCATGAACGTTTTAATCTGCGCCTGAGAGTTTTCCGGTGCGATTTCAGGAATGCCCGAGAAAATGAGATTGTCACGCCTGCCTCTTGATTCATGTCCAGCATGGTGTCTTTCATGGTTTTCTATTCCATTCTGAGATTTTTCAAGCCCGCTGTTGTTGACCCCATGTTTGATCAAAGTGTCGCATTATCTACTGTAATCTTTGCTCCTTGACCTGTTGCTGTGTAAACTCCAAGCTGTTTTCGAGCTGTGTGATCTCTTGGCGCAGCAAGTCGAGTGTAATTGACAATTTTTTGTCGATTGAGTGGAGGACACTGGCCTGTGTCTCTGGTGAACCGAGTAAATCTTCAATCAAAGTGGAGCGGGGATTTTCCATGATAAATGGCTTAGCATTGATGTAACTCTGGTGAAATTCTCAAATGGCTCCTTGTTAGTTGTCGCTGCTGGCGAAGTTGGTGAAGACAGAAAAAAAAAAAACGAGGCAAAAAGGAAAAAGGCTTTTGAAAGGGAAAGTTTGTCGTATAGCAGCTGCTGTTTTCGGGTCGCATTGTCACAGCATGTCGCAGCCGCCTCAGTCCGTTGCATTGTGTGTTAGCATTAAGCTAGTGGACATTAATAAAACAGAGCTGTAGTTGTTTTAAATGGACAATGTGTAATTCTCTAGAAACTTCTAAGTCAGAGGATGCTTAAGTGGAGGTACCACTGTATTTGTATTTTGTATAATCTTGCAGTATTTTATGAATAAGATTTGTTGAATTAAGATCGGTTGGAGCTTAACAAGAGACTCGGTGTACTTTTTTTGTCATATGCACAGCAAAAACACATTGGTATTGGTTACGCTAAGAAATTACACTTTTGCTTGGAAAGTTCCCAACACAAAGCTCGGAATACTTTAAAACATTTAAGAATGGTCAGATTACATTCTTCGTGCATTCGTCATAATACTGTCTGAGCTAAGCTGTGCTTGTGGTGTTTTTGCTGCTTGTGACCTGCAGATGTCCAGCAGCTAATTATAGGTTGTTCCAGTTCTGAGAAGGAGCAGCACCTTCTTGTTAAAGAGGAAGAGGAGGGTCCACAGCATCCCTACATCAAAGAGGAAGAGGAGGAGGCTGACGTCAGCAAGTTGCCAATGACTGTCGTTGTCGTCGTGAAGAGTGAAAATGACGAAGACGAAGCACCCGAGTTGCCACAGCTTCATCGTCACAGTCCAAGTGGAGACCACCGCAGAGGACATCACAACCGCTCGGCTCCTCTCTCACAGAGCAATGACACGGATGATATGAGCGATACAGTCTGTGAAGGTGACTTGAAATGCTCTGAAAAGAAAACAAGTTTTAACAACGAGAACATTTCTCAAACACGCAGGAGACGTCGCACACGGAAAGAACATTTTAGCTGCTCAGTTTGTGGTAAAATGTTTCCTTATGAGAGTAGTTTGATTGAACACATGCAAACTCACACAGGAGAAAAACCCTTTCGCTGCTCAGTTTGTGGTCAAAGTTTTTCTCGAAAAGGTAATATGAACGTACACATGAGAAGTCACACTGGAGAAAAACCTTTCAGTTGCTCAATTTGTGGTGATGAGTTTGCTCAGAAGGCCTCTTTGGTGGCACACACAGCGACACACACGGGAGAAAAACCTTTCACTTGCTCCGTTTGTGGGAAAAGCCTTTCTTATAAGCATGGTTTGAAATCACACATGCTGACGCACATGGAAGAAAAACCTTTTAGTTGCTCAGTTTGTGGTGACAGTTTTTCTTACAAGCAGAGTTTGAATTTACACATGAGACGACACACAGGAGAAAACACTTTCACTTGCTCAGTTTGTGATAAATGTTTTTATGATGAGCACGGTTTAAAAGTACACACGCAGACACACACAGGAGAAAAAGCCTTTGTCTGTTCCATTTGTGGTGAGAGTTTTTCTCGAAAAGGAAATATGAATGTACATATGAGAAGACACACTGGAGAAAAACCTTTCAGTTGCTCAATTTGCGGTGATAAATTTGCTCAGAAGGTCTCCTTAGTTGCACACACAGCAACGCACACGGGAGAAAAACCATTCACTTGCCCAGTTTGTGGTAAAAGCTTTTCTTATAAGCACGGTTTGAAATCACACATGCAGACACACACGGGAGAAAAACCATTTAGTTGCTCAGTTTGTGGTGACAGTTTTTCTTATAAGCACAGTTTGAATATACATATGAGAAGACACACAGGAGAAAAACCTTTCACATGCTCAGTCTGTAAAAAAAGCTTTTCGCATAAGCACGGTTTGACAGCACACATGTGGACGCACACAGGAGAAAAACCTTTTAGTTGCTCAGTATGTGGCAAAAGCTTTTATAATAAGTATGACTTGAATCTACACACAAGAACACACACTGAAGAAAAACCTTTTAGTTGCTCGGTTTGTAGTAAAAGATTCGCTGTCAAGCAAAACATGATTCGACACACGAAAAGACACTCGGGAGAAAAAGCTTTTACTTGCTCACTTTGTGATAAAAGCTTTTCGAGCAAGTCTGATTTGAATAGACATGTGAACACACACAACAGAAAAACCTTATAGTTGCTCAATGAGGTGTTTTTGGCTCGACAATTGGAGGTGGAAACCTAAACATCTGTCCTTCAAAATGTTTGGCGGGATGCGTAGGCTTGGTGACACTGTGACAGCCACAATAAGCTGTCTCCTAAACTCTGCAAAACTTCAACTTGTTAGGTTTCGGAGTATACGGAATCCATGCTATGTGCTCTTCTGGTTTTTCGGGGGCGGAGGTGCGGCCCCCTTTCAAGTAGTTCTGTATTTGTTCTTGTTCCCTCTCGCTATCGATAAAATTAATGTTTAAATCAGACGCTTTATTTCCTCATTTCACATGCACGGACAAACAGGAATTTACAAAACACCCCATGATGTTGTTGTTTGTCATATGTAGCCCTTTTTCAAAGAAAACATGAACATAATTGACTATTTCAAGGATAAGACTTATGATCTGTTCCAGTATTTTATAAATGAAGTTTGCTATGAGAAGAATATGCTTGTCCAGAACTTCATGATATTGCAGAGTCTTTTTTGTCATATGCACAGCAAAAACATAGTGGTTACATAAAACAATGACACCCCTGCTTGGTCAGTTTCCGACACACGGTTTAGAATATATATATTTTTAAAGTCAAGAAGGGTCAGGTGACGTTGTTTACATGCATTCTCAAAATGAAATACAAGACTTTTCCATTAGATTATGTTTGTGTTTGCAACCATTTTCGAATTCTTATTTTTTTGGGTACAAAAACTTCAGTAAATCTTTGGTGGGAAACCTCTTTCCCTATCAGTGATTGTTTCAGTGCCTTCATAACAGATTGATTTCATAAAAAGTAAGTAATCTGAAGGTCAAATGAAGGAAATTGAACAATTATAATGTATTATATAAACGTTTGTGGATTCAATGTTTTGGGCTTTTTATAACATGGTCTGTTTGGCTTAATTTGTCTTGGGAATTTCATGGCGGACCGTACAAGTCCGAACAAGTCAAATTGTATATTTGTATTGTTTTCGGGGCACCTCTGCCTCACAATTCTGAAGATCCGGGTTCAAATCCGGCCCCGCCTGTTTGGAGTTTGCATATTCTCCCCGTGCCCGCGTGGTTTTTTTTCGGGTGCTCCGGTTTTCTCCAACATCCCCAAAACATGCATGGTAGGTTGATTGAAGACTCTAAATTGCCCGTAGGTGTGAAAGTGAGTGCGAATGGTTAGTTGTTTCTATGTGCCCTGCGATTGGCTGGCGACCAGTTCGGGGTGTGACCCGCCTCCCGCCCGAAGTCAGCTGGGGTAGGCACCAGCACGCCTGCGACCCTAGTGAGGATGAGCGGTACAGAAATTGGATGGATGGATAGTTATTGCTTTCATTTTCCTGGCGCCATCTTCAATACTGCCGCTAGATGGCGGCCGTGTGTGGCGAATGACGTGGCTGCCGTTAAACCATCATCAAAAGCGAAAAAGGCGACAGACTTTTTAGAAACAGGTTCCATTCGTGTTGCACACCCAAGGTGTGTTCATTCGAAATAACTTTTCCTTAGCTAGTACAGATCGGGACATTCGCCGGGCGGTCAAATAAGACATTTTGGAATGTGGTGAACACAATCAGAAAAACAACAACAGAAGAACATCGCCTTGCTAGTTGTTTGTTAAAAGAAATTAAACAATTGTCAACATATCTTTTTTTCTTCGTTGTTGGTGATAAGATTTCAGTCATCCAATCCACTGAAGAGAGTCCAATAACAAAATCAGAATAAGCTCAGTTGAACAGCTGATTGTACAAAATGCAGGTTCCCGATTAATTTAACAAGCTTGTCAAATGTATTGACAAGAAGCATTTATGACATAGCGTCGTAATTCAAAAGTTGCTTCTCTTATTCTTTGAAATAAATGATTTCTTCCTCTACTACGGAGTCTTCAACGCCGTCGCATGATGGCAGACTGGAATCACGAAAGCTTGAGCATGCACCACCGAAGAAGAAAAAGACGGAAGTTGTAAATGGGGCGACGGGAGGCAAATGAAGTTTGCGGCAGCGAAAAGAAAACAAACTGTTGCAAGGCTTGCTCGGCGTGTTAGGCAATTTAATGAAGAAACATGGCGTCGTATGAGGAACAACTTTGTACGAGGGCGACGAGCGACGAGCGACAACAACTGGACGCGAAAATGGTGTTTTACGTCCAAGGTCTGTCCACATGTTCAACGTTTTTTTTTGATTTTATGTTTTTGTTTTTGAATTTATTTATTTATTTTGTAAACACATTTTCATTCTTAAATAAAGTAAATGGACTCTCTTCTGGCTTATTGTGAAGACAATGTAACACTGTGAACATAGTTGGAAGAAATCAAACAGCTCATGCACACATGGGAGTTGCTTCACTGCAGTTCCAATGAGGCACAAACAAAACTACGTGTTGCTTATATTCTTATTAGTGGAGCTGTCAATTGCTTAAAATAAATCGCATGATTAATCACCAATTAATCACAGAGTTTGTATCTGTTCTAAATGTACATCCATACATCTATTTTCTGTACTGCTTCTCCTCACTACGGTCGCGGGCGTGCTGGAGCCTATCCCAGCTATCATCGGGCGGGAGGCGGGGTACACCCTGAACTGGTCGCCAGCCAATCGCAGGGCACATATAAACAAAGAACCATTCACACTCACATTGACACCGACGGGCAATTTTTGCCGGGCCTAAATGTACAGTTAAAGGATATTTTTCTAGTTTATAATACTCTTATCAACAATTAAGCTTACCTTTTGCAAATATATTTATTATTGCAACATTTCAAATTAAAGCCCAACAAAAAACAACAGATGGGCACGTACTGTAAAACTGTATTGTACTGTAATGTAACTGTTACTGTAAAACTAAACACAAAATAACAAAAATTACACACATTGTAAATTAAATACAACACATATTCCATTTAACAAACAAATCGCGTCGTTAGAAAAATCGCCAGCTTAACGCTAACATACAATGTAAAACCCCATTGACAGACTAACACAAAATTAGCAAAAAAAATCATGGCAAATGCTCTCAAATAGCAAATCTTCACACACTAACGCTTTTCAGAACACATACTGACAGATAATATAACGATATAACAAAAAATTAGTCACTGTTAGTAACTCGTTTGTTTTGCTTTGGAAGTTTACATGACTACTGAAGTTTCTTGCATGTATGTTGCTTTTCAAGCCTTCCGAGGAGAGGAGGAGGAAAAAGAGGTTCCACCCCCCCCTTGTGTTAAAGAGGAAGAGGATGACCCACAGTGCCCTCACGTTAAAGACGAAGAGGAGGTGTTGGATGTCAGCGAGTTGCCGTTAACTGTTGTCGTCGTGAAGAGCAAAGATGATGAAGACGAAGTCGGCGTTAATGAAGAACCATGGCGTCGGTCACAGCGTCATCATTCCAGTGCACGTGGAGGGAAGTGTGGAGGACTACCAGCAGACAACCTCGTAGCTCCACTGTCACAGAGTGAAGACATAGAAGAAGCGTTGAGGAATGACGGAGACAAACACTTGGAAAGCTCTGGAAAGAAGACAACCGACTTGGATCAAAAACCCTTTAACTGCTCAGTTTGTGGTAAAGTCCTTTCTTATAAGCGCAGTTTGAACGCGCACATGAGAACACACACAGGGGAAAAACCTTTTAGCTGCTCCGTTTGTGGTGAATGTTTTCTTCGAAAGGGAAACATGATTAGACACTGCAAGACACACACGAGAGAAAAACCTTTCAGCTGCTCAGTTTGTAGCGAAAGCTTTTCACATGTGAGTAGTTTAAATAAACACACGAAAATGCATACAGAAGAAAATAAATTTACTTGTTCAGTTTGTGGGAAAGGTTTTCCTCGAAAAGGAAATATGGTAAGACACATGAGAACGCATGCAAGAGCAAAACCTTTTCGTTGCTCCCTTTGCGGCGATACATTTACACAAAAGGTCTCATTGATTGCACACACAGCGACACACAAGGGAGAAAAACCTTTCACTTGCTCAGTTTGTGGTGAGTGGTATTCTCACAAGCGCAGTCTTAAAGTACACATGCGGACGCACACAGGAGAAAAACGCTTCAGTTGCTCCGTATGTGCTGAATGTTTTACGTATAAGCACAATTTGATGGCACACATGGCAACACACACGGGAGAAGAAGCTTTTAGTTGTTCAACTTGTGCTAAAGGGTTTACTTGTAAGCAAAATATGAACATGCACATGAGGACTCACACGGGAGAAAAACCTTTTGCGTGCTCCATTTGTGGCGAAAGCCTTTCTTATAAGCAGAGTTTGAAAGTACACATGCGGCGACACACAGGAGAAAAACCCTTTAGTTGTTCAGTTTGTGGCGAGAAATTTGCTCTAAAGGTGACTTTGATCGCACACATAGCAACACACACCGGAGAAAAACCCTTTAGCTGCTTGGTTTGCAGCGAAAGCTTTAACTATAAGCACAATTTAAAATCACACATGCAGACGCACACGGGAGAAAAAACCTTTAGTTGTCTGTTTTGTGGAAAAAGATTCAGTCAAAAGTCAAATATGATGACACATAGGAGGACGCACACAGGAGAAAAACCCTTTCTTTGCTTGGTTTGCGGCAGTAAATTTGGTCACAAAGTGTCTTTGAATGCGCACAAGCAGACACACGATGTAAAATAAACATTCTCCTGCCTGGTGATGCGAAAAAAAAAAAATTCCTATCATGTCTTATTGCGTACTATTGGATTAAATGTTTTGGGACTTCACTGCTGTTCTTCGTCCTTCCTCTGCTTTTATCTGCTGGAAACATACCTGAGTAGGGGGCATGTAGCAACATGTGATCAGACAGCAGAGGTAGAAAAAACACTCGCATTCTATTCTTACACTAAGTAGACTACAAATACAGTGGTGCCTTGAGATATGGGTGACCTGGTTTACAAGTTGTTTTTAGATAAGAGTCATTGTTCGGCTGATTTTGTTTTCCTTTTCCTTTGATTTGCGGGCAAAAATGTGGGATAAAGGTGCTGTATTAACATAAAACAAAGAATTACACATTTTGTATTAAAAACAACAGCATAGCTTTAAGTCCACTGGTTTATTGCTTACAAGTAATGGGAAATTGATCGACTAATAAATAGCATCTGTGGTATTATTATATTGCCTTAAGGAGCTGTTATTTGGACACAAACACTGCAGTAACACATGTAGACAGACAATACTCACCGGCATAGAGTTGAAAACAGATGTTTACATACACTATATAAAGGAAAATATAAAGTCTCTTTTTCCTCACTGGCAAAAGCAGACTTCCTGTTTCAGGTTAATTAGGATTACCAGAATCATTTATATTAGCTAAATGCCAGAATATGCAATACGCAATTTTTCATTACTTTCTTCAAAGTCATATGTTTACAGAGAGCAAGATTAATATGCCTTTAAACAATTTGGGAAAACCCAGATGATGATGTCCTTTCTTTGGAAGCTTCCATTTTTTTGGACAACATTTGAGTTAATTAGAGACATGCCTGTTTATATATTTGAAATAGGGACACCTGAAACATCAGGAAGACAACTGTGGATTCACACAAGTCTGGTTCATCCTTGGGTGCAATTTCCAGATGCCTGAAGCTGCCACGTTCATCTGTTCAAACAATTATACGCAAGTAAATGGGACTGTCCAGCTGTCATACCGCTCCAAAGGAGATGGCTTCGGTGTCCAGGAGATGAATGTGCTGTGTTTAAGAATCAGAATCATCTTTATTTGCAAAGTATGTCAAAAACACACAAGGAATTTGTCTCTGGGAGTTGGAGCCGCTCTAGTACGACAACAGACGGCTATTTGACAGAAAATACTTTTGAGACATGAAAAGATAAAAACATTACGGAGAGTGACTGAGCAAGGAAAGTTTACCGGTAATGTGGTAACGCCGATACAATTTATAATTTTTTTTACTATTGTGCAAATGATGCAGAGTCCTCTAGCAATTTAGAGCAGTTTGAAATGACTAATAGAGCAATAATCTGGTACAGTGACCATTGTACAAATGGTGCAGAGAATTCAAGAAATTGAAGCAGTTTAAAGTGACTACTAGCGCGATAATCTGGAACAGTGTCAATTATTCACAAGCACGTGAGAGGCCAGTATTGTTCAACAACAGATATACCGCCTTTGATGAGGCCGTTGACTGTGCTGTCGTCTGCAAACTTCAGAACTTTGACAGCCGGATGCGTTGAGGTGCAGTCGTTCGTATAGAGAGAGAAGAGCAGCGGAGAGAGGACACAACCTCGGGGTGCCCCAGTGGTGGTGTCCCCCAGCCACACCCGTCAGGAAGCTATAAATCCACTGGCAGATGGCAGGCGAGACACTGAGCTGGTGAAGCTTGGAGGAGAGGAGTTCAGGAATGATGGTGATGAACGCAGAGCTGAAGTCCACGAACAGGATCGTCGCGTATGTCCTCGCGCCGTTGAGACGCTCTAGGATGAAGTGCAGTCCCGTGTTGACTGCCTTGTACACAGACTTGTTTGCTTGGTAGGCAAACTGCAGAGGGTCCAGCAGGGGTCCCGTGACGCTCTTGAGGTGGTCCAGCACGAGACGTTGAAAGGACTTCATGTCCACAGATGTCAGGGTGACAGGCCTGTAGTCATTCAGACCTCAGCTTGCAGGTTTCTTTGGGACTGGGATGATGGTGGAGTGTTTGAAACAGGACGGTACTTCACACAGTTCCAGAGATCTATTTAAGATCTCTGTGAAGCCTGGCGTGAGCTGGTCCGTGCAGACTCTGAGGAATGATAGGGACACAAGGTCTGGGCCTGCCGCTTTGTTGATATTTTGTTGTTTGAAGATACGTGTCACATCCTGTTTGTGGATGGTCAACGCAGGAGGGGGAGTCAGAGGTGTGATGGTGGTCGGTGGTGCGGCTGTGTGGTGTGAAAGTGTCCTTTTCAAATCTGCAGTAGAAGGTGTTCAAGTTGTCAGCTCGTCCTTTATTGTTCTCTGCTTGGGGGGCATGGTCGCTTGTAGTTGGTTAGCAATTGTAATCCACGCCAGACTGATTTAAGGCATTGCATCATGTGACCGACACCTTGGGCCTCGCGGCCCCTCTGCGTCATTTGACGCGTACACGGCAAAAATTGTTGCTGCGCGTAGAATGTCGCGGAGATCATCTCTCGTGATTGGTCCGTTTTAGTCACATGCTGTGGTGACGTACTCAGTCTGCCCCTTCGTTCTACATATCATCTACGCCGGCGCCTTCTTGATCGATTTTGCAGCATAAATAAACATATCATCTGGTCATCTAGCTCCATTTGTTCCACGGTCGCCATTGTTCCTTGTAACGGAAAGGAAAGTAAAAACGGCTACCAGAAATGGCCAAAAAATGCAGAGGAAACTCCATCCGAGCCAATACCAGCCGTCGTGACACCTCCGACTTGGAGGTGAACTGCAGTACATTTTCAAAACTGCGGCATGGGTTTCGCTCGGGTATAAAGACAAACTGCATGCGGGATAGCCGCAGTAATGTCAGCGCGGTCACCGCCCGTGCGAGTATAAAGAAGCCTTTAGGGTCATTAGCGTTAAAACTGTTTATCCATCTTTTCTGCATAATTTCTCCTTGCGATGTTAATTTTTTTAGTCAACTGGTTTTTACCGCAATTATAGAGGGCCCTAACCCCACTTCGATATGCGTCTCCTTTGGCCTGGCGAAGTTGCTGAAGTTTGGCAGTGAACCACAGCTTGTTGTTATTGAGCGTCCAAAATGTCTTTGTTGGTACACACACATTTTCACAGAAAGTGATATAGGATGTGACACAGTCCGTATATTCATCTAGGCTGCCAGTTGAAGTTTCAAAGACACTCCAATCTGTGCAGTCTAAACAGTCTTGAAGTTTTAACTTTGCTTCATACGTCCACTTCTTCACTGTTTTCAGCATAGTCTGCGCACATTTAAGTTTTTGCCTGTATGTTGGTATTAAGTGAATTAATCAGTGATCAGACGGGCCCAGAGCTGCGCTGGGGATAGCACGGTATGCATCATTTAGCGTGGTATAGCAGTGGTCTAGAATGTCGTTTTCCCTGGTAGGACAGTCAATGTGTTGCTTGTATTTAAGTAGTTCGTGGTTGAGTTTAGCTTTGTTAAAGTCTCCAAGAATAATGAGGGGTGAATCTGGGTGCTTTTTTTCAAGTTCGTTTACCTGTTCAGTGAGCTATAGCGGTGCGGCATTCGTGTTAACTTGAGGAGGAATGTAGACACCTGCGAGTAGGAATGAACCGAAGTCGCCCGGCGAGTAGAATGATTTACAGTTCAAAAACAGCGATTCCAGCAACTGGTCTGAAATGCATATCAACCCAAGAACAAAAGCAAAAGCCCTTTATGAAGATGCTGGTTGAAGCTGGTAAGACTGGGTCATTATCGAAAGTGAAACAAGTACTGTACAGAAATAGGCTGAAAGGCCACTCTGCCAGGAGCAAGCCATTACTCCAAAAAAAAAAAAAAAAAAGAATAAAATAAAATAAATACAAATAAAAACACCAAAAAGCCAGATTACAATTTGGAAATGCACACAGGGACAGAGACCTTATTTTTTGGACAAATGCACTGTGTTCCGACACAAGTAAAATGGAATTATTTGGCCATAATGAGCAGTGTTATTTTTGGAGGGGAGAAAAAGAGAGAAGCTTGCAAGTCTTAACTGTGAAATACAGGAGTGACAGCATCATGTTGTGGGGTTGTTTTTCTACAGGAGGGACTGGTGCACTTCACAAAATAGATGGCATCATAAGGAAAGAACATTATGCGGAAATAATGAAGACATCCAGTCTGGCGCCGATGGTGACCAGTACCCGGATGTAGTCAAATGACGGGAGACATCTATACATTCTTTGATCTTGATTGAATGAGGTATCTTCACCAATGGCTCCAAATTGACACATTCAATATGGCGGCACCGAGGCGTGCTTATTTATGTTTGCTGTCGAGCTGCCGCCGTGGAAGAAGAAAAGGCGGAAGCTGGTCAAAGGGGCGACGGCAGGCAAAGCGAGAAGCTGCCGTTGTGTGCTTGTAGCTGCTAAAAGAAAACTAACTTGTGAAAGAGTCGGTCAGGGACAACGTAAACATTAGTAAAATACCAGAAGGAAACATGGCGTCGTACGAGGAGCAACTTTGCCGAATGAACGAGCGACAACAATTGGACGCGGCTTTCAAGGCTCCGATCGTGTTGTACGTCCAAGGTCTGTCGATATGTTCACCACTCTTCGACTTTATACACATTTTCATTCACAAAGAAGGTAAATGGAGTCTCGTTGGGGAATTATAAGGGCATTTCGCGACAGGAGGAACATAATCGATATAATTCTTGGTAAACTAACAATACTATTCAGTTAATTTGTTGTGCGCTACTAAATTCCGGAGGTCTCTGAAGGGACGCTTGGCTGGCGATTGGTGGAGAACAAGGAAGTGAACAAGAACGATGTGGCTGTACGGCAATACTGCTTAGACAAACTACACAATTCATAAATACTGACCACATCCCCTGGTCAAGGAGAAGACCCCAGTAAAGACAAAAGGAAGAACTATTGAGAAGGGCTCACAGATGGAATAATCCCGTATTCCCATATGACCAGGCTTCAATGGAAGGCAAGAGGGCAACATTAATCACTGAATTTATAATGCAATCAATAATATTGTAACAAACTTCTTTTTGTGTAGCCATGGCATATGTTGTTACAAATTAAACACGGTTTTTAAAAAATTATAATTAGTCACACTAAAATTAGTTAGCTACACATTATAACATACATCAATAACAATAACATACATCACTGTTTAATTGACATTAACAAAAAAATCTCTCCAGTGTCCATAATTTGTTCTATTTTTTTTATAAATATGCTGAAATTATGAGCACAAACCACTAACTGACACCTGAACTGTGACCCACTCTTTTCTCATGCCACGTTAAATTAATTTGTCGATGTTAAATTGTTCATGTGATTGCAGCTTGTTGCTTGTGTTTTTTGCTTTTGCTTTGGAACTTGACACAACTACTTAAGAATCAGATATGTATGCTGCTTTTCCAGCCTTGCGAGGAGAGGAGGACGAAGAAGGGGATTCACAGCCCCCACATGTTAAAGAGGAAGAGGAGGAGATTGACGTCAGCGAGTTGCCACTGACTGTGGTTGTTGTGAAGAGTGAAGGCGACGAAGACGGACCACCTGAGTCGTCAAATCTTCTTCGCCATCATCATCACAGTCCAAGTGGAGGCCCGCCACCGGATGATCTCTTAGCTCCACTGTCAGGCAGCGACGACGAGGAAGATACAAGCGATGTAGACTGTGAAGGTGACGACAAGCAGTTGAAAAGCTCTGAAAAGAAGACAACTGATGACGAACGTCCAAAAACTTTCAAGTGCTCCGATTGCGATAAAGTATTTTCTTATAAGTGGAATTTGAACGCACACATGAGAACGCACACTGGTGACAAACCTTTTAGTTGTTCAGTTTGTGGTAAAAGCTTCCCACGAAAAGGAAATATGGTTAGACACATGCGAATACACGCAAGTGCAAAACCTTGTCCTGATTCAGCTGGTGGCGATACACAAAATGTCTCCTTGACTGCACACACAGCGGCGCAAAAACCTTTTGCTTGCTCACTTTGCGGTGAATGGTATTCCCACAAGCGCAGTTTGAAAATACACATGCGGACGCACACCGGAGAGAAACGCTTCAGTTGCTCGGTGTGTGGTGAATGGTATTCTCACAAGAGCAGCTTGAAAGTGCACATGTGGACACACACAGGAGAGAAACGCTTCAGTTGCTCAGTTTGTGGCGAATGTTTTACTTACAAGCACAATTTGACAGCACACATGGCAACCCACACGGGAGAAGCATTCAGTTGTTCCGTTTGTGGTAAAGGTTTTACTTGTAAGCAAAATATGAACATTCACATGAGGACACACACGGGAGAAAAACCGTTCACGTGCTCTGTTTGTGATAAAAGCTTTTCTTATAAGTCTGCTTTGACCCAACACATGAGAACCCACACAGGAGAAAAACCTTATAGTTGCTCAATTTGCGGTGATGAATTTGCTCAGAAGGTCACTTTGGTTGCACACATGGCGACACACACCGGAGAAAAACCTTTCACTTGCTCAGTCTGTGGTAAAAGCCTTTCTTATAAACATGGTTTGAAATCACACATGCAAACACACACGGGAGAAAAAAGGCTCAGCTGCTCGGTATGTGGCGACAGCTTTTCTTCCAAGCCCAGTTTGAATATACACATGAGGAGACACACGGGAGAAAAACCATTCACATGCTCAATTTGTCGTAGAAGCTTTTCTCACAAGAATACTTTGACAGCACACATGCGGACCCACGACAAAGAATAATAATATATATTACAGGAATAATGTTTTCCTCTCAGGGGCTATTTCAGTTCTTACAAAGGGCTTCATGAAATGTAGGGAAAAAATATGGTTCAACATTTGAACAAATGTTCATTATTTTGTGTAATTTATTGTGTATGATGATATAGGAGCTGCTGGTTGAGGAGTGGCTGGAAGGTCATCCCGCAGCTTGCGGGAGCAGTATGAGGAGGAGTTGCTCTGTATTGTTCTTTACACACGCTACTGACCGTTTGTTAAAAGAAAAGAATAAATGATCAAATTCTTAACGTCTGGTTTCTTCCTCATTTTCAGATCAGACTTCAATCATTTGGTCCACTAAAGAATATAGGCAATAACAAATGCATGTAGCCATTCAGTAACGTGAGATGACTTGATTTATTGATTAAGAGCAGCATGTCTGCACTCTACTTTTGATCTAACACCCAAAAGTCTAGTGTTCATTAGAAATATTTATCTTGAACAATATATTTGTGTTCATCTACCTCGGCGCACCACCTAATTTTAATAAAAACAGAAAAAATTAGTTTCCTCTTCAGGGTTGGAATGTTCTGTTCTTCTTCCATCTCCTCCGGGGTGAGGGGGTTACATCCTGTTCCTCCTTTCCTTTGGTCTTTTGTGTTAGAACAGAACAATCTTCTGGCCACTCTGTCGGTGTCAGAGAGGCAAGTCAGGCTGTTGCCAAGGAGACCAGCCCATCCACACTACAAGCAGGATAAACAGAATAACGGCAGATGAGCTGCTCATCGCACAAATGCATGTTATTTACTAATTGAACACACTCCCCATGGCATTCAAATGTTGTTTTTTTGGCTCCTAATTTCTTCCTCTGTTCTCATCTAATGGAAATATACCAGAGTCGGCATGTGATCAGACAGCAGATTTGTTTTCAGATTAGACTCAGAATTTTTGAATGTGGTAATAGGTGGTAATAGGCTGGCACAAGACATGTATTCATCAGCAAACAATTCCCCGAAATAAGGCCATGGATGGGGAATATCTTGCTTCTCCAGAGCTATCACCACCATTGTTAATTTTCCCTTGTGCACGTTTCTGAATGTCATTACTTTCCCTGTCTGTTTGTTTCTAAATCACAAATCCCGTTGACTTTACCGAAAGTACAGATACCCGTTTTCAAATGTAGGGAGTAAAGGTAAAAAGTAGTCGGATAATTCAATCAGTGAAGTACAGATACCTGAAAAATCAACTAAAGTAAACTATGTACAAATCCCAATTCCAATGAAGTTGAGATGTTGTGCAAAACATGAATAAAAACAGAATACGATTTACAAATCTTGTTCAACCTTTATTCAGTTGAATACACTAGTACAACAACAGCGGCACGCTGGACGACTGGTTAGAGTGTCAGCCTCACAGTTCTGAGGACCCGGGTTCAATCCCCGGCCCCGCCTGTGTGGAGTTTGCATGTTCTCCCCGTGCCTGTGTGGGTTTTCTCCGGGCACTCCGGTTTCCTCCCACATCCCAAAAACATGCATTCATTGGAGACTCTAAATTGCCCGTAGGCATGGCTGTGAGTGCGAATGGTTGTTTGTTTGTATGTGCCCTGCAATTGGCTGCCAACCAGTTCAGGGTGTACCCCGCCTCCTGCCCGATGACAGCTGGGATAGCCCGCGACCCTAGTGAGGAAAAGCGGCTCAGAAAATGGATGGATGGATAGTACAACGACAAGATATTCCATCTTCAAACTGATCAACTTTTTTTTTTTTTTTTTTTTTGGTCTGTGCAAATATTCACTCATTTTGAACTTGATGCCTGCAACACGTCCCACCCCCCCCCCCAAAAAAAAGAAAAAAAGAAAAAAAAACTGGGACAGAGACATGTTTATGGCTGTGTTAAATCACCTTTCCGTTTAACAGCACTCAATAAGTGTTTGGGAACTGAGGACGCAAATTGTTGAATCTTTGTAGGTGGAATTCTTTCCCATTCTTGCTTGACTGATTGAAAACTTCAGCTGCTCAACAGTGTCTCTGTTGTCGTATTTGCGCCACACATTTTCAATGAGAGACTAGGACTGCCACTCTTTTCCTATGAAGCCACACTGTTGTAACACAGGCTGAATGTAGGCTGGCATTGCCTTGCTGCAATAAGAAGGGATGTCCCTGGAAAAGCCATTGCTTGGATGGCAGGACATGTTGCTCCAAAACCTGTCTGTACCCTTCAGCATTAATGGTGCCTTCACAGGTGTGCAAGTTACGCATGCCATGGGCACTAACAAACCCCCATACCATCACAGTTGCTGGGTTTTGAACTTTGCGCTGATAAACCTGGTCCTTTCCATTTTCGGCCCAAAGGACACAACGTCCACGATATCCCTGAAAAATTTGAAATGTGGACACACTTGTCCACTTTGTGTCAGTCCATCTCGGATGAGCTCGGGCCAAAAGAAGCCACCGGCATTGCTAGGCAATGTTGATATATTGCTTTCGCTTTGCATGGTAGAGTTTTAACTTGAGTCACAAGGCCCTCCGCGTTTGGGATAAGTGAGACAGGCAGCTATGCTATTAGTCACAAGAGCCTGCGAACAGCTGCCTTTGCGCGTGTGTGCTCGCTCTCCTCTTCCGTTCAAGGAAGAACCGTAAAACCACGATCGAAGAGGAAAAAGGCGGAAGTGAGCGTCGCCTCAAAACGGCGCGGAGCACACAAACAGGCACGGAGACGACTAAGTTGGGCGGAAAAAACATCAAAATGTTGAAAGTGTTGGTCCGGGAGCGACTCATTGCGGCCGCCGACGAAATCTTCGGCTTGTTTGAAAGAACGATAGCGTCGTACGAGGAGCAACTTTGTCGGGCGAGAGGGGAGAACGAGCGACACCGACGACAACTGGAAGATGTTAGCAACACTCAAACGGTCAACGGAGGTATGCGAGTTTAACTCAATACTTGAAACATTTTACATTTTGCAAATATTTCCTGAAAAGGGGAAGAACTAAGGCTGAAAATCGGTGGAAGTGAAGTCGGGGGGGGGGGGGTCCCTCAACACATATGTACAAATATGGATCATTATATTATTGTTAAAAAAAAAAACCAACTAATTTAGGATTATTGTAAACGACAGCTTGGTTTAATGTGTAAATGTCTCCTATGCTGGAAGTCGTGTTTACAAAAAGTTGTTGATGATTTCAAATGCTCGGCCAGAATAGTAAAAGCCAATCAAGAATTAAATCAAATACACTAATTTCAGGGCAGTGCAATGCAAATGTAATCTGCACAACAAGATATCTTCAAGTTGTACGGTACACATCATAAACATTGATAATGACTTAAATTCTGCCACAGCTTTGTTGCTGGAAGCCATTAACAGACCAAATGGTGGTGGCCCGCTGAACTACAATTCTTGCATAATGGCAAAGACAAAAATGTATCACAGTTAAGACGAACTGCGAGTTGCACAATTTACATGTGTTGCCCTTCAAACGCTGCGGATGCAAGTCAATAAATGATACTCATTAAACCCGTTACACCATACAATCATAATAACCAAAGAGACATGCAAGTTGTTCTGAGCTCGTGTGTGTTCTTGGCGCACAAACAAATTGCCTAACTCGTATGCTATGGAGTTTGTTGGTTGGTCTGTTTGGTAGGTGATAAGTTAGTCTGAAAGTAAGTTTGTTAGATAGGGAGTTAGTCTGTTAGTTTGGTATTCAGTTTCATCAGTCGTTAGTTAGCAACGTTTTTGTTTGTTTGTTTGTTAGTAAGTTTATTTAGGTTATTAGGTAGGTAGTTTATACGTTTGTTGATCCCTTAGTTCATATATGCCAAACTCAGGCCCGGGGGCTAAATTTAGCCCACGATGTGATTATATTTGGCCCGCAAGACCATATTAAATGTGTATTAGAGCTGGCCTGCCAGTATATAGCACATGCGCCACTAATATTACCAATCCCAGAATGCTTTGCTAGTGTGCTGGCCCATCAGCCTTGACCGGCGAGCGCCCCTTCCCTTTCTGTTGCAGTCGTTAGCGACTATGCTGCCAGTCTCCTCCAGCAAATTTACACTTGGTCACCTGAAAGATGGAAAACAGATAAATAGAAGATAGAAGAATTCATGTTATCTATTTAAATACAAAAGAACAAACAAATACACTGATGTCTTTTATCGCAAATTTGATTTCTCGTGTTTATAATATTCAAGTTTGTTTATTCCAGATTCAGTGTTTACGCACAATTTAAGTTTGTTGTCAAAGATAAACTTTAACGCTACAATTCTGCAGAAAAGGGAAACGTGCACATCGCAGTGATTTTTCATATATATATTGAGTTTGGCCCGCAACGTTGTCCCAATTTTTTATTTTGGCCCACTGTGAATTTGAGTTTGACACCCCTGCCATAGTTCATTCATTAGATAGAAAGTCTGTTAATTTATTCGTTAGGTAGTGGGTTAGCAAGTTTGTTAGTTCGTCTGTTCATTAGTAAGTGTATTAGGTAGTTTAATATGTTTACGTAAATGCCTTATTGTTGCCATAATGTTTAGCGTTTCCATCTTTTACTGCAATTATATTGGAGGTCACCTGCTTGTAACAAAATACTTTCTCTCTTTGAAGTAACTCATTAGTCAGAAACATTTATGTCTATTTTAAGACCAAAGTGGAAAATAGTGAAAGTAGTAAACTTCAATGTGAGAGCGCAATTCAAACAATCATTGAAGTTCATCTGGGTTGACACTGGGTGGATCTAACTGCATTTGAGTTGCGTGTGCTAAACTGTGTTTGCGTCGCTTGTGTCCTGCAGACGTCCAGCAGATGATTGGTCGTCGCAAAAAACATCAACAGCACCCTGACGTTAAGGAGGAAAAGGAGGAAGAGGAGGATGTTAATGTCAGCATATTGCCACTGACTGTTGTCTGTGTGAAGAGTGAAGATGATGAATACGAGTCGTCACAGCTTCATCATGAGAGTCCAAATGAAGACCACTGTGAGGAACAACCAGCAGACAAGCTCTTAGCTCCACTGTCACATATTGAAGATGTAGAAGAACATTTGAGGACTGGTACAGACTGTGAAGGTGACAACAAACACTCAAAAAGGAGTCGCACACGCAAGGAACACTTTGCCTGCTCAGTGTGTAGTAAATATTTTGTCAAAAAGTCAAACATGATTCGACATATGACAAAACACACAGGGGAAAAACCTTTTAGTTGCTCAATTTGCGGTGAAAGATTTACTCAGCGGTCAACTATTATTAGACACATGAGAAGACACACAGGAGAAAAACCTTTTAGTTGTTCAGTTTGTGGCGATACGTTTGCACAAAAGGTCTCTTTAATTGCACATACAGCAACACACACAGGAGAAAAACCTTTTGCTTGCTCCATTTGTGGTAAAAGCTTTTCTTATAAGGACACTTTGAAATCACACATGCAAACGCACACGGGAGAAAAACCCTTTAGTTGCTCCATTTGTGATAAAAGCTCTACTCATAAGTCCAATTTGATCCGACACTTGAGAACACACACAGGAGAAAAACCGTTCACTTGCTCAGTTTGTGATAAAAGATTTTCTCAAAATGTACTCATGATGAGACACATGAGAAGACACACAGGTGAAAAACCTTTTAGTTGTTCGGTTTGTGGTGATACATTTGCTCAGAAGGTCTCTTTGGTGGCACACACAGCAACACACACGGGAGAAAAACCTTACACATGCCCAGTTTGCAAGAGAAGCTATTCTTATAAGAACGGTTTGAATGCACACATGCGGACACACACAGGAGAAAAACCCTTTTGTTGTAACATTTGCGGTAAAAGCTTTTCTGATAACCACAGTTTGAAGGCACACGTAAGGACACACAGCGGGGAATGAATGTTTTTTATTTTTTTTGCTCAGTTGGGCTAAAATGTTGCATTTTTACTCTTAAATATCTTTATACTCAACATTTTAATTACCAATATGAGTTATTGTGAAGCATGCCTTTAAAGGAGTTATATGAGCTTAATCTAGCTGCTTACATTCGAATTTATTTTAGTATAACGTTTACATTTGATATGCAATGATCTGATTTATGAAAGTCAAATGTAATGTTTGTGTCGCTCACATTCTTTGGAATAAAGACGTTTCTTAGCTGCCTGTGTTGCTCTCTCTCACCGTTCTCAATACCGCCGCAAGATGGCGGTATAATGACGTCGTGGTTACGTTCGGTGCCGCAAAACCACCGTCGAAGAAGAAAAAGGCGGCAGTGGGTTCAGTTCCCACTCAGTGAGGGTGTGAATATTGTGACTGGCGACCAGTACAGGGTGTAGTGTGCCTTTCGCCCGAAGTCAGCTGGGATATTCTCCAGTGTGCCGCGACCCTAAACCAGGATGAGTGGTGTTGAAAATGGATGGATGATATGATACAAAAAAACTACAATTATGAATCTTTTTTTTGTGTCCCGAAACATGCAAAACTTCTGAGGATTACCAAGAGCTGTGCGATATGGACATTTTATTACCCGATAACGATCCTGTCATAATATTTTTCCTTAAAGTGACATGGAATTAATAAAAATTTTCTGTGATCTTTTGACCATATATTGGATGGATGGATTTATGTAGTGGTGTAGTGAATGAATGACATCACTAAACACACTTACACCTCTGCCCCCACATTGACAACTTAGACCACAAAATGAAACAAACATCACTCAAGGGACTAGGCATCTGCACACATAGATCCCAAGTGGTGCCCAAGCACCTGCACTTTTCCACTAGGCGAAGAAAGTTCCCTTTTTGCCGCAGCCCATTTTTTTCTTCATTCATCAATATTTTAAAAAGAAAAGATACAGTTACCCACTGGTGAGCCATTTTCACCATACGCCGGAGTGGCGCTGTGTCCGATAGCGGAGAGTATTTATGGTGCCCACTAAATGATGCAGGTGTGACGCACAGGAAGCATTTTGTTTTTGATCGCAGGCTTGCGGCATTTTTGAAGTCCTTGGTTGTACAATTTATGCTTCCTTTGTTTTATTATTCAACGGATTGACATATCCAAACTTAATTTTGGCATACAGAATTATTACTTCACATAGCAACGGAAGAAGTTACAGGTGCCAAGATGAAACATCACAGTAAAGCTGCAGTTGCAGAATTAACGAAGGTGCATCAACACCATCTACTGTATGTCATCAATTCCACCCACAGTGTTTTGGTATCTGATGGGTATTTATTTGAGTCCATGGGAGAATTATACGTATGATATAAAATAAGACGTTGATGCTTTGCTTTTTTTTTTTTTTGTACCACTGTTCTGATGAATGCCTTTCAAAAATGAGACCCCTTTGATGCTGCAGAAGCTCTCTGCAGACCATGGCTTGTGTTGTAAGATGTGACATCGAAAATGTCTGGAAAAGCCGACGAAGACAGTTGAGATTTATTTGTGGTTAATCAGACGCACTTTAAATAGTGGTGGTTGTGTGTTCACTCCAACATTGAGTTTGAATGTGATTGCTTAATTCTTAACACACCACAACCCCATTTATGAGGGTGTGTGCACTTGTGGAACCATGTTTTCTCAGTTGTTTAGTTTTACTCCCCCCAAAATATAGGTTTTGGATGAAAAAATAATAGAAAACAAGTTTTAAAATTACTAATTTGGTGTAATTTTTTTTTTAATATCACAAAAACTGCAATTTGAACAGGGGTTTGTAGACTTTGTATATCTACTGTACCTTCCCTTCACCTCCTTCGTTAATAGTGGAATTATTGACGATGTTGATTGTGTTAACAGAAATAAATACATAATACAAAATCCATAGTACTGTATTTTCTTAATTGTATGAAGAATTTTGGTGACGGGTCCCCTTTTGTTTGGGCTAGAGCACCTGCCCCAAAAAATTTCTGTGTGCGGGTGCCCACAGACATTTTTTCTTTGTTTTTAAATGCTTTTAATCATGAAAAGCACATCGAGTTACCTTGTGTATGAAATGCACGATCTAAATAAATTTGCTTTTCTTTTCTTATCCATTGTCCAGGTTTTAAGTGTTTAGAAGGGATGGGTATTGGAGGGTAGAACTGTCTGTATGCACACTGCAGCTCTGCTTACCTTTTGGCTTTGACATGATAGTGTTTTGGTCACCGTGTCAGCGTTTCTTTCGTTCTGTTCAGCATAGTTGTTTGTACACTGTTTGTGTACAAACACTAAAAAGTACATTACCATATGTACCCTTTTAATCAATGGAGGGAAGAGTCTGCCCAGGCCAACTATATATGCCATGCATTTTGTTTTAACATTTATGTAAAATGTGTGTGTGTGTGGGTGCTTGGGTTGTAGAGGGTCACTAAATCAAAAACATGTAAATGTTCAGAGCTGGTAAGGCTGCGACTGAGTCAACATTTTGATGTTTTCCCCCCACTTGATTTCACTTTGTCTTGAAGCATTGCTGACTTCCGCCTTTTTCTTCTTCAATGGTACTTTTACGGCAGCTGAAGCATTTGTGAAATCACACCAGTTGCCATCTTGCGGCACGCTTGAAGACGGTGTTAGCAGCAAAGGCCAGAATTGTCTTCACTGCAAAGAATGTGAGCGACACAAACGTAACGTTTGACTTAGGTCATTTATTGTATAACATTGCAATCATACAATAATGTACATCGAAACAATTGAATACTAAATGCTAAAACATTGTAATGAAAAGAGTGGTTTACAATTTAGGTTCTTGTGGTACATTATTACCATCAGTTGCTGTTTTGTGTTTTATTTTATTTTTTGGGTGGATTGGATTGAAGTGTTACCAGTAACAAACATCGAAAACCACTCTGGTATAGAAGTATTGATTCAACTCCTGTACTTAAGTAAAAATTCAATATGTACATACTCTTGATATGTACAGAAGTACAAAAGAAAAACAATACTTCATCAACAATTATATACAATAAATATTTTGATAATGTGTCACAATGTATATATGTATATATATTCCCTCTTTTATCAACTAACATAGTGGTCAAACAGAGTGGGGGAAAAAAATCACCTTACGTGTTTGTTTTTTCAGCCAAGGGCTTGCTAGCACTGGTTTAATATGAATGCCATCAAATCAACGTGTTCCTATGTATTTTGCTATGTATGTGAACTGACTAACACAAAATACTATATTATAAAATGATAACAACAGAAAAAAATACATCCTGGTTTTTTTTTTTTTTTAGATTAGGCTGAGACGTTTTGAAGGCCAGAAGCTGGGGCTAGCGCAAGACCATACGCGCGCCACAAATCATTCACTTGGCAGACAACATCAATTCGCTCGGTTGACTTTACCTCTGTATTTCTATCTTTTTTATGTCATGACATCATCATCTGTGGATGGAAACTGAAAAAGTCAACAGCCTGTTTTAACAAAGTAAGGCGTAGAAAGTACAGATGTCTGATTTAAAATGTACAAAGTAAAAATTAGTCAGAACAACAAATACTCAAGTAATACTGATACCTGAATAATCTATTTAGTACAATAACAGAGTATTTGTACTTTGCTTGCCACCAATGGTAGCAAGGAAGAAACAAGAGATGAGCGTTTGAACCGGCTCGCCTAGCATTTCAAATAACAAATAATTATGTTGGATAGTTACGAAAACCTCATCGATGTTAAATGTTACACAGAAGATAGAAAACTGAAATGGAAAAAAGGTCTTCAAAGTTTTCGCAAAAACTCAAGATGGAAAACATTTATTCCCTGTTGTTGTGTGTCAGCGCGTGTGCGTTCAAGTTTTGCTTAAAAGAAAATTTTTTACCACAATCTGAGCAGCTGAAGGGTTTTTCTCCTGTGTGTGTTCTCGTATGTACGTTCAAATTTCTCTTGCTTGTGAATCGTTTACCACAAACGGAACAACTGAAGGGTTTTTCTTCTGTGTGTCCCCGCATGTGTGCATTCAAACTGTGCTTTGAAGTGACACTTTTACCACAAACTGAGCAAGTGAAAGGTTTTTCTCCAGTGTGTTTCCTCATGTGTCTTACCATATATTGTTTTTGTGTAAAGCTTTCACCGCATTCTGAGCAACTAAAAGGTTTTTCTCCTGTGTGTGTCCACATGTGCACTTTCAAATGTTGCTTAGAGGCAAAACTTTTACGGCAAACTGAGCAACTACAGCGTTTTTCTCCTGTGTGTCTTCTCATGTGCTTGAGTAAATATTGTTTTTGAGTAAAGCTTTCGCCACAAACCGAGCATGTGAAAGGTTTTTCTCCCGTGTGTGTTGCTGTGTGTGAACTCAAAGAGGCCTCATGAGCAAATTGTTGACCACAAACAGAGCAACTAAAACGTTTTTCTGCGTGGGTTAGCATATGTTCATTCAAACTGTGCTTGTAAGAAAGGCTTTTGCCACAAACTGGGCAAGTGAAAGGTTTTTCACCCGTATGTGTTCTCATGTGTGCATTAAAAGTCGGCCTATAAGTAAAACTTTCCCCACAAACTGAGCAATTGAAAGGCTTTTCTCCTGTGTGTCTTTTCATGTGTGCATTTAAAGTCTGCTTATAAGTAAATCTTTCATTGCAAACTGAGCAAGTGAAAGGTTTCTCTCCCGTGTGTTTCCGCATATGTGCTTTCAAACTCTTTTTGTACGAAAAACTTTCACCACAAACTGAGCAACTAATGAGACGTTCTCCCGTGTGCGTTCGCGTGTGTATATTCAAACTGCGCTTGTACGAATAGCTTTCACCGCAAATTGAGCACGTGAAAGGTTTTTCTCCCGTGTGTGTCGCTGTGTGTGCAATCAAAGAGATCTTTTTGGCAAATGTTTCACTGCAAATTGAGCAACTGTAAGGTTTTTCTCCCGTGTGTGTCCTCATGTGTACAGTCATATTTTTTCTTTTAGCAAATCTTTTCCCACAAACTGAGCAAGCGAAACGTTTTTCTTCTGTGTGCGTTGCCATGTGTACAATCAAAGAGCCCTTTTGAGAAAATGTATCGCCGCAAACTGAACAATTAAAAGTTGGTTTTTCTCCCGTGTGTGCTCTCATATGTCTCACCATATTTGACTTGCAAGCAAAGGTTTTACTACAAACTAAACAACTAAAGGGTTTTTCTCCCGTGTGCGTTCTCATGTGTTCCTTCACGCTATACTTACAAGTAAAGCTTTTACCACAAAGTGAGCAGGTCAAGTGTTCTTTACGTGTCTCTTTTTCAGAGCTTTCCAAGCATTTGTTGTCAGCTTGACAGTCTGTGTTGCTCCTCAAGCGGTCTTCTATGTCGTTACCGTGTGGCAGTGGAGGTAAGAGTTTCTCTGGTGGCGGTCCTCCACTTGAACTGGGATGATGAAGCTGTGACCACTCGGATGGTTCGTCTGCGTCGTCTTCACTCTTCACGACGACGACGTTCAGTGACAACTCGCTGACATCAACCTCTTCTTCTTCCTCTTTAACACGGGGGGGCTGTGCATCCTCCTCTTCCTCTTTAACGCGAGGGGAATTTGGATGCTCTTGTCGACGACCAATCGGCTGCTGGACGTCTACGGGACAGACACAAGCAGGACAAACAGTTTAGCACAACGATCAAATGTTATAAGCTGTGGCGGACTTAAACGTGTATTCATTGTGCTAGTAAGAGGAGCTCAAGACACGAGCCAGTGATTTACGTGACATGTTTCAATTAGGCCCCTTTCCAAAATAATCATCATCGGCCGGAGTTTTGCCGATGACATGCCAATATGATAAAGTCTTAGTTTCTCATGTGTCTGGGTTGCGCAGAATGATGTCCTTGCGCCGTTTGTGCACTGCATGGAGCTTTGACTCCATTAAATTTGGAGGATGCGTTGTCATGGTAATGCATTTCAGTACATCCACGCAGGCTTTTTTACCGTTTCGTCCACACAAAGCCGACTGTTCAACAATCTCAACATATTGAATGGGTGCATCTCCTTCGCTATAAAGCCAGTAGCGTGGAGTCACTTCCGGGCTTTCACTGGGGAAAGTCATGTCGCTGTGAGCGCATGTGGTTTTCCTCACAGTTACGTTATATTTTGCTTACATTGATGGCACTGATTGTCTCTTAAACACTAACAGGGTGATGGCTGGTCAATATTTATGGTCCTAATGGTGACAATCTCGTTTTCTTCAATAATCTTTTGAAACTTGCCGCAATTGAGGGTCAACGTCTGGTAGGTGACGACTTTAACCTGGCGCTATCCCCAAAAGCGGCCCAATCGCACCCAAAAACACGAACAGCATCGAGGGCAGCCTTGCTACTTAACCATGGTATAAATGAGTTGGGGCTTTGTGACACTCAGTGTGCTCTCAACCCCAGCGGGAGAGAGAGCTCCTTCTTCTCCAATGTCCATTCTAGGTATAGTCGGATAGATATGTTTATGACTCCACATAACTTACTTCCACTTCTACGTACTTTGTGGTTATCTACCTGCTGCGCTCTCTGATCATAATCCAATTAAATTGACATGGAAAATGGAGGTTGCCCTCCCTGTTTTATTTAGAAGGAGATTTAAGACTTTCACGTTGAAAGAACCAGTGTTCATAACTTTTATGAACTCCCAGATTGATCGATATGTTGAGACTAATCTAAATTCGGCTTCTCATGAGAATGTTTGGGAGGCTCTCAAGGCATTTATGAGGGGTTATATTATGCCATGTAGTGCACATAAATTAAGAGAAAAACGGGACATTTTATCAAAATTGGGTGACGAGATTAAACTGCTGAAATGACAGCACTCACAGACCAGAAGTGTAGATATTTTTAATACCGTGTCCTCAAAACGGCTTCAGTATAACAACTTTTGTACCAATAAGGCAGAGGCTGCTCTAGCTAGGACTAATTATGGCAACAAGAAAGGCCAACATTTGCCTTGGCAGAAAGAGAGGGAGTATTCCGATAGGGTTATCCCCTCTATTGTTATAGACGAGGGCAAAGTACAGACTGGTACAAAAGAGATTCATGTGGATTTCAAACACTTTTACTAAATATTGTATCAATCTGATCATAACACTACCAACACTGCTGCAGAACGGTTTCTAGCGGGTGTCCCTCTACCTCAAATCAGTATTGAGCACTGAGAAGGGCAAGACGCGTCTGTAACTAGGGGCGAGATGCTCTTTTTCATGAAAGCCTTGCATAATAAAAAGGCTCTAGGTCCGGACGGCTTCCCAATTGCTCCCGCTGCCTTTTTAAAAACATTGTTGTAGCGTGCATGCATGCCACCGTATGTTTTACCATGCCTGTGGCCAATAATACGGTGTGCGTTATGTATGTGTTAAATACAGAAATAGACCCCGTAACTGAGACTGCGCCTTTTAACACGGTGCGCCCTATGGTCGTGAAAATACCGTACCTTTGTCCTTAATAGACAGTGAATAGTTTCAAGATGAATGTGTTGCTTAAATTTATGTATTTGTTTCATTGTACCTAAGAGGTTTTTCAGAGAGCTCAACAGGGTCATTTCTTCCTTTCTATAGTGAAACAAAACTTTCCATGAGTTAAAATGAGTACACTTCAAGTCCCTGTTATTCAAAGAGGCCTCAACTTGCCTCATTTCAGATGTTATTATTTGGCCTCGCAATTCCATCCTTCCTCCCTGGGTTCCTGGGGGGTTGGTGGCGTTCCCTTGGTTGGGTCCCCTACTGGAAAGGCTCCCTGGCTCAGCCCCCCTTATGGGTGGAGGGGGACGCGCCCACCGTTCCTCAATGTGCCGCCTCAGCCACTCCGTACACCAATTGACTAACATGCATGTGATATGGTGTTCAGTCACCAATATGTTCGATAGACACACAATAGGCTTTAATTTCTTGTGCTGGGACCACTAATCACGAAAAGGTTATACAAACATATGAAATCACAGGTTCTTACAGGTGTTTGGACACTACAAAAGAATTCCTCTGCACCACTCGTCAGTAGCACTGCCGTCCTCATTTAATAACACGATTTGACTGTTGTGCTCAAATATCTACACTGTCTCGATATTGTTCTGCTGTGGTTCTCACCCCTAGTCCCCTTGTCCACTCTGTCCCTCTAGCTAGCCCCTAAAACTATTTTCTGTCCGACTGCATTTCCAATAAACATCAGAATAATTACAAATTTAAATAATAAGCAGAGTATTTCAAACTCCCCTGTTGCAAATGTCTCCCTATTGTTCTGCTGTGGTTCACACCCCTAGTCCCCTAGTCCACGCTGTCCCTCTATCTATGCCCGAAAACTCTTTTCTGTCTGACGGCCTTTTCAATAAACATCAGAATAATTACAAATTTAAAAAATAAGCAGGGTATTCCAAACTCCCCTGTTGCAAAGCAGAACTCTTCCAGCACACAGATCCATCATTCTGCAAGGTCCTGCAGCTGAACAGGACAAGTAGTTAAATAAATAAATACAGATGTACCATCATCGGGCTCAAAGAAAAACATCTTTCCCATTACACAAGCTCCATTATTTTGAGTGCGTTTGAGGCATGGTTGGAGGCTCATAAAGTCCTGGGCAATGAGAAAGACACCTTTGTACTTAACCCTAACAGTCTTCGGCCCATTGCGGATGGTGCACTTAAGGGGTGGGGGTTTAATAACATCAAGACTGTGGGAGACTGATATTGCGGTGATACTTTGTCAGATTTTCAACAACTCAGCTAGATGTAAATGACAAAATCACAAAT
Source organism: Phycodurus eques (assembly GCF_024500275.1). NCBI lineage: Eukaryota > Metazoa > Chordata > Actinopteri > Syngnathiformes > Syngnathidae > Phycodurus > Phycodurus eques. The sequence goes on from NC_084527.1 coordinate 24,733,959, forward strand.
ATATCAAATCTGTTCAAATCAGGGATTGGATTTGAAAAAAAATTAAACACATTACCCCTCTATTCCGAATGTATCGCCTTTGGAAGATCAGATCTTTAACAGGCTTGTCACCTCTACCAAAGGACTAACTTCCTTCATATATAACATATTGAATGGTAATCAGCCAATTTATGGTGTGATATTGTCCAAACATAAATGGGAGAAAGATTTAGGTTGCATGTATGGAGATACTGATTGGCAAAATTTGTTGAGTCAATCTGGCAGGTTTAGTTGGGTGCTCATCTAGGTCACAATCCTCCTCCTCTTATTCCAGCGTGCTGTATTTGGCAATTGCAATGTCACTTCCGGTAGCCCTTGCGGTGGATAGAGTAACTACACCCCGTCAGCTCAATTTTCGGGTATGTTCGGGGAGTGCTCAATATGTGTAATAAAAACCTAATTTTTAGCTAAACTATAGTTGACAACTTGCTGGAAGTTACGTGCATGTATTACATAACATACAAACAATGCAAATATAAATTTTAATTGACCCCATAACATCTTTGTCCTCTGACTTTAAATATGTGTCTGTTTTCAAAGTCATTGAGATGTTTGGTTTTTTTTGCCTCAAATGCTTGGGAGCACCCGTGCAATTAGGGCGCATGCGACCTCGTTTATTTTATTATTGTTTGATAAAACAAATATATATATATATTTTTGGTTAAAATATACATATATTTTCACCCAAGCCACTCCAAGAGCAGATGACACAATGCTGATTAGGCCTGTGCCAGCTCTTCTTGCTGTATTTTTCAGTATTTAATCTTTTATTTTTAGTATCTACCGTATACATTCCCACGTTGGCCCAGATGGTCGCGCACTGCAAACGATGTAGCAGGAAATGACGGCGCGGAAATTAGTATTTTGCCGGCCAATCGATGGAGAGTAGCTGTAAAAAGTTAACTTAAAATATTTCATTTATATTATATTTTGCATTTCGGTAGGATAAAATAGTCAGAAAACAATTATTGTCAATGATAACAAAAACAATTAAATTGCTGCAAACAAACACCTCTCTCTTTTCGAGGAGCTGATGGCTGCCCCCCCCAAAAAAGATAAAGAATTGACTAACTGGCTTTATCCATCATGGATACTTTAAAAAAGAGCCATGTTAATAATCCACAATGGTGGTTATCTATTCACACCAACAATTTATTTTTAAAGTCTTGACTAAAAATCCGTGATCTGCAAAACTGCACAACTAATGAACAGATCAAGGGATAATTTAATACCTGGACACATGTGTGTATTGAATCTAAAATCATTAAGTATACGCACAACACGGGAGTTTTCATGGGGTAAATTCATGAGGTGAATTATAGAGTAGGTTGAGCGATGAGCTCGAACTATGGAAAAATACAATTTAAAAAGAAATATAAAGATGTTCTTTTAAGAAGCACAAAAATGAGGATGGGCCTTATTAACTCGAATGGTTAAATACTGGTGATAGGTATAGTAGTGGAATAAAGATTTTGTATAGTAAGGAATAAATGTTACAGCAGACGCATCTATTAATGAATAAAGCGTGGATTGTACTGGGTGAATAAATACGAGTAGTAAAGAGAAGACTTTCTCTAACTCAGTTTGAACATATATATATAGTGATATCGCGTGATTTTTGTGTTTAGAATAAATAAAGCAAATCAATCGTTAAAAAAGACGTCTGTTAATGTGAACAAACCTTGGCTGCGTGGAACAACGGGGGTCGAGAAAATGGCGTCCAGTTGTCGTGGTTGTCCTTCGTTCTCCTCTCTCCCTCGACGGATCTGCTCCTCGTGCGACGCCATCGTTCTTTCAGAAAGAACGTCCGAATATTAAGCAACTACCTCAACAATGTGATGTTTTCTTTTAGCGAGGACAAGTGCACGAATTCGACCTGCTGCTTGGCTTCACGTACGGCGACGAAAAAACTCGCCAACTTCCGCCTTTTTCCTCTTCGACGGTCATATTACGGCAGTTACAGGATCCGTGGCATTACGCGGCTGCTCCCTGGCGGCGGTATTGAAGACTGCTCAGAGGAAGAAAATAAGACGCAGAAGTCAGTGTGTACTGCATTGTCTTTATTGCAAATAAGAGCAGCAAAAGCATGTGACTTGTGACTGTTTATATTGTACGACCATTTTTTGAGTCACGAAATGACCAATGAGATATTGGTCTCTATGGTGACGTCACAGTGTATTTTAGTGACTATCAAAACTAGAAGGAATTATTTACTGTTGTGCTTCCGCGTGTGTGCTTTCAAATAAAACTTCTGAGTGAATTTTTTGTCACAGAGAGTGCAACTAAAGGGTTTTTCTCCTGTGTGTGTCCTTGTGTGTACATTTAGATTTTGCTTGGAAGCAAAACTTTTACCACAATCTGAGCAACTGAAGGGTTTTTCTCCCGTGTGTGCTCTCATATGTACGTGCAAATGTTCCCTTCGAGCAAAACATTGACCACAAACTGAACAGCGCCAAGGTTTTTCCCCCGTGTGTTCCGTCATGTGTACATTCAAACTGTGCTTATAAGAAAAGCATTTATCACAAACTGAGCAAGTGAAAGCTTTTTCTCCCGTGTGTGTCTGCACGTGTCTATTCATATTTGCTTTTCGAGCAAAACCTTCGCCACAAACTGAGCAGCTAAAGGGCTTTTCTCCCGTGTGTGTACGCATGTGTTCAGTCAGAGTACTCTCATAAGGAATTCTTTTACCACAAACTGAGCAGGTCAAACCTTCTTTACGTGTGTGAGGTCTTCTGCGTGTTTGAGACCCTTTCTTGTTGTTAAGAGTTGTCTCCTTTTTCAAATATTTGTCATCACCTTCCCAGTCTGCATCGTTCCTATCTTCCGTGTTGTGGCTATCTGACAGTGGAGGTAAGAGCTTGTCTGATGGTGCTCCTTCAAAGTGCTCTCCACTCGAACTGTGATGATGAAGCTGCGCCGACTCAGGTGGTTCGTCTTCATCTTCTTCGATCTTCACAACAATGACGGTCAGTGGCAACTCGCTGAAATCAGCCTGCTCCTCTTCGTCTTTAACATAGGGGGGCTGCGGATGCTCCAAAGTGGAGCCCCCCCTGGTCGGCTGCCTGACATCTGCAGGACGCAAAAAACACAAACACAGTTAAGCTCACACAGGTTAATGTGGACAGACACAAAGTGTGGCGGGGGTCCTTCTGCACATACTGTATCTAATCACATACTGTACCACCGGGTGCCGGGGAATGACTTGTCTTCACCTTATCCACGGCTGTACTTTTTTTTCTCCATATTTCCGTGCACAAATCTGCCATGTCGCTTGTGATTATGATGGCACTCAAAGGCCAAGGGGTAAAAAATGGCATGCTTCCGCACAAACGTTTTGCACATTGTACTACAATCGGTAATTATTGTACGCTAATAAAAAGTCAAGACTGACATGATAAAGTGGATTAAATCTGATGGTTTATTTAAAGAAGTATAGAAGTATATAATTTCACTCACAACAGGGTGAAGACTCCTATAAAAGGTTTGTTTCTGTGGGACAGTAAAAATGTTCACAGGTCAATTTGACCTGCTGAAAGCGAAGTCATGAAAAATAATCACATTCTTATTTCTATTTTGTATATTTGCACAGAAATTGTATAAATGAGACATTTGTTATTTATTCATTTACCACATAGCATGAACAGGGGTGGGTTAGGCTGTTTCAACATTTTTTAAAAATATTTTTAAAAGATGTAATAAAAAAAACAAGAAAATGACAAAAATGAGATCAACAGAAGAAGCTACATCGATTTTCAAAATATAATAGTCAGTATATTTAAAAACTGTGAAATGGGTCAATTTGACGAGCAACATACAGTAACAGCAGGGCTATACTCATCCAGCGAGAGCTGTCCGGGTGTATTCATCCAAGTTGAACACAGGTTTTTAAAAGTATGTTTCCCTTTACTTGTTGATGTACAAGCAAACGTTACTGAATATAAATGTGTGGTATACCGTACAGTGCATAAGACACCAGTTTTGTGAACATTGGTTATTATTATTTTTTTTTAATTATTCATTATTTACCCCTCCTTTTTCTCAGATTTCTTTGAATTCCTGACCCTCCTGTCTGCCACCTCTCCTTCCATTCTACTCAGTGATTTCAACTTCCATATTAACAACACGAACTGTAAACTCGCCACAGAATTCATGACGCTACTACATTGCTTTAATGTCATCCAACATGTTAACTTTGCCACCCATCACCGGGGTCACATCCTGGATCGGGTCTGCTCCACTGGTCTCAGCATTCAACAACTGTTCAGCATCAATCTCCCCATCTCCGACCACGTGGCAATCCTTCTTGTCTTCGACACTCCCACCCGCTCCCCAAAGTGACATAAAAATTGGCATAAAATCCTTTGTCCTTCTCCGATGTTTACAAACTAGGGCTCATTTTATTCGCGTAACACTACTCTAGCCAGTGATATCGTTGATATTTTAATATGCAGGTATTTTGAACATTTTAGTAACATACTGTACTTACATAATGGCTATCCCATGTAAATCTGTTGTTTGAAATTTTACACACGTAAAAAAAGCTTGTGGTGACCCAAGACTTTTGCATTTTGTGATCTTTCCGTACACACATTTACGCGCACAGACTCACAGCCTTAGAATTGCCCCGTGTAAATCCATTGAATGAATCTATATACTTAAAACTCAAAGTCCGTGTGTCCGTTTTCAAAGAACCGCCCTCCCGCACGCCCCCAAACGCTCCTGCACGTTCCCGATTTGTGTTTTCAATGTTTTTCTCACGGTCAGTTTTACGTTGGTTGTTCAAGGGTTGGCAGATCTAATGATCTGTGTATACTGGCAGAGAATAAGATGTCAAAAAATAATGTCTTATCCTGAAGCATTGCAATAAAACCTTGAATTGTTTGATGTGTACAATATTATTGCATATGACCTTTTCATGAGGTTTGGAGTATTGGGCTTTCCGCAGGAACTAGCGGGTTCATGAATAAAATGTGTCAAAATAAGAAGACCTTGGATGAAGAAAATGGCGTCCTGTTGTTTTGATTGTCGCCCGTTCTTCTCTCTCGCTCGACAAAGTTGATCCTTGCACGACGCCATCGTTCTCTCAAACAGTCGGAATGCCAAGAAATTATTCGGCCAGTTTGACGTTTTGTTTTAGCAACCAGCTTGCCGCTTTGTCGCTCGTCGTGCCCCACCAACTTCCGCCTTTTTTTCTTCGATGGTAATTTACGGCAACTAAAGCATCCGGGATATTAATCTGACGCCATCTTGCGGCGGAATTAAAGACCGCAAAGGTCAGAATCTATCGGTGTCTTCTCTCAACTATTTTAACAGTTTGATGTTTTCTTTTAGTGACCAAGGGAACGCAACTTGGACCTCCCGTTTGGATTATCGTCTTCCAAGTAACATCTTCCACCTTTTGCCTCAAAGCTGGATCTACCCTCTTTCTAGAAGACTCTTATCTTGAGCTGTCTTACACAACTCTTAAGTAACAAAGAACCGAAAAGAGGTCAAAAACTCTTTCGTCTTTATTGCAAAGAATGGAAGCTGCAACATTTTTTTATGATGGCTTCTAAAATAAAACATTTCCACAATAAAATAAAATACAAGAGCACAAATCGTAATAATTATATACTAAATGCAATAACATTCTAAAATTGGTATTGTAAACAAGAAAGTGTTTGGAAGTGGATTTATGTTTGGTAAATTCTATTTGTGTTGTAAAATTGCTTCTTGTCAATAGATTTTATGAATAAATAAAGTTTCTCTTTTGGTTTGATCGCCTTTGACAAAAGTGTTCGGAAAAGCCCAAAATGATCAAAACATTTGTTCGACGGTTGCATGTTTTCCCCCCATACTGTTACAAGACGCTCAGATAACTGTTATGGCCGCTGATGGGTAAAATAAATAAATAAAAAACAACGACGTGTTACCACTGGAAAATATTTATTGTCCACTGTGTGTCAGTATGTGTGCAGTCAAACCTTTCTTATAAGTAAAGCCTTCACCACAAACTGAGCATGTGAAAGGTTTTTCTTCCGCGTGTGTCAGCATGTGTGATTTCAAAGTGTGCTTATAAGAAAAGCTTTTACCGCAAACTGAACAACTAAAAGGTTTTTCTCCGGTGTGTTTGCACATGTGAGCGGTCAGAATGTGCTTATAAGAAAAGCTTTTGCAGCACATTGAACAACCAAAAGGTTTTTCTCCAGTGTGTTTCCGCATGTGTGCCTTCAAACGGTTTTCATAAGAAAAGGTTTTTTCGCACACTGAGCATGTGAAAGGTTTTCCTCCCGTGTGTGTTTGCATGTGTGATTTCAAACTGTACTTATAGGAAAAGCTTTTCGCGCAAACTGAGCATGTGAAAGGTTTTTCTCCCGTGTGTGTTGCTGTGTGAGCAATCAAAGCGACTTTCTGAGCAAATGTATCTCCACAAAATGAACAATTAAAAGGATGTTGTCCGTTGTGTGTCCACATGTGTATGTTCAAATTTTGCCTTGTAGTAAAACGTCTACCACAAACTGTACAACTAAAAGGTTTTTCTCCCGAGTGTGTCCTCATATGTCTATTCAAATCAGACTTAGAAGAAAATATTTTATCACAAACAGTGCAAGTGAATGGCTTTTCTACCGTGTGTGTTTTTATGTGTGCCACCATATTGGACTTATGAAGGAATGATTCACCACAAACTGAGCAGCTAAGGGGTTTTTCTCCCGGGTGTTTCTGCATGTGTGCAGTCAAACTATACTTATAAGAAAAGCGTTTACTGCAAACTGAGCATGTGAAAGGTTTTTCTCCCGTGTGTTTCTGCATGTGTATTTTCAAAGTACTCTCATAAGGAAATCTTTGACCACAAACTGAGCAGGTGAAACGTTCTTTCCTTGTGTGACATCTCCTGTGTGTTTGAGAAGTATTCTTGTTAAGAGTCATCTCAGAGCTTTTCGACTTTTTGTCGTCAGCATTGCAGTCTTCGTCGCTCCTCAAAGGTTGTACCAGGTCGTCGCTGTCTGACAGTGGAGCTAAGAGCTTGTCTGGTCGTGACCCTCCACAGTGGTCCCCACTTGGACAGTCATGATGAAGCTGGCACGACTCGGTTGTTTCCTCTTCACCGTCTTCACTCTTCACACAGACAATAGTCAGTGGCAACTTACTGATGTCAAAGTAGTCCTCTTCCTCTTTAATGTAGAGGTGTTGTTGCTCCTCCTCTTCCTCTTTAACGTTGGGGTGTTGTGGATGCGGTGAGCTCCCTCCAGTCACGAGCCGGACGTCTGCAGGACACCAAGAGTTTAGCTCCCACAAGTCAAACAATAGACTGCCCATCTCGTCATTCTCCTGTGGCGTTTTAGTTTAAATATCCACATTTCTAATTAAAGGTCCCATGCTATCATTTAAAAAGAAATGTCATAATCTTTAATGTCCTTTTATCAGGTCTGCAAGATAATTTGGGAAGTAAAATGTCCAGAATGCCCGTTTTCAAGCCGTTGTAGTAGGTCTGGGCGTCGAGACGGACGGATTTGTCATTAATATTTGATATGTAAATAAGATTTGCTCTGATTGGATAACTGTTATTCTTAACATAAATATGGAAAACAGCATTCCTCTGATTGGTCCTTGGCGATATCGAGTTGAGTGGGTGGGTACCATCCACAAAGTGGGCAGATACTTGAATATCCATTGACGAAACTACGTCACAACGACGGCGAATTCAAATCCACCCGTTTTGCAAGCCTTGTGCTGTTTATTGCCTTTTGCATTCAATCAATAAACTGCATAGATGTCAAATGTAGACCAAGTCACAGACTCCTTTTGACCTTTGTTTATCCATATAAGAGAAGAAAAAAAAATATTTGTTGGCAAGGTACCTTTAATTAAGTGAAATTTACTTGATGAGATCTCTGGCTTGAGGGGCTAAAAGAGGGGAGAGGAAGTTACAAATAAAGAATTGAGATGTCTCCCGCTGACTTCCTGGTTCTCTGCCAATCACCAGCCTCGCTCTCTGTCTGTCTCTTTCTCCCTACACACGTATGTTGCCTTCAGGTGCATCCAGAATCTAGGAACACGTAACAAACTCATGCTTTGACGCGTGTGTTGAGAAATTCAGGAAGTATTTTATGAAGCGTGATTCGTAATAGGCAAATTACGTCGCTGACAACATATGAAGCCTTGCTGTTTCAAGAAGTGGTTCACGTGTAGGTGTGATTAACAAATAGACGCGAAAAAAAGCAGAATGGATCCCGGACATTTTGTATGTTAGTTGTTGTGTTGGCGCTTGGCCAATTTCCTGTGAGAAATATGATTGTTTATTTATGGAGAATGCTTAAAATAGAAAATAGAAATTAAAGAGTGTTTCCCATGTATGGCAACACTTGGAGTAGATCTCTCTAAATAAGATACTGTGTCACACATCATGTGCCTGTATGGTATAAAATATGTTACTATTATAATTCAGAATCTTCTGTTATTTCAATTTCAAGTTTTTGTTGTTGTACAATGTGGTTTTAAAGTTATGACCTCATTTCTTAAGTAAGTTTTTTGCTTTTCAGGAAACTAACTGGTTTGATTTAGAAGCGCAGCGAGACCGCACAGATCCGAAATTGACAAAATTATTTATCATGAGTGTAACAAGGCGGCACGGTGGCCGACTGGTTAGAGCGTCAGCCTCACAGTTCTGAGGACCCGGGTTCAATCCCCGGCCCCGCCTGTGTGGAGTTTGCATGTTCTCCCCGTGCCTGCGTGGGTTTTCTCCGGGCACTCCGGTTTCCTCCTACATCCCAAAAACATGCATTAATTGGAGACTCTAAATTGCCCGTTGGCATGACTGTGAGTGCGAATGGTTGTTTGTTTCTATGTGCCCTGTGATTGGCTGGCAACCAGTTCAGGGTGTACCCCGCCTCCTGCCCGATGACAGTTGGGATAGGCTCCAGCACGCCCGCGACCCTAGTGAGGAGAAGCGGCTCAGAAAATGGATGGATGGATGAGTGTAACAAGTAAAAATTAAATTTAAAAAAAAAACCGATAATCCCTTTCGGTACTGGGAGAGACAGAGGTGCATATATCCAAGACCATACAGGGAGAAATTATTTTTTCTAAATAAAAAAAATATATATATATTCATAAGCACACAATAAATGTCCCATCTTTTACTGCAACAGTTTTGAAATACCATGTCCTATTGGATTAATTTCACACCATAGCATTAACCACTAATTAATCATAAACAGATTACGTGAATGAACCTCACAAGATCTAATTACGGTGTTACAATTACACTGTTGAAAGACTGCAAAAAAAGCCATCGTACAGTTTAAAATGACAATCAAGATTTTGGCCTGCACATGTAGCCCCGAGAAATGAATATTTGTTTGCCAACTAATTGGATGGAATGCTTCAAGTCTTAAGAAGCCTTCATCTCGCCATCACTACAGTAATTGATTTTATGCATGACTGCAAATGTGTTAAAAGTAGAAGTCTGTTCATCACTGACCTTGGATGTTCAACACGATGGGAGTTTTGGCAACAGACTTGTCCAGTTCTTGTCGCTCGTTCTCGCCTCTTGCTCGACAACGTTGGTCCTCGAAGGACGCCATCGTTGTTTCAAAGTCTGAAGACTTTTTTCAGTCGTTCCCTTAATCAACTATTTCAACAGTTTCTTTCCCTTTTTTAGTGACTACGAGTACGCATCTTTTACCTAACGCTTTGTCTTTCGTCGTTAAATTACCAACTTCCGCCTTTTCTTCTTCGGTGGTGGATCTACTCGACTGTCGCCGCAAGATGGCAGCCGTGTGATTTTATGGCTTCCATCTTGCGGCGGTATGGAAGACGACTCGGAAGTTGCGAGAGCCGAAAAGAGGTCCAAATATGTATCGTCTTTATTGCAAAGAATGAGAGCGGGGAAAACAAAGTTTGACTAATAACGGTTACTACAATAAAAACCTTAAACAATGTAATAAAATGCAACAGCCAAAATCTGAATAATAGAATAGAACTTTATTGTCACTGTCACAGGAGCAATGAAAATAAGTCAGGCATCACACTTTAATACACAATTATATATTATAACATACATACAGTTATTCAGATTTAGAAATATGTCCATAGATTGGGGAAAAGTATTTGGACAGTCACCGATTGTGCAAGTTGCCCGACTTAAAAAGATGAAATAGATCTGTAAATTTCATCATAGGTACACTTCAACTGGGAGACAGAATGTGAAGGGGGAAAAAATCCAGGAACTGACATTGTAGGATTTTTTTAATATAATTTATTTGTATATTACTGCAGAATATAAATATTTGGACACCTACCAGCCAGCAAGAACTGTGTTTCTCACAGACCTGTTACTTCATCTTTAAGAAGTTCTTTTATCCTCCACTAAAAAGCCCAAAACATTGAACTTACAAATGTTAATATATACAATTGACATTTATTCATGGTTGGGTCATATTTTTCTCATTTTTAAAAGGTCTTTAGATGACTGAAAAGGCAGCTGATGTGTAAAAGCAAAGTTTTAGCACAGGAAAACATTTATTGTCCATTGTGTGTCAGCATGTGTGCAGTCAAACTCTGTTTATAAGAAAACCTTTTACTACAAACTGAACAACTAAAAGGTTTCTCTCCCGTGTGTTTTCGCATGTGTGAAGTCAAAATGTGCTTATAAGAAAAGCTTTTGCAACACACTGAACAACTAAAAGGTTTTTCTCCAGTATGTTTCCGCATGTGTGAAGTCAAACTGTACTTATAAGAAAAGCTTTTACCACAAACTGAGCACGTGAAAGGTTTTTCTCCGGTGTGCGTTGCTGTGTGTGCAATCAAAGCGACCTTCTGAGCAAATGTAACACCACAAATGGAACAACTAAAAGGATTTTGTCCGTTATGTGTCCATGTGTGTACGGTCAAATTCTGCCTCGTAGTAAAACTTTTACCACAAACTGAGCAACCAAAGGGTTTTTCTCCTTTGTGTGCCCTCATGTGTCTATTCAAATCAGACTGATAAGAAAAGCTTTTGTTACAAATGACGCAAGTGAAGGGTTTTTCTCCAGTGTGTGTCCTCATGTGTCTATTCAAATCAGACTTGGAAGAAAAGCTTTTATCACAAACGGCGCAAGTGTACCGTTTTTCTTTTGTGTGTGTTCTCATGTGTGCAACCATATTCAACTTGAGAACGAATGATTCACCACAAACTGGGCAACTAAAGGGTTTTTCTCCGGGGTGTTTTTTCATGTGTACGTTCAAATTGTACCTATAAGAGTAGCTTTCGCCACAAAGGGAACAACTAAATGGTTTTTCTACAGTGTGTTTCTGCATGTGTATTTTCAAAGTACTCTCATAAGGAAATCTTTGACCACAAAAAGAGCAGCGCAAACCTTTACATGAGTCACGTCTCCTGCGCATTTGACAAGTCTTCTTGTCAAAAGTCCGCTCAGAGAATTTCAAGCCACTGTCGTCACCTTCGCAGTCTGTATCAGTCATCTCTTCTGTGTCGTCGCCGTCTGACGGTGGAGCTAAGATGTCTGCTGGTGGTCCTCCACGGTCGTCTTCACTTGGACTGTGATGATGAAGCTGTGACAACTCAGGTGGCTCATCTTTTTCGTCTTCGCTCTTTACGACGACAACAGTCAGTGGCAACTCGCTCACGTTAACCTCCTCTTCCTCCTCTTTAACGTGGGGGGCCTGTGGAATCACCAAGCTCCCCCTAGTCAGCAGCTGGACATTTGCAGGACACAAACAATTTAGCTCCCACGAGTCAAACAATATGTCATCCATCCATTCGTTCTCCTATGGCGTTTACAGTGGGTACGGAAAGTATTCAGACCCCCTTAATTGTTTCACTCTTTGTTATATTGCAGCCATTTGCTAAAATGATTTAAGTAATTTTCCCCCCTCATTAATGTACACACAGCACCCCATATTGACAGGAAAAAAAATTATTGTTTAAATTTTGTAAGATTTATTAAAAATAATATATATATATATATATATATATATATTTAAAAAAAAAATATATATATATATATATAGTATATTATATATAAGTATTCAGACCCTTTGCTCAGTATTTCAAAGAAGCACCCTTTTGAGTTAATACAGCCATGAGTCTTTTGGGGAATGATGCAACAGGGTTTTCAAGAACAGTCATGGAGTTGTTCTGAAGCCACACCTATGGGGTGCTGTGTGTACATTAATAAGGAAAAAATTCATTTCAATGATTTTAGCAAATGGCTGCACTATAACAGAGTGAAAAGGGGGGTCTGAATACTTTCCATACCCACTGTATGTCCTCTGTCAGTTTAAATATGCAGACTTTTGTTGTCATTGTAATAGGTACAACAAAATGGAATGTGCATTCACATTAGTTGCCGTAAAAAAGTATAAAAGTATCTTCTTTTCCTTTCGTCTTTTCCCACAATAATGAAAACTCACACATTAAATACCAAAAGATGATCCTGGTTGTAAACAGTGTCTCAAGATTGCACCCAGGTGCGGTATGAAAAGAATATGTGGAAGTTTGCAATAACTGTACCACATCATACTGAAAGCTGGTTCTAATATTCTGCCTTTGTTTTGTTATTGTTCAGTTAATACGTCCCTGGCCATAACACGTGTGTATTCTTATCTTTGTTAGGGCATATTCCAAGACAGCTCTTGTGTTGGGTCTCTGTGCATTATACAAGTGTGCTGATCCTTAAGGATCCTTATGCTTCGGGAAACAAAACAAAAACAACTGTCATTGGGAGTCGGGGAGATTCCAACACAAATTGACAATTCCGTACACATAGTTGCGTTAACTAAATTAATACTAAAAAAGGTAAAAATAACTTAAAATACATTGAGTCAACCACAAGGGAAATTGCCGTTTGCATCTCAGGCACGTATAGAACAAGAACAAACTTGTAGGTTAAATGTTGACTGTGATTTCTCATTTGATTGCAGTGATTTAACTCTTAATTTAAAATTTAACTCTTAATTTTAATCGTGTTCGGACTCGAATCTTCAATCTATTTACTTTATCCGTTACGGCAAATGTGTTGGAAGCAGGAAAAGCGTGGCAAACACAGACCTTGGATGGTCAACACAATTTGAGTATTGGGAAAAGATTCCTGTTGCTGTCGCTCGTTCTCCTCCCTTGCGCGACAAATTTGGTCCTCGAACGACGCCTTTCCTCTGTCGAACAGTCCGAATATGTCGCTCCCTTGTCAACTCTCAACAATTAGTATTCTTTGTTTTTTCATGACTAAGAGTACAGATCTTCAACATCGCATTTTGTCTCTCTCGTCGTTCCATGAGCAACTTCCGCCTTTTCTTCTTCGTGGTGACCTTTCTTTCTTCCACGGCTCGGATCTCGAGCTCTCCGCACCGCCGCAATATAGCAACTGTGCGACGTCCTGGCTGCCATCTTGCGGCGGTATGGAAAACTACGGTGGCCTGGAAGTGCAAACCAATATAACAAATTGTGAAACACTGTAAAATTTCAGAACACACAAACAAAAACCACGAATCACTTTAACATTTCAGAAAACAAATTAACAAACCACGAAACACTAACATTATATCAACCACAAAAACAAAAAAACCAAAGCACTTTCAATTTTCAGAAAGCACAAAAACAAAACACAAACCATATTAACATTTCAGAAAACACAAAAAAAAAACACAAACCACTTGAACATTTCAGAAAACAAAAACACAAAGGCCGAAACACTTTTACAAATCGACAAAACAAATTACAATTGCGGAAACCCCCAGATCCCTCGTTCGGTACGTTCAAAAATGAATGCTGCCGGCAGCTTCCTTGCTAATATCCACACTTTCCCTTTAATTCTCGCCAGCGTCCTCTCTCTTTAGCAACCTGTTTCTTCCATCCGCCTGTCGATCTCCCGTTCCATTCTTCCCTCACTCGTGAACAAGAACCCAAGATACTTGAACTCCTCCACTTGGGGCAGGATCTCATCCCCGACCCGGAGAGGGCACGCCACCCTTTTCCGACTGAGGACCATGGTCTCAGATTTGGAGGTGCTGATTCTCATCCCATTCGCTTCACACTCGGCTGCGAACTGCTCCAGTGAGAGTTGGAGCTCACGGATTGATGAAGCCAAAAGAACCACATCATCAGCAAAAAGCAGAGATGCAACATTGAGGCCACCAAACCGGAACCCCTCTACGCCTCGGCTGCGCCTAGAAATTTGTCCATAAAAGTTATGAACAGAATCGGCGACAAAGGGCAGCCTTGGCGGAGACCAACCCTCACGGGAAACGAGTCCGACTTACTGCCGGATATGCGGACCAAACTCTGACTCCGGTTGTGCAGGGACCGAACAGCCCGTATCAGGGGGTTCTGTACCCCATATTCCCGAAGCACCCTCCACAGGACTCTCCGAGGGACACGGTCGAACGGCTTCTCCAAGTCCACAAAACACATGTAGACTGGTTGGGCGAACTCCCATGCACCCTCGAGGACCCTGCCGAGAGTGTAGAGCTGTTCCACGGCCAGGACGAAAACCACACTGCTCCTCCTGAATCTGAAATTCGACTTCCCGACGGACCCTCCTCTCCAGCACCCCTGAATAAACCTTACCAGGGAGGCTGAGCAGTGTGATCCCCCTGTAGTTGGAACACACCCTCCGGTCCCCCTTCTTAAAAAGGGGGACCACCACCCCAGTCTGCCAATCCAGAGGCACTGTCCCTGATGTCCACGCGATGTTGCAGAGGCGTTTCAACCAGGACAGCCCCACAACATCCAGAGCCTTTAGGAACTCCGGGCGAATCTCATCCACCCCCGGGGCCCTGCCACCGAGGAGCTTTTTGACTACTTCGGTAGGCCCAAAAAGGTCCGATAGGACTCCTTCTTCAGCTTGACGCATCCCTCACCGTTGGTGCCCACCAACGGGTTCGGGGATTTCCTTACAGCCACAGCTCCGGTCGGCCGCCTCAGCAATGGAGGCGCGGAACATGGTCCACTCGGACTCGATGTCCCCCACCTCCCCCGGAACATGAGCATAGTTCTATCAGAGGTGGGAGTTGAAACTCCTTCTGACAGGGGATTCTGCCAGACGTTCCCAGCAGACCCTCACAATACGTTTGGGCCTGCCGGCATCTTCCCCCACCATCGGAGCCAACTCACCACCAGGTCAGTTGACAGCTCCGCCCCTCTCTTCACCCGAGTGTCCAAGACATACGGCCGCAAGTCCGATGACACGACCACAAAGTCGATCATCGAACTGCGACCTAGGTTGTCCTGGTACCAAGTGCATGTTATGCTTGAACATTGTGTTCGTTATGGCAATCCGTGACGAGCACAGAAGTCCAATAACAGAACACCGCTCGGGTTCTGATCGGGGGGGGGGCGTTCCTCCCAATCACACCCTTCCAGGTCTCACTGTCATTGCCCACGTGAGCATTGAAGTCCCCCAACAGAACAATGGAGTCCCCAGTGGGAGCGCTCTCCAGCACCCCCTCCAAGGACTCCAAAAAGGGTGGGTACTCTGAACTGCTGTTTGGTGCATAGGCACAAACAACAGTCAGGACCCGTCCCCCCACCCGAAGGCGGAGGGAGGCTACCCTCTCGTCCACCGGGGTGAACCCCAACGTACAGGCGGCGAATATTATATTGAAAAAATATTTACATAAAAAAGAAAGGTAGTTGGAGATAGATAAATAGAAGATGGAGAGATAGAAGAATTCATGTTATCTATTTAAATACAAAAACAACAAACACATTTCACTGATGTCTTTTATCGCAAATTTGACTTCTCGTGTTTATAATATTAAAGTTTGTTTATTCCAGATTCAGTGTTTAGCAAAATTTAAGTTTGTTGTCATATGATAAACTTTAACGCTACATTTCTGCAGAGAAGGGAAACGTGCACATCGCAGTGATTTTTCATTCAATATTGATTTTGTCCCAATTTTTTTTATTTTGGCCCACTGTGAATTTGAGTTTGACTCCCCTGGACTATGACCTCCCTATTTTAGGCTGCTGTAGGCACGCAGTTTAAAAGGGGCGTGTCGTATTTATCGAATCATATCCATGCTCGGCAATACCGCCGCAAGATGGCAGTCATGACTATTGTACGGCTGCCATCTTGCGGCTGTATGGAAGACCCAAGCAGAAAATCGAGGGCCGCGAAGACTTTTCTCTTTACTATAAATCATGAGAGCAGGAAAAAAAAAAACACATCTGACTTTTGACGGCTCTGTCTTTGGTAAAAGAAGTAGGATTATTAATATTGTTTCCGTTAAAAAGGCATTTGTGCTCAGTCAGTACTGATAAGATGTCCAGTTTAACATGAATCAATCATGAATAAGAACGCAAATAAGGACAATGACTTAATGTCACCAGCTTTTGCACAGATGCCAGACCAACCGTTCGAGATGGATCATATTTTAATAAAGAAATAAACATGATTTAAATGTTTACATTTCATTTCTGTATCAAATGATTGTACAATTCCAATAAATTTGTGCTTTTGCAGTCTACACAATCAAGATGAAGACAGAACTTGTCACTTTTGATAATGTTTCAGATTTTCTTCAATACTTCCATGCACTGAAATACAAATCAACGTGTTGAATACCCAGTGTCCTTTAGGCTTTGTATTTCTTTGAAAATACTATATACAATAAGTGCCAATTTTCCATGCAGTTTTTGCCATTATTACGGCTTTATTCAACCATGAAGTGACATTGCAACCATTTGGTAGAGGCTCATATTTTAAAAACCGAGTTGTTATAGTTTTTTTTATTGTTATACTCTAACTGCCCAAAAGCAGTCAAACTACTTATGACAATGAAACATTTTTTCCTGTGTGTGTCCTGACGTGTCTGTTCAAATCAGACTTACAAGAAAAGCTTTTATGACAAACAGAGCAACTAAAGGGTTTTTCTCCCGTGTGTGTCCTCATGTGTCTATTCAAATCAGACTTATAAGAAAAGCTTTTATCACAAATGGAGCAAGAGAAAGGTTTTTCTCCCGTGTGTGTTCTCATGTGTGTCACCATGTTGGACTTATGAAGGAATGTTTTACCACAAACTGAGCAACTAAAGGGTTTTTCTCCTGTGTGTGTCCTCATGTGTCTATTCAAATCAGACTTGTAAGAAAAGCTTTTATCACAAGTGGAGCAAGAGAAAGGTTTTTCTCCCGTGTGTGTTCTCATG
This sequence comes from Phycodurus eques, assembly GCF_024500275.1. Lineage (NCBI taxonomy): Eukaryota > Metazoa > Chordata > Actinopteri > Syngnathiformes > Syngnathidae > Phycodurus > Phycodurus eques. Next base: position 24,751,125 of record NC_084527.1, read on the forward strand.
TGTGTCACCATGTTGGACTTATGAAGGAATGTTTTACCACAAACTGAGCAACGAAAGGGTTTTTCTCCGGTGTGTGTTCTCATGTGTACGGTCCAATTTTCCTTTCGGGTAAAGCATCTACCACAAACTGCACAACAAAAAGCTTTTTCTCCTGTGTGTTTTTTCATGTGTACATTCATATTTCCTTTTCGAGCAAACGTTTCACCACAAACTAAACAATTAAAACGTTTGTCTCCTGCGTGTGTCTGCATGTGTAGTTTTAAAGTACTTTCATAAGAAAACCGTTGACGACAAACCGAGCAGTGCAAATGTTCTTTATGCGCGTGAAGTCTTCTGCCCGTTTCAGAAGTTTTCTTGTTAAGCGTTGTCTCCTTTTCACAGCCCGATTGTTCCCCCTCACGGTCTGTATCATGTGTATCTTCCATGTCGTCATTCTGTGACAGTGGTCCGACGAGTTGGGCAGTTGGTGGTCCGCCACGGTGGTCTCCACTTGGACTGTGATGATGAAGCTGTGTCCACTCTGGTGCTTTGTCTTCACTATGTTGGCTCTCCACAGAAACAACAGTCAGTGGAAACTTGCTGACAACAGCCTCCTCCTCCTCTTCTTCTTTAATGTGGCAGGGCTGTGGATCCTTCTCTTCCTCTTTATTGTGGAATGGCTGTAGATGCTCCAAACTGGAGCTCCCCCACAGCGGATGAGGAGAAAACTCTTCTCGATGACCGATTAACTGCCGAACGTCTGCAAGACACAAGCAACAAAAACAGCGTAGCGCAAATGCATATAGGTTCAGGGACAACTTTTCAAAAATAAAATTTCAACTTGGCTTTGAGACTTATTATGTACAGGTAGAAAATAGAGTGAAACAATCCCAGGATCTTCATAAATTGATTTATATTGAACCGCAATAGATTGTTCCAAATATCTTTTGCCATTACTGCAATACAATCACTGCTATCAGTTATATAACACACATGCAGATGATGAACTGAAGAAAAGTGCCATTTTTGCGTAAAATCTCTATGGTGGTTCTTGATATTTTGTAAAGGATAATTCATTACATTAAAAAAAGTGCAATTTATATTAAGTCATGATTGCACTGGTACGTAACATCAGTTAGGCCTCGAAGTACAAAGAGTTTGTTTTAAATCGTCAAGTAGACGTTGAGAGAGCAAACCTTCGTTGTGCAGCACTGTTTGAGTCTCGCAAACAGCTTCGAGTTGTCGTCGGTGTCGCTCGGTCTCCGCTCTCGCTCGACAGAGTTGTTCCTCGTACGACATTATCGTTCTCTCGAACAGTCCGAAGATTTCGTCGGCGGCCGCAACGAGTCGCTCCCTTACCAACTCTTTCAACATTTGGATGTGGTTTCCTTTCACTCGATTTCACGTTGTCGCCTTGGAGTTTGTATGGTTTATTTTTTCTTTTGTTGTTCGCGAAGCGTTGCTACTTCCGTATTTTTCTTCTTCGACGGTGTTTCTAGAGCAGCTGAGCGTCCAAGGGATCGTCGCACTGCTGCTGCCTTGTTGCGGTACTGAAGGCGGCTGATCGCAAAAAAAAATAAAAAAAATAAAATAAAAATAAAAACATATACATATATATATATATATATATATATATATATATATTATTTATATATATATAAAAGGAAAAGCCACAGAGGTACGTCACAATCGTCATCGGTGGTGCATTTGAATAAATTGTAGAAACAAAACAAAACTGAAATGCAATACTCCCGCTACTCTATGGCATGAGATATGTGCCCCCCCCCCAAAAAAAAAAACAAATCCCTTAAAACCTCTTAACCTCAAAAAAAGATACTTTGAGAGATATAATTTAACTCAAGAAAAAAAAAATAGGTTTAATTGCAATAAAAATGTTGGTGTCACTTTTGTTTACATTTCCTTATTTTTTGTTTCTTTCTCACCGATCAGACTTTTGATCCTTGATGCCAGCATTGTCGTTTGCGTGGCCTGTGACGATTTTTGACACGAAGCTCTGGGATGAGTGCCATCGCGGAGTGATATGCAACAGATGCAGAAGCTGTGGACGGAGATGCTAAAAAAGTAAAGTGGCGTGAACGTTTAACCGAGTCTCATCATTTACTGCCAAATAAAACAACACACATTAACTTTCTTTCATTAGTTTTCTTAGGCAGGTACAGTAGAACACTTTATCAATACATTCTAGCAAGTTTTCCTTGTTCACATTCACTATTTATTTTATTTTGTAATAGTTATTTATGTACTCATTATAGTTCTCTTTTACTTGTTCATCTCTCAGTTTTATACTGTACTTCATATTACATGTTGCATTAGTTCCATTTCCCCATTCTGCCCTTAAAGGAAACACGGTAAATGGACTGAACTTCCTGAATTGTCTGTCTTCCCTTCGGATAGCTGCCGTTGAAGTTCTATAAATGTTATGAGCATGAAGTGGCTGTTGGCAGAGGCAAGTAAAGATGTGCTTGAGAACAAAGATGTGCTTGAGAACATAAATATGGGAAATGTCCAGATGCAGCTAAGCTAAAATGCTCAAATTGTCGAAAGGGGGGGGGGGGGGGGGGCAGTAGCTCTGCATATCGGGGATGTGAAGCTGTAAGAAAGTGCAGCCGGTGAAGCGGATTAGAGTGTTTGAGGGAATCACATTCGCTGCAGCTATCGAGAGAGTATATGGGCAAACAGAACAAATAACAGAACTGATATACAACAAGGCAGGGCCATGAGGGACAACAAATTCAAGCCAGACACTGATTGTGGGTACAAATGCGTTTTTAATTGTTTTTGGTGGCTGTAATAAATTGTTCACCACAGCGATGAAAACACAGAAAGTAAGGATAATATTCAAAGCAGAAGAAGATTTCGTTGGATCCTGGACGAAAAGAAGTGCAGTGGGTCTATTAAAAGGTGGAACACTCGGCACACAAACACAGTTATGGGATGGTGGTACATCAGTATAGTGGTGGTCTAGTTACATTTGTACACTATGGGATAGTCTGGATAATGAGAGGGGGGAAAAAAAAGAATAATTAGTGGTTAAAATCTGTACAAATTGTCAGCAGTATTATAGGTGCCATGGGCGATGGGATTCATTTAAGGGGTGCTTAAAAATCAGTACCCCCAAAATTGGGATAGAAATGTCTCAAGGGAGGTGGGGGTGCGGATACACATATTACCGCTTCAACACACACATGCACACACAATATTCAGCCTTATGAAACATGTATGCCATGATGGTTGCGTGCGCGAACACACACAAATACATTAAAAAAGGGCAGCGGTACTGGTACTGCGAATTGGAAAATTCATATTTCATATATATATCTCCAGAGGTGTGGACTCGAGTCACCACTTGGAGTCGAGTCATGAATTTGATGTCTTCAGACTCGACTTGGACTTGAACAGCAATGGCTCGTGGCTTTACTTGGACTTGAACCCATTGATTTGAAAAGACTTGCTACTTTGAGCAAGGCACCACCTGTTTGTAGCTTTCTTTTTCTGTAGTTATATGTGCAATTTAAAAAAAAAAGTAGAATATAAATGAACAAATGAAATAAAATAAATGTGACAGCAAAATAAGGTATACGTTCCAAGAATCACTGTTAACATACACAGAAACGACAACATTTAACGTAACAATAAGGAGGTTACTTATTGCACAAAATTAAAAAAAAATAAAAAATCCACATTGCATTGCGGGAACCGCGAAGCTGGACGTCACGTATGCTTTGTTTCATTAGCATTAGCAGTTAGCTTTGTGAGCCATCACGCAACTAGTTGTATGGCGAGCCGGCCCTGCGCTGTTTTGGCTTCCTGTACATTACAGTCTGGTTTTGTCAGTGTGGTGTTCTCAATAATAATTCTTGTATGTTTTTCTTTTGTTTATTCACTTTATTTACCAATCGATCGCATGCACTCCTTGAAGTCTCGGCGCCCTTTGCACAATGGTCATTGCACCGGACTATTGCAATATTAGTCATTCGAACTGCTCTAAGTGCTAGAGGACTCTGCATCTTTTTGCACAATTGTTTTTGTCAATGTCTTTATGTCTCCAAAGTGTTCTGTAAATTGACTGTCTGTTGTACTAGAGAGGCTCCAACTACCGGAGACAAATTCTTTGTGTGTTTTGGACACACTTGGCAAATAAAGATGATTCTGATTCTGATTCTGATCAGCACATTGCTAGCATCTATTTGACATGAAATTCAAAAACTCAAAGTGCAGGACTTGCAACTCACATTTCCTAATGCGCTCACGCATTCCAATTAAAAAAGGACAGTGGTACTGTGTGGCCGCCTGAAACGTTTCCTAGATAGAACAATAAACGTCAGATCATTCCTACCGAACAATATAAACAGTGACCTGTGGTTAAATGCGGCAAAAAGAACGCATGGTAATGATAATGTGTTGGTATTGAGTGGTAGAAGTTGAGAAATATGCCATATAGCCTGGTGTAAAGGTAGGCATACGAACATGACTACTCACTGAAGGGTATTGCTGTGCTCAGCTTGCGTTCGTTGCTCGGAACAGTCAAGTAGAGGTGGAGGGATGGGGTGGATCGTTTTTGAGGCAAGGGGGTGTACAGTGCTGTCCTTTTCTTGTTAAAATATAAGGTTATACCCAAGTACTGTATTTTAAAAAAATTATTTATTAGACTTTTCTAGCTTGTTACAAAAATTCTAAAGCCCTCTCAAATTATTATTTTTTTGTGTGCTTTTAGTCACTTTAGGAGTGCTGCACAAAAATGGGCTAGACACACCCATGCCCTCAAAATCACATTTTTTCCTACCGTTTCGTGCATAACATACAGTTGGTCAAAATGAGTCTGTGTGGTTTGTGTGTGGCATCTACGCAGATTGTTGATTGCATGCAATAGCCTTTGAAAGGAAAACCGCTTGCAAAACGAGTGGATCGGAATTTGGCGGCGTTGTGACGTACACTCGGCAATCAATATTTAAGTGTGGATGCACTAACAAAGCTTGCAGTCATTGTCGCCAAAATGTACACGAGTCATATAAGTACAGCGTGGGTACATTCAAGTGAATGGGGGGAGCTGAGACTTTTAAAATATCCCCACGCTCTTTTTTTATTTTCACCCACGTCCTCTCTCTGTAAGTACATCTTTTTTACAGTTTAATAAAAGTACAATATACTGAATATACAGCCTCAAAACACAGGATCGCCGTTCAAGGCTCCAAAGATGTCATTGCTCAATGTGCAGGTGTGAGTGGCCAACTGTCATTTCAGTTCACATTCCCCATTAGTGGGCCAACAATCCAACACTTGGTGAATTGTGGTTCACAATGAGAGTAAGAGGTGACATCGAAGGATCCAAACTCGACTTCGCTATGCACGTTTGGCCGCCACAAGACGCTGTGATATCGCCAACGACCAATCAGAGAAAAGTTGTTGTCACATACTGTATTCAAATGGCGAACAGCAATCCAATCAGAGCAAAGCTGATTTACATATCAAATGTTAATGAGAAATCCAGCTGTCTCATCTGCCAGGCGTTTCTAACCAACTGGAATAGTTTGAAAAAGGGCATCCTGGGCATTCATTCATTCATCCATTTTTCAAACCGCTTCTCCCTACTAGGGTCGCGGGCGTGCTGGAGTACCTATCCCAGCTAACTCTGGGCGAGAGGCGGGGTACACCCTGAAACTGGTCGTCAGCCAATCGCAGGGCACATGTAAACAAACAACCATTGACACCTACGGGCAATTTAGAGCCGTCAATTAACCTACCATGCGTGTTTTGGGGATATGGGAGGAAACCGGAGTACCTGGAAAAAAAAAAAAACATGCAGGCACAGGGAGAACATGCAAACTACACACAGGTGAGGCTGAATTTGAACCCAGGTCCTCAGAACTATGAGGCGGATGTGCTAACCAGTTGCCTCAATCATCCTGGCCATTTCAAACCCAAATTATCTTTCAAACCTGATAACAGGAATAGGGTCCGACCAATATGGATTTTTTCGAGGCCGATGGCGATTCTGATATTTTGCAGAATAAAATTGCAAAAACCTATTAATTGGTTGATTGATTTAAAAAAATATATAAAGATAAAATAACTTCTTTTTGTGTCCCTTAATTATTGAAACAACACAGATATGGATTACAGGCAGAATATTTGGCATTTGGTTTTCGAAAAAAATCCTTTAGTATTTAACTTTACATCGGAGAGAAAAATCACATATTAACACATTACAACGTAAGACGTATAAGTAATATTCCCCCTAGCCAAAAAAATGCAGATATTTTTCCTTTTAAATAAAATTGATATTGTAATGTGTTAATGTGTAAAAAATCAAGCAAAAAAAAGCAAACAAATAAATAAAAATCGTCCAATTTAATGCTGGAAAAAAGGGCTAATATCAACCAATTAGATTGGCCTGCTGATTAATCTGATTAAAAAGGTTATAAAAAATGTAAAATACAAATTTGATGGCACGTGACCTTGAAGAGAAAATGTACATCTTTTAATATTGAGAATCTTCTTGGGGCTTAGTTTTAGCCATCTAGTGAGCCACATGCGAACGCTAGTTGCCAACTGCCATTCAAATATGAAGATCTGAAAGTATTTGAACAATGACACTTTTACACACACAGACAGCAGCTCAACACTTACGAAGTGAAGCCCTAAACACAACACAAACACAAGTAAATCATGACCAGTGAAGATGACAATGACAAATAAGCTCTGCGGTAAGATGAAGATGACAAAAATGAATTGTAGAGTACTGCACAGTACATTTACACGTCTTCGGGCACAAATCAATCAAACCAAGACATGGTGTAATCTAGGAGGAGAGCATTACTTTAAGCAGGGTTCCTACACATTTGAGATTTCAAAATTCCATACTTTTTTCGGACTTCTCTGTATAGAAAAAAAATCTAATAATGTGACATTTGAATAAATAGATGCGTATCATTCTAATTCTTTTTATGACATTATGTCGCCAAATACTCCATTAATCCCCGATAATTGGACACCTCGAAGGGCATTAACCCGTTTATACCACTTGCCAACGAAAATAATTGATGAAACAACCAATTCATTTGTAGTCAAAATAGAAAATACTAAAACAATTTATTTTCCCTTGCAACACCTGAGGACGTGACTATGACGTCATTCTAATCCCATAACTTTCTAAGGGAACGTAAACCCAAACCAGTACTCCAGATATTCTAGTTTGACAATGTTAAACGACAACCAGAGGGATGATAACAAAATCAGCTTTTATTTTTACACATACTGTATATTCGTTATACTTGTATTTTAATCTCAGTATTTTGATCCCCTATTTTCTTATTTTCTTCACATTGATTTCATCCCTCTCGTCTGAGAGTTGATTTCAATCTTACGGAGTTAACTATTTATGCCGCTTCTGTCTCTTCATTTCCCCCCCAGTTCCTCAGCAGCATTACACTCATCAAGGGGTTGGTAATCAACAAATAAAGTAAATCATTAAATCACTCATGACTGTTTTAAATTCGCTCATTTCTGTCCCCAAAGTGGCTACTTCACGTTCACTTATCAGAAAATCTGACTGTATCAGGTTCCTATGTTTGCTTGTATAAATGGCTAAGTGTGCTTCGCATGAATTTGGAACATTGTATGTTTTGACAAGAACTACTTCAAAGGGTGTACATTATCAACCGATAATGCCGATCAGAATCGACTATTCACCAAGACCATGTTATAATACTGTGTGCTCTCACACAAATATTGTAGCTGCGCTTCCAGGTGCCTTTTTAAAAAAAAAAAAAAAAAAAAAAATCGATGTACAATTTATTTTAAAGTCATATTATTTTTTCCATTTTAGAAAATAGAGCTGTTGTAACAGTCTTGGAAACGTGAATATTTTTTTCCATACAATAGTTTCCATTTTGCATACTTTTCCAGACCTGAAAGTTTTATCCATCCGCCCATTTTCCGTACCGCTTATCCTCATGAGGGTCGCAGGTGTGCTGGCGCCAATCTCAGTTTACTCTGGGCAAGAGGCAGGGTACACCCTCAACTGGTCGCCAGTCAATCGCAGGGCACATATGAACAAACAACCATTCACACTCACATTCACACCTAAGGGAAACTTAGTCTTCAATTAACCCACCATGCATGTTTCTTTTTAATGTGGGAGGAAGGAGTACCCAGAGAAAACCCACGCGGGCACGGAGATAACATTCAAACTCCACACAGGTGAGCCCAGATTTGAACCTTGGTCCTCAGAACTGTGAGGCAGATGTGCTAACCAGTCGGGCACCGCGCCGGACCCAAAGGTTTATGAAATCAAATTACTTGCGTAGGAACCCTGTTTGAAGTGTTTACTCTGTGTTGTGTATCCGCTTGTGTGCTGTCAAATTGGCCCTCTGAGCATATCTTTCACCACACAAGGAGCAACGAAAAGGTTTTTCCCCTGTGTGCGTTCTCATGTGCGTTACCACACATGACTTAAAAGAGAATGTTTTATCACACACCGAGCAACTGTAAGGTTTTTCTCCCGAGTGTGTTCTCATGTGTGAAACCATGTTTGGCTTGAGAATGAATCTTTTACCACACACTGAACAACTATAAGGTTTTTCTCCTGTGTGTATTCTCATGTGTGCTACCATGCTTGAATTTTGAGTGAATGTTTTACCACACACTGAGCAAATGAAGGGTTTTTCTCCTGTGTGTGTTCTCATGTGTGCTACTAAACTTTCCTTGTGAGTGAACCTTTTCTCACACAGTGAGCAATTGAAAGGTTTTTCTCCTGTGTGTGTTCTCATGTGTCGAACCATATCGGACTTGTTAGTAAATCCTTTCCCACAAACTGAGCAAGTAAAGGGTTTTTCTCCCGTGTGTGTTCTCATGTGTCTTATCATAGGTCCGTTTTGGGCAAATGCTTTACCACAAATTGAGCAGCTGCCACCTGTCTTCTTTTTGAAGCATTTCAATGGTTTGTTGTCACCTTCACAGTCTGCGTCGTTCATATCTTCTGCGTCGTCCGTGTCTGACAGCGGTGCTAAGAGTTTGTCAGGTGGTGGTCTTCCCCAGGGGTCTTCACTTTGACTGCGATGATGAAGCTGTACTGACTCGGGTGGTTCGTCTTCGCTGTCGTCGGTCTTCACGGCGATGACAGTCAGTGGCAACTTGCTGACGTCAGTGTCTTCTTCTTCCTCTTTAACGTGGGGGTGCTGTAGATGATCTTGCTCCAAACTGGAGCTTCCCACATGCAGCTGAGGGGGAAGTTCTTCCAGGTGACCAATCAGCTGCTGGACGTCTAGACGACACAAGGAACACAACCAATATAGATCACACAGGTCAATTATACAGTGGTATAAAAACGCACGTATTTATTTGTTTGGTTTTAAGTTTTAATTTGAGTTACGAGTGAGCATCAGATACGGTATGCCTCTGCTCGAGTGAACTGGGAAAAAAACTATCCATCCATCCATTTTCTGAGCCGCTTCTCCTCACTAGGGTTGCGGGCATGCTGGAGCCTATCCCAGCTGTCATCGGGCAGGAGGCGGGGTACACCCTGAACTGGTTGCCAGCCAATTGCAGGGGACATAGAAACAAATAACCATTCGCACTCACAGTCATGCCTACGGGCAATTTAGAGTCTCCAATTAATGCATGTTTTTGGGATGTGGGAGGAAACCGGAGTGCCCAGAGAAAACCCACGCAGGCACGGGGAGAACATGCAAACTCCACACAGGCGGGGCTGGGGATTGAACCCAGGTCCTCAGAACTGTGAGGCTGACGCTCTAACCAGTCGGACACCGTGCCGCCTATATATATATATATATATATATATATATATATATATATATAAAAAACTAACTAAATAAACTAAATGGGACTAGATGGAACAGTCCTTAAATGGTTCAGCTCCTACCTGGAGGAAAGGAGTTATTTTGTAACCATTGGAAGTGTTCAATCTCATCAAATGGGAATGACCTATGGGGTCCCTCAAGAGTCAGTTCTTGGACCCCTCCTGTTCAGCCTGTATATGCTAACCTTGGGTCAAATTCTTCAGAACTTTAATTTTGACTATCATACCTACGCAGATGACACATAGTTATATCTAGCAGTGTCGCCAGTTCAACTGAGGTATTCTGTCACTGTCTAAGAGAAATAAATAACTGGATGAGCCAAAATGTTCTTTAATTAAACCACAACAAAACTGAGATAATGTTTTTTTGGCAATAAAGAAAAGATGATTGCTGTTAGTAAATACCTGGAATCACTCTCTTTAAAAACCTAAGACCAAGTCCGAAACCTCGGTGTTCTGATAGAGTCCGACCTGACTTTCAACAGTCATATAAAATTAATTACTAAAACTGCCTTCTACCATCTGAAGGACATATCCAGAGTGAAGGCTTGCATGTGACAAGCAGACCAGGAGAAGCTTTTATCTCAAGTAGACTTGACTATTGGTAACACACTAATGCTGTTCTGACTGGACTGCCCAAAAAGAACATTAAACAGCTACAGCTCATTCAGAATGCTGCAGCTCGGGTTCTGACCAGAACAAAGACGTCAGAGCATAGTACTCCAATTCTAAAGTCTTTACACTGGCTCCCAGTCAGCTTTAGAATAGATTTTAAAGTTCTGCTACTGGTCTGTAAATCACTAAATGGTTTAGGTCCTGAATACATGAATGAAATGCTAATGGAATATAAACTCAGTAGGGCTCTGAGATCGACAGACTCAGGTCAAATAGTGGAGCACAGAGTCCAAAGCAAACATGGCAAAGCAGCATTTAGCGATTATGCTGCACACAAATGGAATAAGTTGCCAACAGAAGTGACATCAGCCCCAAATGAGAATGTTTTTAAGTCCAGGTTTTTTTTCATACTATTTAGAGCATTTCCACTTTTAAATGATATTTCTTGCACTGTATGCTGTTTTAGTTGTACTTTTATGTTTTCCCCCTCTGTTTTAAATGTTGGGCGGCACGGTGGGAGACTGTTCGGGCATCAGCCTGACAGTTCTGAGGACCGCGGTTCAAATCCCGGCCCCGCCTGTGTGGACTTTGGATGTTCTCCCCATGCATTCTTGGGTTTTCTCCGCGTACTCTGGTTTCCTTCCACATCCCAAAAACATGCATGGTAGCTTGATTGAAGACTCTAAATTGCCCGTAGGTGTGAATGTGAGTGCGAATGGTTGTTTGTTTCTATGTGCTCTGTGATAGGGTGGCGACCAGTTCAGGATGTGCCCCGCCTCCTGCCCGATGACAGCTGGGATAGACTCCAGCACGCCCGCAAGCCTTATGAGGATAAGCGGTACAGAAAATGGATGGATGGATGTTTTAAATGTTTATAAGCTCTTTTTTTCTTTGTTTTTAAATGCTTTTAATCATGTAAACCACATTGAGTAACCTTGTACATGAAATGCGCTATATAAATTTATTTTCTCTGCTTTGCTTTATATATATTCACATTGCTGTTTTCTCCTAAACAAAATGTTAATCTTGAAAAAAAAAAACTATTAATATTTAGACTTTATCTAGTAGGGCTATGACTGTTTTACTCTCCCAAAAATATATTTTTCCATTGCAACTTTAGTCTAATAGATTACAACTTTTTTCTCAACCCCCCAGAAAAAACTGTGAACAAAGACATTTTTTTTTCCTCATATGATGACATTTACTTATTAACTTGTTACAAAAAAAAAAAAGACAACTTCTTTCTTACAGAATTACAACTAAATTGGAAATTAGGACTTTATACTTATATTATTTTTTGCTGGAAACAATTATGTTAATATTTTAAAGATAATTATTATGTAATATTAATCCCCTCCCCCCTCTCAAAAACAAGGTACCCGACAATTTTATATTCTTACTTTGGGGTTCTAGTACTCCTTTGTACACATCACTTAAATGTATGAAGGATGTAAGGCTAAGTGCGAAATGCTACTGAGCACTTGTATTCGCCACGGGCATGTTTTAGGAAACTGTCTGAAATGGTAGGGGGAATGCAATGTATGTACAGTATGGACATTTTGCACGAGTATGGAAAACTGTGAAATGTCATAATTATGCCTTTCCAAGGGTACATTAAGAAAACAAAAAAAATGACCCGGGAGCCGAGGAGTTAAAATGAGAGTTAAATGTGTTAAATATAGGTAGTTAATGTGCTAAATAAAATCGAAGGCTGGTAACAGACCTTGGTTGTGCAGCACCTTGTGAGCGGCTTGCAGTTGTTGTCGTCGTCGCAGCTCGCGCTCCTCTCTTGCGCGACAAACTTGCTCCTCGGTGGACGCCATCGTTCTTTCAGCAAGCACGTAGATGCGTCGGATGCTTTGCTTTTCTGACCAACTCTTTTGGCTTTTAGAATATTTTCCCCCACCACGTCCTCGTTCCTTTTCTCCTCTTTGCTAACGTGCACAGATATGTATAGGTACATACGACACGCCCATTTTGAGCTCCGTGCCCAAGGCGACACTAAGCTAGGAGGGTCAACTTCGACAGCCCATTTAATGTAACTGGACAGCAAGAAAACCAAAAGACCAAGGATGCTGGTACATTGTGCTGCGTACAGTTGCTTAAAACCCCGTACAGTTACGACCAGGCAACGACAAACTGGAAGTCCCTTTCACATGTAAAAATATATATATTTTTGCTTTTCCCCCCAGATGTGTATTGATACGATACACATTGGCGTTGACGTGAAAATCGGTTGACAAATGAGCCAGTTACGACTTAATTTCAGTATCCATGCATTGGCTTCTATTGCTGCATTCCAGAAAAGTGGGAAATTGGATTTATCCCACTCGGATTGTATCAGATGTGACCTCAAAGTGTTCAAGGCAAATGTAAACAACAAAGATGGCTGATTGCGATAAATTGTTGTTTGTTTACTGTATCTGGAAGCTATATAGGCCAATATAAAATCTGAATTTGTTTTATTTATGTAAATAAAGTAATATCTTGGCGGCACAGTGGGCGACTTGTTAGAGCGTCTGCCTCACAGTTATGAGGACTGGGGTTCAATCCCCGGCCCCGCCTGTGTGGAGTTTGCATGTTCTCCCTGCGTGGGTTTTCTCCGGGCACTCCGGTTTCCTCCCACATCACAAAAACTTGCATGGTAGGTTAATTGACAACTCTAAATTGCCCGTAGGTGTGAATGTGAGTGCGAATGGTTGTTTGTTTATATGTGCCCTGCGATTGGCTGGCAACCAGTTCAGGGTGTACCCCGCCTCCTGCCCGATGATAGCTGGGATTGGCTCCAGCACACCCGCGACCCTAGTGAGGAGAAGCGGCTCAGACAATGGATGGATGGAAGTAATATCTTATAATCATTTTATAACATCATATTCCATGCAGGCAGATGGCCATATCCTCACGCAGTCAGAACAAATTACATTGTGTTATATGAAGTTATGTTGAATAACTAAATAAAGATGGCTAAGTATACTTTCATAATCTAGTAAATTATTTTTTACCATTCACGATCTGTCTCCATGAGGATGGCCATTGTTGAGTGACGTCAGATTGAAGCAACTCGGTGAGGTCGGGGTAGATATTTTTTTCCCCGACTTTCCTAGTTTGAGTGGGATTCCAGTGCACTTTTCCTGGTCAGAGGTCGGAAAAGTCCGACTTCCCACTTTTCTGGAACGCAGCACACGGGAGCGACGACCTCTCCAACATGGCTGCCACATAGGCACGTCGGCTAGCCTATCTGCTACATCTTGGGGTTAACGTCCGCCTTTTTCTACTTATTTTTGTTCATTGGTGGCATCGAGCGTTAGAGGTGCATTATGCGCCACCTATTGTGACGGAGTGTGTAACGGTAAAATAAAATAAAAAATTTGTGTCGTTCCCATCTCTTCTAAAAACAAAAACAAAGCTTTAAAATGTATTTCTTGAATCTTCAATCCATGTCTAACGTTAAATACTGCAGCCCCACTTTTCCTTCATCAGTTTTTCTCTGCTTATTTTATACATGTGACAGTGATAAATGACATATTCAACACTCTCCCTGCTGGCTGGTAAATCAGATACACACCGATTTATATTATGTGATAGTCCGTGTGTAAAACTGGCTGCTGGGATATGGGCTCCTGCCACAATCGAATTTAGTCCACATTTAATATCTTCAGTGCGCAGGGATCATCCATTTTTTTTTAGCATTGACTCCTGACACAATTGAATTTAGTCCACATTTAATATCTTCAGTGCGCAGGGATCATCCATTTTTTTTAGCATTATTTAAGATGCTTAGTATTGAGAGTGAATCTGAACCTATCATGGCCCTTTTGGTTTTACCTGCTCTACCCAGTATGCTGAGCACAAGTGTGCAGCCGCTGCGCTAAAACCGGTAAATTCCTGCCCACAAACTAAACGTTGTTTGCAATTCGCCAATCATTGGAAGCAGAAGGAGAACGACCAGAAGAAGAAGAAGAACAACAAATACAACCAGAAGAAGAAGAAGATCCTGTAGCATAGCATAGCATAGCATAGCATAGCATAGCATAGCATAGCATAGCATCCGTCGGTTCAGTGGACAAAGCCTGAGGTTCAAGTGTTCTTCTGTGCTCCTTGAACTGTGAAAATGTTGAAAACATTGGTAAGGGAGGGACTAATTGCGGCCACCGACGAAATCTTCGGACTGTTTGAAAGAACGATATTGTCGTACGAGGAGCAACTTTGTCGAGCGAGAGAGGAGACCGAGCGACACCGACGACAACTCCAAGCCGTTTGCAAGACTCAAGTTGTCATACCCCTCCAAGGTCTGTTAGTTCACATTTTAAACGCTTTATTCATCTTAAAAAAAGAATTTAAACTTGAATGGTGTTTGGTTTCGTAAATATAGTGAGACCATACGTATGGGAGCGTTTGTGTTGTCGTCAACAGATGGCAAAAAGCTAATGGCAGATATGGCCGATCGAGACTCGTCGAGTTATTAACGCTTATTTTCGTTGATTTAATAAATGGTAGTTTCGTGTTGCGTTGCTGTCCCAACAAGTAAAATCATTGCGAAAATAATTTAAGTTTCTGTTTTCCCCATTGTTTTATTGCAAAGCAATACGATCTGTCATCTTTTATTAAGTAGACTCCTAGTCCATTACCTAGTCCATTAGAAAACGCATACATTATGGTACACAGTAAGACACACAAAAGGAAAGTACATCAGGAAAACCTTTAATGACCATAATTACATTTTACCAGATTTCTTTACAAGAAACCACCAAGCATCCAAGAAAGTTCACCTGCACTTTCCAGTATTCAGGTATTTATTTCACAGTCACATTTGGTGAATTTTTGGCTAAAAAGTTACTGTATCCATTTCTAGCCGCTGAATAGTTTCGGAGCGTAAAGGATGTCAAGTTGTCACCGCGCATTTACGTCAAACCGAAGCACGCGTAGACAGACATTTTACAAGCTCCATTTCGAACGACGGTTCACATAGCGAAAATTGACTTCAGATCTGTTTGGCAAAAGGAATATTCCACCCCTGTGAAACCGAATGAAATTCCATTCGGATTCGGCCTGTCTATTCCGATTGAGGCGTTTCTATGAAGCATCTTCATTCAGTTTGGGCTTCTGAACTGATTATCGGAATACAAGGCTTCATGTAAACCAGGCTAGTCTTGTAGCTGTAGTCATTATTTCAGACCCACAGGGATTCATATCACAGAGGAAAGAAAAACAATTTAATGGAGAAACGAGAGGAAATTATGATAAGAGTAATAAGAGTATTAATAATAATAAAAATACTGATTTAAAATAAATAAATAAGGGCAGGCCTGATGATTTTAGACGCCTTAACAAACATCATTTAGTTTTTGGGAAACTATATCTTTAAAAAAAAAAACCTGTTGTGACAGCCTACAGATGCACAAATACATTTATTTGAAAATGTTTGCTTGAAGTGATTTATTCAGTTGTCCCAAAAGGGCAAATAACATTTGCTGTGCATATTATTAATTAAAGGCCCCCCCCCCTCCCCCCACTTAGCACATCACAGCGGTGCACAAACAGCTTTGTACGCCCACCTCAGACATGCACTGTTGAAGAAGCTGCCCTGCAAACACAGGGCATTCTAAATACAGAGCTGCCAACCAATAGAAATTCACTTCCCGGACAATTTGTCCAAATCCATATTCTCAAAAGTTTGTCAAGAACATTACCACAAGACAGTTATTACAGTATATTTTGTAAAAGGATGGAAATAGCTCTGCATACTGTTCAGTTGCACAATATAAACATTACTCTAAAATCGTAATCGTTAATAAATTAAGGCTTCAATATCTATTTTGTTTGTATTGCATCAACGCAGTTGCAGCCTGAATAAAAGTATGAGATTTCAACGTGCCATTGTCAAAGATATTAGTGTTGATGGATTAATTCACCTTTTCCAATTCTTTTTTTCAGCCCTGCTAACAAAAAAAAATACTAGTCTATTAAAGCAGCTTAATCAGATCTCAAACGTCATAATTAAAACTCAGTGCACTACTTTGCAAACAAACAACATTGCTGATCAATTGAATTGGATAGTTTAAAAATGGCCAATAGTTTGGAATTCTATTGCGAATGTACTCATACAGACATATTCTCTTGCATGCTATTTATATTATACATTTCCTATATCCACTAGTGTTACTGAAATAATGGAAATTTACCAGACTAATAAAGGTTATCGTATATTATAAATCTTGATTATTAATAATGATGGAGTTTTACCCTTTGTGGGACTAATCAACATTATCTGACAAATATTTATTAATAATGTTAATTGAAGACTCTAAAATAGCCCGTAGGTGTGAATGTGAGATAAAAAAACAACAAAAATGGTTGTTTGTTTGTACAGCAGCTGAAATATTTAACGTCATAATTTTTCTCACTAAATATATTTTCAAAGGTGCTATTGACATAAAAATTTCACCAGATGTTGGGAACGACCCAAGTAATACATACATACAAAGAAAGTAGAATAAATAAGATCAGAAATTAAGTTGTGTGTAATAATGTGAAATGACACAGGGAAAAAGTATCAAACACATGAAGAAAGGGAGGTGCAAAAAGGCATGGAAAGCCATCTACAATCTATTAATAATCAAACAGCAATCCAGCCCCTTGTCAGTGCAAATGAATATCAGTTGGTTCAGTCCTAATTGATGGCCTACACAAAGGTCAAGACACATCTCCTGATGGGCAAGACCAGAGAGCTGTCTCAAGACCATCGCAAACTAATTGTACCAAAACTTAGCGATGACATTGGTTACAGGCGCATATCTAAGCTTCCGAATGTTTCAGTGAACTCGATTGGGGCCATAATACGTACGTGGAAAGCCAATCAGACCACCATAAATTTGCCTCCACCAGGTGCTTGTTGCAAGATTTATGACAGAGGAGTGCAAAGAATAATCAGAAGAGTTGTCCAAGAGCAAAGAACCACCTGTGGAGAGCTTAAAAAAGACCTGGAATTAGCAGGTACTGTTGGCACAAGGAAATGGCCTGTATGCACACTTGTCAAGCAACACCCCATTGCTGGAAAAACAAAAAAGGCATGTCAAAACTCGTTGAAAGTTTGCTGGACAACATTTGGACAAGCCAGTTAAATACTGGGAGAATATAGTCTGGTCGGATGAGAGCAAAATGTAACTGTTTGGTTACATGATGGTGTTAGGCTGCTTTTCCGCAAATGATACTGGTAAACTTCACATTATTGAAGGAAGAATGAATGGGCAAATGTACAGAGACATTCTCGACAGAAATCTGCTACCATCTACAAGGATGATGAAAATGAAACGAGGGTAGACATTTCAGCAGGACAATGATCCAAAACATACTGCCAAGGAAAGTCTCAATTGGTTTCAAAGAAAAACAATAAAGCTGCTAGAATGTCCCAGCCAATCACCTGGAAAATCTATGGAAGGAATTGAAACTCAAGGTCCATAAAAGAAGCCCAAGGAACTTCAAGATTTGAAGACTGCTTGTGTGGAGGAATGGGCCAAAATCACATCAGAGCAATGCATGCAACTAGTTTCTCTATACAGGAGGCATCTTGAAGATGTCATTGTAAACAAAGGCTTTTGTACAAAGTATTAAATCAATACCAGTCAGCGTGTTCAATACTTGTTCCCTGTGTCATTTCACATTACACACAACTTAATTTCTGATCTTATTTGTTGTACTTTCTTTGTATGTATGGGCTACTTGAGTTGTTCCCAACATCTGGTGAAAATTTCATGTCAATAGCAGCTTTGGAAATATATTTAGTGAGAAAATGGTGACGTGTTAAATATTTATATAATCCACTGTATGTGCCCTGCGATTGGCTGGGGACCAGTTCAGGGTGTACCCCACCTCTCGCCCAGAGTCAGCTGGGGTAGGCTCCAGTGAGGATAAGCGGAACGGAATGAATGTATTATTAATAGAATTTGAATTTGCCCCCGTTCTCAGATTACGTATTAATTCATTTCCGGTTCAGAGGCCATGAATTATTTTAAATTTATATCGCCAGACGCGTATTAGACTTATTTTGTTCTTCAAACATGGCTGAACCACTGGCTGAATAACGTGTGCCACTGAGGTTATGCTTAAAAAACAGTTAACGTTCCTGTGTTTTTTTTTTATTTTTATTGGCAACTAACACACACAACAATTTGGAGCAAATCACTGATGTTTTAAACGGCGTTGCTGCGGTGGAACGGGCCGTTTAGCTCCCTAACTCGCTAGCTCATTAGCTTGCTAGCTCGCAAGTAAACAGTTTATTTTCCCTTAAGTGTCTCTGTTGTGTGAACCTACGTGCTGCAAAAGGAGCAAGGCTGTGGAGTTTTGGATGACGCCAAGCGTGTTACCGGTCAGCTGGCGTTCCATGAGCGGCTAATGACACAGCCCGCTAACTCTTGTCGGCTTACTGTGTGATCCGCACGCCAGCTCACCGTAACAATGACCATTTTTCAAGTCCGTAAAAACTATCGTGTCCATTTTTTTCATCAAACGACAAGTGGATTTGTTAATTATTGTGACAACGCTATACATCTGTACAAATTCTGCAGCATTAGCCATTATTGGAGGCCAAACATACATAGGTAATATTATATATGAGCTGGATGAAGTGGCTGAGGAGATTGAGAAGTGTGGGCTTACCTGATCAGGCTGCTGCCCCCGTGACCTGACTCCAAATAAGCAGAAGAAAATGATTGTATGGATCTAAATTGTGCTTGTGTTGCTTGTGCCCTGCAGATGTCCAGCAGCTGATTGGTCGTCAAGAAGAACTTCCCCTTCAGCTGCGGTGGGGACATTCGAGTTTGAAACAAGAGGATCCACAGCCCCCCTCTGTTAAAGAAGAGCAAGAGGAGGTTGAGGTCAACAAATTGTCGCTGACTGTCGTCTCTGTGAAGAGTGAAGATGAAGTACCCGAGTGGCCTCGGCTTCTTCATCACAGTCCAATTGGAGACCATGGTGGAGGTCCACCACCAGACAACCTGTTAGCTCCACTGTCGGACAGTGACGGCATGGAAGAACCTTTGAGGAGCGACGAAGACTGTGAAGGTGACAAACAATCAAAATGCTATGAAGAGGCGACAACTCTCAACCATGGAACGTCACGTAGCCGTAAAAAACGTGTTGCTTGCTCAGTTTGTGGCAAAGATTTAGCTAAAAACAAATTGTTCAGACATATGAGAACGCATATTGGAGAAAACCCATTTAGTTGCTCAGTTTGTGGTATAGGATTCACAAAAAAATCTGACATAGGAAGACACATGAGAACACACACAGGAGGAAAACTTTGTTGCACAGTTTGTGGCAAAGTGTTCAAAAATAAAACAAATATGGTCAGACACATGAAAATACACACAAGAGAAAAACACTTTATTTGCTCAGTTTGTGGTAAAGCATTCACATTTAAGTCAGACATGGTCAGACACATGAGAACACACACCGGAGAAAAACCCTTCAGTTGCTCGACTTGTGGTAAAGCATTCTCTCAAAAGTCAACCATGGTGTCACACGAGGTAACGCACACAGGCGTAAAACCCTTTAGTTGCTCAACTTGTGGTAAAAAATTCTCAAGAAAGACGAACTTTGAGTTTCACATGCGAGTACACACAGAACAGCCCTTTTTTTGCTCAGTTTGCAGGAAAACATTCCCTCTCAAAGAAAGACTGATATTACACATGAAAACACATGCAGAGGAAAAACCCTTTAGTTGCTCAGGTTGTGATAAAGAGTTTGCTCACAAGTCAGATATGGTTAAACACACAAGAACTCACACAGGAGAAAAACCCTTTAGTTGCTCTATATGTGGTAAAGCATTCCGTCAAAACTACCATATGAAAAGCCACATGAGAGTACACACAGGAGAAAAGCCCTACAGTTGCTCAGTTTGTGGTAAACAGTTCACTCGTAAGTCGGATATGGTTTTACACAGGAGAAAACACACAGGAGAAAATTTTTGTAGTTGTACAGTTTGTGGTATGAGCTATACAAATACGAGAAGTTTGGCTGCACACATGTGGGCCAAACACAGGAGTATAAGTGTTTTACAGTCACAGGGCTCTGGACCTCCGTGAAATGTTTGCATTTTTTTCCCCTTAAAATTTGAGACATGCAAGTACATTTTTCAATCTACTCGCACGTGTGACCAGTACATTTGCTGAAATGTAAAAAAATATATCTGTAATGTTTTTGGTTTCTAATGAATTACTGCTCCACACATCAGCCCAGTTGTTGGTGATAAAGCACATAGTATTAGCTCCAGAAGAAGAAGAAGAAGAAGAGGCAGGCGAATGTGTTTGAGGGCGTTGGGGGTTAATGACAACGGTGTGGCAAATGTGTGAAAAGAGATGTCTGCTGTTAGCAATACAAAAAATTTCATCCTTGCCAGAATGCTTGCTACATACCTTTGTGGGCTGAGAAAAACAGCAAACCACCTTCTTTGCATTCTGTGTATCCACTGGTCTCGAAGGCCGTGTCTTTAAATTGCAAGTTGATCTGGTGCAAAAAGGTTCGCGGCAATGCTCATTTGAGCCACCCACCGTTTCATGGAACTTAATAGATGCCTCACATTCATATTTAATTTTCTGGCAGTTAAAGCTGTCAAGTCCTTCTGTCCATTTATTTACCTGCTGTGGTGAATGGAACAGGAAGTTCAACGGAAACTCCTTTTCTGATTACTGGCAAGATCGGAAGTATGGCAGACACCTGGTGCACGTAGTCCATTTCAGGGAGACAAATTCGAGGAACTGCAAATTCTGCTGTTGATCCGCACGTGGGGAACACAGAATTTGATATTACTGACACTGCTGGTTTAAACATTAACTTTACATTTTTAGTATTCAACCTGTATCACTTGTTTAGTATGTTTTTGTGTCAAACCTTGCTCATTAAAATGCACTTTAAATGTAGTTTCTGCATTTATTGTCCACATATTTAGCAGTAATATTATAGAAAATGTCTGCATCTCAATTTCCAGTAAAACCAACGTAGCATCTGTTTTCTATGTCACTAATCACAGATAGGAAGGTGGGGGAAATACTTCCAAGGCTGTTTGCTTGTCTGATGGATGACGTAAGTCTGTAAATAAAATGGTTTTGCTTCTTGTCAATTTGAGTGTGAGTGTACATGGTTGTTTCTTTTGTGTGCCCTGTGATTGGCTTGTGATCTGTTCAGGGTGTACCTCGCCTCTTGCCCATGCCTGCAACCCTAATGAGGATCAGGGTTATGGATGGATGCATATTAAAATGCACAGCGTCAAAAAAAAAACACAAAAGAGAGTGGGAGTATTAGTAGTAGTCATACCCAAATCGAAATAGGAAGATGGATCAATGCTTTCAATGTTCACAGGGGAGATGAAAGCAATTTTGTTGGCAGTCCAATGGATAGACAAACCATGGCAAATGTGTTCAGATTCCAGTACAGGATTAAAAAGGACTGTATACAATACAGTCGGGCAGAAAGCAGATCGCATATAAAACTAGGAATTCGGGAGAGCTTATATAGAACCGAATGATGGATTTGATAGTTGTGTTGCTGTGGGTACTGGTGCATGTTGGAATGAAGGGTAATGGGAGGGCAGATAGAATGGCAAAGAAGGCAACAGAATTTCCACCTAAAGAATTAAGTGTCAGTTTTTGTAAGAAAGAAATAAAGGGGATAAATAAACAGAAATTGACGGTGAAGTGGCAAAAGCAGTGGGACAATGAAAGGAAAGGAACATGGTATTACAGAATTAAGAGGAAAAATGGTGAGAATAGATGGGCAGGAAGTGACAGAAAACCAGAAGTAGTAATATCGAGAATTAGATTTGGACGACCTGAATCAGGAAAATGTCATTGTGGAAACGAAGAAACAATAGTACATGGGATAATACAATGTCAAAAATTGGTTATGGAAAGAAGACAAATGAGAAATCATTTGAAAAAAGAAAAGATACAAATGGAATTTGGAGAAATACTGAAAAATTGCAAACGTTGACAAATTAAATCGTTAATTTAGAAGGCAGCAGGTCTGGCAAGTACATTATGAGCAAAGGTACACTGTACAGCATGGATAGTTTAGCCATCCATCCATCCATTTTCTGAGCTGCTTCTCCCCACTGGGGTCGCGGGCGTGCTGGAGCCTATCCCAGCTGTCATCGGGCAGGAGGCGGGGTACGCCCTGAACTGGTTGCCAGCCAATCGCAGGGCACATAGAAACTAACAACCATTCGCACTCACAGTCGTGCCTACGGGCAATTTAGCCCAGTCAGCTGGGAGAGGCTCCAGCAGACCCTCGACTCTACTGAGGAGGGTAAGCGATACGGAATGTTGTATTGGGAGGGGATCGGTCGGCATTTCCTAGCCACACTCCACACCAGTAGGTGGCAGTGATGCACCTAAACGGTTCTTGCCAAGTTCAACCGCTATAAAACCACTAGAAGAAGAAGAAGAATAGCATAGCATCCATCCATCGCTTCAGACTTCAGAGTGGCCAAAGCCTGAGGTTCAAGTGTTCTGCAGCGTCAAAATGTTGAAAGAGCTGGTAAGGGAGCGACTCATTGCGGCCGCCGACGAAATCTTCGGACTGTTTGAAAGAACGATAATGTCGTACGAGGAGCAACTCTGTCGAGCGAGAGAGGAGACCGAGCGACACCGACAACAACTCGAAGCTGTTTGCAAGACTCAAGTTGTCATACCCGTCCGAGGTCTGTTCGGTCACATACGTATGGTATATTACCAAGTGATCACGTACTGTGTGGGTTGGCAACTATGACCGATAGATAAACATAAAAACAAACAACCATTCGCACTCACATTCACACCTACGGGCAATTTAGACTTTTCAATGAACCTACCATCCATGTCTTTGGGACGTGGGAGGAAACCGGAGTGCCCGGAGAAAACCACGCAGGCACGGGGAGAACATGCAAACTTCACACAGGCGGGGCGGGGATTTGAACCCCGATCCGCAGGCAGTCGTCCACCGTTCCGTCCGATCGAGACTCATCGAGTATTAACGCTTATTTTTGTTGATTAATACATGGTCGTTTCGTGTTGCGTTAGGGGCTTTACAGACAGATTTAATTTGAATGATTCGATCTCGAAGATCTTTTACGGCATCCCAAAACAAACCCGAAGTTCATTGAAAGCTTTACGTGCTGCCATCACGTGACATCAAGTTGGTTTCATTGCCGGCCAGGCCAGGCTCCAGTCGGAAAGATGAAGTCAAGCCAGCCGCCCCAGCGATTGTTCATACTAGGCACTACGGTAACACGCCGCCATCTTCAAAACAAAAGTCAAACAAGTAATACATGGTCATCAATAGTTTGAATTTAATTTTTTTTTTAGATAAAACTATTTCTCTTATCACACAACCAGTCCACTACCTCCTATGAGAAAGGGGGCGGGAGGGTCCTTTAGTCATCCTAGATTCCAGTCCCGTTCCGGGGGACACTACACCATCCTAAGACTCCAACTAAAGCACTTTCAAAAACAATCTGATGTTGCATTTAAAAATATGTCCTCTGAAATCTGCAACATTCATTGCCATTATGCCTGATTAAAAAAAAAAAAAAAAATCCAATCCGGTCCAGGGGGACACTAGACCATCCCAGGACTCCAAGTAAAGCACTTTGGCAAAAATCTGAAGTGGCATTTAAAAAAAAAAAAAAAAAAGTCCTCTGAATTCTGCAACATCCACTGCCGTTATGCCTAATTTCATAAAATTATTTTTTAAAAAGAACAACAACTGCAACAACCCTGAGTTATCCCAAAACCAGTCCAGTTCTGGGCGGCACTTGGCCATCCCAGGACTCCACTGTCATTCAAATCTGATGTGGCATTTCAAAATAAGTCCTGAAATTTGCAAACGTCACTGCCATTGATCCTGATTTTAAAAAATGAATAACAAAAATCCATTAGTTATCCCACAACCAAACTAGTTTTGGGGGACACGAGACCATCCTAGGACTCCAACTAAAGCACTTAAATAGAAGTCCTCTGAAATCTGACCCTTATTTAAAAAAATAATAAAATAATAAAAAAAAAATCCCATAGTTATCCCAGGATCAGTCCAGTTCTGGAGGACACTAGACCATCTCAGGACTCCAACTAAAGCACTTTGACAAAAATCTGATGTGGCATTTAATAATAAAAGTCTTTTGAAATCTGCATATTTCACTGCCATTGACCATAATTTCAGAAAATTATTAACTTCAAGTCCACAGTTTTCCAAGCTCCAAACAGTTCTGGGGGAGCCTAGAACATCCCAGGACACCAACTAAAGCACTTTTATAAACATCTGATGTTGCATTACAAAATAAGTCCTCTGAAATCTGCAAATTTCACTGCCATTGTGCCTGATTAAAAAAAAAAAATATATATATTTTTTTTAAAATCCCTTAGTTATCCCCAAACCAGAGACACTAGGGCACCCCAGGACTCCCAACTAAAGCACTTAAAAAATAAAATCTGAACTGGCATTTCAAAATAAGTCTCTGAAATCTGCCATTGACCCTTATTTCAAAAAATAATTTTAACAAAATCCCATAGTTACAGTGCCATTACACCTAATTAAAAAAAAGTAATAATCCCCTAGTTATCCCAGGACCAGTCCAGTTCTGGGGGACACTAGACGATCCCAGGACTCCAACTAAAACACATTTCAAAATAAGTCATTTGAAATCTAGTTTTTTTTTTTTTTTTACATGATCAGCAAACATTAGAGTAGTTGATTTATCCAATTTATATGCCTCTCTATATAAATTTAGGGTAGAAAAGCATAAAATAATAACAGTACTTAGTGGAACCTTTCTTTAAATCACTGCCCAAAATAGCGTGTCGAAAAATTGCAACCGCAAGCCTTTACAAGAGCTTATAATTACAATGGAGAAACCCCAACATATCAACATGCTCAGCACTAAGGCTTGCCCTACACTTTAAGGCAATGCTGCCAGCAGCAGAAACAAAACGCTCTGAGGTTATCGATATTGCTTGGACACCCAAAAGCGACTTTGCCATCTTTGGCAACGTTAGATATCGTGCTGTATTTGTTTTCCACTATAGCAGTGGATTCTCATTTTTGGAACAAGGATGTTCTCCCTCTTTACCACTATATTTAGCTGCTCATTCTCATCCTCCTCATCACTGGTGGAGTCATCTGATGAGTCCAGAAAACGGGCCATGAATGAACAATCTTTTGTGGAGAGAGGCATGGCGATACACCCTAGACTGTCTTCTAATGTGGTGTCACTTGTGGCTTCATTTTCAACTTCATCTGACTGTCTTTCCTCTGTTTTTAAAACAAGTGCCATGGATTGGATTGTATCTTGGACCATAAACACATCTTCAGCAGACAAGAACTTCAGTTTTCTAACCCATGGGTATGAAGCAACAGCCATGATGATTTTGTTAGGAGCTTCATATTGCAATGAAAACAGTTCTTGTCATCTGTCTGTGATCAGTTCTGCCACTTGTGCCTGGAATGTCTTAGAGATGCAGGTTCAGACTGAACGCAATGTTGATTTCTTGTGTTGCACCAGCTGGGAAAGAGCAGAGAGAGTTTTCCCCGCTCAAAAATTCTGTTGCTGCTTGGCTCAAGAACCTGAGTCAACTCCTCACTGAGATTCCACTGCTCTGGATTTTAAATCCAGGTAGGGATATTTGGCTCTTGGATTTACAGTAGGATCAGAAAGAGCAGCGGATATAGGCCATCTTTGTCCAATGAGCCTGCATAGCACCTGATGTGTACTCTTCCATCAAGTACTTAGATCCTAAATAAGCCTGAGTGGAGGCATTCACATTGGTCTCTGCTTTTGTTTGAGTTCGGTACAGGCCAGCTCACTTTTGTTTTTAAGTGTTCGACCAGGCGTCTTGCAGAAGCCACACAATTTGCAATGGTGTTGTTGTTTTGAAATGCGTTCTGTACAACTAAATTTCAGGGAGTATTGGTCCCATTGTCATGGACAGCTGCCTTTACCTTTGGAAATGAAATGTTAAATTTGGCAGTTGTCTCTTCCAGCCAGTTTGCAATATAGGCAGCTGTGTGCCTCTGTTCTAGAGGACCTCATCTCCCAGTCTTCCCTGAAGACGCCTCTGTGGTCACATTAGTCCAGATATCTGCTGTTAGTGCAAGCGTCTTGGTATCCTGAAGTACACTTTTTATTTTTTTGGTGATTTGTTGATGCTTCTTTCTCCATCATGCTTGTGAAGTAACCTCTTGAGGGCATATACTGTACTTCGGGTTGAAAAGTGAAATGTCACAAAATCCCTTGTCCTCCCACGATGGATAGTGGGTGCATATCAGTGAGCAGCATATTTAGAATGCCCTCTGTTAGCAAGGCAGCTTCTTCAACAGTGCCTGTCTGAGCTGGGTGAACAAATCTGTCCGTGTGCTGCTGTGATGTGCTGAGCGGGGGAAATAATGATATGCAGAGCAAATGTCATTTGCCCTTTGTGGACAAATGAAGAAAGGTTAGGTTTGTTACCTAAAGTTGATGACTACACATCTGCCTCACTGTTCTAAGGACCCGGGTTCAAATCCGGCCTTGCCTATGTGGAGTTTGCATGTTCTGCCCGTGCCTGCGTGGGTTTTCGCCCGGTACTCCGGTTTCCTCGTACATCCCAAAAACATGCATAGTAGGTTAATTGACGACCCTGATGTGCCCTGCGATTGGCTGGAGCCCATTTCAGGGTGTACCCCGCCTCTTGCCCAGAGTCAGCTGGGATATGCTCCAGCATGCCCGCGACCCAAATGAGGATACGCGGTACGTAAAATGGATAGATGGTTGGATCTAAACTGTGCTTGTGTTGCTTTTACCCTGCAGACGTCCAGCAGCTGATTGGTCGTCAGGAAGAACTTCCCCCTCAGCTGCGGTGCGGGAGTTCCAGTTTGAAGCAAGAGGTTCCACAGCCACTCTTCGCTAAAGAAGAGGAGGAGGAGGTTGAGGTCAACAAGTTGCCGTTGACTGTTGTCTCTGTGAAGAGTGAAGACGATGAAGACAAAGCACCTGACTGGTCACAGCTCTTTCATCACAGTCCAAGTGGAGACTACGGTGGAGGTCCACCACCAGACAACCTCTTAGCTCCACTGTCAGACAGTGACGACATGGAAGAACCTTTGAGGAGCGACGAAGACTGTGAAGGTGGCAAACAGTCAAAATGCTCCGAAGAGGCAGCAACACAGGAAAAACGTGTTGCCTGCTTAGTTTGTGGTAAAGAGTTACATAAAAAGACTTTGTTAAGACATATGAGGATACATCCAGGAGAAAAAGCCTTTCGGTGCTCAGTCTGTGGTAAAGCATTCTCCAAAAATTCAGATATAGTTAGACACATGAGAACACACACAGGAGAAAAACCCTTTAGTTGCTCGACTTGTGGTAAAACCTTTTCTCAAAAGTCAACCTTGGTGTCACACGCGGTAACACACACAGGAGTAAAACCCTTTAGTTGCTCAACTTGTGGTAAAACATTCTCCAGAAAGAAATACTTGGTGTCACATGTCAGAATACATGCAGAAAAGCCCTTTTTTTGTTCAGTTTGCAGGAAAACATTCCCTCTAAAAGAAAGAATGATATTACACATGAGAACACACACACAAGAAAAAACCTTTGGTTGCTCAGGTTGTCATAAACAGTTCACCCATGAGTCCGATCTGGTTAAACACACAAGAACTCACACAGGAGAAAAACCCTTTAGTTGCTCAATTTGTGATAAAACCTTCTCTCAAAAGTACAACATGGTCTTACACATGAGAGTACATACAGGAGAAAAGCCCTACAGTTGCTCAGTTTGTGGTCAAGAGTTCACTCATAAGTCAAATATGGTTTTACACAGGAGAAAACACACAGGAGAAAAACTCTTTAGTTGTTCAATTTGTGGTATAAGCTATTCAAATCCAAAAAGCTTGGCTGCACACATGCGGGCAAAGCACAGGAGAAAAAATGTTTCACAGTAACAGGGCTCTAGACTTCCCCGATATGGTCACACTTTCCCCTTAAATTTGAGACCGTAACATTTTTTTTTTTTTTTTTTTTTTGTTTGTTTTATATCTACTAGCGCATGTGCGACCTACAGTGGCCGAGACAGGTCACAACAAATGCAAACGCAACAACACAACACAGCGACATCAGCACACAACAGAAAAGCAAACGGCACAACACATTAATGCCACAACACAAAACAACGCTTTTGGTACATCAGAAGTGACCGCGAGACTCCTGCCTCCTGTACAATTCGTCCGTGTTACAGGGGACTATTGCCGACGGACCAAGTGACCAAATGTGGAAGTTGCACAAGTTTTAATGAACAAAGTTGAAATGTTTTATAAATGATTTATAAAAATTGGAAACTGCTTACGTTCCAAAATAGCAGTCATTAAAAGGATATATATTGTTTGTTTTGCGTTTGGTGATATGGGTAGGGTGAAGAATGTATTTAGTTCTCATCCCAATTTTAATTTCCATCCATCCATTTTCTTCCGCCTATCCGAGGTCGGGTCGCAGTAGCTTTAGCAGGGACGCCCAGACTTCCCTCTCCGCTCTTCCGGGGGTAGCCCGAGGGGTTCCAAGGTCAGCCGGGAGACATAGTCTCTCCAGCGTGTCCTGGGTCGTCTTTGGGGTCTCCTCCTGGTGGGATGTGCCCGGAACACCTAGCCAGGGAGGCGTCCAGCAAGCATCCTAATCAGATGCCTGAGCCACTTCATCTGGCTCCTCTCAATGCGGAGGAGCAGCGGCTCTACTCTGAGCTCCTCCCGGATGACCGAGCTTCTCACCCAAATTTTTATTTCAGTGGGATAATCTTTTGAGATTTTTCCTTATTAAAGATATTGGGAAGCCCATTAGTCCGTTGGCGTTATGAGTCACCAGTAAGATGGATCAATTATACAGTCGGTGGGAGTCCCGTGGTCATCTCCAGTACCTAAAGTGTTTTGGTATTTGTATTTGTTTTATGTTAATGTGTTGTGGTGTTTGTAATTGTCGTGACAGGTCTCGGCCACCGTAGCGACCAGTAAATTTGCAGAATAAAAAAAAAAAAAATCCAATAATTTTGTTTTTTAACAAACTTCTGCTCTGCCGTTTCGGCCCAGTTGTTGGTGATGATACTCATATGAGCTTGTTTACCAACAAGTATTGGCTCCAGAAGAAGAAAGCAAATGAATACCAAAGAAGAAAAAGGCAGGCCAATGTGTTTGAGGGTGAGGGGGGAATAATAACAACGGTGTGGCAAATATGTGAAGAGGCATCTGGCCTTAGCAATGTAAACAATGTCATCCTTGCCAAAATGCTTGCTGCATACCTTTGTGTGCAGAGAAAAACAGCAAACCACCTTCTTTGCATTCTGTGTATCCACTGCTCTCGAAGGATGGGGTCTTTAAATTGCAAGTATATCTGGTGCAAAAAGGTGTGCAGCAATGCTCATTTGAGTCATCCATCGTTTTATGGAACTTAAAACATCCCTCACGTAGTTACTTATTTTCTGGCAGGTACAGTACTCGAGTACTTCTGTCCGTTTATTTACCTGCTGTGGTGAATGGAACAGGAAGTTCAGCGGAAACTCATTTTCTGATAACTGGCGAGACTGAAAGTACGGCACACGTAGTCCATTTCAGGGAGACAAATTCGATGAAGTGCAAATTCTGCTGTCTGTACGCGCAACATTTGGGGAACTTGAATTTGGGGCATGTGATGATATTACTGACACTGCTGGCGTAAAGAATCAAGCCTTTAATAGGCTTGATTCTTATGTTTATGTGGTGTCAAATCTTGCTCATTAAAATTGCTCATTAAAATGAATTTAAAATATTGTACTTTCTGGATTTCTTGTCAAAATTTCAATAATACAGTGAAAATATTCCTTTCAAGTCTATTTACAGTGTGTGCCCCTAGATTTTCTGCTTCCAGCCCTAAAATGTAAAGAAAGGGGCCACTGTGCTCCTTGTCAAAAAAGTCAGTCTGGAGCCTTGAGTAATACATTGCATACATACAACAATATTGCATCCTCTGGACCTCACTTATTGTTTTCAATAAATTTTCAATTTTTTGTTTTGTGTGGGTCACCGAAAGGAACATAAACAAATGTAGAAAAAAAATTACTGAGAGACCTTGCCAAAACGAGATGAGATAAAAATTTGAAAGATGTTGCAAATCTTTCATTTGTGGTAATGTACTGCCGGCTCAACTTCTGGTTAAACAAGCGTAGAATCTGTTTTCTACGGTCACTAACCATATCCATCCGTCTTTCGTCCCATCCCGATTGGACAAAGAGAGGTGAAAGCAAATCTCTGAAACTGAATGTACGTGCATTAACATGAATTAACATTTTGTGAGATCTTACAAAATGTTATGTACTTCTGTACCTCCCCTTAGGGCTCCATAGTTTTGGTAAAGTGTCACCCGTCTTGCCATAACTGCAAAAGAAAAACGTTTCTAAAGAGTAGCCTTTTCGGGGGTTATGGAATTAATAAGCATAATAGAAAAATGTGGCATTTGTTATTGAGCTTGTTTGGTTATTTCCCACTCGTCTTTGTTTTGATTAAATATCTGAAATTTAAGTTGAAGGTTGACACTCAATTTGTGTCTTGAATTATTTTATTTCAAATCCAATGTGTATCGTCAGAAGAAAATAATTTTTAAACAACTTTAGTCATCCCTTTCAAATACATAAGTTTAATTTCTTAATGGTATGAACAAATTCTGCACCTGCCAACAAAACGTTCCTGGGTTGCAGTATTTGGTTTTGAAATGTATTGAAGCCTGAAGAAATCAATTTTAAAGCCTTGTTTTTAAGAGGTACCTGAATGATAAAGAACATCTGTTTCCTGTTTTGCGTCCTCGTACATACTGCTATGGTTGCATATGATGGCCAACACTCCAGCTCAGTAGGTGGCATAATGCCCCTTAAACGCTGGGTGCCACGCGCCAGTGAACCAAAGCACACGGCGGAGGTTCACATCACTGATCTGGCATATGCGGACGCTATAATTCACCTGGCCAATTATCACGGAAGCATCTATTCAACAGAGCTTCTGCAGCCCGACCCCAGATAAGCAGAAGGAAATAAATGGTTGGATCTTAACTGTGTTTGTTTTGCTTGTGTCCTGCAGACGTCCAGCAGCTTATTGGTTGTCAGGAAGAACTTCCCCCTCAGCTGCGGTGGGGAAGTTCCAGTTTGAAGCAAGAGGATCCACGGCCCCCCTATGTTAAAGAAGAGAAGGAGGAGGTTGATGTCAACAATTTGCCACTGAGTGTCTTTTCTGTGAAGAGTGAAGACTATGAAGATGAAGCATCCGAATGGTCTCAGCTTCATCACCCCACTCCAAGTGGAGACCATCATCGAGGTCCGCCACCAGACAACCTGTTAGCACCACTGTCAGACAGTGATGACATGGAACAACTTTTGAGGAGTGACGAAGACTGTGAAGGTGACAAACAGTCAAAATGCTCCGAAGAGGTGACAAGTCTTGCCGACTGGGAAACTTCACAATCATGTAGAAAATGTGTTGCCTGCTCAATTTGTGGTCAAGTCTTAGCTAAAAGAAAATTGTTTAAACACATAAGAACGCATACAGGAGAAAACCCCTTGAGTCGCTTAGTTTGCGGTAAGACATTCTGGCAAAAAGAGAGAATGAAATTTCACATGACAACAAACGCAGGAGAAAAACCCTTTAGTTGCTCGGTTTGTGCTCAAGGGTTCACAAAAAGAGCACATATGGTCAGACACATGAGAACACACACAGGAGAAAAACCCTTTAGTTGCTTAACCTGTGGGCGAACATTCACTAGAAAAGACATAATGGAATCACACGTGAAAACACACACAGGAGAGAAGCCCTTTAGTTGCTTAACTTGTGTTAAAACATTCTCGAGAAAGAAATATCTAGAGTTACACATGAGAGGACACACAGAACAGCCCTTTTGTTGCTCAGTTTGCACGAAAACATTCTCTCTAAACGAAACACTGAAATTACACATGAAAAAACACACAGAAGGAAAACATTTCACTTGCTCATTTTGTGGTAATGACTTCTCTCGTAGGTCACAAATGGTTCAACACATGAAAACTCACACAGGAGAAAGACCCTTGAGTTGCTCCATTTGTGGTAGATCATTCCGTCGAAAGTACCATATGAAAACCCACATGAGAGTACACACAAAAGAACAACCTTTTGGTTGCTCAGTTTGCGGTAAAGAGTTTACTTATAAGTCAAATATGGTTGTGCACATGAAAAAACACACAGAATAAAAGCTATAGTTATTCATGCACAGCAAAGGAGAATAAATATTTTACACTTGTAACAGGGCTCCACACTGCCCCGAAATTTGAGACGGTGCAATTTTTTATCGACTCGCCCATATGCAAGTAAATTTGCAGAATTTGAATAGATATTGATGCTGACAAACTTGTACTCCACACTTCCGCCCAGTTGTTGGTGATAGTGCACATATGAACTGGTTTGCCAACCAGCATTTGCTCCAGAAGAAGTAAGAAGACGAATACTGAAGAAGAAGAAGAGGGCAGGTCAATGTCTGTGAGACCGATGGGGGCTAATGGCCACTGTGATGGTCAAATGTGTTAAAAGAGGTATCTGCCCATTGCAATACAACAATTTGATCCTTGCCAAAATACCTGCTGCATACAACGCCTTGAAAAAGTATGCGTTCCCCATGAACCTTTTCACATTTTGCCACATGACAACCTCAAATTTGTTTTTTTATTGACATTTTGTGTGATCGACCAGTCAAAAGTAGCACAAATGCAAAGTCGAAAAACAGAAAAATGAAGCGACTATAAATCTGAAAAATTTGGTGTAATTGTGATGACTGACTGACCTTTGCTTTGCATGTGCTTCAGCGGTAAATTTGTTTGCTATGATGAATGCCAACGCTTTTTCTTACAAACCCAATACTAACGACGTTGGGACGTTGTGTTCCACATAAATAAAAACAATACGATTTGCAAATCATGTTCAACCTATATTTAATTGAATACACTACAAAGACAATATATTTAAAGTTCAAACTGATAAACTTTATTGTTTTTAGCAAATAATCATTAACTTAGAATTTTATGGCTGCAACACGTTCCAAACTTAAGTGGTATTATGTGAATGTGTAATAAAAAACAGAATATAAGAGTAAGTTTGACAAAAATAAAAACAATATTATAGAGATTTGGAATAAACAAAATCATTAGAGAGGGGGCCAAACAAATCAATTTGCCTAAATATTTCATTTGAAAATGAAACTGAACTACACCATGGAAAAAGTAGTAAACAGCTAAGCTTGAATTACTTCTTTGTAAACGTAGGCCCTGCTCTCGCTGGAGAAATACCTCATCCTGGCCAAGATGGTGAGCATATGGGTAAACTCGGGGACAGTAACCCATGCTCAATGTTTCTCAAAAATGTGGAGGAAGCTGAAATTGCTGAAATAAAGAACGAATGTAAAAAAACAAAAACACCGCCTTCAATGACATTGATATGTCATTAGTCAAATTGTTCAAAGCCACTTACATACAGTACATATGCATCTTTTCTACCTGGTTCACTTACTGATCAAATGAAAATTGCTAAAGTCATTATTCCATTGTATACATCTGGGAGCAAACACAGCTTCACTAACTACGGACCATCAAGTCTCATGCCCCTGTCAGTTATGTAAGTTACTGGAGAAACTTTCCAACAAGAAACTTGATGGGTTTTTTGATACACATAATATCACTAGTGATTATGCAATGCAATACATAAAAATAAATATGTTATTGGAGTATTTATTGATCTAAAAATAAATTAAAAAAAGACTTGGATACAATCAACCATACACTATTACTGACTAAACTGGAAAATGTGGACTAAGAGGCATTGTACTTGATTGGATCAAAAGCTGTTTGAATGGGAGGAAGCAGTTTGTGAAGCTGGGTAATGTTAGATACATTTCTATGGTGCTGCTCACAGGACACTAGGACACACACACTAGCTTTTGTTTGTTAAAACTGACCACACGTTATGACTACACACGCACACACATTTACCACAGACCTACCGATAACATTCAGACTGAGCTCAGGCGAGAACCGTATTATAAGGAGCCGCTGTGGGAGCTGACTGTTATCTGAACAGGGATGCCACTCAGTTCCCGGATCCCACGAGAGAAGGAAGAGAGTCCAGTGCGCTGTATGCTTCCACCTGACCATAGCATGGTAAACCATAACCTTGTAAGTTTGTCTACTTGATTTCGTTGTAATAAATTCTCAAATCTTAAATTTTGTGTATCAGGATTCTTATTTGGAAACAAGATCACCACTAAACAGTAAAAGAACTGCGAAGATAGAATTCCATCAGACTTTTTCCTTGCGAGGCCGGCTGAGTAACACTCGGGTCTCGCTTGAATTCCTATAGTAATCATTGCTCAACTTGCTTTGACGTTACTTGTGGTGTCCCACAGGGGTCGATATTGGGACCCAAACTGCTTATTCTCTCTATTAACGATTAACGATATTTGTCAAGTATTTGGACTGATGAAGCTGGTTATGTTTGCTGATGATACAAATCTTAGTTCTAGTAATAATTTGAAATATCTACAGGTGATTATCAATGAAGAAATCTGACCTATAATCTGTACAAATTATTATTATTTTTTAAACCCTTTTGGGGAGGGAACATAAACTTAAACAAGCAAGATATTGAGGTTTCACAAGTGCGCACATCCATATAACTGGAGATGTGACTCTGTTCAGAATTAACCAATCACATTAAAACTCATGTTAAATGGGAGTGAGCACACACCTTTCACCATTTAACGTGCATCTGATTAAACTAAAAGTTCAGATGTTTAAGTAGGCTTTTTCTGACTTTTATTTTTTTTTTGCTTTCAAGCAAAGTTTTTTTTATTTTTTATTTTTTTGCTACAACACTCATTTATCATTGTCAGAGGTCAAATAAGAAGAAATAAGAACAGAAAAACAGATGAATTCAGGAAATGTAGGGGTGCAGTATTAAGTTTTAGAAAAAGAAAAAGCTTTTAACGCCCTGTTTTTAAGTGATACGGGAATGATTTAATGAAAGAATCAGGGTGTACCCCACCTCTCGCCCAGAGTCAGCTGGGATGAGAGAGTGGAATAGGCTCCAGCACGCCCGCGTGTTACAGCCTGTGACCAACACTCCAACAGTAGGTGGCGGTAATGCACCTTAGACGCTGGATTGATGACGCTCACCGATGTAAAAAAAAAAAGAAGAAGCCGCAAGGCAGACGTTAGCAAGTAGCGACAAAGCGCGAGGACGGGGGTGGGAATTGTTTAATTTAATTTCATTTAATTTTATTATTATTATTTTCAGCTAAAAGAGTGGGCAAAGAAACCAACTAATTGCTGCTTGAAAGAACGATGGCGTCGAGCAAGGAGCAAGTTTGTCGCCAGCGTCGACAACTGCAATATGCTCCGACGGTGCGACACAACCAAGGTCTGTTCGCCTAATATTGACAACATTTTATTTCTCTAATTGAGACGTGCCATACTTCAAGTTCATTGTCAAAAACAGTG
Source organism: Phycodurus eques (assembly GCF_024500275.1). NCBI lineage: Eukaryota > Metazoa > Chordata > Actinopteri > Syngnathiformes > Syngnathidae > Phycodurus > Phycodurus eques. Next base: position 24,787,080 of record NC_084527.1, read on the forward strand.
GGACCAAAACGAAGAGATAACGTTAGGAGCTAGCCAACCAATACCAAGAAAGTACATTGGAACGCCTGTTTGTGTAAATACTATTTTAGGATAACTTTTGCTACAAGTTCGAGTAACGAACGAGCGAGCAAAGCAAACAGGCTGATCTGAAAAGAACAACATATCACCCAAGTTGGAATGAGAAGACATTCAACTTGGATGGAATCATAAAACAAAATAAACAATGGTAAAATGATATGTAACACTGATTATTATTGCCGAACAAGTTATCCATAGATGCTTTATAAAATGTCGCTGTTTTTAGTTGATTTGAATTAAGTACATACCTTAAAAAACATTGAAAGCCTTGATTGTTTAAATATTAGTATTTTGTTTTCTGATTAGACGTCTGACTTGTATTTGTTTTTTGTTTGATTTAGTTTTCTTGCTCTATGTGCATGTTTTTCTGTGTCCTCATTTTTTGGAATCTGGATACTGGAATGTAGTTGGAATTGTAAATGCCAGAATTTGATTAATAAAGCTGAAAAAAAACAAAAACACAACAAAACAGATGGCAGCCATCTTGATTTTCCCAATCAGCCAATTAAAACGGTGGCTTGCCGTCACATGACAGGGGTCCGGTTCTGTGGCGTGTTTTTTTCCTTTTTATATAGGTATGTTTGTAAAATTTCAAAGATTAATTGATCTTCACGAGACCAGCATTATGATTTTTTTTTTTTAAAGAGGAAAAAAACATACCCAAAAAATGTCTTGTAAATTTGACACATCAGAGAAAAGAGCCTTGTTAACAAAACAGACAATGAATGAATGGATAAAAAAAATTGCAATGTATATGAATCAGGCTTCAAAATGGTCAAGCGTTGAGAGCTGTCAATCAAAGACATACCATCTCTCATGGCTTCCTCCTAAGCGGGGAGTGAAGTGGCCGCCGACCCCACCCAAATGATTCCCCCCGCCCCCTCTGCGCCCGCGACCCATGTGGCGAACCCAAACACCGTTGTGACGGCTGCTTCTTTTACCACTGGCAAGCTCTCAAGAGGCCGCTCGAGTGGCGGATCCTATCCGGTTCGCCGTGCAACGCAATGCGCGTGGTGCCTGATAGCATGACACTTAGGCCCAAATAACACATTACACTTCATAGAGGATGTAGTTTGTCAAGTTGTGGGCACAGTTTGATGACAATTTTGCACGCTATACTGGAAGTAATGGGTTAATCTCAAAATGAATGAGGAAGTGGCAATTCCAACGAATGGCCACTGCATGGAATAAGGGCGCTTGGTGTTTATATAGTGGGGGTGGTCCTCATGCTAGAAATTCTCAGGAGATTGAATCGATTGCAACTGGACTATTCTGTTTTCTTCTCTGACAAACAGAACAGCTCAGTTGCGATCGATCTGGATGAATGAGAATATTCACAGGCACATACTAGAAAGTATGTGCCCCGTGGCTGGTTTTTAGCCCCCCCCCCCCCCCAAAAAAAAATCTGTCCAAATGAGAAGGAGAAAAAATGCATAAGCTATATCCCAACAGTTCAGTACAAATTTGTTCTCAAACTTTGCACGTTTTCAGCACTTATCTTCAGGCATATTTAATGTTTTAAAATTTAAAAACAAACGGATATGAGTTTGGTTGCTCTTTAAAGACGACTCCAATTGTAGAAGTTTCATTTTCCTGTGATAAATATTAGAAAAGTTATGAATCTGTAAAACACGTGAAAATGCAGCAATTTCTGGCCAACTTTTTAATACTAAGACAGTGAGACTCAAACTATTAGGTGTGACCTTCTTGTTGAATCCGAGTTTAAAACACTCATACATTTCTTTATCCTATTTTCAAAAGGTTAGTATCATTGGAAAGCTTACTAAACACAGAAACAGACAGCGTATAGGCTTATAATCATGTTAATTATTTTTTATTAATTCCACATTAAATTTTAAAATTTGGCACTCTAGAAATGAATAGAAAAACAAAACAAATTAAGAGTTAAAATGAACTAACACTCCATAAATCGCAAGAATACATAGTGAGGAATAAATATAGCAAAGTTAAGAGGCATTTGTGAATGATAAAAATTATAAAAAATAACGTTGGAAGTAACATAAAATTTGAGCCATCACGGCAGGTCCGACTGAGGCCAAAAATGTGTTGGCAGAATCACTGAAAAATATTGAATACATAGATTATTATAAGGATTTGAAAAATTATCTTATTCACCTTTGACGTATTTGAGGGGCATTTGTGAACTATAAATTTGGGTAATGTTGTCTGAGATTTGTAACACGTACTTGCTCTAGTCCATAACGAAATTTCAAAGTCTTGGATGTATTTCACTTACCAGTTTTTTTGTGGCAAAGTGGGACTAGTAGCAAACAAACAACCAAAAAACATGTCTGTGTTTAGGCTGGCCACAACAATTTCCTTTTAGTTTGGAAAATACCATTTTGACTTCCACGTATAATACCATATAATACAGTATTTGACCCGCATGATCAAAACTGATTGTGTTGTTTGTGTCCTTTAGGCGTCCAGCAACTGATTGGTCAGCAGGAAGAACTTACTTCCAGTGTGGAGCGGGAGGATCCACATGTGAAAGAAGAAGAGGGGGATCCAGAGAACCCCCATGTCAAAGACAAAGACAAGGATCCGCAGTCCCCCCATGTTAAGGAGGAAGAGGAGGCGTTTGATGTCAGCCAGTTGCTACTGACTGTCGTCTCTGTGAAGAGTGAAGACGAAGCACCCAAGTGGTCACAGTGTCATCATCACAGTCCCAGTGGAGACCACGGTGGAGAACCACCCCCAGACAACCGCTTAGCGCCACTGTCAGACAGTGACGACATGGAAGAACCTTTGAGGAGCGACGCAGACTGTGAAAGTGTTGACAAACAGTGTAAAAGATCTGAAATGGAGACAATTCTCGGCAACAAGGAAACTTCACAAACGCGTACAAAACGTACTTGCTCAGTTTGTGGTGATAGTTTTGCTAGTCATTTGATTAAACACATGAGAACACATATAAGAGAAAAACCTTTTAGTTGCTCAGTTTGCGGTGAAACATTCTGTCCAAAAGAAAGTTTGGAATTACACACAAGAACACACACAGAGAAAGAACACTTTAGCTGCTCAACTTGTGGTAAAGAGTTTACAAAAAGGTCAGATATGATTAGACACATGAGAACACACACAGGAGAAAAACCCTTTAGTTGCTCAACTTGTAGTAAAACCTTCTCTCAAAAGTCAAGCATGGCGTCACACAGGAGAACCCATACTGGAGAAAAACCCTTTATTTGCTCGACTTGTGGTAAAACATTCTCCAGAAAGAAACATGTGGAGTTACACATGAGAATACACACAGAACAGCCCTTTAGTTGCTCAGTTTGCAGTAAAACATTCCATCTAAAAGAAAGAATGACATTTCATATGAGAACACACACTGGAGAAAAACTATTTAGTTGCTCAGTTTGTGGGAAAGGGTTCAGTCATAAGTCTGATATGACTAAACACATGAGAACGCATACAGGAGAAAAACCCTTTAGGTGCTCTACTTGTGGTAAAACATTCATTCAAAGGACAAATATGGTTAGACACATGAGAATACACACGGGAGAAAAGCCCTTTAGTTGCTCAGTTTGTGGTAAAGAGTTTACTAATAAGTCAGATATGGTTGTACACATGAGAACACACTCAGGAGAAAAACCCTTTCATTGCTTAGTTTGTGGAAAAGGGTGCGCTCATAAATCAAGTATGACCAAACACATGAGAACACACACAGGAGAAAAACCCTTTAGATGCTCCACTTGTGGTAAAACCTTCTCTCAAAAGTACAACATGGTGTTACACCGGCGAACACACACAGGAGAAAATCTCCTTTAGTTGCTCAGTTTGTGGTGCAAGCTACTGTATGCTCATCCAAAATGTTTGGCTGCACACATAGGGATGGGCACATGCATGACAAAAGAGAATAAATGTTTTACAGTAATCCCTTGCAATACAGCATCGTCTGAAAAAGACCACACATTGTTTTATTGTTCTTCTAAAGAGCTGTAATTACTGTACATTTAGTGCAGATCACTTAAAGGGGTATTAAAAAAAACAACAAATTAAGGTAAAAAAAACAAAACCATTTCATTTATGTCACTACACTTCCTGGTCAACTTGGGGTAACCTAGAGTCCGAAGTGCAGGGGCTAATGTGGTTGCAAACCACATACAAGGAGGAGTCAAGTCAAGTTTATTTGTATAGCCCTTAATCACAAAAGAGTGTCAAAAGACTTCACAGGCCCACAGTTGGCAATGATTGACGACCTCCCCTAACCTAAACTTCCCAATCGGGCAAAGAAAAACTCAAAACCCCGTTTGGGGGGGAAAAAAAACTTGAGAAGGGATCACGTTTTTTGCGAAGATACCATCGTGGAGCCACTCGAAGATTTCATTGACGGAACCTTCGATCGCTTCGTCATGCAAGCTAAAAGGCTAACTCGTCCACTCGCACTGAAGATCTACTACCCAGTTTACCCAACGCCCATATTCAAGTCTTCTCCTCCATTACAAGAAGATATCACTTCTCAATCTCTTACACCAGGGGATTATCATCTATTCTGACATTTCCGAAAGTACGCCTAATAATCCAGAGGCTCAAATCAAAAACTTCATGTCAACAGCGCTGATAATCCCAAAGGAGACACTCGCCAACATTACCTTCCACCGAGTACACAGACGAGGTGGACCTCGAGCAGGGAATCATCCCCGTCCAGTCATTGCAAAATTCGAACATTCCCAGCAGAAAGTCTTCCTAAAGTCGAAAGGACGGGAGCTGAAGGGTCCGCAGTTTGGGATGAATGAGCAGTTTCCACGCAAAATCAACGAACAACACAAAGTCCTGTACCCTCTAATGAAGAACTACTGGCAACAAGGAAAACGTGCCTCACTGGTTGTGCACAAACTATACGCATACGATCAACTATTTCGCGATTCCAAAGTCACGCCTTGGCTCTTCTAATAAATGAGTATTCCATCTAAATTTGCAGTAATATTTGGTATATAGTGTAGAAAACTAGGTAACAATTTATGAAGGGAAAACAAAAAGGGAATCACGCTCGTCCTATTGCACCCTCCACTCACTGACATGGGTCATTGCCCTTGTTTTCTTTTTACTTATCTTTCTTTATGGTACTTCCTTTTCTCTTGTTTAAGGCACACCCCCTCCCCCTCACTTACCAAATGCTCACTCCCCCCTCCCTCCCCCCTCCGTACAGATATGTATTTGCATGCTACTTGTGTTTGTTTGTATAACTCACGTGATATATTCCCTTGTCTTCCGTTTACGTGTTTGGCTATGCGGAACTCATATTCAATACCTCAATACATAATACCTCTAAACACAACTTCATATTACCAGCTACACAGTAAGAAAGTTCCCATTAGATATATAATATTTCTGAGAGCTATCTATCTTTTCCATACACGTCCAGACAATACACTCACACGGATTGGCCCACATTCACTTATAACAATTCTACATTTATCATTAGTATGTGAAGCAAAACATTTGTTTCATGGAATGTAAATGGCATTCGTTCACAGGCAATTAAGATTATGGATGATATCACAAAATTAAAGACGGATCTCTTTTTCATACAAGAAAGCCATTTTTCTAACTCAGAAGAAAATGACCTTTCCGATTTAAATTTCAGTCAGATTTTTTCACCGAGCTCTAACAGCAGAGGAGTCTCCATACTAATTCATAATAGACTACTTTTTACACTAACTAGCACAATAATTGACCCAGAATGCCGATACATAATTGTTCATTGAACTATATTTAACAAATCATACACATTAGTTAATGTATACGTGCCTAATATTGATGATCCAGCTTTTATTCACACACTTTTTTCAAATCTGACCAATTTGTCAGCTAATTCAACAATTATTATAGCTGGTGACTTTAATAGCACTTAATCCAACCATAGACCGCTCAATTTAAAAAAATACCAAAAATTGGAGATGTAAATCAAACAATTTACAGAAGAATATGCAATAAATCCCACGCACTTACTTAGGAACCAACTTTATAATGCTAAATGACAACTTTTGATTGCATATTATCCAAACATTATCTCAGCAAAACATAGAGTTAAATAATCTAAATCACGTGCCTCTACTGGAAATAAAATTGTGATGATTTAAAATGTTGGAACAGCCTTTATTTTCAATCATCCCATTCAAACCCATGTTAAAATGGATCCAAATGCTGGACTCTGCCATTTTAAATTTTTACTCTAAAAATAAGAAAAATAGAATTAGCCTATCTACCCTTCAGAAAGGTAAAACAGAAGGGGGACTTGACGCACCCAACTTCAAACACTATTACTTAGCTAGCCAAATATAGTATCTTATTGAATGGTTACATCCAAATGTTGAACAGCAATCTTGGCTGGAACTAGAACAGATAGACTGCAATAGCACCAAACTTTCAGACCTCCCATTTGTAAGTGCAAGTCTCAAACGTCACAATTGTTTGTAAGAATCCGATTATTGCTGCCACTTTATCAGCTTGGTGGAAAAGTCTAGAAACCACGCAATCTCAGTCAGCACCATAACATTCCTCCCCAATCTGGAGCAATCCCGATTTTGAGATGAACAAAATACCCCGTTACTGCAGCACATGGGAACAAAGTGGAATTGACCGCCGACATCACTTAGTCAAAAATAATGCATTCATGTCATTCATTCATTCATCTTCCGTTCCGCTTATCCTCACTAGTGTCGCGGGCGTGCTGGAGCCTATCCCAGCAGTCTTCGGGCGAGAGGCGGGGTACACCCTGAACTGGTCGCCAGCCAATCGCAGGGCACATACAAACAAACAACCATTTGCACACACATTCTCACCTTCGAGCAATTTAGAGTCTTCAATCAACCTACCATGCATGTTTTTGGGATGTGGGAGGAAACCGGAGTGCCCGGAGAAAACCCACGCAGGCACGGCGAGAACATGCAAACTCCACACAGGCGGGGCTGGATTTGAACCCGGGTCCTCAGAACCTTGAGGCAGATCTGCTCACCAGTCGTCCACTGTGCCGCCGCATTCATGTCATGTGAAAGCTTATTCCGCGAATTGCAAATTAGAGGTGGTAACTCCAATACAATAAAGTAAGAACAGCAATCCTAAAAAGATTCTCAACACACGTGATTACTTTAGAACTACCCGTATTTATATAGTGGAACTACTCCCACAAAACAAAAAACTCATTTCACAAGTATACAAATTAATCTCCAGTACTAATTCAATATACTTACCAATCGCAAAATGGGAAAAAGACCCCTCAGTGTCAAAGAGCAATGATTACTGGACACAAATCTACAGAAATACATTTAAATAAATTGTAATTTATATAAATTTACAGCTCATCAAGTTCAAAATATTCCATAGATCACTATCAGATCATTACGCAATATAGTATGCATAAAATGGGCTATTCAAAATCAAACATATGCTCTCATTGTACTGAAACGCTCCAGACACTTATTTTCATGCTCTTTGGCATTGTACGCCTGTACAGCGCTTCTTGTCACCAGTTACACAGAAACTCTCCTCAGTTTTGGGCTGCCAGGCCCGTAGGAGTCTATCCTCTTACTTCACACACTCTGCACATTTTTATTACTCACACTGTACATATTTTGCACATTGGACACATTCACATCTGTTTCAAGGTCCCCTGGGGGGATAGCACAAGGCTTGATGAGGCGGCACATCTGTGCTCGTCTCCAATCTGGTCGCCCCCCCTTCTCTGCCCTCCCGGTCCTCCACTTTTAATGCATCATACACCCGTCAGTGGGCGTGGAGAAGTGTCGGGCTGGGGTGCACACTCAGTCAGGTGTTCCGGCAATCCGGCCTGCTTTCTGGCCCGCCATCCCTTTCCCCCGTGGTTTTTTAATGCACCACATACATTCTCACATTTTGGGGGGATTTGTTAGCCTTGGTGGGGTTGACAGTTGCGGGTCATCATTGTCCCGTGACCAGTCTCCCCAATTTTAAAACACGGCACCCCACTGCACACGATCACGGTACAGGGATAATGGTTGCCAGTCTGGGACCTGGTAACCATAGTAATTGGGTGGGTGTTGGTGGGTGGCTTGACTCCTCAGGCCTCCCCCCCGGGTTGTCTCCCTCCCCACTATCCCCTGGGTCCCCGCCTTCCTCTCCTCTCTCATGATGCCCTCGCCTGTCATTGCTCGCAACGGGCACTTAACATGGGCTCGTTTTTGGTGGGCTGTGAACTTTTTCAGGTGGCAGCTGGCTTCTGCGTTGGGCTCTGTTGGTGGCCTGGGGCCCCTATGCTCTCTGGGGGCGGCGGCCGCACTGGATGGTGGGGGGTCCGGCACCTGCCCTCGCCCGACCCCACACCAGCCCCCCAGGAAAAATATGTGTGTGCCCAGTGTGTGTGTGACGAGTGAAAAAAATATTTACAGTGAGTGGTGTGAGTGTGTACTTGGTGAGTGATTAAGAGGCACAGAAAACAAAGAAAGAAAAAAAAAAAAAAACGTCACCAATACCGCCGCCAGATGGCAGCCGTGCGATGCTGTGGACGCTCAGTTGCCGTAAAAGTCCCATCGAGGAAGAAAAGGCGGAAGTAAGAGACGGGTAAGGGCTAAAATTGAGAGAATAAAAACATCCAAATGTTTTTTTAATGGTTTCTACGGGAGCAGCTAGATGCGTATTTTGGCTGTTTGGAAGAACGATGGCGTCGTTCGAGGAGGGACGAGCAAGTGAGGAGAACGAGCGACAACGAAAACAACTGCAAGCTCTCGGAAACAATCGCATTGTGTACAGCCAAGGTCTGTACGTCCGCATACCCGCTAGTCTTCTGTTTTGAACACATTTTTATTAAATTTAATTAACGGGGCTCTCCGTAAATTGATTAATATCCTTAGTCAAAGTGCTTCTGTTAACCTTGAGTCCCGTGAAAGGCGCCTATGAATAAAATTAAAAAACGAATCAATGCCTTCCGTGAGCACTTGATCGCACTTTTCGATCTGAACTTTTCCAGATGCTTCATGTTGACACTTTTGCAAAGCATAATTTGCAGTCGGCATTATGCTGCTTCTGTTGTGCACACCTTGACCTCGAGGGGGCAGTGTGTCGCACGCATGAAGATAACGCTTACAGTAGATTTGGTGAAAACAAATTTGATTTGTTTCACTTTTCATACGTTACAAATGCAACACCAAGTGTTTTACAGAGATACAAACATGATGAAAATAGTAATAAATATACAAAAAAAACCACTCCTTCCGTCCCCACATATAAACACATACACATGAGAGCACACGCATGTGCACGAAGCACATATTAAGTGACATGGCAAGGCACTGAGGATCCAGGTGAGGAAAGACAACCTGTGGGAGCGACCCACTTCGAGAAGTGCCACAGCCCGCAGGTACAGAGGATGCCGCCACGAGGAGACCAACACGACCCGGGTAGACCGGGGAAACACTCCAAATTGTGCAGAGCTCCCCTGTCCCCGGGGTCCAGGGATACTGCAGGATGACATCCCCGCGGGTAGACGGAACACATCTCCCAGTGTGGCGGCTCCCATGAGGAGACACGGGCGTTAAACTTCCAAAGAATAAAAGACAGTAGGACAGGATCAAAACTGAAAGACAACAGGAAATACAATAAAATAGGCTAAAATTGAATTAAATAGACAAATAAAGAAGTGAATAGATGCGGCCATGTTTCTCCATTGTGGGACTAATAAAGGTAGTCTTATAAATATTTATTATATTAATGTACTTTTAAACTTAAAAGCCCCTTTTCTCAAGTGATGTGTGGTATCGTACTTCATTTATGGTTTCCTTGTTCCCATCCTTTGTGGCTGACTAACATTATAGTGTTTATTACAATATTTTCTCTTTAGAAACATTAATTTGCCGGCTATTTTGCCCTTTAAAGTTGGTTACTGTCTGCTATAAAACACAGTTCCATCCAGAGCTATGTGACAAGTACACGGTATCACACACTTATTTCAGTGTTTTGCAACTTCATGTCACAATAGCTTAGCAATTAGTAGCAGAGGTGGAACCAAGTCATTGCTTTGCAAGTCACAAGTCTCATGTCTTTGCCCGCAAGTCCCGAGTCAAGTCCCAAGTCCCCTTCAAAACCGATCGATAGTACGTTATTCGATGAAAAACTATATAACATGCTATGACTTACTTTTTCTCCCTTTATTTCTGAAGTGACATTAAACAGACCTGGCGCAAATGAGAATTTGCATCCAGTAGTGCTGCAGTTAGTAATCGAGTGTCCTACTGACAATTCTATCGAATAATAATCGGCTAAAATATATTTTTGTTTGGTTAAAGAGCAATTATGAATACACAAGAGAAAATGAGACATTTCACTTAATGATGAATGACTGATTGCTTCCTCTTTTAGATAATCAGGAAACTGCATTTTCTTGTCTACAAACATTTCTAGTGAGGCAATTTCAAACACAAATAAAAATAAGTAAAAAACAAATATAAATATAACTTGGTATTTCTTGTATCAAAAACAAGGCATTCATTAATTAAACAAAAAAAGGAACACGTTTGTCATCTTGTAATAAAGCCACAATTTTATCCAACTGTGGTATCTCAGTTGGAACGCCAGAGGGCACTATATGATAATATTTCATAAATAACAGGCGTAGAAGGAAAGGACATCACGAAGAACGTTGCTTCATGTCGAATACATGCTAGTTGTGTGCGGATCGCTAAATAAAGTGAATTAAAAAATCGCTAAATAAAGTGAATCAAAAAAAATAAATACAAGATTGATTGTAGAAAACACTAGACTGACTAAACCAGACAGTCATAAACAGGAAGCCCAGACAGCGCACGGCCAGCCTGCCGTGATCGCTCGCAAAGCTAGCAGCTAATGCTAACAAAAACGATTTCCACAATGCAATATGGATTTTTTTTATTGTTGCCGTAATTAATGTCCTTATTGTTACATTAATTGTCATTGTCGTGTCTGTGTCTGTTACCAGTACTTCATGGAATGTGTACCTGATGAAACTGACACACTTATTGTTGATTTATGTTGCACTGTTTAAAAAACAAATAAAAAAATGTTTTAACACTTACAAGAAATATGCTTTAATAAGGCTTTAGTATGGTGGGGCACTTCCACCTGAGTGATATCCGTTGAGAACATCAACATTATGGTTACATCCTACTGAAATTCCAATAATATACTACACCTTGGCATGTTGAGCTATTGAGAGAGAACTGCAGGGTGTTCGTATCTAGATACATTAAATGTAAAGCTGTAATGTAAAAATGGAAAGACTTTTCAAGTGAAGTCATCGCTGTTCAAGTCCAAGTCTCGTGACATTTTGTCAAGTCAAGTTTAAAGTAATCAAATTCATGCAGTCGTGACTCGAGTCTGACTTGAGTCCACACCTCTGATTAGTGGGGTTGGTAATCTCTGGCATGAGGCCAATTCGATACATATCTAGACACACAGGTTGCGATTTGATTAAAAATGATATCATTAAAGACGGAACGATCCGATGCGGAAACAATGGGAGAGTTAAATTTTTTTGATGTAGACGTTATTCAAGAAGAATATTGACTGGACCCAATTGAATAAAATGCCATCTGTCTCAGCCTATTTTCAAACGTAAAAGACCACTTATCCCCGGTACATTGTTGCTTTATGGCGCTGTTAAAAAAAAAAAAAAAAAACAATTCTTCTATATTTTCAAATATCAAATTAATGATTTAAATAGACCACAACAATTTATTTTGTGGAGAAAATAATTGGCGGCACGGTGGACAACTGGTTAGAGCGTCTGCCGCACAGTTCTGAGGACCGGCGTTCCATCCCCGTCCCCGTCTGTGTCGAGTTTGCATATTCTCCCCGTGCCTGCGTGGGTTTTTTCCGGGCACTCCGGTTTCCTCCTACATCCCAAAAACATGGATGGTAGGTTAATTGACAACTATAAATTGCCCGTAGGTGTGACTGTGAGTGCGAATGGTTGTTTGTTTGTATGTCCCCTGCGATTGGCTGGCAACCAGTTCAGGGTGTACCCCGCCTCCTGCCCGATGATAGCTGGGATTTTTTAACTTTAAGTCGTGATGACTCTCTTAACTCAACTGGAGATTGTTTGTGTTAGCTTCAGGACATACTGTACCTGGCTGGGTGTCCTTTTAATGGATGCCTTGGATGTTCATCAAAGTTTCTTCTCCCTTCCTGATAACAATACTTGTCAGAAGTGCAGCTTATTCACTGCCATGGAGGCGATGATTAGTGACTTACAATATACTGCATTGCCTACCGGATGCGAAGCAAATGTTTGCCTCCGCGGCTCGGCATCGTATTTAACTGCGGTATCTGTAGCTTGTAGGTAGCTAGGGCGGTTCCCGCATGCCCCGGTAGGAATAGCCAAAAGTAGGAAAGCTGGGCGACGGTTCAATGTGGACGCACCATTTTTTTTTATTTTTGTTCTTTTCTTCCCCTATCCATAGGTTTTTGGTCTAGTCTTTGGAACAATTAAAAGGCCAGCGCCAAAGGACCTCAGGACAAATTAGGGGTGGAGCCGAGTGTTTCTGTTTGCCATTTTCCAAATATGGGAGCAATCTTACCCAAAAGAGAATCTCCTCCTCATCAATCAATGTATCTTATAAGAGTTAAAGCTGGCATATTTCTGTCTAACTCTCCTCTCCTAGCTACAGTATGTATGGTTATCGTAAAGTTTGTGGCAGGATGGTGACCTACGCTAGAAGGGTGACCTGTACAGAACAACAAAGAGGGTTCTCTGACGTTCCAGAACATAGCAGTTAGGGGAGAAATAGTTTATCCGTAATACACTACAATATGATAAAAGCATATCAGATAATATGGCCAAAGATTGATGAGACGAATCAAAACTAGTAAAATAACCTTCAAATCAATCCTGAAAAAGAGGGGGAGCCAAAGCAGTGATCTTAAGACCAGTCTAAAGCCCAAAGCCCAAAGCTCCAAAGCCCAAGTCCTTACAAATGAGCTATGCCTCCCCATTAGAAAGGCATTTCTGATTGTATGCCAGTAGTTACATTGTATTAACGAAACTGACTGACTTGTGTCCTACAGACGTCCAGCAGCTGATTGGTCGTCAAGGAGAACTTCCCCCTCAGCTGCAGGGCTGGAGGCTCCAGTGTGGCGCAAGATGATCCACAGCTCCATCACATTAAAGAGGAGGAAGAGGATCCACAGTCCCCCCACATTAAAGAGGAAGAGGACCCAGTCAGCAAGTTGTCACTAAATGTCATCGTTGTGAAGAGTGAAGATGAAGACGAAGCACTCGAGTGGTCTCAGCTTCATAACAAGAGTCCCAGTGAAGACCACCGCGAAGGACCACCCCCACACAGGGAAGACATACAAGAACCTTTGAGAAGCGACACAAGCTGTGAAGGTGATGAGATATTGTCAAAATCCTCCCAAAAGGAAACAACTCTACAAACGGATACAACTCTACAAAACAAGAAAACGCCACAAACATTCGGGAGACGTCAAGAACATTTCAGCTGCTCAGTTTGTGTTAAAAGCTTCACTCTAAAGTCAAACCTGGTAATACACATGAGAACACACACTGGAGAAAAACCATTTCGCTGCTCATTTTGCAGCACAGCATTCTCTAGAAAAGAAAGTATGGAAACACACATGAGAACACACACAGGAGAAAAACCTTTCAGTTGCTCATTGTGTGGCAAAACATTCTCTCAAAGGGCAACTTTTGTGGCACACATGAGGACACACACAGGAGAAAAACCATTTACTTGTTCATTTTGCGGTAAAAGATTCCCTCTAAAGTCGAGTATGGTTTCACACATGAGAACACACACAGGAGAAAAACCTTTTGGTTGCTCATTGTGCGCTAAAACATTCTCTCAAAGGGCACATCTGGAATCACACATGAAAACACACACTGGAGAGAAACCCTTTCGTTGCTCAGTTTGCAGTAAAACATTCTCTCGAAAAGACAATGTGGAATCGCACATGAGAACACACACAGGAGAAAAACCTTTTATTTGCTCTTTTTGTGGCAGAACATTCACTCTGAAGGCAACTATGGTAAAACACATGAGAACTCACACGGGTGCAAGACCTTTTATTTGTTCAGTTTGTAGTGGAAGCTATGCTTGTAGGTCTACTTTAACTGCACACATGCGGACACACAACAGTGTGACAAATGTTTGAAAGTCAGCTCCCATAACAGCCCGACATCCGAAGCAGACCGCATATTGTTTTGAAAAGTGTTTCGTTTTGAAAGCTGTCTGGACGGAAGACTACCTGATAGTTTGTCTGTACTCAGTGACATTATTGGTACTGGAACTGAATTGGTATAAATCACTAAATATCAAAATGACTCATCAAAATCTCTTCAGTATAAACGTTAGTGATTGTTATTCAGAAAACTCACATGTCTCAGCTACATTTTAGGATCAGGTTATTATTGAAACAGATTCAATACTTAAAATGAATATTCTAATAATTTTCATCACAGTAACAGTGATACTCATTTTTACCTGTATACGCTCATGAAATCGCTAGAAAAATTCACAAGTTGCTTTTGGTGCTTACCCACATCCTAAACATCAGATGACAAATTACGCAAGTTGTTTTTAATCTTCACCATGGTAAAATAATTTGAACCCTGCCCCTAAACTTCTAGCCTTACTGCCTTTCCACCTGCACTCCTGGACACACAATATATCAACCTTTTTCCTAATCATCATGTCAACCAACTCCCGAGATTTTCCTGTCATAGTCCCAGCATTCAAAGTCCCCACATTCAATTCTAGGCTGTGTGCTCTTCTCTTCTCTTTCTGCCTAAGAACCCGCTTTCCACCTCTCCGTCGTCCTTGACCCACAGTAGCTGAATTTCCACTGCCGCTCTGCAGGTTAACGGCGATTGTGACAGGCGTTGTTAACTTGGGCCACGGCCGATCCGGTATGGAATTCTTTGGATGAACGCTCATACAGTATTTGTTTGGGAAAGTTATAACGGTCAGAGGACAAAGAGGTTAAAAATGTTCTTGATAACTCTAGAACCCCTTTACAAACCACATCTGCCATTTCGAAGTGATTAAAAAGCAGATATACGGCAGTTAAATCGATAAATATGATTCAGAATGCGCATTTTTCATCCAGCGCCTTCTGGTCTTCGGCTCGATCCGGCGCTGTGACATAACACGAGCCAAATAGCCTGTTCATCAGCATTGTGTGCTATTGTTCCATGCTGTTGTTCCCGTCCTTGTATATTTGTTGTCGTGTGAGACAAAGCGGAACGGAAGATGAATGAATGATTTATTGATTTTCACGATGGCTTATTGTGTGGCATTTGCTCGTACAAATGGTTCAGGCAGTGGCAAGAGTTTCTTTGGCTTTCCAAGTGAAAAAGGAGTACGTGACCAGTGGACAGGGAAAGTCAATCGACAGGGGAAGAAATGTGGTCGGCTATGGGTGCCTAGCAAGCATTCCAAACTCTATGCTGATCACGTCGAACCGGCGTGTTTTGAGAATGACAGAAAGCATTGGATACACAGGTGTAGTTAACCAGTGGCTGAAACCAGCTGCAGTCCCAACTATGTTTCCTACGGCCATCGGGACCTCAACCGCCAGCAAGAGAACTAAATCTTGCAGCCGCCATGGTCAAGAAGAAATAAAAATTAAAACCCACTGAGACCACTGTCTCTTTTTCAAGAGTATTCTCGCCAAGAAACCCGAAGAATACTGACCAAATGTACATAATGCACGTACAATAAAATACTCTATCATATCACAACAAATAAATATAAGCGGTACAGAGATGGATGGATGGATGGTTGGATGGACCAACGCATTATGAATCCCACACGAACGGCCGACTGCTCATACTGCGTCTGTTCATGACTCTATGTTTCTATCGACAAGTGAGGATGCTGGAGCAAGTAAATTATGCATTCATGGGATTCACAAACATAGCAGTGTGTATTTCCAATCCGCTCTGCGCGGTATTGTGTCGTCTCTTCTGCAGGCAGTGCCATCACATCGACCCAGTGGCCACTCTCTTTTTCTGTTGTACAGCTGCTACTTGGCTGCTCGTCGTCGTCACTGTCAGCTTCAGACCTCCTGATCGGCTCAAACATGTAGGGTTTGACGATCCCAATTTCAGTTGGGTGCTCCTGTACGTCGAAATCCTCGTCCTCCTCATATTCCAACACGTTGCTCGCCACTGCGTAGAGTGCAGCGCGCTGTGTTTGGCAATTGCAACGTCACTTCCGGTAACCCTTGTGGTGGATAGAGTAACTCCACCCCGGCGTCTCGATTTTAGGGTATGTTCGGGAGTGCTCAATACTCATAATTAAAACCTCATTTTTAGCTAAACTATAGTTGACAACTTGCTGGAAGTGACGTGCATGTATTACAGTGACGTGGATGTATTGCATAACATAAAAACAATGCAGGCACGGTGGATGACGAGTTAGCACATCTGCCTCACATTTCTGAGGACTGGGGTGTGAATGTGAGTGCGAATGGTTGTTTGTTTATATGTACCCTGCGATTGGCTGGCGACCAGTTCAGGGTGTGCCCCGCCTCTCGTTCGGAGATGGCTGGGATAGGCTTCAGCGCGTCCGCGACCCTAGTGAGGATAAGCGGAATGGAAGATGAATGAATGAATGAATGAAGGAAGGAATATTCATCTTTGTGAATGAAACAACATTCACGTCAACGAAAGAGCAGAACCGCTCCATCCAATACGAACATTGCGCGAGTTACTGTCTATGCATCTGTTTAGCGACCAGTTCGAACTTCGGTACTTGTTTGGTGACATATTTGTACCGCGTTTTTTTTTGTAATAGCATTACTTGTTTACCTTCGTTCTTACCTTTGCCTGTTCGTGTCCCTTGCAAGTTGCGCTGGCGGCCCGCTACATTGTGAGCCTCTTCTTCTCGGAGGCTTTGGAGAAGATCCCTGCCGGCATGACAAGTTTAGGTGTCAATACTTGCGGAATTGTTGGGATTCATTTTGTGCCGGCCTACCACCCAACTAGATCATTAGTTTGGGGGAATACTTTAGAATTATGAATGCCATAAACTCCAGTTTGAATAAACTTTTACTACATCACTATAATAATCATGTATAAAGTCAACATTTGTAAACATATATGTATATATTAAATATTTGCATAAATATCTGAATAGAAACAAAATAATTGATTGCTTGTTAGCAAATAAAATTACATGAAACTACACTGTTGAAAGTAGGCAATGGATTAACAACAAATCTGTGATGTCAGTTTATTGGTAGATACTGTAGGCTGTAACTTACAAAATAGGAGTCAAACAATGTGCTTTAGAAAATGATACAACAAAACTTATCAGTTATTTTTGGAGCCAATAATTAACACCATATGAAAATAAAAAAATCAAGGCCAGCTTCACATTTAAGAAAGACTACTGGGTGCAGTGAATTTCCACATCAACATAAGTTTAGCCTCTTAAGTGATTCTCACTGTCTGTGACAATCTGATTAAAATAAATACAAACACAAATGGGTGGAAATGGTTTTTTTTTTTTTTTGGTCCATATTTGGAAAATGGTAGTTTCACGCCAGAGACTACATCATCAACACTCACCATCGCGCGACGACATCAGTAAGGAAAAGTGGAATCGGAATTAATTTGAAACAGTGCTGTTCTTTCCTATGTCGGAAAGGAAGCAGCTGTTCATCTCTCCTCGACCCCATGATGATATGATTTATTCCCAAGTATTTAAACCCATTTGGACAAATTTTCAATGGATGTCTCGCTCTCTCTAATGTTAATATCACGGAGGGACTGAATTGGCCAGGTCAGTCATGTTAGTCAACACATCGTCAAAATATAAGGACATTTTGTGTTCTGCTGGACCAAGTTTGACTTCGATTATTATTTTTTTTAAATATATATGTATAATTTTGATTTGTATAGTTTATAGCGAACGAAAACCCAAAGTCACAATATATCCATCCATTTTCTGAGCCGCTTCTCCTCACTAGGGTCGCGGGGTGCTGGAGCCTATCCCAGCTGTCATCGGGCAGGAGGTGGGGTACACCCTGAACTGGTTGCCAGCCAATCGCAGGTCACATAGGAACAAACAACCATTCGCACTCACAGTCATGCCTACGGGCAATTTAGAGTCTCCAATTCATGCATGTTTTTGCGATGTGGGAGGAAACCAGTTGGCCACCGTGTCGCCCAAATTCAAAATATATACTAGATATATATATACTAGAATATTAATCAACAAACAATCCAGAAACAATGAAAATTATTTTTAATGCAGAAATTAGGACGGAATTTGCCCTCTGAAAAGTATTTTCCCCAAGTGTTTAATCATTAATCCATATAACGTATGAGTACTGAAATCAAATGACTTTTCCAACATATTCTAATTTATTAAGATGTGCCTGTAGTCATTAGTGAGTAGGGAATGATTGATGACCGCGGTCCTTTCAAATTCTTCATTTCTTGCAGGGCACGCGACGGCATCAAAACGAAGGTAACTTTCGCCTTTGTCTTCGATGTTCTAATATGGTAAAGCAACCACCATCGAAGAAGAAAAAAGGCGGAAGTTAGCGTGGCTCCAATACAGACATGTACACTAGATACGCCATCGACTCGTAGCAGCCCCCCTAACCGACGTGCTTGCGTGGCGGCCATGTTGGGGAGGTCGACGTTCCCATAGAAGCCAATGCATGAACACTGAACACAAATTTAGTCGTAACTTTCTCATTTTCCAACCGATTTTCACAAGGCTTTTGCCAACGCCAAAGCGTATGCTATTGTTTATGCTATATACACATGGAATGGACTTACAGTTCTCTTGTTATAATCGTACGACGTTACACGTATATGCAGCACATTGTGGCGTTATTCTTCTAGTATTTGGGTTTTGTTGCCGTACACATAGAATGCGCTGACGACTTTGACCTCCCTAGCTTAGCTTCGCCGTCGGCATGGAGCTCAAAATGGGCGTATCGTATCTACCTTCCTATAACTGTGGGCTCCAAGACGACAAGAACAAAAGCTCGAAGAGGACGACGACAAATCCGCAAACATGTTGAAAAATGTGGTCAGGGAGCGACTAAATGAGGCCGCCGACGACATCTGCGGCCTGTTTGAAAGAACGATAGCGTCATACGAGGAGGAACTTTGTCGAGCAAGAGAAGAGAACGAAAAACAACGACGACAACTGGAAGCTGCTGCCCGGGCTAACCCGATGGTGTGGCACATGCCAGGTGTGTTCGACTTCCAGCTCTTTTATTCGTATTTCATGAGGCAACCGAGTGCTTGGATGGTCACGGGCATTGTTGGTCTTGTGCTGCGCATGCGTCGCAATCTATCCACCATACTTAAAACTTTGTGACACTTGGGTCAAACAATTCCCAGGTGTCGTCATGACATGGCTGTGGCATTGAGTGGAGCGGGAGATCGACAGGCGGATCGGTGCAGCGTCTGCAGTCATGCGGACTCTGTATCGGGTTGTCGTGGTAAAGAAGGAGTGGAGCCGAAAGGCGAAGCTCTCAATTTAGCGGCCGATCTACGTTCCTACCCCACCAATGGTCACGAGCTGTGGGTCGCGATACAAGCAGCCGAAATTAGTTTCCTCCATTGGGTGTCCGGGCTCTCCCGTAGAAATGGGGTGAGAAGCTCGGTCATCCGGGAGGGGCTCAGAGTCGAGCCGCTGCTCCTCTGCATAGAGAGGAGACAGGTGGCTCGGGCATCGGGTTAAGATGCCCCACGGACGCCTCCTTGGTGAGGTGTTCTGAGCACGTCCAACCGGGAGGAGGCACCGTGGACTTAGTCTTAGTCCCCCGGGCTGGTCTGGGAGCCTCTAGGGACCCCCCCCCAAAAGTGGCTGGGGTGAGGGAAGTCTGGGCTTCCCTGCTTCAGCTGCTGCCCCTGCGACCTGACCTCGGATAAGCGGAAGAAGGTGGATGGATGGATGTTTGGGTTGGTGGGTGTGCAGACGCATCACCAAACATAACCCACCCCACCCGACGCTTACCGCTGCATATTGACTTCCGTGTGCCTTTGGGTTGTGAGCAGAAGGGTTACAAGAGAGTCTTTGCCACATGTACACATGCGGCAAAAACTCTAAATCTTACCAAGAATGTTTTATTTCTCGTCCTGAATCTCCTAACTAATCTGATTACACTTAAAGTAAGACTCCTCACCTAAAATAGTAAATTATATTAGACAATTTTCACTTGTTTCAAGCAAATTTTTACTTGAAATCAGTAGGAAAAAGTTCTTCTAGTAAGTTTGTAACTTGTATTTTTTTCTACAGATTTCAAGTAAAAATACCTTGAAACAAGTGAAAATTGTCTAAAAAAATTGTTTTATTTGGCTTATTTTAATTAGTATTGACTAGAAATAAGACATTCTTGGTAAGATTTCGAGTTTTTGCAGTGCAATATTTTTTGTGTGCTAATCAAATCATATGTTGTACGATTATGTCATATGATTTACCAAAAAAAGTGACTTGAATAAACAGGCATGTGCACAGACATTTTGGGGGCAGGTGCTCAAACTCCAAAAAGGGCACCTATCTCCAAAATCATTCATACAATTAAGAAAAAAAACAGTCGTAGATATATTTAACATGTACCGTTATTTATTTCGGTTAACACAATCAGCACAGTCACTAACTACTAACAAAGGAGGTGAAGGGAAGCTGTAGTGGATGTAAAAATTTTACACACCCCTGTTCAAACGGCTTACACGCACCTGCTTATAAATGGGGGTGTTCAGAATTAAGCAATCACATTTAAACTCACGTTGAATGGATTAAATGGAAATCTGACCATCCCAAAATAAATGAAGGTGGGACCATATGTACATTTCTCCCAAAGACTCAAACAAATGCCCCTTAAATTTCAAAACACTTGGTGGAATTGATGTCAGAGAGGGTCATTTTATTTGTATTTTTTCATATTAATGAATGAAGAAAATTAAACGGGCTTCAGCAAAAAGGGCACTTTTTTCGTCTACGGCAAAGGGGCAGGTGCTTGGGGTCTATGCGTGCATTTGCACAGTAACAAATTGCTAAGTACCCATCTTTGCTGAATTTCTACCACATCTATTTTTTAATCAACTTACTTGCTGAAATGGAAATTACGGATGGTGTTGTGTTTCTCTACCAAGCAATTTAGCTCACGTAACAACAACTTTTAAACAGACACTTCATACAAACTACAGTGCTAGAGAGGAAGGCTAAATTCATCATTCAAGCCATTTACACTATTCACACAACTGCTTCCACGGAAGCAGTTGTCTCTTGCTCTATTCATTTGTGCGGCTTGTGTCTTGCAGGCGTCCAGCGGATGATCGGTTGTCCGCAAGAACTTGGCCCTCAGCCGCAGGGGGGGACCACCAGTTTTGAGCGGAAGCACCCACAGCCGACCTACGTCAGAGAAAAAGAGGAGAATACACTCCCCATTGTCCCTGTCAAGGAGGAAGAGGAAGAGGCTGATGTCAGTAAATTGCCACTGACCGTTGTTGTTGTCGGGAAGAGCGAAGACAGCGAAGACGAACCACCCGAGACGTCACAGCATAGCTGTCACAGTCCAAGTTGTGCAGGACCGCCACCGGACAACCTCTTGGCGACACTATCACATAACGAAGACATGGAAGAATCTTTGAGGAGCTACGCAGACTGCCAAGGGGACGACAACCGGTCGGAACGCTTGGAAAAGGAGACGCCGGGCAGGCGACGTCACACGGGTGTCAAACCTTTTAGCTGCCCGGTTTGCGCTAAAAGATTTATTCGGAAGGATTATGTGATCACACACATGTGGACACACACGGGAGAAAAACGTTGCAGTTGCTCGCTTTGCGGTAAAAGTTTTACTTGTCAGCACAATTTGAACATACACATGAGAACGCACACGGGAGAAAAACCTTACGCGTGTTCGGTGTGCGGCGAGAAATTCCGTCACAGGGTCTCTTTGATTGCGCATACGGCAACGCACACTGGGGAAAAACCTTTTGCGTGCTCCGTTTGCGGCGAAAAGTATTCGTACAAGTTCACGTTGACGGAGCACATGCGGACGCACACGGGAGAGAAGCCTTACAGTTGCTCGGAGTGCGGCCAAAGATTCTCTCGAAAAGAACATTTGAGCAGCCACAGGAGAGCACACACCAACGAGAAACCCTTTAGCTGCTCAGTTTGCGCTAAAAGGTTTGTCAAAAAGTCCAACATGGAATTACACATGAGGACGCACACGGGCGAGAAACGCTTCACTTGCCCAGTTTGTGGTAAAAAGTGTACTCAAAAGTCGCAGATGACGTCACACATGAGAACGCACACGGGAGAAAAACCTTTTGCGTGTTCGATTTGTGGCGATAAATTTACTCACAAGGTCACTTTGATTACACACACAGCAAAACACACGGGAGAAAAACCTTTCATTTGTGCACTGTGTAACCAAAGCTTTTCTTCCAAGTATTATTTGAATGTAC
The DNA here is from genome assembly GCF_024500275.1 of Phycodurus eques. NCBI lineage: Eukaryota > Metazoa > Chordata > Actinopteri > Syngnathiformes > Syngnathidae > Phycodurus > Phycodurus eques. The sequence continues at coordinate 24,809,593 of NC_084527.1, forward strand.
ACTTGCGGACACACAACGGACAATAAACACTTCTGTGGGAAATTATGATTTAACCATTGAACACATTTTTCATCAAAACATTTTTTCACCTTACCCCCATTCAAAACTCTAAAAGTGCTACATGCATTTTCCCAGAAAATTCTAAAGTTTAAAAAAATTTTTTTTGGGCTGATTTTTATTTATATTTTTTGACGGGGGGGTCGAATGGATCCTGATTTGGATTAAGGCTTCATAGTGACGTAAGAAAAAATTAGGCTTTGACTTTTTTCCCCACCTCATGTGACAGGACAGTGATTAATTTAAAAACTTGAATCGTTGGATTGCAGAAAAAGCTCAAAGGAAAATTTTTGCGCCGAGCTGCTCACACAACTCAGTCGTTAGCCAGTTAACAGCCAATCAACTCTACACTCTCATTCGTCGACACCCACGTCACTCACCATGCCCGGACCGGCCTCTTAAAGCCATACAGCCTCAAACTCACAGTTACTGAAGCAGAACTGGAGGACAAATAATACCTGCACCTCACATGTACATGTAATTTTGTTTAGTAATGCAAAATCAATTTGTATCTGATTAATTGATGGGATAGTCGTTAGAATACTTGAGTCTAAAAATATTCGATAGCTGCAGCCCTCGTTACAGTTTTAAATGGTGATTTCGTTTATTAAGGAAAAAAGTTTTTCAAAGTTATGTGGCCCTGTGTGGAAAAAGTAATTACCCCTTTGTGAAATCATAAATGAATTGTGGCTAATCTCAATTTTTAGTTAATTTTCACTGATCACACCCAAGCCTGATTACCTCCAGACCTGTTCAATCACTAAATTACTTAAACAGAATGTGTACTGACAAAATCAAGTCTGACGATAGCGCTAAAAAAGCAGCAACAAAATAAAACGTTCCAAATAAATTCCAGAACAGTGAAGAAGTAAAGTAATTGAGATCTATAAGTCTGGAAAGGGTTACAAAATCCATTTCTAAAGCTATAGGATTCCAGCGAACCATAGGGCGAGCCATTATCCTCACATGGATAAATTATGGAACATTGGTGAACCTTCCCAGGAGTGGCCGGCCTACAAAGATTACCCCAAGAGAACAGCAATGACTCATCCAGGAGGCCACAAAGGAACTCAGGACAACTTCTTAACAACTGCAGGCCTCACTTGCCTCAGTTAAGTTCAGTGTTCATGACACAACAATGAGGAAAACACTGGGCGAAAATGGGATCCATGGCAGAGTTCCAAGGCAAAAACCACTGCTGACCAAAAAGAACATAAAGGCTTGTCTTAGTTAAGCAAAAAAAAATAAAACCAACAACATCCGAATAATTCCTAAGACTTTTGTGAGAATATTATATGGACTGACGAGATTAAAGTTTGAGCTTTTTGGAAGGTGTATGTTTTGTTACATCTGGCGTAAATGTAGCACAGCATTTCAGACAAAGAACATCATACCAACAGTCAAACATGGTGGTGGTAATGTGATGGTCTCTGGCTGGTTTGCTCCTTCAGGACCTGGACAACTTGCTGTCGTTGATGGAACCCTGAATTCTGCTCTTCAACGGAAAATCCTGAAGGAGAATGTTCAGCCATCAGTTTGTGAACTCAAGCAGAATCGCACTAGGGTTCTGCAGGAGGATAATTATTCAAAACACACCAGCAAGTCAACTTGTGAATGGGTTAAAAAAAAAAAAAACCAAAATAACATTTTTGGAGTGGCTTAGTCGAAGTACGGACTTGAATCCGGTTGAAATGCAGTGGTATGACCTTAAAAGGCTGTTCATCAGAATCGTCTTTATTTGCCAAGTATGTCCAAAAACACACACAACGAAATTTGTCTCCGCTCTAGTATGACAACAGACAGTCAATTGACAGAACACTTTTGAGACATAAAGACATTGAGAAAAACAGTCAATGAGCAATAAAGGGTTGCTAGTTATCTGGTAATGCCGGTACAATTATTATTATTATTTTTGGGGATAGTTCTGCAAAAAGATGCAGAGTCCTCTAGCACTTAGAGCAGTTCGAATGACTAATATTGCAATATGCAAAATGACCATTGTGCAAAGGGCACATGATCGAAAACCCCTCATTTTTGCTGAATTCAAACAACTGTGCAAGGAAGAGTGGGCCAAAATATCTCCACAGAAATGTGAAAGACTCATTGTCGGTTCGAGAAAACGCTTGATTTCAGTTGTTGCTGGTGAGGATGGCTCAGCCAGTTGCCGTTACTTTTTCACGCAGGACTAGATAAACTTGAATAGCTTTTTTTTAAATTACTATTTAAAAACAGCATTTTTAGTTCACTTGGGTTATATTTGTCTGATATTTACATTTGTTTGATGATCTTAAAGTGGGGAAACGATGCACAAATATAAGAATTTGAGAAGGGGGGGCGGGGCAATACATTTTCACAGCACTGTATTTCACTTGACGGTCAGCATGATCTCTAGTTCTGTCTGTTGATCCTTTCAAATCTCTCCAAATGTCTTGGACGTCAAAGGTTCACAACCTTCATTATGTTATTGGCCAGTTATTACGTTATAGGCCTATTATATTTGAATAAGGGCACATTTATTACGTTTTGGGCTGTTATTATATGGGATTCTACACACCCAATCATGACTGTTAACCAAATTAACCCTTCCCCCCAAATTTATGAAAAACAAACCAAAAAAACAACAACAAATCACATGTACATAAGTGTTCATACTTAACCTTTACCATGAAGCTAAAAATTGAGCTCAGGCGCTGATTCAGTTTCTGCTGATCATCCTGGAGATCATGTTTTTACTGAAAACAAAGTACTTAATTTCCCCCAGATAATCTCTTTTATGTTTTCAGTGTTGGTTCTAGGATTTTGAGAGCGGTGTGATTCTTTTTTTCCATTTTTGAAGTGGTGTAACTATTTCCCGTGAGCGCTGTCGAAGCATTTCCTCGCAGCAGGTCAGATTGGTGAGTTCATTTTTTTTTGACGTGGGTGCAACGCACATCCCACAAATGTATCTTCCTGCCTTAGGGGTCTGAATGGAAAATAAGCTTTCCAACAGTATGAAATGTAATGACGGGAAGCATCGCTACAACACAGAAATAAACCACTAACACAATTCAAATTCCTTGTATTATGTTGTACCATTTTATTTTACGGACCTTTACAACAAGTGAAATGTTATGCTCATTTTTTGCAATTAAGTTAATTTAGGGTCACTCTCAACGATGAAAATCAGTTAGGCATCTAACAATTTGCAGCATTGAGGTAAACAAAGAAGTAGACATACAAACACACATCAAAGACACTTATTTACAGAATATGTAATTGTTTACATTTGGGAGAATGACAATATTATGATCGGGTGTTTGGTAATGCGTAGATTATGATCAGACAATATTGCACAGTCTTTCATTCTATTCCATTTACACTTTGTAGTCATTAGTTGTTACTGTGGTGGGTGGGGGTGGGGGTGGAGCTGCATTTTGCAGCTTGGTGGTAGAAGCTGTTTTTAAGCCCCATGGTTCTAGACTTTGTTCTGTGGTGTTTTCCAGAGGGCGGGGGGGACGGGGGGAGTGAGTGTCCGGAGTGGGAGGGGTCCTTTAGGATTTCACTGGCTTTTCACATTCATCTCCCAGTGTAGGCGTCAATGAGGGTGGGTAGTGTACCTCCAATCACCCACTCCGCTGCTTTCACCGCCTGCTGCAAGTCCTTCCTGTCCTCCTGCGCAGTACAGCTACTGAACCAACTTGTGCAGCGGTAGGTCAGCTCATGCTGGGTCTTTAAAAGTTAATCAGTAGGTGTCGGGGGAGCAGGGCTTGGCGTAGTTACCAGAGGAAGTACAGCGTTTGATATGCTTTCCTCATGTGATGGGAGATGTTGGTCAACCAGGTGGGATCTCTACCGCCACTTCAATAAAGAGGGCAGTGTGCTCAGTTGTCTTTTTTTTTTTTTTTTTTTTTAAAGCAATAAGAACATTTAAGTGTGCCACAAGGGCAAGTTCCAACATCATTATACGTGTAGATAGTAGGACACATCTCAGTGTGACAGGGCTGCACCAAAAGGTGTTTCATCTCCAAACAATTGGAGATTCAGGACATTCTTGCACAAGGGTACTGTTGTGCTTTGGAGGCAAGTTTTGCTCTAGCAACCAGTCTCTATTCTCACATCAAACCAAAATCAAATACTGGAACGAGTCACCTTAAAGAACTCTGAATCCTCAGCTTTTTTTTTTTGCTTATTATTACACCACATGGCTGGAACAACAAAAAAATGCTCTTAATTTGACAAAGCATATTGTATTCGCAGAATGCTACCTTGGGAGCAGCCTGTAACCTTTTGAGTTTTAAGTGACTAAGTGTTGGACTTTAAGTGTTGGACGTTAAGGGTGTCATTTAAAGGTCAAATGACATTTTGGCAATGTATTCTGCTGTTAAAAGTTACATTAATTATGAGTTAGTGATACAATTGTGTGTTAACTGACAGAGTAACATAGTCAGTAGCGTCAGTAGTACTGAGCAAAACATTGTATTGCCCATACAATGTAAGATGTTGGTATAATCAGCTGTGATTATTCAACCTTGAGATGCATAGAAAATGAGTGGATGAAATGATTCCTACACACTATGGCTATTCAGGTTGCTTTTGAAAGTTATATTGTACATAATTAAATGGATGTTTGTAGACTCAAAGAAACGTTTTTTTTTTCTGTACGGCGACGGAGCTAAAAGGGTGTCAGTCATAAGTCAAAACGTGCCAGTGTACTCTCTTACTGGTTCAATAGTTTTTGCATAAACCAATTGGACTTTTCATGTGTTGAGCTATTATTTTTGGAATAGTCCAAGGAGAAGAAAAATAAATCTGATTCGCTATTTGTGAGGACATACACGAGCAAGTGGGGATATAGACCCCGAGTCTGACCACTAATAAATAAATAAATAAATACACACACACACACACACACACACACACACACACACATATATGCATACACATCCATCCATCAATTTTCCGTACCGCTTATCCTCACTAGGGTCACGGGCGTGCTGGAGCCTACCCCAGCTATCTTTGGGCGAGAGGCTGGGTACACCCTGCACTGGTTGCCAGCCAATCGCAGGGCACATAGAAACAAACAACCATTTGCACTCACATTCACACCTATGGGCAATTTAATGGCTTCAATCAACCTACCACGCATGTTTTTGGGATGTGGGTGGACACCGGAGAACCCGGAGAAAACCCACGCAGGCACGGGGAGAACATGCAAACTCCACACAGGCGGGGCTGGGATATATATATAATATTTTTTTGGGGAGGTGCAACGGTGGGCAACTGGTGAGCACATCTGCCTCACAGTTCTGAGGGGTTATAAAGCACAACAAAACATCCTCCACATCCCAGCTGAGTGATGAACACCTCAGATATGTTCTGAGAATTGCCATAACAAAACTAACACCAGACTTTGATGCACTGGCAAAACAAAGGTGATCAACAAAACAACACTGTTCCCATTAACAGCAAATCTAAGTATTGACACTACAATGCCTTATTTTTTTTTGGTTTATTTTTTTATATGTAAGCATCTGGTTGCTTGCTATTGCCAATTCAATTCTCATATTTGTCTCTTCGTACATCTAAGATACACCTCAAGGGGGCAACTTCATAGAAGTAATTGGATGTGCTGATTAAATGATATGGAGGAACTGTGCGTTTCATGAGGTATTGATGATAAGGCTAAAATGCGCTTTTAAAGTAATGATAATGGCATTACAAACGGCTACTAAGGGTTCAATGAAATGTTTTTATGTGTCTTAACCGCATTTCAGGGTCTAATGTTGTACAGAGAAAAGTTGAATGAAAGCATTGGTATTTTATTTTCCATTCTATTCTTTACCATACAATGCGGAACATGTTTGTAGTAGTAATAGATCACTTCATTGTTTGAGGGAATCATTGCTGTTTATGAAATATATAAATCTCTCATACACAATATTACACCCAGCTCCTGAAATTCCTTCACATGATTTAATGATAAGAACTGTAGGACTGCAATTTGAACTGGACTGCACAGGCCAGGCAATGTTTTCCCTCGAGGTGACTGGGTGATGTGAGACACAATAATGGCAGACTGGGATGGAATTCCATTTCCCAATAGTTTTATTAGTACTGTAATTACAGTCATGATCATATCATGGATTACTCTCACCAAAGTGTAGTTAAGAACGCTTATGTAAAAGGCATAAGAAATATTAATTTTTAGGGGCTGTCATTTGGAGTGCTCCTTCTGCATACAAATCCATTACTTCCCTGGGAAAACTCCTAATTCATAATCTAATTAGAGTGGGTGTGAATTAAAGAGGCTGCCCGCGTCCCTTGCGCAATTTCCTGATCAGCTGTGGCCCAGTTTTGAAAGTCATGAAATGTCTCAAAAGCATTTTTTTTTTTAATCAACTTTGACGAATACGCTCAGTGACTTTGAAAGTACTCTGTATGTCATCATGGGGGGGGGGGGGGGTGGGGTTAAGTCGTCCTAAGAGTTTTCGATGGTTTCCACTTAGCCACGATCATGTGTCACTCTGTTGCTGGGCCGGGCCATTGTGCAGACCTCCTTTCTGAAGAGTGCTTCATGGTCTCAACGCCAAGAGCTTTCAGCTTCAGTCCAGGGTGTTGGGTTTCACCTTTTGCCGGCAGGGGGCAGAAGTGATCTATGTTTTGTCCTCTTTGTAATCGGGTGCCACCAATCTTAATTGGGGCAGGTGATGTAGCAGGGTAGAAACTATTTCCACATGTTCCCCTGTAGACCCGGATGCACAAAGGGAAGGCCTGCTGCTCCCAAGGTCAGCTATCTGAGGACCAGTTCTGACCGCAGCCGCTCTCCTCTTTCAATGATGACCACTCGACTAATTGGCTATAGGTTGCCTCTGTGACGCTGCAATTGAAAGTGGCGCAAAATGACAGTCCCTGTGGACCATAAGAGATTCAACTTATTAAAAGTCCCATATGGCAACTGTCAGGGCTGACGCAGTTTAAAGGGAACTCTCCCTATCCTGTTTCATTCGCCTTGTCTGCTGTAATAGATGAGATGTAATGTGGTGGCAAAGAGCATATGAAAACCCCCTCTTTGCTGATTGCCATCACATTACATCAAGGGAAAATACGCTTCATTTTGATAGTGGGTTTACATTCTCACTAACTTTTTCATGTTCTCAGTAATGGTGCATAATCTATTTAGAGGATTTAGACTTGTTTGAAATTGAGGTCAGATGTGTCTTGAGAATTAGCTTACATGAAATGCTTAAAAACAAGTGCAGGAGAGAGCATCTTCACTGGTGGGCTGAGAATAAGTCTGCTTTTATATCGCTGTCAGTTTGCAGATCAGAAAAAAGTAGGAAGCGAAAATCACACACACACACACACACACACACACACACACACACATACACACAAACTAAATATTACATTTTATCAGTAAATGCAGACTGTTATACTTGATGTGGCAATGTGCATATGTTTCTGACCTTCCTATCCTGCCTCTGCATGCTCCGTTAGGTGTAATGATCACTCACAAAGCTCCGATTCCGTCTATAGCACAAAAACCTTGAAATGCACTGGTAATTTTTTTTCAGTTTGTGGACGTAAAAGACAACTTAAAGCTCATTCTGTGGTGTTTTGTCACATGCATGCACTTCATTACCTGGCACCTACTGTAGATGTCCATCCATCCATCCATTTTCTGTACCGCTTCTCCTCACTAGGGTCGCAGGCGTGCTGGAGCCTATCCCAGCTATCTCCGGGCGGGAGGCGGGGTGCACCCCGAACTGGTCGCCAGCTAATCGCAGTGCACATAGAAACAAACAACCATTCACACTCACATTCACATCTACGAGCAATTTAGAGTCTTCAATTAACCTACCATGCATGTTTTGGGGATGTGGGAGTAAACCGGAGTGCCCCTGAGAAAACCCACGCAGGCACGGGGAGAACATGCACACTCCACACATGCGGGGCCAGATTTTAACCCGGATCCTCAGAACTGTGAGGCAGATGTGCTCTGTAGATGTCATGTCTTCTAAATTTAAGCTAAATTTCAGTTATTCCCATTTCATTGTGAATGCAATGCAGTACTGTACTCTAGAATAGACGAGGCTTAATGCATTGCAGCATATCATAGAAGACCCCATATGGTACATCCTTTCGGAGGCAGGGTTTTCCAATTCTTTGCAGCTTGTTCTCTCTGACTGGCTAGATTGCAATTACAGTGAACCCTCCAAGTTTGAACGGTTTGCACGACAAATTGAAACAGATTTTGATTAGTTCACCTTCTTCGCTATCATGCTCAAGTCTATATTTTGTGCTTTGTGATATTCTATGGATTTTTGTGCGTATGGGTATCTGTGACAATAAGCCGACTGATCTAATGTGGGCCATGGAGGCTGTAAGAGCCTAAATGCTGTTCAGTTCAATTTTACATTTTCAACTAAATCCAATATCACCTCATAAAATCTTCAATGTTGAAATATAAATGTCTTCTCACATTATTATGGATTAATATAATTAGCCTTTTTAATAATCCTGTGGAAATATTTTCAGGATGAGATATATACAACGCCCTGTTTATTGAGGAAAGGTAATGGCGGTGGTCCTAGGTGGGTTGGCAGGCGTTGGCGTGGACAGGTGGCAGGCAGTGGTGAGGACAGGCGGCTGGCTTGGCGGCAGGAATGACGTGGATCAGGAACACAGGGGAAAACACTGAGAACAAGGAGACACAGGAGTCAAAAAAGGGAACGATGAATAGAGTGACTTACGTAAGGTAAATGGGTCGTGGTACCGCTTGAAGTAACTGCAATACTTTGGCGAGGATTTCCTGAAACAGGCAGGATTATATACCGGTGGTGATGAGGCTTATTGGAGACAGGTGCTGAAAACAGCGAGGGGAGAGGGGAGAGAGAGAGAGAGGACGCAAAGCGCCCTCCCGGCTCCAATAATGGAACTGCAGGGTAGTATATGACAGTACCCCCCTCTCAACGGATGCCTCCTGGCGTCCTGCCAGGCCCCCCCGGGTGAGCCTCGTAGAAGTCGTCCAAAAGGGTATGATCGAGTATAAGCTTCTGGGAAATCCAAGACCGCTCCATACCCTTCCCAGTCGACCAGGTACTCGAACCCCCTCCCGCTTGGCCTCACGTTGACGATGAGCAACATCGCGAAGGCTGGATGGTCGTCGGTGGGTGGGTGGTGGGTGGTGTAGACAGGCTTGAGCAACGAGACGTGTAAGGTTGGGTGAGTCTTTAAGGACTGTGGAAGCTTCAACTGGACGCAAGTGAGATTGATGATTTTGGTAATTGGGAAAGAGCCAATGAAACGGTGAGTGAGTTTACGGGATTCAGTTTGAAGCGGGAGGTCATGAGAAGAATGCCAGACAGATTGGCCCACCTTGTATTCGGGTGTCGGGGAGCGATGACGGTCTGCGAGCTGTTTATTGCGTGCGGCGGACCGGGTCAACGCCGCACGGACGTCTTTCCACACTGCCTGGATTCTCTGGAGATGATCTTTGACTGCGTGGACTGCCACTGCCTGCTCCTGTTCTTTGAATAATGACGGTACTGGTAGTGGGCCTGGTGAGGGAGTTGTGGGCGTACTCAATAAACGGGAGGAATGAGCTCCAGGAGGAGGAGTTGCGTGCGGCAACACAACGGAGGGCTGATTCTAGGGATTTGTTTGCCCGCTCTGTCTGCGGACGATATCCTGATGACAACCTGGCTACTGCCCCACCGCTTTACAGAATTCATTCCATACCAGGGATGAGAACTGAGGACCTGTGTCAGAGACAATACCGATGGGAATACCGTGGAGTCTAAAGACATGCTGGACAAGGAGGTTAGCAGTTTTCGGAAACAGATGGTAGTTTGGGGAGGGGTACATAATGGACAGATTTGGAAAAGCGATCGACAATAGTGAGAATGATAGTTACCTTCAGAAGGAGGTAGACCGGTGACGAAGTCCAGAGCGATATGGGACCAAGGGTGGCTAGGGATAGTCAATGGACGCAGCAGCCTAGCTGGGGGCAGGTGTGAAGACTTCCCTCGGGCACAGACGGAGCAGGCTTGGATGAACTCCCGGGTGTCTTGAACAAGGCTGGGCCACCAGAAATGCTGCCGGATGAACTGAATGGTGTGGGTGTTGGAGGCATCAACGGGAGGCATCCGAATCAGATGCCCCAGCCACCTCATCTTTACAAGACAATGTATTCCTTCTTGACACTCAATAAAATAGCTAATAGAATTTTATTCTGACAATGAGTGATCCAACAAAAACTGAGTCTTTATCCATATGAAACGGCAACACTAAGTTTAGCATAGGCTGTTATAGTGAAACCATTAAAACATTGTGTTGCCTCATTGCGTGCCATGATCATAGACTGTTACGATAACAACAATGCGACATTATTTCTTTTTTGTCAGAGAGAACACCTTTGCAGAAAAGTCCAATATTTTCTCATGGGGAAAGTGATAGCTCCCCCATCTCAGACAAGCTGCAAATATTGTTCGTTGATTTAGTTTGAATCCATTTGAGGAAATGTTAGGTGAGGCGATGTTAATACTTCTGGTCAAAATAATCAGAAGAACAAGAATATGTTTTCTCGAAACTTTAGCGTAACTGTCATCTGTTGATGTCAATTCATCTGTGTAACATCTTCAATTTGCCCTCAGGGAGACAATTAAGGTGCTACTTCTTTTACAATACGAGAGAATAACAGTTTTCCACTGAGAGTGCGTCATTAAATGAATGTGCTTGGTGCAAAAACAGCTTTGAGGTGTCCAGATGTCAGCTCTCGTTTTCAGAGTGCCTGAAAGCAGTTCACACTGCTTTATTCCCTACAACAGACAAGCATTTGACAGGGCTTTACAGCAACGTCTGTCCTTGTATCTTGCCACTCACCTTTATACTACTGTAAATTGTCAAGAATAAGAGCTTCTTCCCAGATAATCGATATGTGAACTTATTTTCAGCAGCCAAGTTCGAGACAAGATGTTTGATGTGCAGGGATGATAGATGACCTCCATCACAAGTAGTGCTGAATTAATTATTATTGCTCCTTTAAGAGCACCTTCTCCATAGTCTCAAAGGACTTGTCAATCCTTTAAGTTTATATTTTCAGCATCATAAATCGTGCATTTTCTACAGGTTATACGTTGGTTGAAGGTGTGCAGTCAAAGCTTCGTTTCAGAGAGCACATAACACATACACATGTTAATTATGACATGCGGGGAATGGGGCATTTACTCTGACATTTAACTTCAGTGCATAAAGATGGACTGTAACAACACAACACTCATTGAATCATTTAACAATCAGTTAATGGCCTTTAACAATGCCAAAACAACAAATCACAAATTCACTTTCACACCTCCTGGTGTAATTTACCATAGCTATCTATCTAGGAGTCTCCCTATTTCAAAACTGTCTGCTCCTATGCTGATGCATGCCACATTTAGCATTTATCTTCTCCTTGAATAATGTAATGAAGGTCAGAGATTTGAATGAGCTCTATGAAAACGGCAGTTATGAGGCTTCAACAATTTGTATGGTGAACCATGGAAGCCCAGTGGTGCATTTCCAAGAACATAGTGATATTTCAACTGGCAAAGAGTTGCCATCATTTTTCAGATGAGTACCATTTGTACTTACCTTGACCTTTATGGAGAGGGCATTGATATCACAATCTGTTGTCAAGAGCATTTGGGCACTCAAATCATTCACAATTCACAGGAGGTGCTCCACTAAAGTACATCACATGACTATACTTGGGATTCTTTTCACATGATGCTGAGGAGCGTAGATTACTGTCCTCAGCAGGACAGAGGAGAATTTAAAATCAGAGGAACACGTTGGTTTACAGGGTTGTCTGAATCCTCTAGTGTGTATCACCAGACCTGAGAAGGCTTCTACGCAAGGAGTGTAACACATTGTGAGGGGCTCTGCTGAAAGCTTTGCTGTGGATATACTTTCATAAATATTTCATATTTCTATCTTTACTGTGGAACCGGCCTGTTACGTTCCCCTTGCCAAATGCAAAGTGGAGATACACAACAGGGAGGTTTTTGACAGTTGGTTTGTACAGGGACATCATAAGGACAATCCAGCTTGCCCCCAGCATGACTGTAATATTTGAAAACCAGGGTAGTGGCATGGTGCAGAGGTAGTTATTCCAGCTGGTTGGCATGCTGTTTATCAGCAATATAAAGGAACCTATGAAGCTCCCAGCTAGCTAGTCATAGAACACAAACAGATGCTGTACAGACAAAACATTCATTTATTCCTGACTTCACCCCACTCACTTTCTCAGCACATATGTGGGAAGGTAAAAACTTTACACGCTGAACTTAGTGGGGGTACAAGCTGAACTTCTAAGGAAGGTGCTTGCCTCCTTCAAAACAAACCTATTAGTAATAAATAAATTAAAAAAAGATATGCATGTAAGATCTAACATTACACTTACACTCATCACAGGTTGAATTGTAAAGGTCTTTGAAGAGTAAAAACTTGAACTATAGACATTTGCTTTGAATACAATTGCTCAGTCATGCACCCTAAACTGCACAGCAAATACAGTATAATGGAGGCCACACTTATAGTGCTATGTGTGCTGCGTTCTCATTTCAACCTGTAAAATACTCATTTGAACCCACAGATTTTTCAGCCATTTCTGACGTCATAAAAAGTGGTAAAAATCCTACTAAGTGGACCTAAACTGAGGTATTTCCTCTTTTTTTTTTTTTTTTAAGATAAAACAAGGGTCACTGATCGATATTGTTACACTCGCCTGACTTCGGTGCAGACAGCGTGTAAACTTCAACTGGGAGTGACGAAGCTTGAAGCAAGCATTGTCTCCTATTTTTTTGTCTATTTGTTCTATTTTTTTGAGATTGTTTCCTCAAAGTGATGTTTCCTCAAAGTGATGTTATAGAGGCTGGGTACACCATGGACCGGTCACCAGCCAATCACAGGGCACATACTGCGTAGACAAACAGCCATTCACATATTAACATTCACAAATCAAATAAAAACATGCATAATCTGGAATGGGGGCGGAAACCCGAGTAACGGCAGAGAGCCCGAATACAAGAATTTGCAAAATCTAGACACGGAGGCCGGAGGCGAGATTCAAACGGCAGAACTTTAAGGCAGACGTGCTAACCACACTTTGCAAGAGAAAATAGTAAATAGCTAAATATTTAGCGACTCCACTCGACGACTCCACTAGTGACATCAAGCCTATTGCGATAAAAATTGTGTGCGTTTTACCACTGGGCACAGAGTCTCGAATGAAGTCTGCAGATTTAATTTTGTTGGCTTTGTCTTGTCGTGCCTCGCTAAGTTTCCTCCCCCAAAAGTCCCATTAAAAGCTTGCCAAGTTAGAAATGAGCTGTGGGAGGGAGGAAAAAAAACAGCACACATAATTTTAAGTGGAAAAAGCTTTCGTTGTCAAATGTAGCCAACTTACTAATGATTACTTCTAAATCAAACTGCCACATTCACACATACCGTACTCACAAGCATGCATTCACATCCCCGCACAACTTATAACTTAGCAAGTACTGCTGTACTACATATATTTCTAATTTCTAAGGATTTCTACTACTCGATTGACCAGTGACGTTTTATTGCAATGTAAAAGAAAAACTCAACTAAAAAAAACTAAAAATAGGACTGAACAAAAGCTGTATTTGAATATCACATTGCTAGTTTGTCTGAACTCGCTGATGATTCAGCAAACCACTCAGCTCTCCACCAAGGCAGAACAATAATTTTTGATTGACAGTAATAGATTCTTCCACCTCTCTACCTTAATATAGTACACTGTCTATAAGAGAGGTGGAGCAGGAAACAGTCAAGTGTATGGAATGGAATAGAGTATATTTGTTTGTTAAATTGATACAGGTAGGAAAAGGAAATACAATTAGAACAGTAGTAAAAAGTGGTTACGTGTTTCCCTCTCGTCATGTGGGTAAAAGAATTAGAAAGGTTTCCGTTAGCAAAACCAGAGTCCGTGTAGACAAAAGAATGACTTATCCGGATTTGTGTGGACAGAGTGATACAGAAGACGATAATCCCTGCAAGTTTAAAGATCAATTGAGATTTGTGGCAAGAAAAGAACCCTCAGCTGATGCCGTGGCACTAAATCCTATGTTGCACCTTCACATTGCAAGCACTATAATTACCACAGGTCATATTTATGGGGATCAAACAATATATTATTTACATATCATCCTCCTTGAGATTCATGAAATGGTTTGGGAGAAATCAAAGATTGTTTCTCTAGGCAAGAAAGTCAAATGACGTTTGACACATTTATCAATGCTTTATTATATCATATTTCATAAGTGCAGTGGAGATGTAAATTGCATTTTAACACATACACCAGCCTTTCTGGGTTTTTAGTTGAATAATACAGTTTGTACTTGATGATGTTTAGATATGAGGTACATATATCGCAAATTATTTTGTTTAGCAGCTACTGAATCTCTTACATGTGTTTTGCATCTTTAGAGTCATGCCAATGTGATCATGTTTGTCTATATTTCACCGTAGTGTTTTTTAGAATAATAGATTTATCCCTGTCAAAGGAGGGCTTACCGTTATGTCGGTTCACCGATTACGACTAATGTTGTCAGAATTATCATTAATAGTTTACACACTTAACCAGATTATAATAAATTATAAAATTGTTTATAGCTCGGGACTCACATTTCCCTCTTTCCGAAATGTGGCACAAAACAGCAGATGAACAGATGTTGTCTCTTCTTTACATATTTATCTGTTTGTATGGCCCTCCTGTGAATGATTTCACTGTGATGGTGAGCACGGCCTTCATCGGGAGCACACTAGTCAAAGAAACAGCTTGTGATTGATGCGTTCCACGTCTGCTGAGACGTGGGTGGAGGAGACAGTCACAGCAGATGGTATGTGGTATTGAACTCAGAAAGGTTAATTAGCCTGATAAAGGAAAATGTGTCAGACTTGGCATCTTTCCTACAAATGGTTGGCACCTCCTTGGTCTTCGCTTGTTATCACAAATCTCCCTTTTAGGTACTTAAAGAAGACAGCTACGTAAGTAGGTGGTGTCAACTCACTTCTTACTACTTGGGCTGTAAAGATGAATTTTGCCATAGTTCTGATTACATAAAAAAAAAAAAAAAAAAAAAAAAAAACCCCAATATGGCCTAGAACCTTACAAATCAACTTCATGCAAGAACTGTAAATTCATCAATATCAAATTTTCTTTTTTGTTGTTGTTGCAAAAAAAACCTGAACCTCTGTGAACCTGTGTGACAAAAAAAGGGCGACATTGATTTCTTTCACTAATTTGCAAAAAAAATAAAAAATAAAATAAATATATATATATATATATATATATATATATATATATATATATATATATATATATATTATATATTTTTTTTTATTGCACTCAACTGAGCGGCACGGTGGACAACTGGTCAGCACATCTGCCTCACAGTTCTGAGGACTGGGGTTCAAATCCCAGCCCTGCCGGTGTGGAGTTTGCATGTTCTCCCCATGCCTGCATGGGTTTTCTCCGGGCATGCCAGTTTCCTCCCACTTCCCAAAAACCTGCATTGTAGGTTGATTGAAGACTCTAAATTGCCCGTAGGTGTGAATGTGTGCGCGAATGGTTGTTTGTTTATATGTGCCCTGCGATTAGTTGGCGACCAGTTTAGGGTGTACCCTGCCTCTCGCCCGAAGATAGCCGGGATAGGCTCCAGCACTCCCTTGTGAGGATAAGCGGCTCGGATAATGGATGGAAAATTATCAACTGGTCGAAGAGATCTGGGGCAAGAACTCTTCTCTGCATATCTTTGCAGACGAAGTTTGTTCCACCAACATTTTTTTTCATAGCTGCAATTTGTGATGAATAGTTTCTATGCAGGTTATTGCAAGACTGTAGATAACTGGGTTTTTTTTTCTGGGGAAAACCAGACCTGCTGAAGAAGGACGGCCTTTACCCTAACAGGGTAGGCGCTGTCACTCTTTGTAGAAACATAGGCTACGTTCACACTAGGGAATGATGCCCAATTCAGATTTTTTGTTAAATCCGATCTTTTTATGTGGTCATTGACATGACAAAAACAAATGCAACTTCTACTGAGTACAGAATGTGTCCGTGACGTTTCACACATTCAATGAAAACAGGACATCGCATTGTACATGCGCGCAAACACGAGGCGCCGTGTTTACGGAAGTAATATGGCCCCTCGCGTAGGTCTCGTCATGACGCATTTGTGGCAAGTTCAAGGATTGCAACTGGAGCCAACAATTTCTTCTAAAGCATCTTTTGTTTTCTGCTCGTTCGTTCGCAGTTGCTTTTGTGGCGTGTCTGTTTTGTCGAACTATTGTGATATTTGTCACCTTTTGATGACATTTCGGTCGGATGAGCGCGACGTGAGCGTCCAGATTGCACTCGTATCGGATACATATCCAATTTATATCTACCTATGAAAGAGGCCTGGGTCAGATATCCTAATTGTACTGTTCACAGACATGAAAACAATCTGATAAATGTCACATTGGGCAAAAAGATCGGAATTGACCTGCTCTATGAACATAGCCATAGATTACAGTTTTGAGCCTTCCATGACAGCTCACATTAGAGCAGGCCAGGACACAGGTGATTAGCGATCCTCTCAGAACGGGTGTAAAGTCTATAAGGCTTCGACTAAAAAGTGCTATGCTGGACTCCAACAATTCTTTATGTAGATCAGAGTGTCGTACTGTACATTCTGATCCACAACTCACTAATGCATTTCAGATTGATATGCTTTCTACTGAGGTAGTACTGTATGATGAGTTTAAGGGAACCAGAAAGTCTGCAGGCTCTAGACCAGGGGTGGGCAAACCTTTTGGCTCAGGGTCCACATTGGCTTTTAAAATTTGACAGGCGGGCCAAGCCAGGACCAGGTGCTTACATATAAAAAAAAAAAAAAAGAAAAAAAAAAAAAAAAAGGCATTGTAGTGTTAATACTTAGATTTACTTTTAATGGGAATAGTGTTGTTTTGTTGATCACCTTTTTTTTTTTGCCAGTGCATCAACATGTTAGTTTTGTTGTGGCAATTCTCAGAACACATCTGATGTGTTCATCACACAGCTGTGATCTGTAGGATGTTTTGTTGGTGTTCATCACACTAAATGTCTGTTCACACATATGTAGAGCCAAACAGTCCTTCTGGATTTTTGGAAATTCGTCTGCGCTTAATGAAGCATAAAACTCATCCAGTTTGAGAGTTGAACTTCTCTTTGAAGACAGTATAACATTGGAGCTCAACCAGTTCTATCTGCAGCTCCCGTAGCGCTGTTTCAGGGTCTTGTGTGACTGAATCTTGGATGGCAGTTTGTCAGATAAAGGTGTTTTGCTGATCCTGCAAGGTTGATTTTAACCGCTGAGCCGTAGTCATCAGTTCCCGCGTTGATTGGCTGTTAGCATAATCAGCATGCTTGGTAGAAAAGTGACGGCTGATAGTCCTCTAGAACCGCAATGGTTTCTTAACAAATTAGACATACACCCTTTGACCGGACTTCAGTGAAAAAGTATTTAGTAGTCAATTCTATATTAAACACTCAGCACTCACTGTCGCCTTTTCTTTTCTTTGGCCCAGAGCAGTAGCAGAGTAAAAGCAGAACAGCCAAAGTCAAGTCAATTTATCACTGTACCTACGACAGTACCTGGTGGAACCACTGGGCATTACAGGATAAGGTCAAAGGAATGTAGTCATGATTTTGATATGATTTGGGCGATTCTGCACCAATCTTTGCCAGGCCGGATTGAAATGATCAAAGGGCCGGATCTGCCCTACCCGTCCTACCTGCGGATATTAGAGCTGCTACCTCAGTAGATATGTTTAAATCTCGACCTAAGACTTATTTTTACACTTTGGCATTCAGTTAAAATACATGCAGGCCTGTTTTACTTCCGCTTCTCGTCTCTCCTCCTCGCTCCTTTCCTTGCTTGGAGAGGGGGCTAGGTGACGATGACCAAATCTGAGGCTTTTGTTGTCTGGATTCTGCACCGACCAACTTGGACAAGATCTGAGGTGGACCACTTCCACAGAGAGGCGTTGCTGTGGGCGATTCTGCTCCGAAAGACTAGGCCAGCCCGGTCATCCTGAAAGGGGATTCCTCCATCTGCAGTCCCTTCTCAAGCGACACCTTTCAATCAACCCTTGAGGATCAAGTCAACTCCTGACAGGTTCAAGTCTGCTTTGTGGAAATGGCTTTCTTCTGTCTTTGCCTCTCTCCTTTTCTACTCTCTAACCCAACCGGTTGAAGCAGATGCCCGCCCCACACTGAGTCTTGGGTCTGCTTGAGGTTTCTTCCCAAGAGGGAGTTTTTCCTTGCCTCCGTTGCCTAGTGCTTGCTCATGTGGGATTCAGTTGGTCTTTTAATGTGTGAGGAGTGTGGTCTTTGACCTGCTCTATGTGTAAAGTGCCCTGAGACAACTTCTGTTGTAATTTGGCGCGATATATTGGTTGAATTGAAATGGACGAAAAAAGGAAGCTTAATCATATTGTTGTGTTGAAAATCTAGCTCATCCAGCTTCTCTTCCCTATCCACGATCCATGTTGATGTCACATCCAGTGAAAGTAAGTTGAGCAACAATTAGAATTTCTTTACTGTGCTAAAAAGAAAATTTATACGAATGCGGCGTTCCCAAGTGTCTTAATGAAAGGTCTATGACATTCCTTGGTCAAAATCCACAAATGATAAAGACGTGCAGGACACTTGACAGGCACTTGTCACATTCAGGTTCAAATCAGTTTTGGAGGGTGATTCTATCTCAGGGGTGTCAAACTCCTTTTTGTTACAGGCTACAACAAAATTTGTTTGTTCAACTATTATTCCATTCATTGCAAAAGGGGGCTCCGTAACATTAAATGCTTGCAATGTCTAAACGCTATCAAAAGTGAAGACAATTTGCAAGTCTAGTGTTGTAGCAAGAAACATGAAGTTGACAAACATGATTTGCTTTCGCGGGCTACATTAAATGATGTGGGAGTCGGATCTGGCCTTGAGTTTGACACTTGTGTTCCTCATGCAAATGCAGAATACGGCAGAGCTGAACTCGGGCATGCAACAAAGTAAGCAGCTACTCACAACTTTGTTGTTATATTTAACATTTTTTCCTCCCTCTCAGGCAAATATTTAGGAGTTAAAAAGACTATTTTAAATTTTAGAACGCGATGATCACAAATCTAATGACTTTTTATGGTGTTATTGGAGACTTCTGGAGACTCTGTGTCTCCCTGCAGAGAACTTAATGTTCACCCCTCTGTGTCCAGACTGCACATTAAGCCACCCCTCTATTATATGCCATTCTGCCCCACCCATTAACTGTGAAATCATGTCACTTCCTTTATTGTGTTGTCACTGCGTGGACCCAGCGGCTTCAGCTCCAACCGGATAAATGCGTGCACCTCCTGTAGACATGCACCCTGCTCCTCGAGAGGCTTTCCCTGCTAGAGGGATGTGTCTGTCAACTGAGCAATCAACATTAAAAGGTGATTTGACCGTCCTCGTCTGACTTGTGAACAGTTTTTCACAATGTACTGTGACAAGCAAGCAGAAGGTTTTTCAGTAAGATGTGCTTTTTTTTCCTAATACCTGTGGCTATATGGTATCATTGCTTTCTAATTTGCATATAAATCTATTCTATTTTACTTACGTATTTTGTAGAGGATTTATATTGAGTGGTTCTGCATACAGATTTAAACAGTTTGACTTCATTATAGTATTGCTTCCAAGATGGGTCTCTCAACCACTAAAACCCAAACAGAGACCTAAATAACAGATTAAGCAACTTGGTGTTGAGGTCACAAGCAGACATTTTTACATTTCAAATGGAAATGAAATGCTGTTGTTCATGAATCTTTTCATGAGGCTGAATAATGCGAGAAGGCGAGGAGAATCACAAATTCCTCTCAAACCAAAACATATTGTACAGCATACTGCTGGGTCTATGTTCTCAGATGTGCATGTGCTGTTTTTAAATTTGCTTCCTAGAGATTCACCAAAGCTGTTTAGGCGACAAAGAGGCTCATTGATTAGGACTACTGCCACCAGGTTTGAATCTACCTTTGGGCTTTTCTGTGTGGAGTTTACTGCTCAACCTTTGCTTATATGGGCACAGTAACACCACACATTTTCACCTCATGATGTAATACTGCCGGATTATGTAATAATCAGTCACATGTAGTTATGTGTTGGTCGGAACTGATCCAGTTCTTAGAGCCTGTTGTTTGAAGTGAATGAAGGGATGCAGCTCCTGGTTGGGAGCCAATTTGTTATGTTTTCTCGTCATTTTTTTCCTGTTAAATCCACATGTGATTGGTCAAGATCTATGGAACAACTGTGTGTTTAAACTCATATCGATTTTGGCCAGTAAACAACTGAAAATGTTACGCAGTGTCCCTTTAAATTTTAATCGAAATATAAAGATGAGGATGTGGGCAGATCTCCTCTGTTGGGCGAAGCAGGTGTCTGTTGTTGTTTGTTGCTCTGGTGCTTGCTTGGTCGGTGCAAAAAGCATTCGGTCTGCACGGTCACAAAAATTGGGTTGCATGCGGTCAACCGCAGAGCAATCAGCGCTGACGTTATTTACAGTACGTCACATGGTGAAATGCACACCCTGCGGACTACGGTGGCCTGGAAGTGCAAAACAATATAAAAAATTGTGAAACACTTTTACATTTCAGAAAACAAACAAGGGTTATAACACCGAAAATATTCGTTAGCCCATCTACAGTATGACGCTTTGCATTGTTATCATTGAGTTTGTTGTTGTATATCAGATCTGTACTCGCTGTTTTTCCCCCAGCTCTTTAGGCACGATCAATTTTGATGGGGAAGTCCTCAAATGATATCAACCCCAGTTGAATGGCTCTGAGGGCACACAAAAAAGTAATCAGATGATTTTTATTTTTTTTTTATCTCTCCAGAGTGCTTGTTGTTGTGAAGTGAGTTAAGATCACTGGCACCATACAAGGCGCAAGTCAAAGCAAAAATAAAAATAAAATCTGAATGACAGCTTATATTTTGAAAGGTTTGTCTTGTGCATCTTCCAAGTACGCGCTCTCCCATCAAGACTTCTGACACACCACGGTGTGTAACCTAGAAATGTGTGCGCAGCCACCAAAGAGGCATGACTAAATGAAGTCTGAGGCTCGCTGTAAATCATGAACCATTGAGTTTTCCTTAGACTTGTGAATGGCATTGAAATCCATTTGTAAAATATAGCACAATGTAAATATGAAATACCTTACGTAGCGGATGTCATCACCAGTGAGACGTGTGCACAGCTGATGTGGACTGCGCTCCGGCTAACACACTAAACTTTGAAAGAGAGCATGTTTTTTTATTGTGTATGAAATAAATCCAATAAAAGTAGTTTAATCAGAATACTGTTGTTATGATTAAATGCATGTTCGGAGGTCCATGAATGAAAAATGTGTCCCCACAGAGCTGATCACTTAGCTTCAGCTGTCACTAATTGCCCACACACATCCACAAGATCAAATTAAACTGATTTAAGAGTAAGTCTTCTATCAAAGTGGCTGGATGTCAAAGCCGAGAAATGCGAATTCCACTCAACCTCAGTTTGGTTTCTGGGGTTTATTGTGGAGAAGCGCCAACTTCGAGCCGATCCAGCCAAGATCCAGGCTGTGTTAACTGGACCACTCTTATAGGATAACAAGGAATCATTTGTAGAGGTTCCTGCATTTTGCCAACTTCCACAGGTGATTCATCTACAATACAGTATACATACAGATACATTATAAGGTGGAACCACTGACAAAGCTCACATATATTAAGATGCCTTTTGTTTGGGCGCCACAAGCTGAAACAGCCTTTGTGTGCCGTAAGCGGTTGTTTTCAATGTAACTATGGTGGATGAAATAGCGAAGTTAGCATTCATTGTTGCCAGCGATGGTTGCCGTGGTCACTTCCATTCATATGATTGGAAACAGATGACAAGCTCAAAATAGCCCCCTCTCTTATGACACCGACACGTCCAGCATCAGCCAGCTCACGTTCTCTATTAGTGGGCCAACAATCCAGGGCAGAATGTCAAATCCATTGTCACATTTGGCTAGTGAAATATTTATGGAGCTAGGTGAACAGTCACTTTACTTTTGTCATTTAATAAAATAATCCAAAATGCCAAAGTCAAAATGTGCTTCATAGAGTACTTCTTGTGTCTTATTTAATTACTTCATTCAGTTTTCTTTCTTTAGCTGAAACAACAAAAACATGTTTAAGACAAACACGTTTTAAATGAAGTGCAAAAACAATTGTAGAGGCTCAGAGTCAATGCAGACATTAAACAAACACAATGTTACATGTTTGGAATGGCTAGTCATGGGTGGACTGTGAAAAGATAACAGAGGATATAGAGATTCAAAACAGAAGTGACACATTTGAAGGCTTGTAATCTTCTAAAGAATTAATTGAACGGAATATGAGTTTTGGTTTTGTGAGCATAACAATGTGGTTTAATGAATGTACTTTTATCCAACCCAGTGTGTATCTCTCTGAAGGACAAATGATGGATGTTATTTCAAGTTTTTTTCTCCCTCTTCTTATTTCATGATTGATTAAATCACATTTATGTGTGTTATTGTCAACTTGTGTTCAATAATACTCTGGAAATCCTTCAACGATAATAAACCATGCAATCCTGACTGGGAAATTCACTCAACTCAGTAACACTGTTAATGGGAATTTCTGTGCTCTATATAACCCCATATATCAACCCAGATACATTCTTGACTGACCTAGACTATCTAATATAATAACTGTCTTTTTCAAAAGGCTGTTGAAGAAACAACAGATGTATGATAATGTTTGTTTAGATAATCTATGTGTTACTCTACCCTTTAGTGGCTTGTTAATGACCTAATTATTGAATAATATTGATTATTGTAAAGGACCTGGATTGTTAAAATATTAATTATAATGCATTTAAATACTGGTAGACTTCACACAAATGACTCAGTTACTTTTTTACATAATTTGTTTTCTACTTCAACGACTATAACCTGCCCAAACAGCATAGAGAGGGCAAAAGAGAAATGTGTGCTGGTTTTCACGGCACGAATATGTTTAGCCGATATTTTTCCACATTGCAATCGATATCGCAGGTTTAAAAAAAGCAGTCATTTTTTCTTCCAATATCGTGCAGCCCTACTTTTGACACTACTCTAATCCACATTAATCAACACATCAGCAAATAGGCATTTATGTAAGTATGCCAGAGTGAACACAATGGCAAAATTTGAACCTTTGTCCTAAAGTTGATATCGTCAAACACATACAATAAAAAGACAATACCAGTACATTTTCATAAATCCACTTATTCCGCTAATCTGGGACCTCGGGTATCGAATTTCGTGCCAATACCATGTGTAACTATGTGCTGGTATGGTAAAATTCATTGAATCCCTTGAATATAAACTCAATGGTCACCTCATTAGGTACACCAGCACAGGGGAGTTTATACTGTATGCGATTATCTGGCCATCCTGTCTGCAAATACATGTAAATTAGATTAGTGTCAAAATATTAATTGAGTTAGGTAATTCAATACAAAAAGTGAAACTCGTGTAATAGAGATGCACTGCAGACTACACAAACTTAGAGTGAAATATTTCATGATTTTTTTAATTTATTTTTTTTTAATATAGGTACATATGCACACCAGTGACATGCACGCATGAGCGTGACTGACATGAGCTTTAGCGATTTCCGTGGGTGAGCGAGTTTGACTAGTGTTTATGAGAGCCTTTCAGTATTGTGTGTGTCTGCATGTGTGTGTGCGTGCGCGCGCATGTGTGTGTGTGTGTGTGTGTGTGTGTAGGAGAGAAAGACAGCTTTTGTGAGAGGTAATCCTGAATAATATATATCATAAAATAGTGTGAAGGAGTGAACATTTTGAACTATAAAACCAGTCAGGATATGATATTTTTGTGGACAACCCTACTTGCAGATATTAGAGCAGCTACATCTGTAGAAATGTTTAAATCTCCAGTTAAGACATTTCTACACTCTACCATTTGGCTAAAACACACCTAGTCTGCGACTATTCTCTGGCCCTGCTTCTGGATTTGGTCCTGTCTAACTGCTGCTTCTCTCCTCCCTTACCTGCTCAGAGAGGGTGCCAGGTGTTGATGAGCGAAGTGAGGCTGTCGCTGTTGCTGTGGAGGATTCTGCATCGACCAACTCGGACAGGACCTGATGATATGAAGCGTCTATACACATTTGCGAATGAACTGGCTTGTCAAGACTAGACAAATTTCATACAGTTTTTGTGGAGTACCCAGACAGCGTGTTTCTGAAACCCTGATGCATTTGGCATTCTTTAAGAGTGTCAACTTTGTGTGTTGTCAGTGTGAGTGCAACAGCATCGTTTTCTGATCAAACAGGCAAACTCTGCTTGATGCACAGTTGTTGTGTTGTTTTGAAGTCAGCGCTCAAAGCATTCAGCTCCTGACAGTGCTGATGAATACCTGAATTATTTATCCTGAAGGGTAATACAATATGCTCTGACAACCCCAATTCCAATGAAGTTGGGACACAGTGGTAAACATGACCCTGTCCCAGCATTTTTGGAACGTGTTGCAGCCATAAAATTCAAAGTTAATGATTATTTGCTAAAAACAATAAAGTTTATCAGTATGAACATTAAATATCTTGTCTTTGTAGTGTATTCAATTAAATATAGGTTGAACATGACTTGCAAATCATTGTATTCTGTTTTTATTTATGTTTAACACAACGTCCCAACTTCTTTGGAATTGGGGTTGTACATGATTGTACTTATGTTCTGTTTTTAAAAAAAAAAAAATGAAAGAGGAGGAGGTAACAAATGCAACCAGTTAGTCCCGATCATTGTTATTTAATGGAAAAGCATAAAGTCTTGTATATCAGATCTGTACTAGCTGTTCCCCCCCCCCCCCAGCTCTTTAGGTACGATAAAGTTTGATGGGGAATTCCTCAAATTATAACAACCCCACAGTTGAATGCCTCTCAGGTTGCACAATCTTTAATTTTTACCAAGTTGGAAGTCTCAACTCAGCTCTATTTTATTTAAAGGGCACTATTTTTCAACTGCAGCTGAAATAAAGTTAACTTAAATTTGTCAAGGGAATATTCAAGTAATGATGTTAAAATGTTCAGGACGAAGAAGTGGAAGTGCAACGTGTCAAGCTGCACCGTACGGTTTTGTTTTGGGATGGAGCGCTGAAGGCTGACTGTCGCCAAAAGGCTGTTATCTGGGGTGAAATTGCCCAGGATGTCACTGCTGTCTGGAGGCCGCTACTGAGTTAAAATACAAATGGATAGACTTGTGGGCCTCCATTAAAAAAACAAACAAACAAAAACAAAGAAATAAAACAAGGCGGGGAGGCCATCTGCTGAGGAGTCTGGGGACTCTGGGTCAAACCGCAGGCATAGCTCGGTGGCTTTGTACATGCAGATGACCCGAATGTGGCATACTGGTGTTTGGTCCAAATGGATGAAGGTAGGATGGCAGAGGAGGGAGGAGAGAGGGAGCAACATAAACATTTCCGATGGACATTAGTGTATCACTAAAACAGCTGGTGGAACGTTGACGTGGCGGCCATGTGATCATGGTTCTGTCTATTGTCTATTGTGCATTGACCAAAAAAGAGCAGCGTGGCTGTGAGGAATACAAAACACAAGTCTTTGGAGTCTGGAACCTGCTATTTTTGGTATAGTAACAGTTTTTTTTTTTTTTTTTGGTCAAGCCGTTCACCTTTGGCAACAGATTTGCAACTAGGAAGTGCACTGATTCGTCTCAGCTCATGAAAGTCACCTATGACGAGTACTGTACATTAATAATGTCACCATGACCAAGCACATGGGTATAGTAAGTTTGGATATACAGTAATGTGAAACTTTCAAACATTCTTAAGTTTTTAAAAAAATCTTTAATACTTAATTTTTTAATCTTTAAAACCCTGAAAAACAATAATGTTGTACTGTATAGTAACAGTGCGGCACGGTGGCGACTGGTTAGAGTGTCTACCTCACAGTTCTGAGGTCCGGGGTTCAATCCCCGACCCCGCCTGTGTGTTCTCCCCGTGCCTGTGTGGGTTTTCTCCGGGCACTCCCCCATGTTGAAAGTACTTCGAATGAATATTCATGAGAAATAAACAGCTTGAAGGAAGATCACTGCCTCTCATTTGGAGGACTACGAGCTATCTGCTCAACTAAATACTGCAAGTTCAGGGAGGGGAGAACACATACAAATATGAGAGAAAACAAAAACTGCCAACCTTACAGTCAGAAATAAACAAATGGAAAAAGCACAAAGTAACACAGAAACGAAAACACTGCTAGTGCCACAACAAAATGTGCACAACAAAAATGTAACATTACATTTTTGCCATAATGAGGGTGTGTGCTTCAGCAAAGCAGAGCCGAATGGTTCAGTGTGTTTGGAAAATTTTAACTATTAACAGTTAAACATGAAGTGCATGGAAAAATTCATGGATAAATACAATTTTGTGAGTTAAAGGGAAGATAAGATAAGAAAATACAAGACAAGATAAAACAAGATAAGAAATTCTGCAAATAAGCCACATCTTTGTTTAAACCGCAGGGGTTAAATCAGGGAGGAAAAAAGTTGCTTATAGCCCGAATTTGATGGAACTTCACGGTACTGTAATTGAAGGTTGCTCCGAGGATTTATCCATGGAAAATTGCTGGTTATTACTTATAGTAAACAAACTGTTGAATGGGAAAATTAAGGGTAGGTTGGTGGAACTGGATGTTATTCTATGTTGACTCTTCTGTGTCTGAAGGCGCCAAGCCTAGAGAGGAAGGTAGCCATCCATCTGCAGGGGAGGTCTGTGATGGGAATGTGGGAGACGTGTAGGACATGTAGAAGATATGCAGTTGAAGACTGGGTCAAATGATGCTGCTTGAAAATAATAATATCCATTACTTTCCTCCAGATGGAGACCTGTAAAAAATGAATACTGAATAAAATAAGTACTAAAAAATGTTGATTTTAACCATCATATATTGTTCAAAAGAGGACATTTTGTATCCATTTCTGAGTGAAATTCAGTGAAATGCATCTTGTCCTTAGCATTTCAAACGTCACACTCATTCTTTCTGCAGTGCTGCTGAGACAGACCATGTCGTCTGAATGTCGCCTGGTGGGGAAATGATATTCTTGGGCACAAGGCTGGGTCATAGATCAATACCCCTACCCAGTGCATGTCCTTCGATGAATCAGCAGCAGCTCTCTGCGATGTATTTTTTTGCCCAGCGTGGGCATTTGTGATGGTGATGAACTACATGGACACAGTGCTCTTTTGAGTCATCAGCCAAGGGGAGGTAAAAACCAGCCTCGGGGACAGTGTGAGAGTCCCACCCAGCTAGATGGGGGGATACAGTATATTTATCTTGTACTCATCCCTCCTGTTTGATGTACCACAGTGACACAAATGGCATGTGGGTGTTTATAGGTGCTTTGACAACCTACAATGTATCCTGATTTTTTTTTTATTCCAGTAAGAGCAGAATGCTCTGTAACTACGCTTACAATACTCATAATGCCACAAAAGGTATTTTGTACCTATTGATGTGGCAGCAAAGCTTTTTCAAGACCTGTGGAAGAGTTACAAAAATGTTGCTAAGAAACATGGTCTGTTAAAGCGAAACTCTAAACTGTTACCAGTGGAAACACATAACTCCCATAAAATACAGTTTTTATGTCTTTCCTTAATTTTAACTGTGCATATATCTGAACATTGAGTTTGAAATAAACAATTGAATGAGATAAGCTCTGGGTTTGGGCACAAAACAAATTGAGAGAGAGAGAGAGAGAGAGAGCGAGAGAGAGAGAGAGAGAGAGAGAGGAGAGGGGGGGCATTCCCTTGTGGTTGCAACAAATCTGATCTGTCTTGCAAATGACTAATAGAAGAGCTTCAAGATCTATTTTAAGTCACATATAAGATTTGACTGCAGTATGATCAATGCCCTTTTTAAAAAGAAATCTTGTAATGTATCTTTTACATATTTCCTTCGATCAAAAAATACCTTTCAAACTACATCTATCTATCCTTCCTTTTTCAAACAGACTTTCATCAGTCTGGCCACAGGGCAATGGTAAAACTTTGATCTGATCTGTCAGAGCTTGATAAACTTAAGATACGGTGTAGCGATGCTTTCAATATGGCAACAGTTTTCACAATGGCACTGTCAGAGTAATCAATGCAAAACTGGAAATGCTGGCAACAAAATGAACATTATTGACATTGACAATGCATCAAATCACATTTATTAACAACCCAACAAAATGCATATCTGGATATTTTGTTGTCGGTGGTCCAATAGATATTAATAATTAATTTTTTTTTTGAAAGTTCCTGGCCTTTTCATTGTTCCAATTTGGCCCTCTCCTTGTGATGCGTGGATCAAAGTACTAGAGATATTTGGTCTTTCACGATTACACTATGTCAAACTACTGCCATAAAATCTTGCCATATCTCGGTCAGACAGTGGCAACACTACACAGCATGTATTCCGATACCACCGTATCCCGTCTTTTACAATCACTGGGCTTTATCTTGTCAAACATAACACTGTCAGAGAGGCATGACCAGAAAATGTGTCACCAGTCAAGGCAACCGGATACAACTTTATGTCTGACTACAAAAAAAACATGCTTGGGAAAGGGGTTTTTGGGCTGTCCATTCAAGGATTGCTTTAGGTATGTTTACGTACTTTTAATATGATGCTGCTCACAAGCAGGCAACAAAACGATATGTAGCCTAGCAAGCTAGTGCTAGCACTAACATTTGTACATTAACATGCTGGCGTTCTGTCGTATCGTGCTCTAAAGCTTCGGTAAGCATTGCTTTTATTTGGTACGTTGACAACAGCAAGCACGAGAGGCGAAGCACTGGTAACAATACGCCATCCTTTCGGTCGACGTCAAGGTGCGCTGTCGGAGACTTGTCTTTGATATGTCACACTATAGAAGATATATAAAAAAAATCAAACATACTTTTCATTTGGGCGTCGAAGGGCTATGGTAGGGCCAAATCATTGGTCGTGGATTATGTCAGACTACAAAAAATTTTGTCGTTCCTGACAAAATATGTAGGGCCCGATCTGGGAAATCGCCAGCAATAGGTAATCGGGCCAATATCGGGGCTAAAATCCTTTAGTCTGATCTAGGCATGAGCAAACTTCTCCGGCTCAGATTTCAAGGAGAATCAATATGTAGGTTAGATTAACAAAGTAGAACAGGACTCATAGAAGGCCTCTCCAGAACAGCCCAAGTTCAGTTCTTAGCCCCCCGTGGGTATTTTTATTTGTGTGTTTTGGATGAGTATCCTACTTATTTGTATTCAAAAGATATTAATCTGTGATTCGTTAGGATAGGCTCCAGCAGCCTGCGACCCTAGTGAGGATAAGCGGTAAAGAAAATGGATGTATAATGTATAATGTGTAATGTGTAATGTATAATTGTTACTATATATTTATTAATATTTATATATAGTGTATATTAGGAGTAAATGTGTGTGAGTTTGTGTATAGTATTAAAATATGGAGATGGTACGTTTGAAGATTGATTGAGTGACTGCTAGAGATAGTAGGAATGTACGTTATTCTAACATACGTGTGAATGTGAGTGTGGATGGTTGTCTATATGTGCCTTGCGACTGACTGGCGACCAGTTCAGGGTGTAGTCCGCCTTTTCGCCCGAAGTCAGCTGGGATAGGCTCCAGCGCCCCGCAACCCTAACCAGGATAAGCGGTGTTGAAAATGGATGGATGGATATATATATATATATATATATATATATTTAAATTTATTTTATTTATTTTTTTTTACTGACGCAAGAAACACTTTTAAAACATATTTGTTTCTTTGTATGATCCTCTCATGTCACAGTCTGACTCAATCTAGTCTAAACCTTTAAACTTTAGAAATCCCACATGAGTCCAAGTACTACGAGGACAGAGGTTGACATTTTAAACAGATTGTCACCTAATCTCTCTGGGTAAGGGCACCATGTGATGGGTGGACTGAAAACTTTGTGGGAGATAGCTTCGAAATGTCATAAGCAATGAAAAACAACACAACTCTTCCCTGATAAAAGGAAAATATTTCTCCACGTGCTTGATGTACAATCTCTGGCCAACAGAACATCAAATGCATTTCATTTAAGACTCATGCTCAGCATGGCAGGCCGGTTTTACAAACAAATATTAACCTTGTGCACATCTACATATTGACAACATAAGTTACATCTTCACATGAAAGCTAACACTTAGCTGCATGCATTTAGCAATGTTAATTTAATAAAGGTTTATTAATTACTTTTCTTACAGCTCTCCTGCTGGCTCTACAGTTCATCTTTTGTTCTTTAAGCATGATAAATCAACTGGAACCTCATTTTCACAAAACTATGAAAATATAATTTGAAAAAGTAAAACTATACTTTATTTTGGTATACTATACTATGTTATAAAATACCATACCATACATTAAAACTAGTAATAAGTAATACTCTTTTTCATTCGATGGCCCATTTACAATTACCCTGTAACCACCTGGCGACCAATCCAGGGTGTCCTCTTTCTCTCACCTCAAGTCAGCCAGCATAGACCTTTTCTTCACCCTCAACAGTGAACAATGGCATAGAAAATGATTGAATGGATCATTTGTGGTCATACGCGTGAGTTTGCTTTTTCTTTTTTTTTTTCTGAGGCAACACCACCAGATTGTAGTGTCAGACATTTGAAATGTGGACATTCTGCTGAACACTGGGAGGAAGACTCACTGATGAAGCTGGCTGGCTTGCACAGGGATGAGAAACCTGCTGTTTTAAAAGCAGGGACAAACAACCCATCCAAATGTGCACCACTGTGGCGGATATTTGCTGCAGTCAAACATTGAGCTCCCAGCAATGCTTGAAGAAATAAAACCTTCACAGAGTCTGATCCAATTTGTGAAGGCCATGCTACAGACTTCTGAATTCACTAAAAAGACAATAGTTTTGCAATTGACATTCTGCAAGGGGCTCTTTGAGAGCACAGGTAGCAATGCCTTTGGGGGATTGATTGTGTTTTTTTCCTGGAGAACATGAGACACGTCATTCAGTCAATCAATCAATCAAACATTTATTTATATAGCACCTTTCATACTTAAATGACAACACAAAGTGATTCACAAAACAAATGACAAACAAATAAAAGACGCACACTTGCCACCCAATCGCAGTTGCTGAACCTCTGGGACACCCAACACCCATGTGCAGAAGTTGTTATGACAACTTCTCTACATGGGTGTAGAACATTATAGAACTGCATATAGTTAAAAAAAAAGATTAAATACGTAACAGGGCTGCTGAGATGTGGCTTAGCACAGAGTGGAGTGAAGAAGCGCCATCCTGGAGGGTCATCAGCAACAGGAGACCCGAGCAGCTCAAAGCCTCGTAGACTAGGGTTGGTCATCGTTTGAATTTGAGCGATTCCCGTCCCGATTCCGGTTCCTCATTTTGATTCTGGTTCCAAACGATTCTCGATTCCGATTCTTTAAGGGGGCTGGGTTAAGAAATGTTTGCATGGTTTAAATAAAGGGTGTCCAAATTATGAACATCATTTTTTTTAGCAGCCTGCAGCATAGACTAAAGTGAACATTTGACTTTACAACCAGTATCACTATCAAACCTATGAACTAAAAGGCAATGTCTGTGGAACTAACCCAATTGACTTTACATTAATTAATTAATGCTTCCGCTAAAAGTTAAATATAGCATTGTTAAAATAGTTGTTTGGAACTGTTTAGTATTTGTGACGTTTTTGTGAATTTTGTCCCCATTCATTGTGATGTAAAGTTCATAGTTTGACTTTTGGTGAAGTGCAAGTTTGAACTTCACTTCCTGTTTTAAGATTGTAGCCTTTTATTTTGAAGGGTACGCACCAGAACTCAACATTTTGGCACAAAAAGTAACTTCACACGACACCGGTGAATTTTGAAAACGAAAGTAAACCTAGATGGCAAGAAAGAATAATGAATGGAACCAAATGCTGTAAAACGTTGATTCCTTTAACTACCCACCGATGAGGCATAAAGTGAGTTTTTGTGATACGGTGAGACAATGTTAATGTGAATTTTGTCCCCATTCGTTGTGATGTAAAGTTCATAGTTTGACCTCAGACGAGCCCAGGGCTGCACGAGGTATAGCACGGTATGCGTTTTTTACCGTAGTGTAGCAGTGGTCTAAAGTATTATTTTCCCTGGTAGGACAGTCGATGTGCTGCTTGTATTTAGGGAGTTCGTGGTTGAGTTTAGCTTTGTTAAAGTCCCCGAGAATAATGAGGGGTGAGGAGGCTTCGGGAGGCTTTAATGAAGCCCCCACAAGGTAGTTATCATAAAATGCAAGGGACATAGCAAGGGGGATGGCTTGGTAGAACAGGTAAACGAGGGAGCGGATGCCGCGGCAAAACAGATGAGGTGAGGGGAGGGGGGGGGGGAGGGGAGCTAGATTTCCACTCGTCGCAAAAATAGAGTTGTCTTTTGTAGTTTTATTCCATACGTGAGGAAGACAATGGTGCAGGACCTTGCAGGGTCCCTGCCACACTAGGTCCTCTGATTAGCAAAGCACCAGTGGGGACAATTTTTGCAGACTAGTTATCATAATATACAATTGTTAATACTAAATTGGAACACAGTGTGCAACATAACCTTGGGACGCAGTAGTCACCAGAAGCCTGTTCTTGTAAATTTCTATTATAGCTGTCCCCCTCATTGTGAGCTAGACATCAAAATACAGGGACCTTTTGTCATGATACTTTGTTCTGTTGCTGATACTGTATTTTCCAGGCTCTGGGCTTCCTGACAATCAGTATTTTTCCATTCCCTGGCCATGGTGGATGGGCGGAACCTGCGGCACACACCTGCTTGGCATCCTGATTTGTTAGCCGGATAGATAGAAGCTAATGGCTGGAATATTGTTGCCTATTGCCATTAGCCTGTTCGATCGTGTGTTTTGCTTCCACGTTTTGCCTCGCACTTCTTGTTTTCCCTCATAAGTACACTAGTTTGGGCATGGCCCCATCCTGTTCCAATATGACTGTGCACCAATGCAAAAAGCAAGGTCCATAAAGACACGGATGAGAGAGTTTGGTGTCGATGAACTTGACTGGCCTGCACAGAGTGCTGACCCCTACCTGATAGAACACCTTTGGGATGAATTTGAGTGCAGACTAAGAGCCAGGGCTCATTCAACATCACTGTGTGTGCGCTTCTGGAAGAATGATCAAAAATTCCCGACACACTCTCCTGAACCTTGTGGAAAGAGTTTTACGAAGCGTTAAAGCTGTTAAAACGTGGACCAATGTCATATTAAACCCTATTAATTAAGAAGGGGATGTCACTTCAGATCATACATGAGTCAAGGCAGGTGAGCGAATACTTTTGGCAATATAGTGTATTTTCCTTAGTCTTAGTATGAACTTTTCTGATGTAGATTAGACTTTTGTTATCTTGTTCTGTTCAGTTCTCAGTTCTCTACAGTTGTGTTTTTCTGGTACTGCTTTTGCAACACTTTTTGTTGCAACTCTGCGTTAGTGTTTTCCAGAGGTGGGTAGTTGCCAAATATTGTACTCTAGTAGTAAGAGTACTGTTACTTCAGAATAATATGACTCAAGTAAAAGTAAAGGGGCAGCACGTTGGCCGACTGATTAGCGCGTCTACCTCACAGTTCTGAGGACCCGGGTTCAAAACCGGCCTCGCCTGTGTGGAGTCTGCATGTTCTCCCTGTGCCTGCTTGGGTTTTCTCCAGGTACTCCGGTTTCCTCCCACCTTTCCAAAAACATGCCTGGTAGGTTAATTGAAGACTCAAAATTGCCCATTGGTGTTATAAAAATAATAAAATGGTAGTTTTTTTGGTCATTGAGTATTCTGGTGTAACCCACAGTAGTAGTATTTGGTTAGGTAGCGACATAAGACAACATTCTACTGGGGTTTATATTGTTGTCAGAGTTACAGTACCAAAAGAAATAAACTGCAGTCGATTTTTTCAGCCCACATTTCAATAATGTTATTGTATGTGTTTAAATTGTCAAATGTAATTACAACGAAGTAAAGAAATAACTTCATAATTAAAGCCAGTTGTTATTGGTTTTCATCTATATGACACCTTTCGTTGAAGGACATTGGATTAAATTGAATTTGCTGCTTGAAATAACCAGGACTTTAATAAACCAGGTCTGGCTAATCAAATCTTTTCACAAACATCCTAATTAAAATAATTTTATCTTAAGCTATGATGGCTAAAAAAACCTAGCCCATTAATGTTCTGCTTGGCAAAACACAATAATGCAGTTATGAGGATATAAAATGAAGCACACATAGAAGATGCACGAGACTAGGAAGACAAGTGTCTTATAAACTTGATGAGAATATTGTGCATAAATATGTAGTATATTGTATTATATCCTATGAATTTCTATCATTACTGGCCTGAAAATATCCCCCTATATACATTTGTAAAAATATATTAAAGATTTTGTTTTTGCTTCGCCCAACAGCTTTTCTCGCAAAACACAAATCCGATACATGTTTAATAAACAGTATGCATATGTATATAATACTGTCTATGTTCAGCTTGTTTTCTCCCAGGTCTGGTCAAGTCAAAATAGGAAATGCTTTGTGTGGTAAACAATGATTTGCACGATGACAATGAAGTTCACGCCACAAAGTTTCCCTGAATGCAGGCGTGTTGAAAAGATGAGATTTAGATCAAAAATAAGTTTGCAAAAATACAATGGCCTCATTCCCCCCAATGAGTCAAATTGTTGTCTGTAAGAAAGGTTTTAACAATATTATAATAAATGTAATTTTTTTTATAGGACACACAAAGACAAATAACAGTCTTCCTAATTAAGAGCTCTTATATTGCTACTTACTGTACACTGGTGATACAATGAAATGAAAATTCTTGACCGAAACCGAAATCCGAAACTGGGGAGCCCAAGGCCGAGAACCGAAACACCGAAGGGGATTAATCAAACTGAATTTGTAAACGTTTTTCATAGAAAAAAATAAAATAAAATGCAACACAAAGTGCTTTCCATTAAATACAATAAATAAATAAATAAATAGGCCAACTGTTGATTATAAAAGTATGCTAATAATGAGTAAAATTGCATTTATGGCTACGACTGCAGAGCTGCCAACCTGTAGAAATTCCCTTCCAGAACAATTTGTCTGAACTTCCATATTTTTAAAATTAGAATATTACCATGGAACAGTTATTGCTCTATGTTACATAGTAGGATAAAAATAATTCCGCATACTGTTCAGTTTCACAACTGAACCATTCCTCTATAATTGTAGTTATTAAAAAAATATGGCTTGAATACTTATTTTACTGTATTTATTGCTAGTTTCCACAGCACTCTAAAAAATAATAAATAATCCATGCATCTGCATGTCCCTCAATGTTGTATTCTTCATGATATATAGTATATTATGTACAGTATATGATACCAGGGGAGATGCTTGTGAAGTTGTTTTTGTAGAACTTGGGCACTGAAGAACTGAAGATACCACTGATTCTGCCTTCCTGCTGCTGGCATCCTATGAGGAATGATGGAGTTCATCATGACCAGATGTGTGCTGATGTCTACCAAGAGCAGCTTTCTTCTCATTATGTCAGTTGGTCATCTTTCAAACTTTTAGCAGGTTTTGTTTTACATCAAATGAAGACTATCATGGGTTTGAATATCCATCCATTTTCTGAGCCGCTTCTCCTCACAAGGGTCGCGGGCGTGCTGGAGCCTATCCCAGCTATCATTGGGCAGGAGGCGGGTTACACCCTGAACTGGTTGCCAGCCAATCACAGGGCACAAACAAACAAACAAACAACCATTCGCACTCACAGTCACACCTACGAGCAATTTAGAGTCTCCTATTAATGCATGTTTTTGGGATGTGGGAGGAAACCGGAGTGCCCGGAGAAAACCCACGCAGGCACGGGGAGAACATGCAAACTCCACACAGGCAGGGCCGGGGATTGAACCCGGGTCCTCAGAACTGTGAGGCTGACGCTCTAACCAGTCGTCCACCGTGCCGCCGGTTTGACGAATATCTGAACAATTTGGTCAGCTCTTTACCAGTATAAAGTTAACGCCCTTTACCTCACTGGAAATACATGATACTTCACAGAGACTATGCATTGTTGTCCATGAGACGTTTCTACAGTATTTAAATTTCAAAACAAACATTTGTTGATCTGTTGTCTGCCGGAAATGCATCAGTCAGAGAAGACACAGGCCAATAAAAGCTTTATTCAAGGCTAAATGAAGATGCAGTTAGCATAATTAAAACAACATAAAGATTGTGATGCCCAGGCAGTTAAAATGAACCCTCCAAAAGGGGGTTTGCTTAATCGGGTATGATGTGGCAATTACTGAGCGCGCCCAAAAAAATTCTATATTGCCTAAAATGGTTTGGGGATACTACATGAGTGGATGCAGTTAAACAAATGTAACCTGATAGGTAAAATGTTCAAATAAAAAAATAATACAAAGTGGTTTTATGGCACCGCTACAGGCAAAGTTAATCGGAACTCTGGTGGCTTATTCCTTATTTGTTGCTGCTACCTCATCAGGAGGGCCACTGATCTCTGTGTGGTTGTTTTGTGCAGCATCAAAAAGCATGCCTGACCTCCCACTGACACCCGATGCTGCTGTAAAATTGAAATGTAACAAAAGCAAACAATATGGTTTGCCTATAAGGCAAGCATATTGTTTAGCTCCTTGGTTTGAACAACTTATGTCGTACTGTCTGATCATTTCTCCATCTGCAATATGACTTTTTAAAAATATTATTGGTGGACAATCATGAATAATTATGAATCAAATGAAACATGGACCCTCTTCAACAGCACTGCAGAGCTAAAATGTGATTTTTGTGACATGCATTCAGTATGGTGTACACAGACAAAAAAAAGTTTCATTTTGGTTGATTTTCAAGTGAATATATTGTAAATAGGAATCAGTAGCATAATGAATTGTTTATTTATTCATTTTTTACAATTGTAATCACAATCACTATTCTAGTTGCAAGATACATGCTACGGATGTGCTGGGACACATCTTCAATGATGTACCTGGGGTCACCGGGTCTTTCAAGCAGAGTCAGGCCCAAGGCATAAACGAAATAACCAGCTTCTTATCAATATAAAAATATTATGACATGTACAAAAGTCAAGATAAATCAGATTTTTATGACCACACAATAATCTCTCTACGACTGCTGTGTTTTACTGTCTTTTCATAAACTCATGCCTACTGACATCACATCAAGTTCAGTTGTATGAGGAGAATGCAGTGACAATATGTCCCAAAAAAGGACTTATCCCTCTGGTGTGGAAAACAGGACAAGCGAAAGAAAGATAAAGGTATGTTTGTATGTTTAATTACAACCCCAATTCCAATGAAGTTGGGATGCTATGTTAAACATAAACAAACACAGAATACAATGATTTGCAAATCATATTTGACCTATATTTAATTGAATACACTACAAAGATATATTTAATATTTAATGTTCAAACTGGTCAACTTTAAATGGGAAACAGGTCTGGACTGCAGGCAGTCTAGTACCTGGACTCATTTACTATGAAGCCACGCTGTTGTAACACGTGCAGAATGTGGTTTGGCATTGTCTTGCTGAAATAAGCAGGGGTGTCCGTGAAAAAGACATTGCTTGGATGGCAGCATATGTTTCTTCAAAACCTGTAAGTACCTTTCAGCATTAATGGTGCCTTCACAGATGTGTAAGTTGCCCATGCCATTGGCACTAACACAGCCCCATACCATCACAGATGCTGGCTTTTGAACTTTGCGTCCATAAGAGTCCGAATGGTTCTTTTCCCATTCGGCCCGGAGGACATGACGAACACAATTTCCAAAAACAATTTGAAATGTGGACTCGTCAGACCACAGAACACTTTCCCACTTTGCATCAGTCCATCTTAGATGAGCTCGGGCCCGGAGAAGCCGGCGGCGTTTCTGGGTGTTGTTGATAAATGGCTTTTGCTTTGCATCGTAGAGTTTCAAGTTGCACTTACGGATGTAGCGCCGAACTGTATTTACTGACATTGGTTTTCAGAAGTGTTTCTGAGCCCATGTGGTGATATCCTTTACACATTGATGTTGGTTGTTGATGCAGTACCGCTTGAGGGATCGAAGGCCACATGCATTCAATGTCTGTTTGCGGCCTTGCCGTTTACATGCAGTGATTTCTCCAGATTCTCTGAACCTTTTGATGAAATTATGGACCGTAGATGATGAAATCCCTAAATTCTTTGCAATTGTACATTGAGGAACGTTGTCGTTAAACTGTTCGACTATTTCCTCATGCACTTGTTCACAATTAGTGAACCTCGCCCCATCTTTGCTTGTGAATGACTGAGCAATTCAGGGAAGCTCCTTTTATACCCAATCATGGCACCCACCTGCTCCCAATCAGCCTGTTCACCTGTGGGATGTTCCAAACAGATGTTTGATGAGCATTCCTCAACTTTCTCAGTCTTTTTTGCCACCTGTCCCAGCTTTTTTGGAACATGTAGCAGCCATATAATTCTAAGTTAATTATTATTTGCTAAAACAATAATGTTTATCAGTTTGAACATTAAATATCTTGTCTTTGTAGTGTATTCAATTAAATATAGGTTGAACATGATTTGCAAATCATTGTATTCTGTTTTTATTTGTTTAACACAACGCTACCCAACTTCATTGGAATTGGGTTTGTACAATACTTTTGACTGATAACAATATTTACTACTGTGTCACATGGAGCACCAGACATCTACGAGCAAGCAGCCAATAAAAACACAATTAGGATATTCACTCCCCTCTGAGGAATAAATCAGCAGTCTGAAAATATTTTGGATATTGAGTGAACACACAAAGCATGTGCTAAATCAGTGGCATGCAGTGAGGTTCATGGCTGGTGAGGCACTGACATTAGAGCCATATTTACATATTTATGAGCAAAGCAGAGTGGTGAATTTTCCACAAAATTAGCAGCCTGACATTAAAGACTGGTAAACTGGTATTTTCTGACCTGACATTTTAACCATCCTCTTCCTGAATCAAGTCTACATCTTCTGTTTATGGGGTCAATAAAACTAAACATTTAAGACAGAAACATTAAATACAATAGCCTGAAATGGAAAATAAAAGTGCATGATAAAAGTGCCTGAAAAAATTATACTGGACATGTAAAGAGAGACAGAAAGACGTGCTTGCCAAGTACAGTGAATGCTTCCTGAACCCAGTTGGTAAGGCATTCCGCAGTTTCAGGTGAGGTTAGATCGAATGCTCGCTGCCGCACTTTGTGTCTCAGGAATATGTAAATGAAGTTTTTTTTGAACAAAAAATATCATGACCATTATTGTACATAAATCAAAAATGTGTAAAAAGCAAACACCATAAAACTACAATCATTTAATCATTATTAATTTATTTTTCACTCTTCATGATGCAGGTGAAGCTCTGCCTCCCCTGACCGCAGTCCCCATGCTGTATGTACATTGTACTCTTGCTGTTGTGAGGAGATAAAACACCTGCCTGCCTGCCTCAACATCTAACAAAGCTGTCCATCAACTTGCTCCCTCTAAATGAATATGATCTGCTTTGTTTAAACAATCAATTTACTTGAACAGTGTTAGATCAGAGAAATCATGAAAGCTGAAAGTCAACAGAGCTGTTCTGTCGGGAACTGTAGTGACTTAAATCAACTGTGAGGAAGATAAACATAAATCACACGCCATTTAATGCAGCCCTACGGGGGGCACAAGCCAGTACAAATTGTAGGCCGGTCCCAAGCCCAGAAAAAGAGAGTTGCGTCAGGTAGGGCATCCTGCTTAAAACCTATCCAAATCATCCAAAGAATTCCATACTGGATCAGTCGTGGCCCGGGTTAATAACGTCCGTCACCGGCGCCGTTAACCTCGAGGGCACCAGTGGAAATTCAGCTACTGTGGATCGAAGACGAAGGTGAGGTGGAAAGCGGGAAAGCACAGAGCCTAGCACTGAATGTGGAGACTTTGAATGTAGGGACAATGATGAAGGCCTTTATGAATATCAAAACCATATAAATGTAAAGTCACTTCAACATATTATTTCATATACTCAGTTACTCTAGAAATTGATTGTTACATATATTGTTAACACCAAATTGAAATTGAAGTCAGAAGACATGGAAAAGTGTGGCACACAAATATTAAGTATTCAACAATAGTTCACTTTGTTAAGAAGGTATTTGTTGGAAAGAAAAAAATTATATGTTAAAAGTGAAAAAAAAATGCAATGAAAGAACAAATCCATTTAGTAAGAAAGATAACATAAACACTGGGCGGCGGGCCGGATATGTCCCCCGGGCCTTGAGTTTGACGGTGCGGCGGGCTGGATCTCTCCCGCGGGCCTTGAGTTTCACACCTGTGTTCTAGTGGTTGTTGACAGAATCACTGAATTAAATGTTCAAACTCTTCTTGATGTTAAAGTGACTTACCCCCCCCCCCCCTTTAAATTCAGTACAATACATTTGCATTTAATCATTTATAAATGTTTTCAAACATTTAGGTACAATTTCTATTCAATTTTTATGTGCAATACATATGAATTGAATTACTAAGTACAGTTTTTCACCTTCTATATTTAAGCAGAGTGTTTATGTTCCAACTGTGGATAATGTTACAGTGATGTACAACATTAAATATACTTTATAGGAATAAAACTTTTGCCTCATTTTACGCTACTGTATTTTAATGCTGGTCATTATGGTGGTACTTGAAGGGCCAAGTATTTTTTCACTTGGTATTTGGGTAAAGAGTTTGAGAAGCACTTCCCTAGAGGCATTTATATACAAAGAGGTCATATTCAGATATTTTACAGACATGGCTTGTGTTCATGAACTCACTGCTTAGAACTATAGCTTGACAGACAGATCTTTCGTCCTCTTTGAGAGTTGAGTGGATTATGTTAAACATTATCTCCCTGTACACTTTGTTGTGCTCATGTAACATATTCCCACGGCAACATCCAATCATCAGACACCCAAGCTATTCTTTCGAATCTTTCCTCGGGAAGCAAATTCTGCAGTGGAGGATCAGGCGAAATGGAATCTTAACACCTGCCGAAGTGGTTGGTGTTCCACATTTTTTTTTTTTTTGCAATGCCACTCGGTCTCGCATATATCCTGTTGCACCTACCACCCTTCAATTTTGCTGTTATCAGTTGTGGGTTCATTCATTCATTCATTCATCTTCCATTCCGCTTATCCTCAGTAGGGTCACGGGCGGGTTGGAGCCTACCCCAGCAATCTTTGATAAAGATAAAAAATTTGATTCTTCGTGAAAGCGATACTACAAAAAATCTTAAGTAATTTCTTATTGAC
Organism: Phycodurus eques; assembly: GCF_024500275.1. Taxonomy (NCBI): domain Eukaryota; kingdom Metazoa; phylum Chordata; class Actinopteri; order Syngnathiformes; family Syngnathidae; genus Phycodurus; species Phycodurus eques. Next base: position 24,851,108 of record NC_084527.1, read on the forward strand.
TTGAGTTTACCCAGTTGTTTTTAGTTATGTGATTAATTTCTTCAATGTCCATTCCTTCGGTTCTTGCGGGGTCTAAATTATACAATGCAATAAGGCTTTCTGCAGTTGCAGGACACTGAGGGTCCAATATGTGGTAACCGCAGAGAATAATACATTTTGGATTGTGCTGCCAGGAGTCTAGTGCTTGTCAATCAGTCTTAGCTTAAGGGGTGCCATATCAGCAACCTCTATCTTCCACCCTTCCAACTTTGATTCAATACTATCACCACATTTTTTTCTTCATTATTATTGCAGTTTGGCAAGCCTTAAAAATTGATAGGACACTTCTGGTGTGAGAAACTGTAAGGAGATATGAAAGCAGTAAATTGATGCTTTCATTGATGAATCCAACTTGAGGCTATGGTCTATGTTAGTCCTACTTCATGAAGTGTCCTAAAAGTTTTAAATTGCACCAAATTGTTATAAAATGACTTGTTGCACCCAACACATCCACAATTCCCTTAAACCAGGAGTGTCATATTAATTGCACAGGGGCCCAAATCTCAATGCACACTTTAGGTCGAGGGCCAAAGTGGGTAAACATTATTGAACAGACTAAGACAAGACGTGATCTTAAAAAAAAGAATTCAGCAAAAATTCTACAAATTCCAAATAGTAAAATGCTGGAAATAAACTGAAAATGTTAAGAAAAATTGTGCTTCGCAGTAAAAGTTAGAATAATGAAATCAAATCAAAATGCTACTTTGCACTTCTACTTCCTGTCAGTACCGGATACTTGGTATCTTTTCTTGGCAATATGTTTATTTATATGTCGCGTAAGATTCTGTGTTTTGGTGGTTTTCAGGATAGACCACAGATGTCCATTAATGAGGTGTGATGATGCAATAATAGGTAATGGTATTGGTCAGACACACTTCAGCATATTTGAGGTAGGGGGTATGTTATTGAGCAAACAGTTTTGCAACAGGGATTTCATGTAGAGCTTGAGGTACATTTGAACACGAACCTAAGTCATGGTAGGAACAAAATGACAGCACAACACTTAACAGGTAGTTAAAACACACAACGAAGACCACTACTCCAGGGAATAATAGAAAAACAACTAACATTAACGATAAACATGTAATTCTCAGCTATTTACACATTTCCGCTAGGCATGCTGGGCAGTCCAGCTACCAGCTAGATTGTGCTACCAAAGATATGATTGCAGTTCGGTTGTACTTTATTGAAGTATTTAACAATGTACTCACGTTATTATTATTTTTTTTTAATCAATCCACATCCACAAATCCATCGAAGTCTTCATCTTCTGTATCCAATATACACATAAATTGCCCGTAGGTGTGAATGTGAGTGTGAATGGTTGTTTGTTTGTATGTGCCCTGCAATTGGCTGGCAACCAGTTCAGGGTGTACCCCGCCTCCTGCCCGATGATAGCTGGGATAGGCTCCAGCACGCCCGCGACCCGAGTGAGGAGAAGTGGCTCAGAAAATGGATGGATGGATGGATATATATACACACACACACACACCGTATATAGAAAATATATTGGACGCCGCTCCATCAGACAAATATGTGATCATTCCATACGTGATTTAAATTCTGATTTGAGGGAAATTATGAAGTATTTGTTGAAAAGGTCGATTCCATTTTCCTCTAGATATAACCAGCAAAGACTGGCGATCATGGTCTGCCTCTGTGGCATCAGAAGGTCAGCCACATTTCATAAGTCTAATTAAACAGGCTAAATGGGCATAATGAAACCTGCTAAATTAGAAGAAGTTATCAGGGGAAACTGTAGTTCTCTCAGTGTTTCTGCTGAAGCGTTACTCCATTAATTCCAGTAGGCTGTGATTATTCACAAGGGGTAGTAATAGTAAAGGGGAGTCTTGGGTGTTTTATACTTAGTAATTGTATGCATCTCTACCCAGCAGCATTTTAACAAGGGAGCAGCACAGTACAGTACCTTCATTAAATCAATGGGAGGCTGTTCCAAACCATATTGCTTGGAATTTATTTGGAAACACTCATCATCAACAGATTGCTTTTGTTTAACATCAATCTTTCATAATTTCATAGATTTTAGTGTTGTGTGTGCTTCACACCAATTATCATTGTTGTATTGAATTTGGATGCTGCATTGAGCCTTTCACCAAAATGTTTTGACGGTAGGACATGAAGGAAAGAAAATATGCATTGCTATTGTAATTTTTCCTCTCCAAACAAATCGTTGTAAAAAGCAAAGCAAATGGCAATTGTGCACACTTTCAATACTTTCAAAGTTTCAATGAAGAGTGAATTCTCAGTTTTAGCTCAATTGTACACAAGGCAGTGTGTAGAATAGATAGAATAGAATAGAATAGCAGCAACAGTAGAAGTGGAAAAAGCTTGATCAAGTGATATTACTCAGAGAACAATAATCAGCAACAGTAGGAAAGAGAAAGACTACTTTACTCCCACAAAGTAAAAGAAATCTCTCAAAACGTTATACATTAATTTCATGTACTAAATCAATGCACTTACCAATCACCAAATGGGAAGAAGAGCTTTCCATGTCTGCTGACCGTAGCTACTGGATACAGATTTGTAACAATACGTTTAGAATGACAAAAAACACAAATCTACAGCTTATACAATATAAAGTGCTCCATAGAACACACTTCACTCAGTACACTAGACATAAAATGGGCTTCTCTCCATCTAATATATGCGTCCAATGCACCAAAAATACCCCAGACACGTATTTACATGCTATATGGGAATGTACATCAATTCAATGCTTTTGGTCTTCAGTTATACAAAAACTCTCGTGTATTTTAAACTGCAGGATTCCACTTTCCCCAAGATTGTGTATACTTGGCGACTTAGACCGCCATAATAAATATTCACAATCATTACTTGTCGTGTTAGCTACCGCGAAGAAAGCAATTCTATTAAACTGGAAAAACAAACAAGCTATCAATCAGTGGCTAAATCTCATCATAGAATATATAGCGTTAGAAAAAATATCAGTAGAGCGAAAAAAATCTATTACACATGTACGTAGATCGCTGGTCACCTTTCCTCAACATGCTAAATCTAGACTCTTGATTCCTTTGCTTGAGTAGTGTGCCATCTGACATTTGACAATAGCAAGACTATTTTCACTGCGATTGGCTGGCAACCAGTTCAGGGTGTACCCCGCCTCCTGCCCGATGACAGCTGGGATAGGCTCCAGCACGTCCGCAACCCTAGTGAGGAGAAGCGGCTCAGAAAATGGATGGATGGAAGACTATTTTCACAAGTGTGAAAGTAAACAATGGAATTCTATATTCTTTGTTGTCAAGGTGGTTGTTGTTGTTGTTTTATTATTATTCTATTCATTTCTTTTTCATTTTTCTCTTTTATTTTCACACATTTTCGATCGGGTTGCATGGTGAAAAGACATGCATGCTGTGGGGATCTTCTCCTCTTGTCCCTGTGTTTGGGGGGGGGTTGGCTGGGGGGTCGGCATTGGGTCTCTGCGGCCCCCACCGGGTGGCCCGTTGTCGGGGCACCTCGGTGGGGCCGGCAGACCGCCCTGGGTCCCTCGGTGTGGGACGTGTCCCGTCCGCCGGGCTGCTCTAGGGTGGACCCCTGGGCCCGATCCCGCCCCTCGATTGATTGGGTGGGGTCCTCAGCCGCCGCGGTGCGGCCACAGCAATTACAGGGCACTTCTGTCAGTCTTTGTGCATGTAAAACGGTATCAATTCACTTGCATGTATCCGCAGGCACACACCCCTAGGACTCTTTCACTGGGTGTGGGGTCACGCACTTACTGCGCCAAATAACTCATGAATATGCAAATCGCGTGTGTATCCTCTCACTTATACTCTCGTCCTGTAGACTTTTATAATTCACATAATTAATGCCACCACACTTCAGTTGTACAGTCGAGTTCACGACCCTTGTCCTGCATGCTTCATCTCATGTCCTTGTCGTGTTCTATCTTGTCCTGTCCTTCCCTCACAGGTTGTAGCACTACAGCCCCATGCAACACTCATATTTAATGTTTCATTGTTGTAGATAATGTAACGATTTACTTCTCTCATTCTCTTTACAATTAGTGCTTTGTCTTTTGTCTTTGTTTCTCTCTCCCTTCTAAAAACTTTGTTCTCGTCGACTGATCAAGTCTGATTCTCCATTAGCCTCAATTATAATACCACAGCGGAAGTTTAAATACTCCACTGTGACACAGTAAAACTGTTCCGGCATGAAAGGGATACAGATTGACCTAACAGCCGAACAGGACAAAAAAAAACAAACAAACAAACAAACAAACAAACAAAAAAAGTTGGTAAGAGAAAAACTGACCTATTTATTATTAACCAATGGGTTACATGAAGTGACTTTAAACATAGGAATGTACTACAATTGAACAAAATAAATACATATTTTATTAGAAAATCCTGTAAAATAACTTCAATAAAACCAATAATAACAAAAAATATATATTTAAATTGCAACCACTGCTTGACTTCCACATAAGCATATTCTACAACTGTTCTCATCAACAAAAGTTCCAATTAGATGTATAATATTTCTGAGAGTTATCTATCTTTCCCACACACGTATAGACAATACACTCACACAGATTGTCCCACATTCATTTATAACAATTGTGCACTTATCAATAATATGTCAAGCATAACATTTGGTTCATGGAATGTAAATGGGATTCGTCCACAGGCAAAAAGAATAGATTATGGATTATATCACAAAATTAAAAACATCTCTTTTCATACAAGAAACCCATTTGTCTAAAAAAAATTATCTTTCTGATTTAAATTTTCAGCTAGCTATAACAGCAGACAAAGATTAGTCTCAATACTAATTCATAATAGATTACTTTTTACACTACAGCGCACAATAATTGACCTAGACGGCGGATACATAATTGTTCATTCAACTATATTTAACAAATCATACACATTAGCTAATGTATACGCACCTAATATTGACGATCCAACTTTTAGTCATACACTTTTTGTCACATCTGACCAATTTGGGAACTAATTCAACAATTATTGTAAGTGGCGACTTTAATATATCACTTAATCCAACTATAGACAACTCAAATTTAAAAAATACCAAACAATCTCAGTCTTCCTGAATACAAGATGAATATATGCACAATTTTGGACTCACCGACATACGGAGAACAACAACAACAAAAATATCATAAAAAAGGGAATACACTTTCTTTCCTTCAGGGCACCACTCCTCTAGAATCGACTACTGTCTGACAAATAACCCAGCTGCTCAAAACAGTACTTCCAAAATACATCCAATAATAATCAGCGATCATACTCCAATTACTCTATGCCTCAAACTTGAATCAAACAAGATACCTTCTCTAAACTTGACGATTTAATACTTCCAGCGTTCGATATATTTGTAAGGAAGGAATGGAAAGACTTTTTAGATATGAATGATTCCACAACTACTGTGTATGATCAAAAAGAACAGAGTTCCGACTGCAACAGCTTAGATACACTAATTTTGAGCACAATAATAAATCAGGAAAATTTCTCTCAAACCAAACAAAAACCAAAAAAAAAACACGAATTACAACCATACAAGATTCAAATGCCAAACTTAATCACCACATGATATTAATGATCCTGTATATTCTGCAACTACTACAGTATCTTATATTCATCTCACAATAAGCCGAATAAAAATGACATTGAAACTTTTATCAATAAACTAAACATCCCTCAATTAACTTCAGAAAGTAAAGCGTTATTAGACGCCCCAATTAGACGCAATGATGGATTTTCCACAGAGGTTTATAAATACTTCTGGTCTATACTAGAACCCCTATTTTTCAGAACAATGATTGAGATAAAAGTTAAAGGCCTCATTTGAAGCCATATGAACACAGCTGGAATAAAATTACTACTGCAACCAGGGAAAGACCCGACTCATCCCGCTAATTACTGATCGCTGTCACTAATACAGACATCAAAATAATTTCTAAGGCTTTAGCCAACAGACTAGAAAAAAATTCTCCTGTCGATAATACATTGTGGCCAAACAGGTTTTATTAAAGGACGGAGCGCCACCAACAATGTCAGGTGACTGATAAACCTAATAAATATGTCTCAGCGTAATAATCTAAAAACAATTGTCTTTTCACTAGACACAGAGAAAGCTTTGGACAAAGTTAACGCATGCTTTTTGCAGTACTTCACAAATTTGGCTTTGGTGATTCATATGTTCACTGGATTGCAACCTTATACAACTCACCCAAGGCAACTGTCACCACAAATGGGGTCACATCATAAAGTTTCACTTTACAAAGAGAAACTAGACAAGGATGCTCACACTCACCCCTGCTATTCGCACTATTTATTGATCCACTGGCAATAGCGATACGCATAACACTAGTATTAAAGGTCTCTGCACTCCTATGTCAGAACACAAAATCAATCTTTATCCAGATAATATCCTTCTTTATTTATAGGAACCCAAGTCATGACTTCAAACAGTTTTTAACCTATTTAAGACATTTTCGCAATTATCAGAATATGCTATCAATTGGTCAAAGTCAACAATACTCCCTACAATGACAAACTCATGGAATCCTCTGGACCAAAATTGAAACTTCATCTTCTGACAAAGACCAGTAAAGACTTTGGACGTTCCGCTGCACTGTGCTTTACGGCGACTTGGCTTTGTGAACTTGTCCCCGATATCGCTCAATTAGACATCTCAAACTGCTCTAAATTGCTTGAGGACTCTGCATCATTTGCACAATTGTCAAAAAAATTAAAAATTAAAAATTATCAGCATGACCATATTATCTTTTCATTGCTCAGCGACTCTCCGTGTGTTTTGTTTTTCATGTCTCAAAAGTATTTTTTTGTCAAATGGCTGTCAGTTGTCGTACGAGAGTGGCTCCAACTACTGGAGACAAAATCCTTGTGTGTTTTTGACATATTTGGCGAATAAAGATGATTCTATAGATAATCCTGATTCTGGACCAGGTATCGAATAGATTCAACCTTTCGGAAATGATGCCCCCGGTTGAAGCTCAATAGCACAATCACAGGGCCTGTGGGGAGGAAGAGAAGTGCCTTTTGCCTTGTTAAACACTTCCCTTGAATCAAGATAACATGCAGGAACCACATCTGGATAACGTTCAGGTTGAATCATGGGATCAGTCGATTTCCTAACCATCATGGACACAGTCTCTGGGCTACTCGGAAAACAGTAATGGGGGGTAGACCCTAAACCAAAATCAGCAGTGATAGTTTCAGTTTACATGGTAGAAATGATGGATGACTGAATGGTAACAGAATACAAAAACGAACTATGTTTCTCTCAGCAGTAAAACTAGCTTATGGTGTATATACGACGAAATCAGCACAATTCATGGTTACAGGCTCAGCCAACCTCAGTATTGACATACATGCATCAGACTCATCAAAAAGAAACATTTTAGCAGCTAAAAATGTGACCGTCAATATTGAAAGTTGTTTGCCCTTCTTTTATTAAAGAATAAAACATTTAATTAAAGTAATTGTAATTTCCTCCACTATTGCTGGTGTTGTGACTGTTCATAAAATAAAAGATAAAAATAAAATAAATAAACAGATCCCTTGTCCATACTTATTAATCTTCTTCAAGTTTAAAGTCATTTGTGTTTCACTTTCCTATAGGAGGCTGCTTGCTTTAAACACAAATATGACTGTTAACATTTCCAATCACCTTTGGCACTTAATGAGTCAAACATATTGTGCCATTTGGCGCTGTTGTGCAGGCTGTTCAAAATGCAGGAGATTCATTATTTTTGCCTTGAAATTCAGGAGTATCCATTTAGATTTGCATGACTTGTCACCAAGACCAAATGGGGGGGAAAGCCTGAGAGCATGTAGCACCAGTCGACAGCTCCACCAAAAGACTACTGCAGCAGCTGTTTTCCTGAATGCTTCCGACTAATGTGCTTCTAAACTTGATGAGCTAGAACAGCTTGCACTTGTTACATTCTGTTTAGCTGACTATTACCAGAGTGTATCACAAGCTGAACATTTACAACAGGAAGCTGCCCTCCACCTTTATGATGCGTTCAAGCAAAGTTGAGCCACCATATGAGATAAGATGGCAGGAGACAGGAGAGCGATGTCTGGTTGCTATGCTCGTCATTATTCACTGCCACTGTACACACAGCGTTCATCTCATGCTTTATTGTAAACTGCATTTTTTTTCAGTTTTTTTCGCCAAGAGTGTTCATTCTAATAGCAAGGAAAAACAGTTGAGGATGTACATGGGGGAATTTAATGCCCAGGTATAAATTAGAATAATATTTGAATGGGAGATGAGGTGTTCCAGTAAGACCTGAAGTCTTCAAAACCTGTGAGCGAGTTAGGCACAGCAGCTAAAGGATGATTAATTTTATATGCTTCAGATCATAAATATTCACATCTACATCTACTACATCTGTGTAGCAATCATGACTGTTCATTGTCTGGGGCACTCCAGTATAAGCCGTTCATCAATGTCCTAATCTCTGATATCAGACAATACTTACCAGGCAATGCTTTTTGTCAATTTCATCATCACCTAAACTACGCACACGACTGTGGGGAGTCCCCTCAAAGCACTAATTAATGAAGAGGAAAACTGGTTAGAATAATGCATATTACACTTGTATAGCACTTTTCTAGGCACTCAAAGACACTTCACAATTTCATGCAATTATTCACTCATTCATTATTATTATTATTATTACACATGACCCAGGTCTGAGGTCTCCAAAGTCCGTATGTTTTATAATTTGAAGCAGACATACTCGGAGCTTATAATGGCTCTGTATGAGGAGCCATTTATGTTACTCTGAGCTTGTAAAAGTCCATGTGACGGTAAAAGGACATGTTCCCACAAAGCTCATGATGTCACCAAAGCACACAGTCGTATATAGATTTGGAAATATACCTATTTTGGTCAGTCTTCATCTCAAAACCTCCAGTTTATAGTCCAATGCTACTTACACAAACTCCCTTTCTGCTGAGCATTCGCTTGGTGTTTTATTACTGTGATGTAGTATTGGACTGTGCAGCCAGTACAGATGCTTATACAATTTTCCGCCTTTGCAGTCTAAGTCACAGTTCCCCTCTTTGGCTTGCCATCACTTGCATCTACTGTATTATCTATGGTGGCATTTACAACCGGTATCAACAAAAACACATCCATGCAGGGGCCCAGGGGCGTAGCACCAAATTCTGGGCCCCCATAAAGAAGCCTCGTAAAGGCCCCCCCCATTCCACCCTCCGCCAACTCACATGAGTGTGACACAGGAAATCCAGTTTCACCTAATTGGTCTGAAAATTATTTGCTTACTATAAATAATGTATTTTTGTTCAACTGTCTATTACAGTGACCTGGAAGTGCAAAACAATACAATACAACACATTGTGAAACCTTTTTTTTTTTTTTTTTTTTTTTTTTCCAGAAAACAAATTAACAAAAAACTAAAACACTTAAATTTCAGAAAACAGATTAACAAAAGATGAAACAGTTTTACATTTCAGAAAACAAATTTACAAAAAAATGAAACAATTCTTAAATTTCAGAAAACTATTTAACAAAACACTTACATTTCGGAAAACAAATTAACAAAACACGAACAAAATCAACAAAAGAGGAAACAAATCACAATTGACACAAACCGGAAAGGGATTCCCACATGCATTCTTAGGAATCCCATACCATTTCTCGGCAAGACCCGCCCTGCTTCAACATGATTGGCTCCTGTATCGCGGGAAGGGTAGACTATGCAGATGTACCGAGATGTTCATCCCAAATATATATCACAGTTGTACAAAATAAAATAAAAAACTCATTAATTTGCTATGGTTAGGTTTAGGACTAGGGTTTGGGTTAAGGCATTTTAGGATGGGTTAAGGTTAGGATTATGGTAGTTAAGTGTGCCGGCAGGGTGGGCGGTTGGTACCACTTTTACACTGATGGCTTTTGGCGTTTGTTTTGGTCTTTGAGTCAGCGTGGGCGTAAATGATGGGGTTGGAGGGGGGGCTTGGCATTGAGCTGGTGCTTCGTCGTAGCGGCTTTGCGTCGCAATGGGTTGGGAAGGGGTTAGCGGGCACTCATCTTGTGCCTCGTCTGTGGGGGTCGGGGGGGAGTCAGCGTTTTGTGGCGTTTGGTTCCGTCCGTTGAAGGGGAAGGGAGGAAGTTCACCAGTGACGTGTGTGGTTGCTTTTAGTGTCAGGGTGCTGGGTTCCGGTGCGTGCCCTTCGGGGTGTGGGGCTGTGAGCTTGGAGCACTGGGTCGGATTAAGCTTGCGCGTGTGTACCATTTGGCGTTGTGGGGCAGTACCGGGTGGCTGTTGTGGCGATGCTGTATTTAGCTATTTGCTGGGACATGGATTGGTGGGCGCCCTTTATTTGAGCCTTGCAGTCTTTTTTGGTCTGAGGCCCTGGAGGAGTCGGGGTCGTGGTCGCTCGGATTCGGGCAATGCCCGGCCCTACTTTCCCCCTCTTCTCTGTGGTCTGCCGGGCTGGACCCGCAGGAGTCTAGCCTCTTACTTCACACACTCTGCACCTCTTTTTAATACTCACACTGTACATGTGCTGCACATTGGGCACACTCATATCTCATTCAGGGACCCGTGGGGGACTTCCACCAGGAATGGTGGGGAGGGGCGCCGGGCACTGAGACATTTGTGCTGGTTTCTGGTTTGGTCGCGCCCCTCTTCACTGCTCTGCCGGTCCTCCAGTTTTAATGCGTCATACACCCGTCTGTGGGGGAGGGGCAGGGTTGGGCTGGCCCACCATGTTTCTCTCCCGCAGATTCTAAAATGCACTACATAAATTCACATATTCTTTGGGGAGCTGGCTGGCCTGGGTGGGGGTGACGGTGGCAGGTCATTATTACCCTGTGACCGTCTTGCCTTACCCCCAACAGTTTCTCCAATTTTAATGTACTACACCCCACCACACACAGTCACGGTAAGGGAATAATGGTTGCGAGTAATAGTAACCATAGTAATAGAGTGGGTGGTGGGTTTTCACATCTCTCTTGGTTGGACTCTTGGGGCCAACTTGGGGCCTCTTGGGGCCTCTTGATTCGGGAAGTTTACGTGGTTTGGATGGGGGGTATTCGTGTTGTGGGTGTCCATTTTCTTGGCGGCCTGCTGGGGTGGGCATTTGTCTTGGGGTTCTTTGTGGCCAGTATCGGTGTTGGACCTGTAGGCTGGGGGGCGGTGTGTGTGTGTGGGTGGCTCGGTTGACTTGGTATTCATTGATTAGTGTTTCGGCTGGGGGTTGAATGGAGCGCTGTTGACGTTTTTTTTGTGTTGCTTTTTCATCGCGTCGGGTGGTTTGTCCGTTAGGGTTTTGGTTTGGCTTCCTGTTTGGAGCTTGTGGCCTTTTGTTTTGGGGGGTACGCGCCCGGGCTCGGCATTTTGGCGTGGGGGTGGGGCTTCGCACGGTGCCGGTGCATTTTAACATTTTTTGATGGATGGGATGCTGTGGATCACTAGTTGCTTTCCCGATTTTCACCGGTGCACAGTCGTTGGTTTTTGTAGTGCTGTGGGGCGGCTGTGGTTCATTGTTATGTGGGGTGCTGCAGTGGGGTTTTGGGTCGGTGTTGAGCTTTTTTTTTTAGCCATTTGTTTTATTCATTGAAACTTGTCAGGCTTGTTAACATTACTCTTCTCTGTGGTGTGTCAAATTTACATGACATTTTTTGGGCCTGTTTTAATGCCACTAAGTATTTTAAAGCAGTAGGGAGGCACTCATGCAAGATTCTTTTGTTTTGTAATGTCAGCAAGTAGTGTTACAAATGCAGGGTGGAATTATCTCTTGTTTTACTATTATTAAACATGTAAACATGTCCTACGTCTTAATTAAAAAATATTGGAATTGTTTATTAAATGGCCCACATTTTTCTCTCTCTATATAAATTTTTTTATTAATAAATTCAAGTTAATTATTTTCAAACCTAACCCCAAAATGATACAATTGATAAATTATTCTCAATGAGATTTTATATAAATACTATTTTATTTATATTTAATTAATTGACAATAATTGCTATACAATACATACAGTACATTAGGATAGTTTCGATGAAATGTAGTAAACAATACATATTGTAAGTAGAAATATTCTAAATATTAAATATTCTAAATTCTAAAAATATTAATCATAGGCTCCAGCACGCCTGCGACCCAAGTGAGGAAAAGTAGTACAGAAAATGGATGGCTGTGCTTTTAGCAGCATTTTTCCACGTATATAAATATTAAAAAACATAATTACATGCAGCGGTACAGTGGACGACCGGTTAGCACCTCACCTCACAGTTCTGAGGACCGTTGTTCGGCCCCGCCTGTGTGGAGTTTGCATGTTCTCTCTCTTCTGCCTGCGTGGGTTTTCTTCAGGTTCTCTGGTTTCCTCCCACATCCCCAAAACATGCGTGGTAGGTTGATTGAAGACTCTAAATTGCCCGTAGGTGTGAATTTGAGTGCGAATGATTGTTTGTTTATATGTGCCCTGCGATTGGCTGGTGACCAGTTCAGAGTGTAACCCGCCTCCCGTCCAAAGATAGCTGGGATAGGCTCCAAGCACGCCCGCGGCCCTAGTGAGGAGAAGCGGTACAGAAAATAGATGGATGGATTTTATAATTATAATCCTACAGAACTTCAGTTACGTTTGAATATGTCCCTCTGAATGTGATTGTATAATAACGCCCAGAAACTCAGAAATGTATTACGCTTGTGCAGTTTTTACGTGGCACAACTGGATTTACACATGTGCATTGTGAATTTCAGAGGGTATATTTTCACAGTCACCATATGGTCCTGTGTCAGGCCCTCCACCTGTGCTTAGTATGCGCCTTCTCCCACTCAGTCCCTGTGTGTGTTTACTTTGGATTCAGGTGTGTGGGAGTGAAGCTACCATCTGCCAGCCATCACCATCATTTTCTTCTGCTTTAAACGTCTGGTCCTTTCCTCAACAATGCCACAATGCAGACATTTTTCATTTTAATTTGTACTTAGTCATTGTGTCATTCAAACTGTCTTGAGCTTTAGCGAGTTGCTTTTGTATAGTATAGAAACTTTCTTGACCAGCTGCAGAATAACTACTCCTGAGATTCCATTTAGCTTTCACAGACTGAATACAACGAACTTGCACTACATCACACATCTTCACAGTTTAAAAAAATATAATGAGTCACATTAAAATGACGTATCCATACATACAGTATTACCATTGCATCACGATTTCATTAACATTCACAAAAAACATCGCTACAGTGTCCAAATTTGTTTCTATATTTCTAAAGTGTGCTGACATTATGAGGACAAACCACCAACTCATATTAGTTAGGACTCCCAAATTATTACCAGGGCAAAGTCTCTCTTCCCTCCACTATGCACACATGCACATAAAAAAGCAATGCAAACTTGACATTTTATTTTAACTTCATAAAAGACTGGATGGGCCAGATGTGGCCCATACTTTGCAAAGGTGTGCCTTAACGCTGCTGCACACCGAGGGATGCGGCTGAACCCAACTGAAAAGTAGCACAGTTTGCGTGGTTTAGCAGCTGTTTTGATGAGTGGGCGTTCAGTCAGCCACTGGTTTTGCTGTAATTCAAAATCGCCGGTGAATACCATCTCAACATCGCAGATTACAGCCAGTCAAAACACTCATAAACTTTCACTCATGCTACAAATACGATTCTGGCCTTTACAAGATCAGTGGCGGAAATCAGCGTGTGCGACCGCACAAGGCGGCCCTCTGTTCAATCACTAATTTAAAATTCTGAAAGATCACAAATAATCGATGACACCTTTAGGTGTCATCGATTAAAATGATACAAACATGGCGGCGAGTGACTCACATCCTTAAACTTTTTGTCCAGTGAGCAGCTATAGAGCGGAAAATGGTCGAATGGTCGAATGTGTCATGGTCTGTGTTTTGGTTGGGGTTGGGTTGTGTTTAGTTTTGGTCCATGTTTTCCTGTATTCCATGTTTGTCGTGTGCTCATTAGGTTGTTGTGTCCACCTGTTCTCATCTACTTTGTCGACCAATCAGCTCTCTCCAGCCACTCGTGTCTTGTCCAGGTGTTCCTCATTGTCTCGTCAATCTGTTTGTATTTAGTTCCCTGGTTTCTTTCAGTTCTTGTCGGTTCATTGTTGTTGTCACGTCTTTGCCATGTCATTAGTCGCCAGTTGTCTTTATCATTGTGGTATGTCATTGTCAGGTGTCATTTCCCATTTCTATTCCACGTCTTACTCACAGGTCATAGTTTGTCTCCAGTTTTAGATATTCGAGTGTTTCTTTGTTACTTTGATTTGATTGGTATCTGTTGTAGGGACTTTGTTCAGTTTTCCCCTTTTGAAGATTAAATATTATTTTGAGACTCCCGCACTCCTGCCTTGCCTCCCTGCTTCCCTGCAATTGTGTCCACCAGTGTTCTTGCCTTGCGTTACTACGCCCTCGCTCTAACCACATACGTGAAAGAATGGTGGAAAACTTCCATAAAATATAAAATATCTGGCTGATTGTTCTGATATTTTCAGAGGTGTAAGTGGGTATAAACAGAGTTGTCCACATAAGTTTTGGTGACGTTTGATTGCAGTTTTGGAAGATTAAGTAACGTTAAGCTTCTGGCCGGCAGATCTTCGTCAGGTGTCCGCCGTTATGACAGCCATCCGCGTCCATTAAAGTCCACGCACAGCCGAGCCCGATGACTGTACAAAAAGCCTTCAATATGTAACAAAATCAAATCCCTGTTTAACGTCATCTTCCAAAACTATTTTATTCAGCTTTCAAGCCTGATAAAACAGTACGAACATGGCTCCGCGTTGGCAGGTGTCTGCCAGTGACAGCCAGCAGTGCACATCAAAGTCTGCCTGTGTCGCACAATGCCACCATGCACCCTACAGAAACGCCAGTGTCATCAATCGGAACTCTTTTCAAACATCTTAGAGGCATTGTGATGCAATCAATACAAAATTGAGCTGACGAAACCCGTTAAATTAATCTGCAAGCATTTACTTCATGTGGAATGAGGTTACTGTTTTTTTTCCTAAAGGAGGCATTTCAATGATCAATTTTTAGAAAATACTACACAAAAATGGAGAAAGTCACTTATATTTTGTCACAATAAACTGCATGATGTTGATATGCATACAATTCGTGTTGCTGAATTTTAATGAGGAGACTCCGTTGAAAGAAACAAGCCATTCACAGTTAAAATTAATTGAAGCATATTTTTACCATCTCAGTAAGATACACCTTACTGAAGCCCAATTATTATTTAAATTATTTTCACCCAAAAGTTATTCAGGCATTTGTTATCTGGGAAAAAATGGGTTATCTCTTAATGAAATCTTAGCTATTATGTAAGGATGTGTTAGACTTTTTACCTGAGGTGTTTTACTGTTGCTTAACAGAACATATTTTGTCGTGTTTCATGGGCCCATTGTTGTGATAGGCTATACTGTAGGTACCTGTTTTTACTGTATGCCCCACCCATTTTCCTAGGCTGTTACAGCTGACTGTCACCTGTCAATCCCTCTTCAGCTAACTCTGCTAGAACCTGTTGATTGATAGCCAGCCAGACCAGAGTTAAGATGGACAAGAAAAAACAAACTCCAAAATGAGAAGGTGTTGCTTAGAAGTTGAGAGATAAAAAAAATAATAATAATAATGAAAAAAAAAAAGAAATCCCTGGAGGAAATGCCAGCCACACAAGAAAATAACGGAGTTTCTATATGGTGGTCGTTCGAGTTTGGCTACCACCACATAGGAGTCTGTTGCCAGCACAAGCCGCGGTGAGCCTAGCCCTCAACAGATGGATATTGACAAACACGAAAGACCTAGTGATATAATGGTAGTTTCTGTTTGAAACTGTGATGCTTTAAGTAAAAATGCTTATTTGGCTAACATTTGTTTTCTTATTAATGGCGTGAAATGCCTATTATGGCCTTGTCGTGTTAGCTGCCTCGGCCTATATTTCACAGAGTTCAAAATAAACATCATTCAATGACAAAATGTTTCCTATATTTGTCAACCTGCTTACTGATAATGTTAGTTCCTGGTTGAAATCCACCTGTTACTGTCTTTGAGCTGACTCTGTTACTAAATGAATATTAATGAAAAAATAGTTTTTTAATTTGTGTGTACATGCCCCATCCTATATACATGGGATCATCAGAAACCACAACAATCAGTAGTTTAATTCTAGAGTGTACACTAGGCCTGCACAGCATGTGAAGAAAAAAAACTGCAATATTGCACTAGGACTTGTAATAAATAAACGTTTATAGCTGCAAGATATAATTTGTTACCACGTCTGAATTAAATTCTTTAATTATCTTAGTTCAGGTTGTCTTGCCGATAGGTTTAGTGTCAATATCTCTTGATGATGAACATTTGATAAATTGTGCTTATTCTGAATGTGTCTGGCTTAGTCAATCCCTCTGCACAAGATTTTCATGTCAGTAAAACTTCAATAATGTGTATATCCATATTTTGTTGTCTTTCAATGATAGGCCAGCATGCATCTTCCAGAGGGCACTCCCGAGAAGACTTTGACCCTCAAATTGTCTACAGTTCAGTGATTGTCAAAGTGTGGTATGGGTACCACTAATGTTACGCTGGCTCCCTCTATTGGTATGTGACAATCCCTGAATTAAATGTTCAAAATGTAAACAATGTTACCGTGCATTAGACTTTTTTGTTTGTTTTGTTTTTTCATGATCCAGTACAGTATATTTGTTGAGTACAGTTCAGTTGTATATAACTTTAGTTTATTGCAGTTGCATTTAAGAATTTTAGAATTCTTCTTTTCGGAATATTTATTTTGGGTACAATTTTTGTTTTAACTTTTGAATTGAATTAATTACTTATGTAAATTTCACTACATTTAAGAACACTGTTATGTGTTAATGGTTCAGGTCCTACCTGGAGGAAAGGAGTTATTTTGTAACCATTGGAAGTGTTCAAACTCATCGAATGGCAATGACCTATGGGGTCCCTCAAGGGTCAGTTCTTGGACCCCTCCTGTTCAGCCTGTATATGCTACCCTTGGGTCAAATTCTTCAGAACTTTAATTTTGACTATCATAGCTATGCATATGACACACAGTTATATCTAGTAGTGTCTACAGATGACTACAGTTGAGGTGTTGTGTCACTTTCTAAAACAGATGACCCCCAACCTCGGACTGGGACTGCATTCCCTGTCTCCGCTCTCCTGCCGAGACAAGCGGCCACGGGGATGCCTGTTTTATCTCACATGGACGCTAAATGAATTACCAGCCAGTCCGAAGGAGCTCATCAAAGCTGAGACACGCACATCTGGTTTCTCAATCGGACGCTAAGTATTTAACTTTCACCCCCAGCCAGCCTGAAGAGTCTCACCAACAAATACTCCTTTTTTTGGGGCACTGGCTGACCATGAAGGTGACAAACCTGCTGTTCGCTGGCTCCCCATGAAGACACAGCGACATTTGTTCCTTCTGTCTGGGACAATGGATGGAGCACTCGCGACACCCACAGGCCGCGTTAAGCTACTGCAACTCCGGAGGAACGAATCCCAATCTTCACCGAATTTGAACGTGACATAATATTTTCAGAACTTTGTATGAACGTTCCCAGTGTTACCATCGAAACAGCGCCACAAGTGATTGTATTTCTGCAAATTTGAATGTCAAATCTGTTTGTCAACTGAACCGGATGAGAGGTTGTGTCCTCTCTCCGCTGCTCTTCTCTCTCTACACGAACGACTGCACCTCAGCGAACCAGACTGTCAAACTCCTGAAGTTTGCAGATGACACCACTGTCATCGGCCTCATCAAGGACGGTGACGAGTCTGCATATCGACAGGAAGCGGAGCGGTTGGAGCTGTGGAGCGGCCGACACAACCTGGAGCTGAACACGCTCAAGACTGTAGAGATGATCGTGGACTTCAGGAGGCATCCTTCGCCACAGCTGCCCCTCACGTTGTCCAGCTGCCTTGTGTCAACCGTCGAGACCTTCAAGTTCCTGGGAATTACAATCTCTCAGGACCTGAAGTGGGTGACCAACATCAACTCCGTCCTCAAAAAGGCCCAGCAGAGGATGTACTTCCTGCGGCTTCTGAGAAAGCACGGCCTGCCACCGGAGCTGCTGAGACAGTTCTGCACAGCGGTCATCGAATCAGTCCTGTGTTCTTCCATCACAGTCTGGTTTGGTGCTGCTACAAAAAAGGACAAACTCCGACTGCAACGGACAATCAAAACTGCTGAAAGGATTGTCGGTACCCCCCTACCCACCATTGAGGACTTGCACGCTGCCAGAACTAAGACAAGGGCCTGCAAAATCCTTCCCTCAGGTAGGCGCTACCGATCAATGCAAACTAGAACTAGTAGACATTCCAACACCTTCTTCCCTCTTGCGATCAACTTCTTAAACACCTAACCTATAATTCCATTACAACAAGCTGGCAATTTTTTTACTTGAGTTCGTTGTCAGATTTACTCGTGGCACTCACTGTAGTTGTCTCACCATGCTGCACTATTTGCATATACTGGCCACTCATGCCAGAGTAGCATCTGCTCCATTTGCACACTGAGGAGTATCTGTAACATTTGCACAACCAACATTGTCCCAGATTATTGCACTACTCGTCACTTTAAACCACATACACTCCTTGAAGTCTCAGCGCCCTTTGCACAATGGTCATTGCACCGGACTATTGCAATATTAGTCATTCGAACTGCTCTAAGTGCTAGAGGACTCTGCATCTTTTTGCACAATTGTTTTTTGTCAATGTCTTTATGTCTCCAAAGTGTTCTGTAAATTGACTGTGTGTTGTACTAGAGCGGCTCCAACTACCGGAGACAAATTCCTTGTGTGTTTTGGACATACTTGGCAAATAAAGATGATTCTGATTCTGATTCTGATGTTTCACCCCACACAACAAAAATGCCACATTGCAAATATTACATTGTTCTCAGCAACCACATACAATTGAAACATTTATTACAGGGATTAAAGAGGATGTGCGCGTGGCAATGTAAAGCTGGAAACTGGTCTCGTTATCTGAGATCCAATAATTAATATTTCCCGAAGAGCTTTGATGGTGTGAGGGTGGACTCGCTCATGTTCCGTGGGTGCTGGGGCCGTGCCAGCTGGCGCCCGCCTTGGTCCGCCGCTCTGGCTACTGGTGGGGGGCGGTGAGGCCCCCCTTGTCGCACCTCAGGCCTGCTTCCTCCTCCTGCGGGCTGTGGGTCCTGCTGTGGTGTTTTCCTCCCTGTCTTGTTTGGCAGGGGGGAGGGGGGTCCACCTCCCACACTTGGGGGCGGGTAGTGGGTGCTGGCTGGACTGTAGGGGGAAGTCGGTGCTGCGGGGCTGGGTGGGGCGGCCCTCTTTGTCTGTGGTTGTCCTGCCTGACGGGCAGGAGCCATGCCTCTTAATTACTCACCTAGCACCCACTCAAACCACTCACTGTAAATGTTTTTCTCACTAGTCACTTCTGTGCACACATACTTATCCAGGGGTTCCTGGGGGACTGGTATGGGGTTGGAAGGGTGCGGGTGTCAGACCGGGTTTCAATACGTCAGTGCTGTATCCCGGTCTGGGTGCCCTGCACCCCAGGATTTTAACGCATCACACACACTCATCCCCATTGTCTCGTCCGGCGGACTGCTCTCGGGTTAACTACTGGGCCCGATCCCGCCTCTTGATTGATTGGGTGAGGTCCACAGCCACCGCGGTGCAGGCACAGCAATTACAGGACACTTCTGTCAGTCATTGTGCACGCGAAACGGTGTCACTTTACTTGCATGTGTCCACAGGCAAACACCCCTGGGACTTTTTCGCTGGGTGTGGGGCCACTCACTTATTGCGACAAATAACTAATGAATATTCCAATTACTTGGGTATCCCCTCGTCCTATAGAAATGTATAATTTACATAGCCACTCCCACCACACTTCAGTTGTACAGCCAGGATCACGACCCTTGTCCTGCATGCTTCTTCTCCTGTCCTTGTCCTGTCCTATCTTGTCCTGTCCTTCCCTCACAGGGTGTAGCACTACTGTCCCATACAACACTTATGTCTAATGTGTCATTGTTCTAGATATATATATATAGATAGATATATATCATCTTGTTTACAGTTAATGCTTTGTCTTTTGTCTTCTTTTCTCACTCCCCTCTAGAAACATTTGTTCTGCTCGACTGATCGACTGTGATTCTCAATAAATAACCATTATAATACTAAGAAACCACAGTGGCAGCTTAAAAACTCCACTGTGACACAATAAAACTGCTCCGGCATGAAAGGGATACAGATCCTGCATTCTGCTTGACCTAACAGCCGAACAGGACAAAAAAATAAAATAAAAACTTAAAGCCAGCTAGGACGTATTTGGTAGTAGTATAACAGTGAACATTGCCATGCCATTTATGATATGTTTGGTATAATATTGGTTTCAATATATTTGCTACGTACACATGGAAGTCTGACATCACATTATCACATTTAGATGTGCTCAGCATTGAGAGCAAACGTGCAAACGCACTGGGCCTAGACAGTTTTGTTAGACATTTTGCTTTCCACCATAATAACCGCTGATTGACAAACCCTCTGAGAAATATATTCACACAGTTGTGGTACAGATAGATGGGACTTTAAAACAAGTAGTACAGCCCAAGGTAAGGAAAAGAAGCACATTCTTACTACAGTACTTGGAAAGCAAAATGAGACCCCTGTGGGAAGCTATGATAAATAAAATGGAAGGGGAAGTTACTGTCTTCACAATGCACCAAGATTAATGACCACAGCACTACATAAAGTGAAAGAGCTTACCTCAAGCCCAAGAACATGGAACTTGTAAACAAGCCTGTCATTATTCTTTCTAGCACTCTACGGCTATGCTCATGTTCTATTCAGCAAGTTTATCTAATACACATAAAGAAAAAAAGCCGCAGAGATTTACCACTCTTGTATTACCTGGCTATTTGTCTAATCAATAGGTGGATGGGGCGTTCCCTTTCTTTGTATTACCTTTTTTGTTGATCACTACGTGTAGATATAAAAAGTCTACAGACCCCTGTTCAAATGCCAGGGTTTTGTGATGTAAAAAAAACGGACCTCGATAAATAATTTAAAAACTATTTCCATTGATGTGACTTATAAACTGTACAATTGAGGAAAAACAAGATTTGGAAAGAGGAAGTAAAAATAAAAAAAGACAATGTGGATCCACAAGTGTGCCCAACCACACCATAACTGGGGATGTGGCTATATTGAGTAATAGTTAACCAATCATGTCAAAACTGGGAGTCAGCACACACCTGTCATCATTTAAAGTGTCTTTGCTCAACCCCAAATAAAAGATCAGATCAGACGACACCCCTGATATTGACCCGATAAGCTATCGCTGGTGATTTCCCAGATCGGGCCCGACATATTTAGTTGGGAATGACAAAACACCTCTACTTGGGCCGTCACCTTATCGTGGTGGAGGGGTTTGTGTGTCCCAATGATCCTAGGAGCTAAGTTGTCTGGGGCTTCACACCCCTGGTAGGGTCACCCATGGCAAACAGGTCCTAGGTGAGGGACGAAACAAAGCATGGCTCCAAAAACCCCAATGAAGACAGAATCAAATGGATCTAGGTTTCACTTGCCCGGACGCGGGTCACTGGGGCTCTAGAGCCAGGCCTGGAGGTGGGGCTCGAAGGCGAGCGTCTGGTGGCCGGGCCTGCACCCATGGGGCCCGGCCGGGCACAGCCTGAAAGGGTAACGTGGGTCTCCCTTCCCATTAGCTTACCACCTGTGGGAAGGGCCATAGGGTTCGGGTGCAGTGTGAGCTGTGCGGTGGCCGAAGGCGGTGACCTTGGCGATCCGATCCCCAGCTACAGAAGCTGGCTCTTGGGACGTGGAATGTCACCTCTCCGGCAGGGAAGGAGCCCGAGCTGGTGTGTGAGGTTGAGAGGTTCCGACTAGATATAGTAGGGCTCGCCTCCACACACTGCTTGGGCTCTGGTACCAGTCCTCTTGGGATAGGTTGGACTCTTTTCCACTCTGGAGTTGCCCATGGTGAGAGGCGCCGAGCCGGTGTGGGTATACTTATTGCCCCTCGGCTCAGCGCCTGTACGTTGGGGTTCACAGCTGTGGACGAGAGGGTAGGCTCCCTCCGCCTTCAAGTGGGGGGACAGGTCCTGACTGTTTTTTGTGCCTATGCACCAAACAGCAGTTCAGAGCACCCACCCTTTTTGGAGTCCTTGGAAGTGGTGCTGGAGAGCGCTCCCGGTGGGGACTCCATTGTTCTGCTGGGAGATTTCAATGCTCACGTGGGAAATGACAGTGAGACCTGGAAGGAACAGCACCTCGAGGGTGCATGGGAGTTCGCCCAACTAGTCTACATGTGTTTTGTGGACTTGGAGAAGGGGTTCGACCGTGTCCCTCGGGGAGTCCTGGGGGGGGGGTGCTTCGTGAGTATGGGGTACCGAACCCCCTGATACGGGCTGTTCGGTCCGTGTACGACCGGTGTCAGAGTTTGGTCCGCTTTGCCGGCAGTAAGTTGGATTCGTTTCCAGTGAGGGTTGGACTCCGCCAAGGCTGCACTTTGTCACCGATTCTGTTCATAACTTTTATGGACAGAATTTCTAGGCGCAGCCGAGGCATACAAGGGGTCCAGTTTGGTGCCCTCAGTATTGCATCTTTGCTTTTTACAGATGATGTGGTTCTGTTGGATTCATTAGGCCATGATCTCAAACTCTCACTGGAGCGATTCGCAGCCGAGTGTGAAGCAGCTGGGATGAGAATCAGTACCTCTAAATCTGAGACCTCAGTCGGAAAAAGGTGGAGTGCCCTCTCGAGGTCTGGGATGAGATCCTTCCCCAAGTGGAGGAGTTCAAATATCTTGGGGTCTTGGTCACGAGTGTGGGAAGAATGTAACGAGAGATCGACAGGCGGGTCGGTACAGCGTCTGCAGTGATGCGGACTTTCTATCGTTCTGTTGTGGTGAAGAAGGATTCTTGGTTTATCAGTCGATCTACTTTCCCACACTGACCTATTGTCATGAGCTGTGGGTCATTACCGAAAGAACAAGATTGCAGATGCGAGCGGCTGAAATTAGTTACCTCCGCGGGGGGTTCGGGCTCTGCCTTAGAGATCGGGTGAGAGGCTTGGTCATCCGGGAGGGGCTCATAGTCGAGCTGCTGCTCCTCCGCATCAAGAGGTGGCAGATGAGGTGGCTCTGGCATCTGGTTAGGATGCCTCTTGGATGCCACCCTGATGAGGTGTTATGGGCACATTCCACTGAGAGGAGGAAGGAAGAAGGAATTAACATTCTGAGTCCATGCAATTGTTAGAATGCTATTTGTTAGCATGAGAGAAGTTAGAATTGTAATAATTTCCATTTTTTGAGGCCAGAGTTAGGAGTTTCTCTAGTTTTGACTTTAAAATTGATATGTTATGGTAGTGAGTAAAATAAATTGGTTGAAAGTTGCATTCTACAGTATATAATACTTCCATCCATTTTCTAATCCACTTGTCCTTATTAGGGTTGTGGGTGAGCTGGAGCCTATCCCAGCTGACTTTGCATAAGAGACAGGGTACACTATGGACTGGTAGCCAGTCAATCAGAGGGCACATAAAGAGAAACAACTATTCACACCAACATTCCTAACATACATGATTTGGGAATTTGCGAAGACTAGTATGATGTGTCCATCCTTGCAGTTGTCTATCATAGATGCTTGCCATACACATCTAAAACTATGACTGTTTTTGACTACTAATTGGGAATTCTGATATAAAATCCAATCATGCCTTCTCTTCATCTTTTAGAATTTTTTTGCACAGTTCAATAACCAAACTATAGTCTGTTGAAATGTTTCCCTGAACTCTTAATTAGAAGAGTATATGTGCACCAAACAGGAGTTTGACTTCCCAATTAATAAACACAACACAAAGTATTCATCACATTATGAGCAGATTGCCACTATTCAGAGACATTCAATTTCAGATTTTTCATCTACTGTGGGTCCTAACACTTTCTGATGAGGTGCACGTTACCAACATAGAGTACATTCATCTGCGCATGCACCCACACGCAATTAAATGCAAATGAGTATGGGTATTCTGATGTTCTATTCATCCTTTTAGCTTCTGTATGAATGACTGCATACATCTGTAAAAGATGTAACAATAAAAAGATTGCTGCCTATAACAGATGTGTCTCAGATTATTTGATATATGCAAATATTTAAGTAGGTGACATTCTGAGAGAAAAGATCCATGTGAAGGAATATGACCTGCGAGGAAACCTTTTAGATTGTGCATTTCACATAAGCTCATATGCCACCTGTGCATCAGCCAGATGCCAAAAAGGTCGAATTGACAGGGTGAGTCAACAGTTATAGAGACCATGCATCTTTGAAATGCACTTCCTTTTATAATAAATGGCATCTGAGTCTCCCACCTTGTCATACAGCTGCAAATGTGACAGTTTGCAAAGCAATCTGTAGCAAGTGGCAGAGGCCATGTCATTCATATTGCTCACATTATCATTTGTCACAACTGGCTTTCTGAGGCCCAGGAC